>NW_027288732.1:660311-1320623 GCF_037038585.1 Patagioenas fasciata
TCATTTCAAGAGCAAAAGCAGCAATTTGCAGAATTCAGCTTCTTTGGGGAACTGAGCAATTGCTGAGCTGACAGCAAGTCCTGCTGGGTCCCTGTCACCTGCAGAGTGCCCGCATCCTCACCACGGTAGCGGGCATTGTGACAAAGGTTCTACGTCAGCTGGGTGTGGCAGCCAAGCGCCCGCTAGGGGAGGGGGAGCCTGTCAGCCCCGGGCCTGTCACTGCCTGCTGTCCCCCCTGTCACCAGCGAGGCCTCTGAAAAGTTTCCAAAACATCCCCAGACTTGGGTCCAAAGTGGCCAAAAGTCTCCAAGAGACAAGTCGGGAAGAAGAATATGGAAGAGAGGGAGAAAGCCAAGGGAGCAGGCCAAAGGGAGGCAAGAGGAAAAAGTAGTGCCGGGCTGCAGGACTGAAATGGAGGAATTGAAAGACGAAAGCCAGGAAGCAGGAGAGTTTGAGAAAAGGAGAGAGGAAAGAAGAGACATGCAGCCAGACGAGGGCTTAGTGAGAGAGGCTGGGACAGAGAACAGGATGAGAAGGAAATAAGGCAAGGCAAGGCAAGGCAAGGCTAGGCCAAAGGACGTTTCTTTCATTTATATTTTCTACCACATTCATCTTGAGATGAGAGGAAAGCCATCAGACCTTATGGATTAGGCCCAAACAAAAGCCCCGGCTACTTGAGACACTTAGACTAAGCCTAAACCAGAAAGATCTCTCCATAAAGATGGTTTTTATACTGTACTTCCACAATCAGCTGGCAGTACAAAAGAACAAGCGGCAGACATACTTAGGCTGAGACATGGTGGTTTGGTGCAGAGACCATGCATATCATGGGAATATTTCAGCATTTCTGCTCTGGTTTTCAGTGTATTACACCAAAACACCCACCTGATGACATCATTTCAAGAGCAAAAGCAGCAATTTGCAGAATTCAGCTTCTTTGGGGAACTGAGCAATTGCTGAGCTGACAGCAAGTCCTGCTGGGTCCCTGTCACCTGCAGAGTGCCCGCATCCTCACCACGGTAGCGGGCATTGTGACAAAGGTTCTACGTCAGCTGGGTGTGGCAGCCGAGCGCCCGCTAGGGGAGGGGGAGCCTGTCAGACCCGGGCCTGTCACTGCCTGCTCTCCCCCCTGTCACAAGCGAGGCCTCTGAAAAGTTTCAAAACATGCCCAGACTTGGGTCCAAAGTGGTCAAAAGTCTCCAAGAGACAAGTCGGGAAGAAGGATATGGAAGAGAGGGAGAAAGCCAAGGGAGCAGGCCAAAGGGAGGCAAGAGGAAAAAGTAGTGCCGGGCTGCAGGACTGAAATGGAGGAATTGAAAGACGAAAGCCAGGAAGCAGGAGAGTTTGAGAAAAGGAGAGAGGAAAGAAGAGACATGCAGCCAGACGAGGGCTTAGTGAGAGAGGCTGGGACAGAGAACAGGATGAGAAGTAAATAAGGCAAGGCAAGGAAAGGCAAGGCTAGGCCAAACGAGGTTTCCTTGATTTATATTTTCTACCATATTCATCTTGAGATGAGGAGGAAAGCCATCAGACCTTATGGATTAGGCCCAAACAAAAGCCCCGGCTACTTGAGACACTTAGACTAAGCCTAAACCAGAAAGATCTCTCCATAAAGATGGTTTTTATACTGTACTTCCACAATCAGCTGGCAGTACAAAAGAACAAGCGGAAGATGTACTTAGGCTGAGTCATGGTGGTTTGGTGCAGAGACCATGCATATCATGGGAATATTTCAGCATTTCTGCTCTGGTTTTCAGTGTATTACACCAAAAACCCACCTGATGACATCATTTCAAGAGCAAAGCAGCAATTTGCAAAATTCAACTTCTTTGGGGAACGGAGCAATTGCTGAGCTGACAGCAAGTCCTGCTGGGTCCCTATCACTTGCAGAGTGCCCGCATCCTCACCACGGTAGCGGGCATTGTGACAAAGGCTCTATGTCAGCTGGGTGTGGCAGCCGAGCGCCCGCTAGGGGAGGGGGAGCCTGTCAGCCCCGGGCCTGTCACTGCCTGCTGTCCCCCGTGTCACCAGCGATGCCTCTGAAAAGTTTCCAAAACATGCCCAGACTTGGGTCCAAAGTGGCCAAAAGTCTCCAAGAGACAAGTCGGGAAGAAGGATATGGAAGAGAGGGAGAAAGCCAAGGGAGCAGGCCAAAGGGAGGCAAGAGAAAAAAGTAGTGCCGGGCTGCAGGACTGAAATGGAGGAATTGAAAGAGGAAAGCCAGGAAGCAGGAGAGTTTGAGAAAAGGAGAGAGGAAAGAAGAGACATGCAGCCAGACGAGGGCTTAGTGAGAGAGGCTGGGACAGAGAACAGGATGAGAAGGAAATAAGGCAAGGCAAGGCAAGGCAAGGCTAGGCCAAAGGATGTTTCTTTGATTTATATTTTCTACCACATTCATCTTGAGATGAGAGGAAAGCCATCAGACCATATGGATTAGGCCCAAACAAAAGCCCCGGCTACTTGAGACACTTAGACTAAGCCTAAACCAGAAAGATCTCTCCATAAAGATGGTTTTTATACTGTACTTCCACAATCAGCTGGCAGTACAAAAGAACAAGCGGCAGACATACTTAGGCTGAGACATGGTGGTTTGGTGCAGAGACCATGCATATCATGGGAATATTTCAGCATTTCTGCTCTGGTTTTCAGTGTATTACACCAAAACACCCACCTGATGACATCATTTCAAGAGCAAAAGCAGCAATTTGCAGAATTCAGCTTCTTTGGGGAACTGAGCAATTGCTGAGCTGACAGCAAGTCCTGCTGGGTCCCTGTCACCTGCAGAGTGCCCGCATCCTCCCCACGGTAGCGGGGATTGTGACAAAGGTTCTACGTCAGCTGGGTGTGGCAGCCGAGCGCCCGCTAGGGGAGGGGGAGCCTGTCAGCCCCGGGCCTGTCACTGCCTGCTGTCCCCCCTGTCACCAGCGAGGCCTCTGAAAAGTTTCCAAAACATGCCCAGACTTGGGTCCAAAGTGGCCAAAAGTCTCCAAGAGACAAGTCGGGAAGAAGGATATGGAAGAGAGGGAGAAAGCCAAGGGAGCAGGCCAAAGGGAGGCAAGAGGAAAAAGTAGTGCCGGGCTGCAGGACTGAAATGGAGGAATTGAAAGACGAAAGCCAGGAAGCAGGAGAGTTTGAGAAAAGGAGAGAGGAAAGAAGAGACATGCAGCCAGACGAGGGCTTAGTGAGAGAGGCTGGGACAGAGAACAGGATGAGAAGGAAATAAGGCAAGGCAAGGCAAGGCAAGGCTAGGCCAAAGGACGTTTCTTTGATTTATATTTTCTACCACATTCATCTTGAGATGAGAGGAAAGCCATCAGACCATATGGATTAGGCCCAAACAAAAGCCCCGGCTACTTGAGACACTTAGACTAAGCCTAAACCAGAAAGATCTCTCCATAAAGATGGTTTTTATACTGTACTTCCACAATCAGCTGGCAGTACAAAAGAACAAGCGGCAGACATACTTAGGCTGAGACATGGTGGTTTGGTGCAGAGACCATGCATATCATGGGAATATTTCAGCATTTCTGCTCTGGTTTTCAGTGTAGTACACCAAAACACCCACCTGATGACATCATTTCAAGAGCAAAAGCAGCAATTTGCAGAATTCAGCTTCTTTGGGGAACTGAGCAATTGCTGAGCTGACAGCAAGTCCTGCTGGGTCCCTGTCACCTGCAGAGTGCCCGCATCCTCACCACGGTAGCGGGCATTGTGACAAAGGTTCTACGTCAGCTGGGTATGGCAGCCGAGCGCCCGCTAGGGGAGGGGGAGCCTGTCAGCCCCGGGCCTGTCACTGCCTGCTGTCCCCCCTGTCACCAGCGAGGCCTCTGAAAAGTTTCAAAACATCCCCAGACTTGGCTCCAAAGTGGTCAAAAGTCTCCAAGAGACAAGTCGGGAAGAAGGATATGGAAGAGAGGGAGAAAGCCAAGGGAGCAGGACAAAGGGAGGCAAGAGGAAAAAGTAGTGCCGGGCTGCAGGAATGAAATGGAGGAATTGAAAGAGGAAAGCCAGGAAGCAGGAGAGTTTGAGAAAAGGAGAGAGGAAAGAAGAGACATGCAGCCAGACGAGGGCTTAGTGAGAGAGGCTGGAACAGAGAACAGGATGAGAAGGAAATAAGGCAAGGCAAGGCAAGGCAAGGCTAGGCCAAACGAGGTTTCTTTGATTTATATTTTCTACCACATTCATCTTGAGATGAGGAGGAATGCCATCAGACCTTATGGATTAGGCCCAAACAAAAGCCCCGGCTACTTGAGACACTTAGACTAAGCCTAAACCAGAAAGATCTCTCCATAAAGATGGTTTTTATACTGTACTTCCACAATCAGCTGGCAGTACAAAAGAACAAGCGGAAGATGTACTTAGGCTGAGTCATGGTGGTTTGGTGCAGAGACCATGCATATCATGGGAATATTTCAGCATTTCTGCTCTGGTTTTCAGTGTAGTACACCAAAACACCCACCTGATGACATCATTTCAAGAGCAAAAGCAGCAATTTGCAGAATTCAGCTTCTTTGGGGAACTGAGCAATTGCTGAGCTGACAGCAAGTCCTGCTGGGTCCCTGTCACCTGCAGAGTGCCCGCATCCTCACCACGGTAGCGGGCATTGTGACAAAGGTTCTACGTCAGCTGGGTATGGCAGCCGAGCGCCCGCTAGGGGAGGGGGAGCCTGTCAGCCCCGGGCCTGTCACTGCCTGCTGTCCCCCCTGTCACCAGCGAGGCCTCTGAAAAGTTTCAAAACATCCCCAGACTTGGCTCCAAAGTGGTCAAAAGTCTCCAAGAGACAAGTCGGGAAGAAGGATATGGAAGAGAGGGAGAAAGCCAAGGGAGCAGGACAAAGGGAGGCAAGAGGAAAAAGTAGTGCCGGGCTGCAGGAATGAAATGGAGGAATTGAAAGACGAAAGCCAGGAAGCAGGAGAGTTTGAGAAAAGGAGAGAGGAAAGAAGAGACATGCAGCCAGACGAGGGCTTAGTGAGAGAGGCTGGAACAGAGAACAGGATGAGAAGGAAATAAGGCAAGGCAAGGCAAGGCAAGGCTAGGCCAAACGAGGTTTCTTTGATTTATATTTTCTACCACATTCATCTTGAGATGAGGAGGAATGCCATCAGACCTTATGGATTAGGCCCAAACAAAAGCCCCGGCTACTTGAGACACTTAGACTAAGCCTAAACCAGAAAGATCTCTCCATAAAGATGGTTTTTATACTGTACTTCCACAATCAGCTGGCAGTACAAAAGAACAAGCGGAAGATGTACTTAGGCTGAGTCATGGTGGTTTGGTGCAGAGACCATGCATATCATGGGAATATTTCAGCATTTCTGCTCTGGTTTTCAGTGTATTACACCAAAACACCCACCTGATGACATCATTTCAAGAGCAAAGCAGCAATTTGCAAAATTCAACTTCTTTGGGGAACTGAGCAATTGCTGAGCTGACACCAAGTCCTGCTGGGTCCCTGTCACCTGCAGAGTGCCCGCATCCTCACCACGGTAGTGGGTATTGTGACAAAGGTTCTACGTCAGCTGGGTGTGGCAGCCGAGCACCCGCTAGGTGAGGGAGAGCCTGTCAGCCCCGGGCCTGTCACTGCCTGCTGTCCCCCGTGTCACCAGCGAGGCCTCTGAAAAGTTTCCAAAACATGCCCAGACTTGGCTCCAAAGTGGCCAAAAGTCTCCAAGAGACAAGTCGGGAAAAGGATATGGAAGAGAGGGAGAAAGCCAAGGGAGAAGCCAAAGGGAGGCAAGAGGAAAAAGTAGTGCCGGGCTGCAGGACTGAAATGGAGGAATTGAAAGACGAAAGCCAGGAAGCAGGAGAGTTTGAGAAAAGGAGAGAGGAAAGAAGAGACATGCAGCCAAACGAGGGCTTAGTGAGAGAGGCTGGGACAGAGAACAGGATGAGAAGGAAATAAGGCAAGGCAAGGCAAGGCTAGGCCAAAGGACGTTTCTTTGATTTATATTTTCTACCACATTCATCTTGAGATGAGAGGAAAGCCATCAGACCATATGGATTAGGCCCAAACAAAAGCCCCGGCTACTTGAGACACTTAGACTAAGCCTAAACCAGAAAGATCTCTCCATAAAGATGGTTTTTATACTGTACTTCCACAATCAGCTGGCAGTACAAAAGAACAAGCGGCAGACATACTTAGGCTGAGACATGGTGGTTTGGTGCAGAGACCATGCATATCATGGGAATATTTCAGCATTTCTGCTCTGGTTTTCAGTGTAGTACACCAAAACACCCACCTGATGACATCATTTCAAGAGCAAAAGCAGCAATTTGCAGAATTCAGCTTCTTTGGGGAACTGAGCAATTGCTGAGCTGACAGCAAGTCCTGCTGGGTCCCTGTCACCTGCAGAGTGCCTGCATCCTCACCACGGTAGCGGGCATTGTGACAAAGGTTCTACGTCAGCTGGGTATGGCAGCCGAGCGCCCGCTAGGGGAGGGGGAGCCTGTCAGCCCCGGGCCTGTCACTGCCTGCTGTCCCCCCTGTCACCAGCGAGGCCTCTGAAAAGTTTCCAAAACATCCCCAGACTTGGGTCCAAAGTGGCCAAAAGTCTCCAAGAGACAAGTCGGGAAGAAGAATATGGAAGAGAGGGAGAAAGCCAAGGGAGCAGGCCAAAGGGAGGCAAGAGGAAAAAGTAGTGCCGGGCTGCAGGACTGAAATGGAGGAATTGAAAGACGAAAGCCAGGAAGCAGGAGAGTTTGAGAAAAGGAGAGAGGAAAGAAGAGACATGCAGCCAGACGAGGGCTTAGTGAGAGAGGCTGGGACAGAGAACAGGATGAGAAGGAAATAAGGCAAGGCAAGGCTAGGCCAAAGGACGTTTCTTTGATTTATATTTTCTACCACATTCATCTTGAGATGAGAGGAAAGCCATCAGACCATATGGATTAGGCCCAAACAAAAGCCCCAGCTACTTGAGACACTTAGACTAAGCCTAAACCAGAAAGATCTCTCCATAAAGATGGTTTTTATACTGTACTTCCACAATATTCTGTCAGTACAAAAGAACAAGCGGCAGACATACTTAGGCTGAGACATGGTGGTTTGGTGCAGAGACCATGCATATCATGGGAATATTTCAGCATTTCTGCTCTGGTTTTCAGTGTATTACACCAAAACACCCACCTGATGACATCATTTCAAGAGCAAAAGCAGCAATTTGCAGAATTCAGCTTCTTTGGGGAACTGAGCAATTGCTGAGCTGACAGCAAGTCCTGCTGGGTCCCTGTCACCTGCAGAGTGCCCGCATCCTCACCACGGTAGCGGGCATTGTGACAAAGGTTCTACGTCAGCTGGGTGTGGCAGCCAAGCGCCCGCTAGGGGAGGGGGAGCCTGTCAGCCCCGGGCCTGTCACTGCCTGCTGTCCCCCCTGTCACCAGCGAGGCCTCTGAAAAGTTTCCAAAACATCCCCAGACTTGGCTCCAAAGTGGCCAAAAGTCTCCAAGAGACAAGTCGGGAAGAAGGATATGGAAGAGAGGGAGAAAGCCAAGGGAGCAGGCCAAAGGGAGGCAAGAGAAAAAAGTAGTGCCGGGCGGCAGGACTGAAATGGAGGAATTGAAAGAGGAAAGCCAGGAAGCAGGAGAGTTTGAGAAAAGGAGAGAGGAAAGAAGAGACATGCAGCCAGACGAGGGCTTAGTGAGAGAGGCTGGGACAGAGAACAGGATGAGAAGGAAATAAGGCAAGGCAAGGCTAGGCCAAAGGACGTTTCTTTGATTTATATTTTCTACCACATTCATCTTGAGATGAGAGGAAAGCCATCAGACCATATGGATTAGGCCCAAACAAAAGCCCCGGCTACTTGAGACACTTAGACTAAGCCTAAACCAGAAAGATCTCTCCATAAAGATGGTTTTTATACTGTACTTCCACAATCTTCTGTCAGTACAAAAGAACAAGCGGCAGACATACTTAGGCTGAGACATGGTGGTTTGGTGCAGAGACCATGCATATCATGGGAATATTTCAGCATTTCTGCTCTGGTTTTCAGTGTATTACACCAAAACACCCACCTGATGACATCATTTCAAGAGCAAAAGCAGCAATTTGCAGAATTCAGCTTCTTTGGGGAACTGAGCAATTGCTGAGCTGACAGCAAGTCCTGCTGGGTCCCTGTCACCTGCAGAGTGCCCGCATCCTCACCACGGTAGCGGGCATTGTGACAAAGGTTCTACGTCAGCTGGGTGTGGCAGCCGAGCGCCCGCTAGGGGAGGGGGAGCCTGTCAGACCCGGGCCTGTCACTGCCTGCTGTCCCCCCTGTCACAAGCGAGGCCTCTGAAAAGTTTCAAAACATGCCCAGACTTGGCTCCAAAGTGGTCAAAAGTCTCCAAGAGACAAGTCGGGAAGAAGGATATGGAAGAGAGGGAGAAAGCCAAGGGAGCAGGCCAAAGGGAGGCAAGAGAAAAAAGTAGTGCCGGGCTGCAGGAATGAAATGGAGGAATTGAAAGACGAAAGCCAGGAAGCAGGAGAGTTTGAGAAAAGGAGAGAGGAAAGAAGAGACATGCAGCCAGACGAGGGGTTAGTGAGAGAGGCTGGGACAGAGAACAGGATGAGAAGGAAATAAGGCAAGGCAAGGCAAGGCAAGGCTAGGCCAAACGAGGTTTCCTTGATTTATATTTTCTACCACATTCATCTTGAGATGAGGAGGAAAGCCATCAGACCTTATGGATTAGGCCCAAACAAAAGCCCCGGCTACTTGAGACACTTAGACTAAGCCTAAACCAGAAAGATCTCTCCATAAAGATGGTTTTTATACTGTACTTCCACAATCTTCTGTCAGTACAAAAGAACAAGCGGCAGACATACTTAGGCTGAGACATGGTGGTTTGGTGCAGAGACCATGCATATCATGGGAATATTTCAGCATTTCTGCTCTGGTTTTCAGTGTAGTACACCAAAACACCCAACTGATGACATCATTTCAAGAGCAAAAGCAGCAATTTGCAGAATTCAGCTTCTTTGGGGAACTGAGCAATTGCTGAGCTGACAGCAAGTCCTGCTGGGTCCCTGTCACCTGCAGAGTGCCCGCATCCTCACCACGGTAGCGGGCATTGTGACAAAGGTTCTACGTCAGCTGGGTATGGCAGCCGAGTGCCCGCTAGGGGAGGGGAAGCCTGTCAGCCCCGGGCCTGTCACTGCCTGCTGTCCCCCCTGTCACCAGCGAGGCCTCTGAAAAGTTTCAAAACATCCCCAGACTTGGCTCCAAAGTGGTCAAAAGTCTCCAAGAGACAAGTCGGGAAGAAGGATATGGAAGAGAGGGAGAAAGCCAAGGGAGCAGGCCAAAGGGAGGCAAGAGGAAAAAGTAGTGCCGGGCTGCAGGAATGAAATGGAGGAATTGAAAGACGAAAGCCAGGAAGCAGGAGAGTTTGAGAAAAGGAGAGAGGAAAGAAGAGACATGCAGCCAGACGAGGGCTTAGTGAGAGAGGCTGGAACAGAGAACAGGATGAGAAGGAAATAAGGCAAGGCAAGGCAAGGCAAGGCTAGGCCAAACGAGGTTTCTTTGATTTATATTTTCTACCACATTCATCTTGAGATGAGGAGGAATGCCATCAGACCTTATGGATTAGGCCCAAACAAAAGACCCGGCTACTTGAGACACTTAGACTAAGCCTAAACCAGAAAGATCTCTCCATAAAGATGGTTTTTATACTGTACTTCCACAATCAGCTGGCAGTACAAAAGAACAAGCGGAAGATGTACTTAGGCTGAGTCATGGTGGTTTGGTGCAGAGACCATGCATATCATGGGAATATTTCAGCATTTCTGCTCTGGTTTTCAGTGTATTACACCAAAACACCCACCTGATGACATCATTTCAAGAGCAAAGCAGCAATTTGCAAAATTCAACTTCTTTGGGGAACTGAGCAATTGCTGAGCTGACACCAAGTCCTGCTGGGTCCCTGTCACCTGCAGAGTGCCCGCATCCTCACCACGGTAGTGGGTATTGTGACAAAGGTTCTACGTCAGCGGGGTGTGGCAGCCGAGCACCCGCTAGGTGAGGGAGAGCCTGTCAGCCCCGGGCCTGTCACTGCCTGCTGTCCCCCGTGTCACCAGCGAGGCCTCTGAAAAGTTTCCAAAACATGCCCAGACTTGGCTCCAAAGTGGCCAAAAGTCTCCAAGAGACAAGTCGGGAAAAGGATATGGAAGAGAGGGAGAAAGCCAAGGGAGCAGGCCAAAGGGAGGCAAGAGGAAAAAGTAGTGCCGGGCTGCAGGACTGAAATGGAGGAATTGAAAGACGAAAGCCAGGAAGCAGGAGAGTTTGAGAAAAGGAGAGAGGAAAGAAGAGACATGCAGCCAAACGAGGGCTTAGTGAGAGAGGCTGGGACAGAGAACAGGATGAGAAGGAAATAAGGCAAGGCAAGGCAAGGCTAGGCCAAAGGACGTTTCTTAGATTTATATTTTCTACCACATTCATCTTGAGATGAGAGGAAAGCCATCAGACCATATGGATTAGGCCCAAACAAAAGACCCGGCTACTTGAGACACTTAGACTAAGCCTAAACCAGAAAGATCTCTCCATAAAGATGGTTTTTATACTGTACTTCCACAATCAGCTGGCAGTACAAAAGAACAAGCGGCAGACCTACTTAGGCTGAGACATGGTGGTTTGGTGCAGAGACCATGCATATCATGGGAATATTTCAGCATTTCTGCTCTGGTTTTCAGTGTATTACACCAAAACACCCACCTGATGACATCATTTCAAGAGCAAAAGCAGCAATTTGCAGAATTCAGCTTCTTTGGGGAACTGAGCAATTGCTGAGCTGACAGCAAGTCCTGCTGGGTCCCTGTCACCTGCAGAGTGCCCGCATCCTCACCACGGTAGCGGGCATTGTGACAAAGGTTCTACGTCAGCTGGGTGTGGCAGCCGAGTGCCCGCTAGGGGAGGGGGAGCCTGTCAGCCCCGGGCCTGTCACTGCCTGCTGTCCCCCGTGTCAGCAGCGAGGCCTCTGAAAAGTTTCAAAACATCCCCAGATTGGCTCCAAAGTGGTCAAAAGTCTCCAAGAGACAAGTCGGGAAGAAGGATATGGAAGAGAGGGAGAAAGCCAAGGGAGCAGGCCAAAGGGAGGCAAGAGAAAAAAGTAGTGCCGGGCTGCAGGACTGAAATGGAGGAATTGAAAGACGAAAGCCAGGAAGCAGGAGAGTTTGAGAAAAGGAGAGAGGAAAGAAGAGACATGCAGCCAGACGAGGGCTTAGTGAGAGAGGCTGGGACAGAGAACAGGATGAGAAGGAAATAAGGCAAGGCAAGGCTAGGCCGAAGGACGTTTCTTTGATTTATATTTCCTACCACATTCATCTTGAGATGAGAGGAAAGCCATCAGACGTTATGGATTAGGCCCAAACAAAAGCCCCGGCTACTTGAGACACTTAGACTAAGCCTAAACCAGAAAGATCTCTCCATAAAGATGGTTTTTATACTGTACTTCCACAATCAGCTGGCAGTACAAAAGAACAAGCGGCAGACCTACTTAGGCTGAGACATGGTGGTTTGGTGCAGAGACCATGCATATCATGGGAATATTTCAGCATTTCTGCTCTGGTTTTCAGTGTATTACACCAAAACACCCACCTGATGACATCATTTCAAAAGCAAAAGCAGCAATTTGCAGAATTCAGCTTCTTTGGGGAACGGAGCAATTGCTGAGCTGACAGCAAGTCCTGCTGGGTCCCTGTCACCTGCAGAGTGCCCGCATCCTCACCACGGTAGCGGGCATTGTGACAAAGGTTCTACGTCAGCTGGGTGTGGCAGCCAAGCGCCCGCTAGGGGAGGGGGAGCCTGTCAGCCCCGGGCCTGTCACTGCCTGCTGTCCCCCCTGTCACCAGCGAGGCCTCTGAAAAGTTTCCAAAACATCCCCAGACTTGGCTCCAAAGTGGCCAAAAGTCTCCAAGAGACAAGTCGGGAAGAAGGATATGGAAGAGAGGGAGAAAGCCAAGGGAGCAGGCCAAAGGGAGGCAAGAGAAAAAAGTAGTGCCGGGCGGCAGGACTGAAATGGAGGAATTGAAAGACGAAAGCCAGGAAGCAGGAGAGTTTGAGAAAAGGAGAGAGGAAAGAAGAGACATGCAGCCAGACGAGGGCTTAGTGAGAGAGGCTGGGACAGAGAACAGGATGAGAAGGAAATAAGGCAAGGCAAGGCTAGGCCAAAGGACGTTTCTTTGATTTATATTTTCTACCACATTCATCTTGAGATGAGAGGAAAGCCATCAGACCATATGGATTAGGCCCAAACAAAAGACCCGGCTACTTGAGACACTTAGACTAAGCCTAAACCAGAAAGATCTCTCCATAAAGATGGTTTTTATACTGTACTTCCACAATCTTCTGTCAGTACAAAAGAACAAGCGGCAGACATACTTAGGCTGAGACATGGTGGTTTGGTGCAGAGACCATGCATATCATGGGAATATTTCAGCATTTCTGCTCTGGTTTTCAGTGTATTACACCAAAACACCCACCTGATGACATCATTTCAAGAGCAAAAGCAGCAATTTGCAGAATTCAGCTTCTTTGGGGAACTGAGCAATTGCTGAGCTGACAGCAAGTCCTGCTGGGTCCCTGTCACCTGCAGAGTGCCCGCATCCTCACCACGGTAGCGGGCATTGTGACAAAGGCTCTACGTCAGCTGGGTGTGGCAGCCAAGCGCCCGCTAGGGGAGGGGGAGCCTGTCAGACCCGGGCCTGTCACTGCCTGCTGTCCCCCCTGTCACCAGCGAGGCCTCTGAAAAGTTTCCAAAACATCCCCAGACTTGGGTCCAAAGTGGCCAAAAGTCTCCAAGAGACAAATCGGGAAGAAGGATATGGAAGAGAGGGAGAAAGCCAAGGGAGCAGGCCAAAGGGAGGCAAGAGAAAAAAGTAGTGCCGGGCTGCAGGACTGAAATGGAGGAATTGAAAGACGAAAGCCAGGAAGCAAGAGAGTTTGAGAAAAGGAGAGAGGAAAGAAGAGACATGCAGCCAGACGAGGGCTTAGTGAGAGAGGCTGGGACAGAGAACAGGATGAGAAGGAAATAAGGCAAGGCAAGGCTAGGCCAAAGGACGTTTCTTTGATTTATATTTTCTACCACATTCATCTTGAGATGAGAGGAAAGCCATCAGACCATATGGATTAGGCCCAAACAAAAGCCCCGGCTACTTGAGACACTTAGACTAAGCCTAAACCAGAAAGATCTCTCCATAAAGATGGTTTTTATACTGTACTTCCACAATATTCTGTCAGTACAAAAGAACAAGTGGCAGACATACTTAGGCTGAGACATGGTGGTTTGGTGCAGAGACCATGCATATCATGGGAATATTTCAGCATTTCTGCTCTGGTTTTCAGTGTATTACACCAAAACACCCACCTGATGACATCATTTCAAGAGCAAAAGCAGCAATTTGCAGAATTCAGCTTCTTTGGGGAACTGAGCAATTGCTGAGCTGACAGCAAGTCCTGCTGGGTCCCTGTCACCTGCAGAGTGCCCGCATCCTCACCACGGTAGCGGGCATTGTGACAAAGGATCTATGTCAGCTGGGTGTGGCAGCCGAGCGCCCGCTAGGGGAGGGGGAGCCTGTCAGCCCCGGGCCTGTCACTGCCTGCTGTCCCCCCTGTCACCAGCGAGGCCTCTGAAAAGTTTCCAAAACATGCCCAGACTTGGGTCCAAAGTGGCCAAAAGTCTCCAAGAGACAAGTCGGGAAGAAGGATATGGAAGAGAGGGAGAAAGCCAAGGGAGCAGGCCAAAGGGAGGCAAGAGAAAAAAGTAGTGCCGGGCGGCAGGACTGAAATGGAGGAATTGAAAGACGAAAGCCAGGAAGCAGGAGAGTTTGAGAAAAGGAGAGAGGAAAGAAGAGACATGCAGCCAGACGAGGGCTTAGTGAGAGAGGCTGGGACAGAGAACAGGATGAGAAGGAAATAAGGCAAGGCAAGGCTAGGCCAAAGGACGTTTCTTTGATTTATATTTTCTACCACATTCATCTTGAGATGAGAGGAAAGCCATCAGACCATATGGATTAGGCCCAAACAAAAGCCCCGGCTACTTGAGACACTTAGACTAAGCCTAAACCAGAAAGATCTCTCCATAAAGATGGTTTTTATACTGTACTTCCACAATCAGCTGGCAGTACAAAAGAACAAGCGGCAGACATACTTAGGCTGAGACATGGTGGTTTGGTGCAGAGACCATGCATATCATGGGAATATTTCAGCATTTCTGCTCTGGTTTTCAGTGTATTACACCAAAACACCCACCTGATGACATCATTTCAAGAGCAAAAGCAGCAATTTGCAGAATTCAGCTTCTTTGGGGAACTGAGCAATTGCTGAGCTGACAGCAAGTCCTGCTGGGTCCCTGTCACCTGCAGAGTGCCCGCATCCTCACCACGGTAGCGGGCATTGTGACAAAGGTTCTACGTCAGCTGGGTGTGGCAGCCGAGCGCCCGCTAGGGGAGGGGGAGCCTGTCAGACCCGGGCCTGTCACTGCCTGCTGTTCCCCCTGTCACAAGCGAGGCCTCTGAAAAGTTTCAAAACATGCCCAGACTTGGCTCCAAAGTGGTCAAAAGTCTCCAAGAGACAAGTCGGGAAGAAGGATATGGAAGAGAGGGAGAAAGCCAAGGGAGCAGGCCAAAGGGAGGCAAGAGGAAAAAGTAGTGCCGGGCTGCAGGAATGAAATGGAGGAATTGAAAGACGAAAGCCAGGAAGCAGGAGAGTTTGAGAAAAGGAGAGAGGAAAGAAGAGACATGCAGCCAGACGAGGGGTTAGTGAGAGAGGCTGGGACAGAGAACAGGATGAGAAGGAAATAAGGCAAGGCAAGGCAAGGCAAGGCTAGGCCAAACGAGGTTTCCTTGATTTATATTTTCTACCACATTCATCTTGAGATGAGGAGGAAAGCCATCAGACCTTATAGATTAGGCCCAAACAAAAGCCCCGGCTACTTGAGACACTTAGACTAAGCCTAAACCACAAAGATCTCTCCATAAAGATGGTTTTTATACTGTACTTCCACAATCAGCTGGCAGTACAAAAGAACAAGCGGAAGATGTACTTAGGCTGAGTCATGGTGGTTTGGTGCAGAGACCATGCATATCATGGGAATATTTCAGCATTTCTGCTCTGGTTTTCAGTGTATTACACCAAAACACCCACCTGATGACATCATTTCAAGAGCAAAAGCAGCAATTTGCAGAATTCAGCTTCTTTGGGGAACTGAGCAATTGCTGAGCTGACAGCAAGTCCTGCTGGGTCCCTGTCACCTGCAGAGTGCCCGCATCCTCACCACGGTAGCGGGCATTGTGACAAAGGTTCTACGTCAGCTGGGTGTGGCAGCCGAGCGCCCGCTAGGGGAGGGGGAGCCTGTCAGCCCCGGGCCTGTCACTGCCTGCTGTCCCCCGTGTCACCAGCGAGGCCTCTGAAAAGTTTCCAAAACATGCCCAGACTTGGGTCCAAAGTGGCTAAAAGTCTCCAAGAGACAAGTCGGGAAGAAGGATATGGAAGAGAGGGAGAAAGCCAAGGGAGCAGGCCCAAGGGAGGCAAGAGAAAAAAGTAGTGCCGGGCTGCAGGACTGAAATGGAGGAATTGAAAGACGAAAGCCAGGAAGCAGGAGAGTTTGAGAAAAGGAGAGAGGAAAGAAGAGACATGCAGCCAGACGAGGGCTTAGTGAGAGAGGCTGGGACAGAGAACAGGATGAGAAGGAAATAAGGCAAGGCAAGGCTAGGCCAAAGGACGTTTCTTTGATTTATATTTTCTACCACATTCATCTTGAGATGAGAGGAAAGCCATCAGACCATATGGATTAGGCCCAAACAAAAGCCCCGGCTACTTGAGACACTTAGACTAAGCCTAAACCAGAAAGATCTCTCCATAAAGATGGTTTTTATACTGTACTTCCACAATATTCTGTCAGTACAAAAGAACAAGCGGCAGACATACTTAGGCTGAGACATGGTGGTTTGGTGCAGAGACCATGCATATCATGGGAATATTTCAGCATTTCTGCTCTGGTTTTCAGTGTATTACACCAAAACACCCACCTGATGACATCATTTCAAGAGCAAAAGCAGCAATTTGCAGAATTCAGCTTCTTTGGGGAACTGAGCAATTGCTGAGCTGACAGCAAGTCCTGCTGGGTCCCTGTCACCTGCAGAGTGCCCGCATCCTCCCCACGGTAGCGGGCATTGTGACAAAGGTTCTACGTCAGCTGGGTGTGGCAGCCGAGCGCCCGCTAGGGGAGGGGGAGCCTGTCAGACCCGGGCCTGTCACTGCCTGCTGTCCCCCCTGTCACCAGCGAGGCCTCTGAAAAGTTTCCAAAACATGCCCAGACTTGGCTCCAAAGTGGCCAAAAGTCTCCAAGAGACAAGTCGGGAAGAAGGATATGGAAGAGAGGGAGAAAGCCAAGGGAGCAGGCCAAAGGGAGGCAAGAGAAAAAAGTAGTGCCGGGCTGCAGGACTGAAATGGAGGAATTGAAAGAGGAAAGCCAGGAAGCAGGAGAGTTTGAGAAAAGGAGAGAGGAAAGAAGAGACATGCAGCCAGACGAGGGCTTAGTGAGAGAGGCTGGGACAGAGAACAGGATGAGAAGGAAATAAGGCAAGGCAAGGCAAGGTTAGGCCAAAGGACGTTTCTTTGATTTATATTTTCTACCACATTCATCTTGAGATGAGAGGAAAGCCATCAGACCATATGGATTAGGCCCAAACAAAAGCCCCGGCTACTTGAGACACTTAGACTAAGCCTAAACCAGAAAGATCTCTCCATAAAGATGGTTTTTATACTGTACTTCCACAATCAGCTGGCAGTACAAAAGAACAAGCGGCAGACATACTTAGGCTGAGACATGGTGGTTTGGTGCAGAGACCATGCATATCATGGGAATATTTCAGCATTTCTGCTCTGGTTTTCAGTGTATTACACCAAAACACCCACCTGATGATATCATTTCAAGAGCAAAAGCAGCAATTTGCAGAATTCAGCTTCTTTGGGGAACTGAGCAATTGCTGAGCTGACAGCAAGTCCTGCTGGGTCCCTGTCACCTGCAGAGTGCCCGCATCCTCACCACGGTAGCGGGCATTGTGACAAAGGTTCTACGTCAACTGTGTGTGGCAGCCGAGCGCCCGCTAGGGGAGGGGGAGCCTGTCAGCCCCGGGCCTGTCACTGCCTGCTGTCCCCCCTGTCACAAGCGAGGCCTCTGAAAATTTTCAAAACATCCCCAGATTGGCTCCAAAGTGGTCAAAAGTCTCCAAGAGACAAGTCGGGAAGAAGGATATGGAAGAGAGGGAGAAAGCCAAGGGAGCAGGCCAAAGGGAGGCAAGAGGAAAAAGTAGTGCCGGGCTGCAGGACTGAAATGGAGGAATTGAAAGACGAAAGCCAGGAAGCAGGAGAGTTTGAGAAAAGGAGAGAGGAAAGAAGAGACATGCAGCCAGACGAGGGCTTAGTGAGAGAGGCTGGGACAGAGAACAGGATGAGAAGGAAATAAGGCAAGGCAAGGCTAGGCCAAAGGACGTTTCTTTGATTTATATTTTCTACCACATTCATCTTGAGATGAGAGGAAAGCCATCAGACCATATGGATTAGGCCCAAACAAAAGCCCCGGCTACTTGAGACACTTAGACTAAGCCTAAACCAGAAAGATCTCTCCATAAAGATGGTTTTTATACTGTACTTCCACAATCTTCTGTCAGTACAAAAGAACAAGCGGCAGACATACTTAGGCTGAGACATGGTGGTTTGGTGCAGAGACCATGCATATCATGGGAATATTTCAGCATTTCTGCTCTGGTTTTCAGTGTATTACACCAAAACACCCACCTGATGACATCATTTCAAGAGCAAAAGCAGCAATTTGCAGAATTCAGCTTCTTTGGGGAACTGAGCAATTGCTGAGCTGACAGCAAGTCCTGCTGGGTCCCTGTCACCTGCAGAGTGCCCGCATCCTCACCACGGTAGCGGGCATTGTGACAAAGGTTCTACGTCAGCTGGGTGTGGCAGCCGAGCGCCCGCTAGGGGAGGGGGAGCCTGTCAGCCCCGGGCCTGTCACTGCCTGCTGTCCCCCGTGTCACCAGCGAGGCCTCTGAAAAGTTTCCAAAACATGCCCAGACTTGGCTCCAAAGTGGCCAAAAGTCTCCAAGAGACAAGTCGGGAAGAAGGATATAGAAGAGAGGGAGAAAGCCAAGGGAGCAGGCCAAAGGGAGGCAAGAGAAAAAAGTAGTGCCGGGCTGCAGGACTGAAATGGAGGAATTGAAAGACGAAAGCCAGGAAGCAAGAGAGTTTGAGAAAAGGAGAGAGGAAAAAAGAGACATGCAGCCAGACGAGGGCTTAGTGAGAGAGGCTGGGACAGAGAACAGGATGAGAAGGAAATAAGGCAAGGCAAGGCAAGGTTAGGCCAAAGGACGTTTCTTTGATTTATATTTTCTACCACATTCATCTTGAGATGAGAGGAAAGCCATCAGACCATAAGGATTAGGCCCAAACAAAAGCCCCGGCTACTTGAGACACTTAGACTAAGCCTAAACCAGAAAGATCTCTCCATAAAGATGGTTTTTATACTGTACTTCCACAATCAGCTGGCAGTACAAAAGAACAAGCGGCAGACATACTTAGGCTGAGACATGGTGGTTTGGTGCAGAGACCATGCATATCATGGGAATATTTCAGCATTTCTGCTCTGGTTTTCAGTGTATTACACCAAAACACCCACCTGATGACATCATTTCAAGAGCAAAAGCAGCAATTTGCAGAATTCAGCTTCTTTGGGGAACTGAGCAATTGCTGAGCTGACAGCAAGTCCTGCTGGGTCCCTGTCACCTGCAGAGTGCCCGCATCCTCACCACGGTAGCGGGCATTGTGACAAAGGTTCTACGTCAGCTGGGTGTGGCAGCCGAGCGCCCGCTAGGGGAGGGGGAGCCTGTCAGCCCCGGGCCTGTCACTGCCTGCTGTCCCCCCTGTCACCAGCGAGGCCTCTGAAAAGTTTCCAAAACATGCCCAGACTTGGCTCCAAAGTGGCCAAAAGTCTCCAAGAGACAAGTCGGGAAGAAGGATATGGAAGAGAGGGAGAAAGCCAAGGGAGCAGGCCAAAGGGAGGCAAGAGAAAAAAGTAGTGCCGGGCTGCAGGACTGAAATGGAGGAATTGAAAGAGGAAAGCCAGGAAGCAGGAGAGTTTGAGAAAAGGAGAGAGGAAAGAAGAGACATGCAGCCAGACGAGGGCTTAGTGAGAGAGGCTGGGACAGAGAACAGGATGAGAAGGAAATAAGGCAAGGCAAGGCAAGGCTAGGCCAAAGGACGTTTCTTTGATTTATATTTTCTACCACATTCATCTTGAGATGAGAGGAAAGGCATCAGACCATATGGATTAGGCCCAAACAAAAGCCCCGGCTACTTGAGACACTTAGACTAAGCCTAAACCAGAAAGATCTCTCCATAAAGATGGTTTTTATACTGTACTTCCACAATCAGCTGGCAGTACAAAAGAACAAGCGGCAGACATACTTAGGCTGAGACATGGTGGTTTGGTGCAGAGACCATGCATATCATGGGAATATTTCAGCATTTCTGCTCTGGTTTTCAGTGTATTACACCAAAACACCCACCTGATGACATCATTTCAAGAGCAAAAGCAGCAATTTGCAGAATTCAGCTTCTTTGGGGAACTGAGCAATTGCTGAGCTGACAGCAAGTCCTGCTGGGTCCCTGTCACCTGCAGAGTGCCCGCATCCTCACCACGGTAGCGGGCATTGTGACAAAGGTTCTACGTCAGCTGGGTGTGGCAGCCGAGCGCCCGCTAGGGGAGGGGGAGCCTGTCAGCCCCGGGCCTGTCACTGCCTGCTGTCCCCCCTGTCACCAGCGAGGCCTCTGAAAAGTTTCCAAAACATGCCCAGACTTGGGTCCAAAGTGGCCAAAAGTCTCCAAGAGACAAGTCGGGAAGAAGGATATGGAAGAGAGGGAGAAAGCCAAGGGAGCAGGCCAAAGGGAGGCAAGAGAAAAAAGTAGTGCCGGGCTGCAGGACTGAAATGGAGGAATTGAAAGAGGAAAGCCAGGAAGCAGGAGAGTTTGAGAAAAGGAGAGAGGAAAGAAGAGACATGCAGCCAGACGAGGGCTTAGTGAGAGAGGCTGGGACAGAGAACAGGATGAGAAGGAAATAAGGCAAGGCAAGGCTAGGCCAAAGGACGTTTCTTTGATTTATATTTTCTACCACATTCATCTTGAGATGAGAGGAAAGCCATCAGACCATATGGATTAGGCCCAAACAAAAGCCCCGGCTACTTGAGACACTTAGACTAAGCCTAAACCAGAAAGATCTCTCCATAAAGATGGTTTTTATACTGTACTTCCACAATATTCTGTCAGTACAAAAGAACAAGCGGCAGACATACTTAGGCTGAGACATGGTGGTTTGGTGCAGAGACCATGCATATCATGGGAATATTTCAGCATTTCTGCTCTGGTTTTCAGTGTATTACACCAAAACACCCACCTGATGACATCATTTCAAGAGCAAAAGCAGCAATTTGCAGAATTCAGCTTCTTTGGGGAACTGAGCAATTGCTGAGCTGACAGCAAGTCCTGCTGGGTCCCTGTCACCTGCAGAGTGCCCGCATCCTCACCACGGTAGCGGGCATTGTGACAAAGGTTCTACGTCAGCTGGGTGTGGCAGCCGAGCGCCCGCTAGGGGAGGGGGAGCCTGTCAGCCCCGGGCCTGTCACTGCCTGCTGTCCCCCCTGTCACCAGCGAGGCCTCTGAAAAGTTTCCAAAACATGCCCAGACTTGGCTCCAAAGTGGCCAAAAGTCTCCAAGAGACAAGTCGGGAAGAAGGATATGGAAGAGAGGGAGAAAGCCAAGGGAGCAGGCCAAAGGGAGGCAAGAGAAAAAAGTAGTGCCGGGCTGCAGGACTGAAATGGAGGAATTGAAAGAGGAAAGCCAGGAAGCAGGAGAGTTTGAGAAAAGGAGAGAGGAAAGAAGAGACATGCAGCCAGACGAGGGGTTAGTGAGAGAGGCTGGGACAGAGAACAGGATGAGAAGGAAATAAGGCAAGGCAAGGCTAGGCCAAAGGACGTTTCTTTGATTTATATTTTCTACCACATTCATCTTGAGATGAGAGGAAAGCCATCAGACCATATGGATTAGGCCCAAACAAAAGCCCCGGCTACTTGAGACACTTAGACTAAGCCTAAACCAGAAAGATCTCTCCATAAAGATGGTTTTTATACTGTACTTCCACAATATTCTGTCAGTACAAAAGAACAAGCGGCAGACATACTTAGGCTGAGACATGGTGGTTTGGTGCAGAGACCATGCATATCATGGGAATATTTCAGCATTTCTGCTCTGGTTTTCAGTGTATTACACCAAAACACCCACCTGATGACATCATTTCAAGAGCAAAAGCAGCAATTTGCAGAATTCAGCTTCTTTGGGGAACTGAGCAATTGCTGAGCTGACACCACGTCCTGCTGGGTCCCTGTCACCTGCAGAGTGCCCGCATCCTCACCACGGTAGCGGGCATTGTGACAAAGGATCTATGTCAGCTGGGTGTGGCAGCCGAGCGCCCGCTAGGGGAGGGGGAGCCTGTCAGCCCCGGGCCTGTCACTGCCTGCTGTCCCCCGTGTCACCAGCGAGGCCTCTGAAAAGTTTCCAAAACATGCCCAGACTTGGCTCCAAAGTGGCCAAAAGTCTCCAAGAGACAAGTCGGGAAGAAGGATATGGAAGAGAGGGAGAAAGCCAAGGGAGCAGGCCAAAGGGAGGCAAGAGAAAAAAGTAGTGCCGGGCGGCAGGACTGAAATGGAGGAATTGAAAGACGAAAGCCAGGAAGCAGGAGAGTTTGAGAAAAGGAGAGAGGAAAGAAGAGACATGCAGCCAGACGAGGGCTTAGTGAGAGAGGCTGGGACAGAGAACAGGATGAGAAGGAAATAAGGCAAGGCAAGGCTAGGCCAAAGGACGTTTCTTTGATTTATATTTTCTACCACATTCATCTTGAGATGAGAGGAAAGCCATCAGACCATATGGATTAGGCCCAAACAAAAGCCCCGGCTACTTGAGACACTTAGACTAAGCCTAAACCAGAAAGATCTCTCCATAAAGATGGTTTTTATACTGTACTTCCACAATCTTCTGTCAGTACAAAAGAACAAGCGGCAGACATACTTAGGCTGAGACATGGTGGTTTGGTGCAGAGACCATGCATATCATGGGAATATTTCAGCATTTCTGCTCTGGTTTTCAGTGTATTACACCAAAACACCCACCTGATGACATCATTTCAAGAGCAAAAGCAGCAATTTGCAGAATTCAGCTTCTTTGGGGAACTGAGCAATTGCTGAGCTGACAGCAAGTCCTGCTGGGTCCCTGTCACCTGCAGAGTGCCCGCATCCTCACCACGGTAGCGGGCATTGTGACAAAGGTTCTACGTCAGCTGGGTGTGGCAGCCGAGCGCCCGCTAGGGGAGGGGGAGCCTGTCAGCCCCGGGCCTGTCACTGCCTGCTGTCCCCCCTGTCACCAGCGAGGCCTCTGAAAAGTTTCCAAAACATGCCCAGACTTGGGTCCAAAGTGGCCAAAAGTTTCCAAGAGACAAGTCGGGAAGAAGAATATGGAAGAGAGGGAGAAAGCCAAGGGAGCAGGCCAAAGGGAGGCAAGAGGAAAAAGTAGTGCCGGGCTGCAGGACTGAAATGGAGGAATTGAAAGACGAAAGCCAGGAAGCAGGAGAGTTTGAGAAAAGGAGAGAGGAAAGAAGAGACATGCAGCCAGACGAGGGCTTAGTGAGAGAGGCTGGGACAGAGAACAGGATGAGAAGGAAATAAGGCAAGGCAAGGCAAGGCAAGGCTAGGCCAAAGGACGTTTCTTTGATTTATATTTTCTACCACATTCATCTTGAGATGAGAGGAAAGCCATCAGACCATATGGATTAGGCCCAAACAAAAGCCCCGGCTACTTGAGACACTTAGACTAAGCCTAAACCAGAAAGATCTCTCCATAAAGATGGTTTTTATACTGTACTTCCACAATCAGCTGGCAGTACAAAAGAACAAGCGGCAGACATACTTAGGCTGAGACATGGTGGTTTGGTGCAGAGACCATGCATATCATGGGAATATTTCAGCATTTCTGCTCTGGTTTTCAGTGTATTACACCAAAACACCCACCTGATGACATCATTTCAAGAGCAAAAGCAGCAATTTGCAGAATTCAGCTTCTTTGGGGAACTGAGCAATTGCTGAGCTGACAGCAAGTCCTGCTGGGTCCCTGTCACCTGCAGAGTGCCCGCATCCTCACCACGGTAGCGGGCATTGTGACAAAGGTTCTACGTCAGCTGGGTGTGGCAGCCGAGCGCCCGCTAGGGGAGGGGGAGCCTGTCAGCCCCGGGCCTGTCACTGCCTGCTGTCCCCCGTGTCAGCAGCGAGGCCTCTGAAAAGTTTCAAAACATCCCCAGATTGGCTCCAAAGTGGTCAAAAGTCTCCAAGAGACAAGTCGGGAAGAAGGATATGGAAGAGAGGGAGAAAGCCAAGGGAGCAGGCCAAAGGGAGGCAAGAGGAAAAAGTAGTGAGGGGCTGCAGAACTGAAATGGAGGAATTGAAAGACGAAAGCCAGGAAGCAGGAGAGTTTGAGAAAAGGAGAGAGGAAAGAAGAGACATGCAGCCAGACGAGGGCTTAGTGAGAGAGGCTGGGACAGAGAACAGGATGAGAAGGAAATAAGGCAAGGCAAGGCTAGGCCAAAGGACGTTTCTTTGATTTATATTTTCTACCACATTCATCTTGAGATGAGAGGAAAGCCATCAGACCATACGGATTAGGCCCAATAAAAGCCCCGGCTACTTGAGACACTTAGACTAAGCCTAAACCAGAAAGATCTCTCCATAAAGATGGTTTTTATACTGTACTTCCACAATCTTCTGTCAGTACAAAAGAACAAGCGGCAGACATACTTAGGCTGAGACATGGTGGTTTGGTGCAGAGACCATGCATATCATGGGAATATTTCAGCATTTCTGCTCTGGTTTTCAGTGTATTACACCAAAACACCCACCTGATGACATCATTTCAAGAGCAAAAGCAGCAATTTGCAGAATTCAGCTTCTTTGGGGAACTGAGCAATTGCTGAGCTGACAGCAAGTCCTGCTGGGTCCCTGTCACCTGCAGAGTGCCCGCATCCTCACCACGGTAGCGGGCATTGTGACAAAGGTTCTACGTCAGCTGGGTGTGGCAGCCGAGCGCCCGCTAGGGGAGGGGGAGCCTGTCAGCCCCGGGCCTGTCACTGCCTGCTGTCCCCCCTGTCACCAGCGAGGCCTCTGAAAAGTTTCCAAAACATGCCCAGACTTGGGTCCAAAGTGGCCAAAAGTTTCCAAGAGACAAGTCGGGAAGAAGAATATGGAAGAGAGGGAGAAAGCCAAGGGAGCAGGCCAAAGGGAGGCAAGAGGAAAAAGTAGTGCCGGGCTGCAGGACTGAAATGGAGGAATTGAAAGACGAAAGCCAGGAAGCAGGAGAGTTTGAGAAAAGGAGAGAGGAAAGAAGAGACATGCAGCCAGACGAGGGCTTAGTGAGAGAGGCTGGGACAGAGAACAGGATGAGAAGGAAATAAGGCAAGGCAAGGCAAGGCAAGGCTAGGCCAAAGGACGTTTCTTTGATTTATATTTTCTACCACATTCATCTTGAGATGAGAGGAAAGCCATCAGACCATATGGATTAGGCCCAAACAAAAGCCCCGGCTACTTGAGACACTTAGACTAAGCCTAAACCAGAAAGATCTCTCCATAAAGATGGTTTTTATACTGTACTTCCACAATCAGCTGGCAGTACAAAAGAACAAGCGGCAGACATACTTAGGCTGAGACATGGTGGTTTGGTGCAGAGACCATGCATATCATGGGAATATTTCAGCATTTCTGCTCTGGTTTTCAGTGTATTACACCAAAACACCCACCTGATGACATCATTTCAAGAGCAAAAGCAGCAATTTGCAGAATTCAGCTTCTTTGGGGAACTGAGCAATTGCTGAGCTGACAGCAAGTCCTGCTGGGTCCCTGTCACCTGCAGAGTGCCCGCATCCTCACCACGGTAGCGGGCATTGTGACAAAGGTTCTACGTCAGCTGGGTGTGGCAGCCGAGCGCCCGCTAGGGGAGGGGGAGCCTGTCAGCCCCGGGCCTGTCACTGCCTGCTGTCCCCCCTGTCACAAGCGAGGCCTCTGAAAAGTTTCAAAACATCCCCAGATTGGCTCCAAAGTGGTCAAAAGTCTCCAAGAGACAAGTCGGGAAGAAGGATATGGAAGAGAGGGAGAAAGCCAAGGGAGCAGGCCAAAGGGAGGCAAGAGGAAAAAGTAGTGAGGGGCTGCAGAACTGAAATGGAGGAATTGAAAGACGAAAGCCAGGAAGCAGGAGAGTTTGAGAAAAGGAGAGAGGAAAGAAGAGACATGCAGCCAGACGAGGGCTTAGTGAGAGAGGCTGGGACAGAGAACAGGATGAGAAGGAAATAAGGCAAGGCAAGGCTAGGCCAAAGGACGTTTCTTTGATTTATATTTTCTACCACATTCATCTTGAGATGAGAGGAAAGCCATCAGACCATACGGATTAGGCCCAATAAAAGCCCCGGCTACTTGAGACACTTAGACTAAGCCTAAACCAGAAAGATCTCTCCATAAAGATGGTTTTTATACTGTACTTCCACAATCAGCTGGCAGTACAAAAGAACAAGCGGCAGACATACTTAGGCTGAGACATGGTGGTTTGGTGCAGAGACCATGCATATCATGGGAATATTTCAGCATTTCTGCTCTGGTTTTCAGTGTATTACACCAAAACACCCACCTAGATGACATCATTTCAAGAGCAAAAGCAGCAATTTGCAGAATTCAGCTTCTTTGGGGAACTGAGCAATTGCTGAGCTGACAGCAAGTCCTGCTGGGTCCCTGTCACCTGCAGAGTGCCCGCATCCTCACCACGGTAGCGGGCATTGTGACAAAGGTTCTACGTCAGCTGGGTGTGGCAGCCGAGCGCCCGCTAGGGGAGGGGGAGCCTGTCAGCCCCGGGCCTGTCACTGCCTGCTGTCCCCCCTGTCACCAGCGAGGCCTCTGAAAAGTTTCCAAAACATGCCCAGACTTGGGTCCAAAGTGGCCAAAAGTTTCCAAGAGACAAGTCGGGAAGAAGAATATGGAAGAGAGGGAGAAAGCCAAGGGAGCAGGCCAAAGGGAGGCAAGAGGAAAAAGTAGTGCCGGGCTGCAGGACTGAAATGGAGGAATTGAAAGACGAAAGCCAGGAAGCAGGAGAGTTTGAGAAAAGGAGAGAGGAAAGAAGAGACATGCAGCCAGACGAGGGCTTAGTGAGAGAGGCTGGGACAGAGAACAGGATGAGAAGGAAATAAGGCAAGGCAAGGCAAGGCAAGGCTAGGCCAAAGGACGTTTCTTTGATTTATATTTTCTACCACATTCATCTTGAGATGAGAGGAAAGCCATCAGACCATATGGATTAGGCCCAAACAAAAGCCCCGGCTACTTGAGACACTTAGACTAAGCCTAAACCAGAAAGATCTCTCCATAAAGATGGTTTTTATACTGTACTTCCACAATCAGCTGGCAGTACAAAAGAACAAGCGGCAGACATACTTAGGCTGAGACATGGTGGTTTGGTGCAGAGACCATGCATATCATGGGAATATTTCAGCATTTCTGCTCTGGTTTTCAGTGTATTACACCAAAACACCCACCTGATGACATCATTTCAAGAGCAAAAGCAGCAATTTGCAGAATTCAGCTTCTTTGGGGAACTGAGCAATTGCTGAGCTGACAGCAAGTCCTGCTGGGTCCCTGTCACCTGCAGAGTGCCCGCATCCTCACCACGGTAGCGGGCATTGTGACAAAGGTTCTACGTCAGCTGGGTGTGGCAGCCGAGCGCCCGCTAGGGGAGGGGGAGCCTGTCAGCCCCGGGCCTGTCACTGCCTGCTGTCCCCCCTGTCACCAGCGAGGCCTCTGAAAAGTTTCCAAAACATGCCCAGACTTGGGTCCAAAGTGGCCAAAAGTCTCCAAGAGACAAGTCGGGAAGAAGGATATGGAAGAGAGGGAGAAAGCCAAGGGAGCAGGCCAAAGGGAGGCAAGAGAAAAAAGTAGTGCCGGGCTGCAGGACTGAAATGGAGGAATTGAAAGAGGAAAGCCAGGAAGCAGGAGAGTTTGAGAAAAGGAGAGAGGAAAGAAGAGACATGCAGCCAGACGAGGGCTTAGTGAGAGAGGCTGGGACAGAGAACAGGATGAGAAGGAAATAAGGCAAGGCAAGGCTAGGCCAAAGGACGTTTCTTTGATTTATATTTTCTACCACATTCATCTTGAGATGAGAGGAAAGCCATCAGACCATATGGATTAGGCCCAAACAAAAGCCCCGGCTACTTGAGACACTTAGACTAAGCCTAAACCAGAAAGATCTCTCCATAAAGATGGTTTTTATACTGTACTTCCACAATATTCTGTCAGTACAAAAGAACAAGCGGCAGACATACTTAGGCTGAGACATGGTGGTTTGGTGCAGAGACCATGCATATCATGGGAATATTTCAGCATTTCTGCTCTGGTTTTCAGTGTATTACACCAAAACACCCACCTGATGACATCATTTCAAGAGCAAAAGCAGCAATTTGCAGAATTCAGCTTCTTTGGGGAACTGAGCAATTGCTGAGCTGACAGCAAGTCCTGCTGGGTCCCTGTCACCTGCAGAGTGCCCGCATCCTCACCACGGTAGCGGGCATTGTGACAAAGGTTCTACGTCAGCTGGGTGTGGCAGCCGAGCGCCCGCTAGGGGAGGGGGAGCCTGTCAGCCCCGGGCCTGTCACTGCCTGCTGTCCCCCCTGTCACCAGCGAGGCCTCTTAAAAGTTTCCAAAACATCCACAGACTTGGCTCCAAAGTGGCCAAAAGTCTCCAAGAGACAAGTCGGGAAGAAGGATATGGAAGAGAGGGAGAAAGCCAAGGGAGCAGGCCAAAGGGAGGCAAGAGAAAAAAGTAGTGCCGGGCTGCAGGACTGAAATGGAGGAATTGAAAGAGGAAAGCCAGGAAGCAGGAGAGTTTGAGAAAAGGAGAGAGGAAAGAAGAGACATGCAGCCAGACGAGGGGTTAGTGAGAGAGGCTGGGACAGAGAACAGGATGAGAAGGAAATAAGGCAAGGCAAGGCTAGGCCAAAGGACGTTTCTTTGATTTATATTTTCTACCACATTCATCTTGAGATGAGAGGAAAGCCATCAGACCATATGGATTAGGCCCAAACAAAAGCCCCGGCTACTTGAGACACTTAGACTAAGCCTAAACCAGAAAGATCTCTCCATAAAGATGGTTTTTATACTGTACTTCCACAATATTCTGTCAGTACAAAAGAACAAGCGGCAGACATACTTAGGCTGAGACATGGTGGTTTGGTGCAGAGACCATGCATATCATGGGAATATTTCAGCATTTCTGCTCTGGTTTTCAGTGTATTACACCAAAACACCCACCTGATGACATCATTTCAAGAGCAAAAGCAGCAATTTGCAGAATTCAGCTTCTTTGGGGAACTGAGCAATTGCTGAGCTGACACCACGTCCTGCTGGGTCCCTGTCACCTGCAGAGTGCCCGCATCCTCACCACGGTAGCGGGCATTGTGACAAAGGATCTATGTCAGCTGGGTGTGGCAGCCGAGCGCCCGCTAGGGGAGGGGGAGCCTGTCAGCCCCGGGCCTGTCACTGCCTGCTGTCCCCCGTGTCACCAGCGAGGCCTCTGAAAAGTTTCCAAAACATGCCCAGACTTGGCTCCAAAGTGGCCAAAAGTCTCCAAGAGACAAGTCGGGAAGAAGGATATGGAAGAGAGGGAGAAAGCCAAGGGAGCAGGCCAAAGGGAGGCAAGAGAAAAAAGTAGTGCCGGGCGGCAGGACTGAAATGGAGGAATTGAAAGACGAAAGCCAGGAAGCAGGAGAGTTTGAGAAAAGGAGAGAGGAAAGAAGAGACATGCAGCCAGACGAGGGCTTAGTGAGAGAGGCTGGGACAGAGAACAGGATGAGAAGGAAATAAGGCAAGGCAAGGCTAGGCCAAAGGACGTTTCTTTGATTTATATTTTCTACCACATTCATCTTGAGATGAGAGGAAAGCCATCAGACCATATGGATTAGGCCCAAACAAAAGCCCCGGCTACTTGAGACACTTAGACTAAGCCTAAACCAGAAAGATCTCTCCATAAAGATGGTTTTTATACTGTACTTCCACAATCTTCTGTCAGTACAAAAGAACAAGCGGCAGACATACTTAGGCTGAGACATGGTGGTTTGGTGCAGAGACCATGCATATCATGGGAATATTTCAGCATTTCTGCTCTGGTTTTCAGTGTATTACACCAAAACACCCACCTGATGACATCATTTCAAGAGCAAAAGCAGCAATTTGCAGAATTCAGCTTCTTTGGGGAACTGAGCAATTGCTGAGCTGACAGCAAGTCCTGCTGGGTCCCTGTCACCTGCAGAGTGCCCGCATCCTCACCACGGTAGCGGGCATTGTGACAAAGGTTCTACGTCAGCTGGGTGTGGCAGCCGAGCGCCCGCTAGGAGAGGGGGAGCCTGTCAGCCCCGGGCCTGTCACTGCCTGCTGTCCCCCCTGTCACCAGCGAGGCCTCTGAAAAGTTTCCAAAACATGCCCAGACTTGGGTCCAAAGTGGCCAAAAGTTTCCAAGAGACAAGTCGGGAAGAAGAATATGGAAGAGAGGGAGAAAGCCAAGGGAGCAGGCCAAAGGGAGGCAAGAGGAAAAAGTAGTGCCGGGCTGCAGGACTGAAATGGAGGAATTGAAAGACGAAAGCCAGGAAGCAGGAGAGTTTGAGAAAAGGAGAGAGGAAAGAAGAGACATGCAGCCAGACGAGGGCTTAGTGAGAGAGGCTGGGACAGAGAACAGGATGAGAAGGAAATAAGGCAAGGCAAGGCAAGGCAAGGCTAGGCCAAAGGACGTTTCTTTGATTTATATTTTCTACCACATTCATCTTGAGATGAGAGGAAAGCCATCAGACCATATGGATTAGGCCCAAACAAAAGCCCCGGCTACTTGAGACACTTAGACTAAGCCTAAACCAGAAAGATCTCTCCATAAAGATGGTTTTTATACTGTACTTCCACAATCAGCTGGCAGTACAAAAGAACAAGCGGCAGACATACTTAGGCTGAGACATGGTGGTTTGGTGCAGAGACCATGCATATCATGGGAATATTTCAGCATTTCTGCTCTGGTTTTCAGTGTATTACACCAAAACCCCCACCTGATGACATCATTTCAAGAGCAAAAGCAGCAATTTGCAGAATTCAGCTTCTTTGGGGAACTGAGCAATTGCTGAGCTGACAGCAAGTCCTGCTGGGTCCCTGTCACCTGCAGAGTGCCCGCATCCTCACCACGGTAGTGGGCATTGTGACAAAGGTTCTACGTCAGCTGGGTGTGGCAGCCGAGCGCCCGCTAGGGGAGGGGGAGCCTGTCAGCCCCGGGCCTGTCACTGCCTGCTGTCCCCCCTGTCACCAGCGAGGCCTCTGAAAAGTTTCCAAAACATGTCCAGACTTGGGCCCAAAGTGGCCAAAAGTCTCCAAGAGACAAGTCGGGAAGAAGGATATGGAAGAGAGGGAGAAAGCCAAGGGAGCAGGCCCAAGGGAGGCAAGAGAAAAAAGTAGTGCCGGGCTGCAGGACTGAAATGGAGGAATTGAAAGACGAAAGCCAGGAAGCAGGAGAGTTTGAGAAAAGGAGAGAGGAAAGAAGAGATATGCAGCCAGACGAGGGGTTAGTGAGAGAGGCTGGGACAGAGAACAGGATGAGAAGGAAATAAGGCAAGGCAAGGCTAGGCCAAAGGATGTTTCTTTGATTTATATTTTCTACCACATTCATCTTGAGATGAGAGGAAAGCCATCAGACCATACGGATTAGGCCCAAACAAAAGCCCCGGCTACTTGAGACACTTAGACTAAGCCTAAACCAGAAAGATCTCTCCATAAAGATGGTTTTTATACTGTACTTCCACAATCAGCTGGCAGTACAAAAGAACAAGCGGCAGACATACTTAGGCTGAGACATGGTGGTTTGGTGCAGAGACCATGCATATCATGGGAATATTTCAGCATTTCTGCTCTGGTTTTCAGTGTATTACACCAAAACCCCCACCTGATGACATCATTTCAAGAGCAAAAGCAGCAATTTGCAGAATTCAGCTTCTTTGGGGAACTGAGCAATTGCTGAGCTGACAGCAAGTCCTGCTGGGTCCCTGTCACCTGCAGAGTGCCCGCATCCTCACCACGGTAGTGGGCATTGTGACAAAGGTTCTACGTCAGCTGGGTGTGGCAGCCGAGCGCCCGCTAGGGGAGGGGGAGCCTGTCAGCCCCGGGCCTGTCACTGCCTGCTGTCCCCCCTGTCACCAGCGAGGCCTCTGAAAAGTTTCCAAAACATGTCCAGACTTGGGTCCAAAGTGGCCAAAAGTCTCCAAGAGACAAGTCGGGAAGAAGGATATGGAAGAGAGGGAGAAAGCCAAGGGAGCAGGCCCAAGGGAGGCAAGAGAAAAAAGTAGTGCCGGGCTGCAGGACTGAAATGGAGGAATTGAAAGACGAAAGCCAGGAAGCAGGAGAGTTTGAGAAAAGGAGAGAGGAAAGAAGAGATATGCAGCCAGACGAGGGGTTAGTGAGAGAGGCTGGGACAGAGAACAGGATGAGAAGGAAATAAGGCAAGGCAAGGCAAGGCAAGGCTAGGCCAAAGGACGTTTCTTTGATTTATATTTTCTACCACATTCATCTTGAGATGAGAGGAAAGCCATCAGACCATATGGATTAGGCCCAAACAAAAGCCCCGGCTACTTGAGACACTTAGACTAAGCCTAAACCAGAAAGATCTCTCCATAAAGATGGTTTTTATACTGTACTTCCACAATCAGCTGGCAGTACAAAAGAACAAGCGGCAGACATACTTAGACTGAGACATGGTGGTTTGGTGCAGAGACCATGCATATCATGGGAATATTTCAGCATTTCTGCTCTGGTTTTCAGTGTATTACACCAAAACACCCACCTGATGACATCATTTCAAGAGTAAAAGCAGCAATTTGCAGAATTCAGCTTCTTTGGGGAACTGAGCAATTGCTGAGCTGACAGCAAGTCCTGCTGGGTCCCTGTCACCTGCAGAGTGCCCGCATCCTCACCATGGTAGCGGGCATTGTGACAAAGGTTCTACGTCAGCTGGGTGTGGCAGCCGAGCGCCCGCTAGGGGAGGGGGAGCCTGTCAGCCCCGGGCCTGTCACTGCCTGCTGTCCCCCCTGTCACCAGCGAGGCCTCTGAAAAGTTTCCAAAACATGCCCAGACTTGGCTCCAAAGTGGCCAAAAGTCTCCAAGAGACAAATCGGGAAGAAGGATATGGAAGAGAGGGAGAAAGCCAAGGGAGCAGGCCCAAGGGAGGCAAGAGAAAAAAGTAGTGCCGGGCTGCAGGACTGAAATGGAGGAATTGAAAGACGAAAGCCAGGAAGCAAGAGAGTTTGAGAAAAGGAGAGAGGAAAGAAGAGACATGCAGCCAGACGAGGGCTTAGTGAGAGAGGCTGGGACAGAGAACAGGATGAGAAGGAAATAAGGCAAGGCAAGGCAAGGCTAGGCCAAAGGACGTTTCTTTGATTTATATTTTCTACCACATTCATCTTGCGATGAGAGGAAAGCCATCAGACCATATGGATTAGGCCCAAACAAAAGCCCCGGCTACTTGAGACACTTAGACTAAGCCTAAACCAGAAAGATCTCTCCATAAAGATGGTTTTTATACTATACTTCCACAATCAGCTGGCAGTACAAAAGAACAAGCGGCAGACATACTTAGGCTGAGACATGGTGGTTTGGTGCAGAGACCATGCATATCATGGGAATATTTCAGCATTTCTGCTCTGGTTTTCAGTGTATTACACCAAAACACCCACCTGATGACATCATTTCAAGAGCAAAAGCAGCAATTTGCAGAATTCAGCTTCTTTGGGGAACTGAGCAATTGCTGAGCTGACAGCAAGTCCTGCTGGGTCCCTGTCACCTGCAGAGTGCCCGCATCCTCACCACGGTAGCGGGCATTGTGACAAAGGTTCTACGTCAGCTGGGTGTGGCAGCCGAGCGCCCGCTAGGGGAGGGGGAGCCTGTCAGCCCCGGGTCTGTCACTGCCTGCTGTCCCCCCTGTCACCAGCGAGGCCTCTGAAAAGTTTCCAAAACATGCCCAGACTTGGGTCCAAAGTGGCCAAAAGTCTCCAAGAGACAAGTCGGGAAGAAGGATATGGAAGAGAGGGAGAAAGCCAAGGGAGCAGGCCAAAGGGAGGCAAGAGAAAAAAGTAGTGCCGGGCTGCAGGACTGAAATGGAGGAATTGAAAGACGAAAGCCAGGAAGCAGGAGAGTTTGAGAAAAGGAGAGAGGAAAGAAGAGACATGCAGCCAGACGAGGGCTTAGTGAGAGAGGCTGGGACAGAGAACAGGATGAGAAGGAAATAAGGCAAGGCAAGGCTAGGCCAAAGGACGTTTCTTTGATTTATATTTTCTACCACATTCATCTTGCGATGAGAGGAAAGCCATCAGACCATATGGATTAGGCCCAAACAAAAGCCCCGGCTACTTGAGACACTTAGACTAAGCCTAAACCAGAAAGATCTCTCCATAGAGATGGTTTTTATACTGTACTTCCACAATCAGCTGGCAGTACAAAAGAACAAGCGGCAGACATACTTAGGCTGAGACATGGTGGTTTGGTGCAGAGACCATGCATATCATGGGAATATTTCAGAATTTCTGCTCTGGTTTTCAGTGTATTACACCAAAACACCCACCTGATGACATCATTTCAAGAGCAAAAGCAGCAATTTGCAGAATTCAGCTTCTTTGGGGAACTGAGCAATTGCTGAGCTGACAGCAAGTCCTGCTGGGTCCCTGTCACCTGCAGAGTGCCCGCATCCTCACCACGGTAGCGGGCATTGTGACAAAGGTTCTACGTCAGCTGGGTGTGGCAGCCGAGCGCCCGCTAGGGGAGGGGGAGCCTGTCAGCCCCGGGCCTGTCACTGCCTGCTGTCCCCCCTGTCACCAGCGAGGCCTCTGAAAAGTTTCCAAAACATGCCCAGACTTGGGTCCAAAGTGGCCAAAAGTCTCCAAGAGACAAGTCGGGAAGAAGGATATGGAAGAGAGGGAGAAAGCCAAGGGAGCAGGCCAAAGGGAGGCAAGAGAAAAAAGTAGTGCCGGGCTGCAGGACTGAAATGGAGGAATTGAAAGACGAAAGCCAGGAAGCAGGAGAGTTTGAGAAAAGGAGAGAGGAAAGAAGAGACATGCAGCCAGACGAGGGCTTAGTGAGAGAGGCTGGGACAGAGAACAGGATGAGAAGGAAATAAGGCAAGGCAAGGCAAGGCAAGGCTAGGCCAAAGGACGTTTCTTTGATTTATATTTTCTACCACATTCATCTTGCGATGAGAGGAAAGCCATCAGACCATATGGATTAGGCCCAAACAAAAGCCCCGACTACTTGAGACACTTAGACTAAGCCTAAACCAGAAAGATCTCTCCATAAAGATGGTTTTTATACTGTACTTCCACAATCAGCTGGCAGTACAAAAGAACAAGCGGCAGACATACTTAGGCTGAGACATGGTGGTTTGGTGCAGAGACCATGCATATCATGGGAATATTTCAGCATTTCTGCTCTGGTTTTCAGTGTATTACACCAAAACACCCACCTGATGACATCATTTCAAGAGCAAAAGCAGCAATTTGCAAAATTCAACTTCTTTGGGGAACTGAGCAATTGCTGAGCTGACAGCAAGTCCTGCTGGGTCCCTGTCACCTGCAGAGTGCCCACATCCTCACCACGGTAGCGGGCATTGTGACAAAGGATCTATGTCAGCTGGGTGTGGCAGCCGAGCGCCCGCTAGGGGAGGGGGAGCCTGTCAGCCCCGGGCCTGTCACTGCCTGCTGTCCCCCCTGTCACCAGCGAGGCCTCTGAAAAGTTTCCAAAACATGCCCAGACTTGGGTCCAAAGTGGCCAAAAGTCTCCAAGAGACAAGTCGGGAAGAAGGATATGGAAGAGAGGGAGAAAGCCAAGGGAGCAGGCCCAAGGGAGGCAAGAGAAAAAAGTAGTGCCGGGCTGCAGGACTGAAATGGAGGAATTGAAAGACGAAAGCCAGGAAGCAGGAGAGTTTGAGAAAAGGAGAGAGGAAAGAAGAGACATGCAGCCAGACGAGGGCTTAGTGAGAGAGGCTGGGACAGAGAACAGGATGAGAAGGAAATAAGGCAAGGCAAGGCAAGGCTAGGACAAAGGACGTTTCTTTGATTTATATTTTCTACCACATTCATCTTGCGATGAGAGGAAAGCCATGAGACGTTATGGATTAGGCCCAAACAAAAGCCCCGGCTACTTGAGACACTTAGACTAAGCCTAAACCAGAAAGATCTCTCCATAAAGATGTTTTTTATACTGTACTTCCACAATCAGCTGGCAGTACAAAAGAACAAGCGGCAGACATACTTAGGCTGAGACATGGTGGTTTGGTGCAGAGACCATGCATATCATGGGAATATTTCAGCATTTCTGCTCTGGTTTTCAGTGTATTACACCAAAACACCCACCTGATGACATCATTTCAAGAGCAAAAGCAGCAATTTGCAGAATTCAGCTTCTTTGGGGAACTGAGCAATTGCTGAGCTGACAGCAAGTCCTGCTGGGTCCCTGTCACCTGCAGAGTGCCCGCATCCTCACCACGGTAGCGGGCATTGTGACAAAGGTTCTACGTCAGCTGGGTGTGGCAGCCGAGCGCCCGCTAGGGGAGGGGGAGCCTGTCAGCCCCGGGCCTGTCACTGCCTGCTGTCCCCCGTGTCACCAGCGAGGCCCCTGAAAAGTTTCCAAAACGTGCCCAGACTTGGGTCCAAAGTGGCCAAAAGTCTCCAAGAGACAAGTCGGGAAGAAGGATATGGAAGAGAGGGAGAAAGCCAAGGGAGCAGGCCAAAGGGAGGCAAGAGAAAAAAGTAGTGCCGGGCTGCAGGACTGAAATGGAGGAATTGAAAGACGAAAGCCAGGAAGCAAGAGAGTTTGAGAAAAGGAGAGAGGAAAAAAGAGACATGCAGCCAGACGAGGGCTTAGTGAGAGAGGCTGGGACAGAGAACAGGATGAGAAGGAAATAAGGCAAGGCAAGGCAAGGCTAGGCCAAAGGACGTTTCTTTGATTTATATTTTCTACCACATTCATCTTGAGATGAGAGGAAAGCCATCAGACCATATGGATTAGGCCCAAACAAAAGCCCCGGCTACTTGAGACACTTAGACTAAGCCTAAACCAGAAACATCTCTCCATAAAGATGGTTTTTATACTGTACTTCCACAATCAGCTGGCAGTACAAAAGAACAAGCGGCAGACATACTTAGGCTGAGACATGGTGGTTTGGTGCAGAGACCATGCATATCATGGGAATATTTCAGCATTTCTGCTCTGGTTTTCAGTGTATTACACCAAAACACCCACCTGATGACATCATTTCAAGAGCAAAAGCAGCAATTTGCAGAATTCAGCTTCTTTGGGGAACTGAGCAATTGCTGAGCTGACAGCAAGTCCTGCTGGGTCCCTGTCACCTGCAGAGTGCCCGCATCCTCACCACGGTAGCGGGCATTGTGACAAAGGTTCTACGTCAGCTGGGTGTGGCAGCCGAGCGCCCGCTAGGGGAGGGGGAGCCTGTCAGCCCCGGGCCTGTCACTGCCTGCTGTCCCCCGTGTCACCAGCGAGGCCCCTGAAAAGTTTCCAAAACGTGCCCAGACTTGGGTCCAAAGTGGCCAAAAGTCTCCAAGAGACAAGTCGGGAAGAAGGATATGGAAGAGAGGGAGAAAGCCAAGGGAGCAGGCCAAAGGGAGGCAAGAGAAAAAAGTAGTGCCGGGCTGCAGGACTGAAATGGAGGAATTGAAAGACGAAAGCCAGGAAGCAGGAGAGTTTGAGAAAAGGAGAGAGGAAAGAAGAGACATGCAGCCAGACGAGGGCTTAGTGAGAGAGGCTGGGACAGAGAACAGGATGAGAAGGAAATAAGGCAAGGCAAGGCTAGGCCAAAGGACGTTTCTTTGATTTATATTTTCTACCACATTCATCTTGCGATGAGAGGAAAGCCATCAGACCATATGGATTAGGCCCAAACAAAAGCCCCGGCTACTTGAGACACTTAGACTAAGCCTAAACCAGAAAGATCTCTCCATAAAGATGGTTTTTATACTGTACTTCCACAATCAGCTGGCAGTACAAAAGAACAAGCGGCAGACATACTTAGGCTGAGACATGGTGGTTTGGTGCAGAGACCATGCATATCATGGGAATATTTCAGCATTTCTGCTCTGGTTTTCAGTGTATTACACCAAAACTCCCACCTGATGACATCATTTCAAGAGCAAAAGCAGCAATTTGCAGAATTCAGCTTCTTTGGGGAACTGAGCAATTGCTGAGCTGACAGCAAGTCCTGCTGGGTCCCTGTCACCTGCAGAGTGCCCGCATCCTCACCACGGTAGCGGGCATTGTGACAAAGGTTCTACGTCAGCTGGGTGTGGCAGCCGAGCGCCCGCTAGGGGAGGGGGAGCCTGTCAGCCCCGGGCCTGTCACTGCCTGCTGTCCCCCGTGTCACCAGCGAGGCCTCTGAAAAGTTTCCAAAACATCCCCAGGCTTGGGTCCAAAGTGGCCAAAAGTCTCCAAGAGACAAGTCGGGAAGAAGGATATGGAAGAGAGGGAGAAAGCCAAGGGAGCAGGCCAAAGGGAGGCAAGAGGAAAAAGTAGTGCCGGGCTGCAGGACTGAAATGGAGGAATTGAAAGACGAAAGCCAGGAAGCAGGAGAGTTTGAGAAAAGGAGAGAGGAAAGAAGAGACATGGAGCCAGACGAGGGCTTAGTGAGAGAGGCTATGACAGAGAACAGGATGAGAAGGAAATAAGGCAAGGCAAGGCTAGGCCAAAGGACGTTTCTTTGATTTATATTTTCTACCACATTCATCTTGAGATGAGAGGAAAGCCATCAGACCATATGGATTAGGCCCAAACAAAAGCCCCGGCTACTTGAGACACATAGACTAAGCCTAAACCAGAAAGATCTCTCCATAAAGATGGTTTTTATACTGTACTTCCACAATCAGCTGGCAGTACAAAAGAACAAGCGGCAGACATACTTAGGCTGAGACATGGTGGTTTGGTGCAGAGACCATGCATATCATGGGAATATTTCAGCATTTCTGCTCTGGTTTTCAGTGTATTACACCAAAACACCCACCTGATGACATCATTTCAAGAGCAAAAGCAGCAATTTGCAGAATTCAGCTTCTTTGGGGAACTGAGCAATTGCTGAGCTGACAGCAAGTCCTGCTGGGTCCCTGTCACCTGCAGAGTGACCGCATCCTCACCACGGTAGCGGGCATTGTGACAAAGATTCTACGTCAGCTGGGTGTGGCAGACGAGCGCCCGCTAGGGGAGGGGGAGCCTGTCAGCCCCGGGCCTGTCACTGCCTGCTGTCCCCCGTGTCACCAGCGAGGCCTCTGAAAAGTTTCCAAAACGTGCCCAGACTTGGGTCCAAAGTGGCCAAAAGTCTCCAAGAGACAAGTCGGGAAGAAGGATATGGAAGAGAGGGAGAAAGCCAAGGGAGCAGGCCAAAGGGAGGCAAGAGAAAAAAGTAGTGCCGGGCTGCAGGACTGAAATGGAGGAATTGAAAGACGAAAGCCAGGAAGCAGGAGAGTTTGAGAAAAGGAGAGAGGAAAGAAGAGACATGCAGCCAGACGAGGGCTTAGTGAGAGAGGCTGGGACAGAGAACAGGATGAGAAGGAAATAAGGTAAGGCAAGGCTAGGCCAAAGGACGTTTCTTTGATTCATATTTTCTACCACATTCATCTTGAGATGAGAGGAAAGCCATCAGACCTTATGGACTAGGCCCAAACAAAAGCCCCGGCTACTTGAGACACTTAGACTAAGCCTAAACCAGAAAGATCTCTCCATAAAGATGGTTTTTATACTGTACTTCCACAATCAGCTGGCAGTACAAAAGAACAAGCGGCAGACATACTTAGGCTGAGACATGGTGGTTTGGTGCAGAGACCATGCATATCATGGGAATATTTCAGCATTTCTGCTCTGGTTTTCAGTGTATTACACCAAAACACCCACCTGATGACATCATTTCAAGAGCAAAGCAGCAATTTGCAAAATTCAACTTCTTTGGGTAACTGAGCAATTGCTGAGCTGACAGCAAGTCCTGCTGGGTCCCTGTCACCTGCAGAGTGCCCGCATCCTCACCACGGTAGCGGGCATTGTGACAAAGGATCTATGTCAGCTGGGTGTGGCAGCCGAGCGCCCGCTAGGGGAGGGGGAGCCTGTCAGCCCCGGGCCTGTCACTGCCTGCTGTCCCCCCTGTCACCAGCGAGGCCTCTGAAAAGTTTCCAAAACATCCCCAGACTTGGGTCCAAAGTGGCCAAAAGTCTCCAAGAGACAAGTCGGGAAGAAGGATATGGAAGAGAGGGAGAAAGCCAAGGGAGCAGGCCAAAGGGAGGCAAGAGAAAAAAGTAGTGCCGGGCTGCAGGACTGAAATGGAGGAATTGAAAGACGAAAGCCAGGAAGCAGGAGAGTTTGAGAAAAGGAGAGAGGAAAGAAGAGACATGCAGCCAGACGAGGGCTTAGTGAGAGAGGCTGGGACAGATAACAGGATGAGAAGGAAATAAGGCAAGGCAAGGCAAGGCTAGGCCAAAGGATGTTTCTTTGATTTATATTTTCTACCACATTCATCTTGCGATGAGAGGAAAGCCATCAGACGTTATGGATTAGGCCCAAACAAAAGCCCCGGCTACTTGAGACACTTAGACTAAGCCTAAACCAGAAAGATCTCTCCATAAAGATGGTTTTTATACTGTACTTCCACAATCAGCTGGCAGTACAAAAGAACAAGCGGCAGACATACTTAGGCTGAGACATGGTGGTTTGGTGCAGAGACCATGCATATCATGGGAATATTTCAGCATTTCTGCTCTGGTTTTCAGTGTAGTACACCAAAACACCCACCTGATGACATCATTTCAAGAGCAAAAGCAGCAATTTGCAGAATTCAGCTTCTTTGGGGAACTGAGCAATTGCTGAGCTGACAGCAAGTCCTGCTGGGTCCCTGTCACCTGCAGAGTGACCGCATCCTCACCACGGTAGCGGGCATTGTGACAAAGGTTCTACGTCAGCTGGGTGTGGCAGCCGAGCGCCCGCTAGGGGAGGGGGAGCCTGTCAGCCCCGGGCCTGTCACTGCCTGCTGTCCCCCGTGTCACCAGCGAGGCCTCTGAAAAGTTTCCAAAACATCCCCAGACTTGGGTCCAAAGTGGCCAAAAGTCTCCAAGAGACAAGTCGGGAAGAAGGATATGGAAGAGAGGGAGAAAGCCAAGGGAGCAGGCCAAAGGGAGGCAAGAGGAAAAAGTAGTGCCGGGCTGCAGGACTGAAATGGAGGAATTGAAAGACGAAAGCCAGGAAGCAGGAGAGTTTGAGAAAAGGAGAGAGGAAAGAAGAGACATGCAGCCAGACGAGGGCTTAGTGAGAGAGGCTGGGACAGAGAACAGGATGAGAAGGAAATAAGGTAAGGCAAGGCTAGGCCAAAGGACGTTTCTTTGATTCATATTTTCTACCACATTCATCTTGAGATGAGAGGAAAGCCATCAGACCTTATGGACTAGGCCCAAACAAAAGCCCCGGCTACTTGAGACACTTAGACTAAGCCTAAACCAGAAAGATCTCTCCATAAAGATGGTTTTTATACTGTACTTCCACAATCAGCTGGCAGTACAAAAGAACAAGCGGCAGACATACTTAGGCTGAGACATGGTGGTTTGGTGCAGAGACCATGCATATCATGGGAATATTTCAGCATTTCTGCTCTGGTTTTCAGTGTATTACACCAAAACACCCACCTGATGACATCATTTCAAGAGCAAAGCAGCAATTTGCAAAATTCAACTTCTTTGGGTAACTGAGCAATTGCTGAGCTGACAGCAAGTCCTGCTGGGTCCCTGTCACCTGCAGAGTGCCCGCATCCTCACCACGGTAGCGGGCATTGTGACAAAGGATCTATGTCAGCTGGGTGTGGCAGCCGAGCGCCCGCTAGGGGAGGGGGAGCCTGTCAGCCCCGGGCCTGTCACTGCCTGCTGTCCCCCCTGTCACCAGCGAGGCCTCTGAAAAGTTTCCAAAACATCCCCAGACTTGGGTCCAAAGTGGCCAAAAGTCTCCAAGAGACAAGTCGGGAAGAAGGATATGGAAGAGAGGGAGAAAGCCAAGGGAGCAGGCCAAAGGGAGGCAAGAGAAAAAAGTAGTGCCGGGCTGCAGGACTGAAATGGAGGAATTGAAAGACGAAAGCCAGGAAGCAGGAGAGTTTGAGAAAAGGAGAGAGGAAAGAAGAGACATGCAGCCAGACGAGGGCTTAGTGAGAGAGGCTGGGACAGATAACAGGATGAGAAGGAAATAAGGCAAGGCAAGGCAAGGCTAGGCCAAAGGATGTTTCTTTGATTTATATTTTCTACCACATTCATCTTGCGATGAGAGGAAAGCCATCAGACGTTATGGATTAGGCCCAAACAAAAGCCCCGGCTACTTGAGACACTTAGACTAAGCCTAAACCAGAAAGATCTCTCCATAAAGATGGTTTTTATACTGTACTTCCACAATCAGCTGGCAGTACAAAAGAACAAGCGGCAGACATACTTAGGCTGAGACATGGTGGTTTGGTGCAGAGACCATGCATATCATGGGAATATTTCAGCATTTCTGCTCTGGTTTTCAGTGTAGTACACCAAAACACCCACCTGATGACATCATTTCAAGAGCAAAAGCAGCAATTTGCAGAATTCAGCTTCTTTGGGGAACTGAGCAATTGCTGAGCTGACAGCAAGTCCTGCTGGGTCCCTGTCACCTGCAGAGTGACCGCATCCTCACCACGGTAGCGGGCATTGTGACAAAGGTTCTACGTCAGCTGGGTGTGGCAGCCGAGCGCCCGCTAGGGGAGGGGGAGCCTGTCAGCCCCGGGCCTGTCACTGCCTGCTGTCCCCCGTGTCACCAGCGAGGCCTCTGAAAAGTTTCCAAAACATCCCCAGACTTGGGTCCAAAGTGGCCAAAAGTCTCCAAGAGACAAGTCGGGAAGAAGGATATGGAAGAGAGGGAGAAAGCCAAGGGAGCAGGCCAAAGGGAGGCAAGAGGAAAAAGTAGTGCCGGGCTGCAGGACTGAAATGGAGGAATTGAAAGACGAAAGCCAGGAAGCAGGAGAGTTTGAGAAAAGGAGAGAGGAAAGAAGAGACATGCAGCCAGACGAGGGCTTAGTGAGAGAGGCTGGGACAGAGAACAGGATGAGAAGGAAATAAGGTAAGGCAAGGCTAGGCCAAAGGACGTTTCTTTGATTCATATTTTCTACCACATTCATCTTGAGATGAGAGGAAAGCCATCAGACCTTATGGACTAGGCCCAAACAAAAGCCCCGGCTACTTGAGACACTTAGACTAAGCCTAAACCAGAAAGATCTCTCCATAAAGATGGTTTTTATACTGTACTTCCACAATCAGCTGGCAGTACAAAAGAACAAGCGGCAGACATACTTAGGCTGAGACATGGTGGTTTGGTGCAGAGACCATGCATATCATGGGAATATTTCAGCATTTCTGCTCTGGTTTTCAGTGTATTACACCAAAACACCCACCTGATGACATCATTTCAAGAGCAAAGCAGCAATTTGCAAAATTCAACTTCTTTGGGTAACTGAGCAATTGCTGAGCTGACAGCAAGTCCTGCTGGGTCCCTGTCACCTGCAGAGTGCCCGCATCCTCACCACGGTAGCGGGCATTGTGACAAAGGATCTATGTCAGCTGGGTGTGGCAGCCGAGCGCCCGCTAGGGGAGGGGGAGCCTGTCAGCCCCGGGCCTGTCACTGCCTGCTGTCCCCCCTGTCACCAGCGAGGCCTCTGAAAAGTTTCCAAAACATCCCCAGACTTGGCTCCAAAGTGGCCAAAAGTCTCCAAGAGACAAGTCGGGAAGAAGGATATGGAAGAGAGGGAGAAAGCCAAGGGAGCAGGCCAAAGGGAGGCAAGAGAAAAAAGTAGTGCCGGGCTGCAGGACTGAAATGGAGGAATTGAAAGACGAAAGCCAGGAAGCAGGAGAGTTTGAGAAAAGGAGAGAGGAAAGAAGAGACATGCAGCCAGACGAGGGCTTAGTGAGAGAGGCTGGGACAGATAACAGGATGAGAAGGAAATAAGGCAAGGCAAGGCAAGGCTAGGCCAAAGGATGTTTCTTTGATTTATATTTTCTACCACATTCATCTTGCGATGAGAGGAAAGCCATCAGACGTTATGGATTAGGCCCAAACAAAAGCCCCGGCTACTTGAGACACTTAGACTAAGCCTAAACCAGAAAGATCTCTCCATAAAGATGGTTTTTATACTGTACTTCCACAATCAGCTGGCAGTACAAAAGAACAAGCGGCAGACATACTTAGGCTGAGACATGGTGGTTTGGTGCAGAGACCATGCATATCATGGGAATATTTCAGCATTTCTGCTCTGGTTTTCAGTGTAGTACACCAAAACACCCACCTGATGACATCATTTCAAGAGCAAAAGCAGCAATTTGCAGAATTCAGCTTCTTTGGGGAACTGAGCAATTGCTGAGCTGACAGCAAGTCCTGCTGGGTCCCTGTCACCTGCAGAGTGACCGCATCCTCACCACGGTAGCGGGCATTGTGACAAAGGTTCTACGTCAGCTGGGTGTGGCAGCCGAGCGCCCGCTAGGGGAGGGGGAGCCTGTCAGCCCCGGGCCTGTCACTGCCTGCTGTCCCCCGTGTCACCAGCGAGGCCTCTGAAAAGTTTCCAAAACATGCCCAGACTTGGGTCCAAAGTGGCCAAAAGTCTCCAAGAGACAAGTCGGGAAGAAGGATATGGAAGAGAGGGAGAAAGCCAAGGGAGCAGGCCAAAGGGAGGCAAGAGGAAAAAGTAGTGCCGGGCTGCAGGACTGAAATGGAGGAATTGAAAGACGAAAGCCAGGAAGCAGGAGAGTTTGAGAAAAGGAGAGAGGAAAGAAGAGACATGCAGCCAGACGAGGGCTTAGTGAGAGAGGCTGGGACAGAGAACAGGATGAGAAGGAAATAAGGCAAGGCAAGGCAAGGCAAGGCTAGGCCAAAGGACGTTTCTTTGATTTATATTTTCTACCACATTCATCTTGAGATGAGAGGAAAACCATCAGACCATATGGATTAGGCCCAAACAAAAGCCCCGGCTACTTGAGACACTTAGACTAAGCCTAAACCAGAAAGATCTCTCCATAAAGATGGTTTTTATACTGTACTTCCACAATCAGCTGGCAGTACAAAAGAACAAGCGGCAGACATACTTAGACTGAGACATGGTGGTTTGGTGCAGAGACCATGCATATCATGGGAATATTTCAGCATTTCTGCTCTGGTTTTCAGTGTATTACACCAAAACACCCACCTGATGACATCATTTCAAGAGCAAAGCAGCAATTTGCAAAATTCAACTTCTTTGGGGAACTGAGCAATTGCTGAGCTGACAGCAAGTCCTGCTGGGTCCCTGTCACCTGCAGAGTGCCCGCATCCTCACCACGGTAGCGGGCATTGTGACAAAGGATCTATGTCAGCTGGGTGTGGCAGCCGAGCGCCCGCTAGGGGAGGGGGAGCCTGTCAGCCCCGGGCCTGTCACTGCCTGCTGTGCCCCCTGTCACCAGCGAGGCCTCTGAAAAGTTTCCAAAACATGCCCAGACTTGGGTCCAAAGTGGCCAAAAGTCTCCAAGAGACAAGTCGGGAAGAAGGATATGGAAGAGAGGGAGAAAGCCAAGGGAGCAGGCCAAAGGGAGGCAAGAGAAAAAAGTAGTGCCGGGCTGCAGGACTGAAATGGAGGAATTGAAAGACGAAAGCCAGGAAGCAGGAGAGTTTGAGAAAAGGAGAGAGGAAAGAAGAGACATGCAGCCAGACGAGGGCTTAGTGAGAGAGGCTGGGACAGAGAACAGGATGAGAAGGAAATAAAGCAAGGCAAGGCAAGGCAAGGCTAGGCCAAAGGACGTTTCTTTGATTTATATTTTCTACCACATTCATCTTGAGATGAGAGGAAAGCCATCAGACCATATGGATTAGGCCCAAACAAAAGCCCCGGCTACTTGAGACACTTAGACTAAGCCTAAACCAGAAAGATCTCTCCATAAAGATGGTTTTTATACTGTACTTCCACAATCAGCTGGCAGTACAAAAGAACAAGCGGCAGACATACTTAGGCTGAGACATGGTGGTTTGGTGCAGGGACCATGCATATCATGGGAATATTTCAGCATTTCTGCTCTGGTTTTCAGTGTATTACACCAAAACACCCACCTGATGATATCATTTCAAGAGCAAAGCAGCAATTTGCAGAATTCAGCTTCTTTGGGGAACTGAGCAATTGCTGAGCTGACAGCAAGTCCTGCTGGGTCCCTGTCACCTGCAGAGTGCCCGTATCTCACCACGGTAGCGGGCATTGTGACAAAGGTTCTACGTCAGCAGGGTGTGGCAGCCGAGCGCCCGCTAGGGGAGGGGGAGCCTGTCAGCCCCGGGCCTGTCACTGCCTGCTGTCCCTCCTGTCACCAGCGAGGCCTCTGAAAAGTTTCCAAAACATGCCCAGACTTGGCTCCAAAGTGGCCAAAAGTCTCCAAGAGACAAGTCGGGAAGAAGGATATGGAAGAGAGGGAGAAAGCCAAGGGAGCAGGCCAAAGGGAGGCAAGAGGAAAAAGTAGTGCCGGGCTGCAGGACTGAAATGGAGGAATTGAAAGACGAAAGCCAGGAAGCAGGAGAGTTTGAGAAAAGGAGAGAGGAAAGACGAGACATGCAGCCAGACGAGGGCTTAGTGAGAGAGGCTGGGACAGAGAACAGGATGAGAAGGAAATAAGGCAAGGCAAGGCTAGGCCAAAGGACGTTTCTTTGATTTATATTTTCTACCACATTCATCTTGCGATGAGAGGAAAGCCATCAGACCATATGGATTAGGCCCAAACAAAAGCCCCGGCTACTTGAGACACTTAGACTAAGCCTAAACCAGAAAGATCTCTCCATAAAGATGGTTTTTATACTGTACTTCCACAATCAGCTGGCAGTACAAAAGAACAAGCGGCAGACATACTTAGGCTGAGACATGGTGGTTTGGTGCAGAGACCATGCATATCATGGGAATATTTCAGCATTTCTGCTCTGGTTTTCAGTGTATTACACCAAAACACCCACCTGATGACATCATTTCAAGAGCAAAAGCAGCAATTTGCAGAATTCAGCTTCTTTGGGGAACTGAGCAATTGCTGAGCTGACAGCAAGTCCTGCTGGGTCCCTGTCACCTGCAGAGTGCCCGCATCCTCACCACGGTAGCGGTTATTATGACAAAGGTTCTATGTCAGCTGGGTGTGGCAGCCGAGCGCCCGCTAAGGGAGGGGGAGCCTGTCAGCCCCGGGCCTGTCACTGCCTGCTGTCGCCCCTGTCACCAGCGAGGCCTCTGAAAAGTTTCCAAAACATGCCCAGACTTGGGTCCAAAGTGGCCAAAAGTCTCCAAGAGACAAGTCGGGAAGAAGGATATGGAAGAGAGGGAGAAAGCCAAGGGAGCAGGCCAAAGGGAGGCAAGAGGAAAAAGTAGTGCCGGGCTGCAGGACTGAAATGGAGGAATTGAAAGACGAAAGCCAGGAAGCAGGAGAGTTTGAGAAAAGGAGAGAGGAAAGAAGAGACATGCAGCCAGACGAGGGCTTAGTGAGAGAGGCTGGGACAGAGAACAGGATGAGAAGGAAATAAGGCAAGGCAAGGCAAGGCTAGGCCAAAGGATGTTTCTTTGATTTATATTTTCTACCACATTCATCTTGCGATGAGAGGAAAGCCATCAGACGTTATGGATTAGGCCCAAACAAAAGCCCCGGCTACTTGAGACACTTAGACTAAGCCTAAACCAGAAAGATCTCTCCATAAAGATGGTTTTTATACTGTACTTCCACAATCAGCTGGCAGTACAAAAGAACAAGCGGCAGACATACTTAGGCTGAGACATGGTGGTTTGGTGCAGAGACCATGCATATCATGGGAATATTTCAGCATTTCTGCTCTGGTTTTCAGTGTATTACACCAAAACACCCACCTGATGACATCATTTCAAGAGCAAAAGCAGCAATTTGCAGAATTCAGCTTCTTTGGGGAACTGAGCAATTGCTGAGCTGACAGCAAGTCCTGCTGGGTCCCTGTCACCTGCAGAGTGCCCGCATCCTCACCACGGTAGCGGGCATTGTGACAAAGGTTCTACGTCAGCTGGGTGTGGCAGCCGAGCGCCCGCTAGGGGAGGGGGAGCCTGTCAGCCCCGGGCCTGTCACTGCCTGCTGTCCCCCCTGTCACCAGCGAGGCCTCTGAAAAGTTTCCAAAACAGCCCCAGGCTTGGGTCCAAAGTGGCCAAAAGTCTCCAAGAGACAAGTCGGGAAGAAGGATATGGAAGAGAGGGAGAAAGCCAAGGGAGCAGGCCAAAGGGAGGCAAGAGGAAAAAGTAGTGCCGGGCTGCAGGACTGAAATGGAGGAATTGAAAGACGAAAGCCAGGAAGCAGGAGAGTTTGAGAAAAGGAGAGAGGAAAGAAGAGACATGCAGCCAGACGAGGGCTTAGTGAGAGAGGCTGGGACAGAGAACAGGATGAGAAGGAAATAAGGCAAGGCAAGGCAAGGCAAGGCTAGGCCAAAGGACGTTTCTTTGATTTATATTTTCTACCACATTCATCTTGCGATGAGAGGAAAGCCATCAGACCATATGGATTAGGCCCAAACAAAAGCCCCGGCTACTTGAGACACTTAGACTAAGCCTAAACCAGAAAGATCTCTCCATAAAGATGGTTTTTATACTGTACTTCCACAATCAGCTGGCAGTACAAAAGAACAAGCGGCAGACATACTTAGGCTGAGACATGGTGGTTTGGTGCAGGGACCATGCATATCATGGGAATATTTCAGCATTTCTGCTCTGGTTTTCAGTGTATTACACCAAAACACCCACCTGATGACATCATTTCAAGAGCAAAAGCAGCAATTTGCAGAATTCAGCTTCTTTGGGGAACTGAGCAATTGCTGAGCTGACAGCAAGTCCTGCTGGGTCCCTGTCACCTGCAGAGTGCCCGCATCCTCACCACGGTAGCGGTTATTATGACAAAGGTTCTATGTCAGCTGGGTGTGGCAGCCGAGCGCCCGCTAAGGGAGGGGGAGCCTGTCAGCCCCGGGCCTGTCACTGCCTGCTGTCCCCCCTGTCACCAGAGAGGCCTCTGAAAAGTTTCCAAAACATCCCCAGGCTTGGGTCCAAAGTGGCCAAAAGTCTCCAAGAGACAAGTCGGGAAGAAGGATATGGAAGAGAGGGAGAAAGCCAAAGGAGCAGGCCAAAGGGAGGCAAGAGGAAAAAGTAGTGCCGGGCTGCAGGACTGAAATGGAGGAATTGAAAGACGAAAGCCAGGAAGCAGGAGAGTTTGAGAAAAGGAGAGAGGAAAGAAGAGACATGCAGCCAGACGAGGGCTTAGTGAGAGAGGCTGGGACAGAGAACAGGATGAGAAGGAAATAAAGCAAGGCAAGGCAAGGCAAGGCTAGGCCAAAGGACGTTTCTTTGATTTATATTTTCTACCACATTCATCTTGAGATGAGAGGAAAGCCATCAGACCATATGGATTAGGCCCAAACAAAAGCCCCGGCTACTTGAGACACTTAGACTAAGCCTAAACCAGAAAGATCTCTCCATAAAGATGGTTTTTATACTGTACTTCCACAATCAGCTGGCAGTACAAAAGAACAAGCGGCAGACATACTTAGGCTGAGACATGGTGGTTTGGTGCAGGGACCATGCATATCATGGGAATATTTCAGCATTTCTGCTCTGGTTTTCAGTGTATTACACCAAAACACCCACCTGATGATATCATTTCAAGAGCAAAGCAGCAATTTGCAGAATTCAGCTTCTTTGGGGAACTGAGCAATTGCTGAGCTGACAGCAAGTCCTGCTGGGTCCCTGTCACCTGCAGAGTGCCCGTATCTCACCACGGTAGCGGGCATTGTGACAAAGGTTCTACGTCAGCAGGGTGTGGCAGCCGAGCGCCCGCTAGGGGAGGGGGAGCCTGTCAGCCCCGGGCCTGTCACTGCCTGCTGTCCCTCCTGTCACCAGCGAGGCCTCTGAAAAGTTTCCAAAACATGCCCAGACTTGGCTCCAAAGTGGCCAAAAGTCTCCAAGAGACAAGTCGGGAAGAAGGATATGGAAGAGAGGGAGAAAGCCAAGGGAGCAGGCCAAAGGGAGGCAAGAGGAAAAAGTAGTGCCGGGCTGCAGGACTGAAATGGAGGAATTGAAAGACGAAAGCCAGGAAGCAGGAGAGTTTGAGAAAAGGAGAGAGGAAAGACGAGACATGCAGCCAGACGAGGGCTTAGTGAGAGAGGCTGGGACAGAGAACAGGATGAGAAGGAAATAAGGCAAGGCAAGGCTAGGCCAAAGGACGTTTCTTTGATTTATATTTTCTACCACATTCATCTTGCGATGAGAGGAAAGCCATCAGACCATATGGATTAGGCCCAAACAAAAGCCCCGGCTACTTGAGACACTTAGACTAAGCCTAAACCAGAAAGATCTCTCCATAAAGATGGTTTTTATACTGTACTTCCACAATCAGCTGGCAGTACAAAAGAACAAGCGGCAGACATACTTAGGCTGAGACATGGTGGTTTGGTGCAGAGACCATGCATATCATGGGAATATTTCAGCATTTCTGCTCTGGTTTTCAGTGTATTACACCAAAACACCCACCTGATGACATCATTTCAAGAGCAAAAGCAGCAATTTGCAGAATTCAGCTTCTTTGGGGAACTGAGCAATTGCTGAGCTGACAGCAAGTCCTGCTGGGTCCCTGTCACCTGCAGAGTGCCCGCATCCTCACCACGGTAGCGGTTATTATGACAAAGGTTCTATGTCAGCTGGGTGTGGCAGCCGAGCGCCCGCTAAGGGAGGGGGAGCCTGTCAGCCCCGGGCCTGTCACTGCCTGCTGTCGCCCCTGTCACCAGCGAGGCCTCTGAAAAGTTTCCAAAACATGCCCAGACTTGGGTCCAAAGTGGCCAAAAGTCTCCAAGAGACAAGTCGGGAAGAAGGATATGGAAGAGAGGGAGAAAGCCAAGGGAGCAGGCCAAAGGGAGGCAAGAGGAAAAAGTAGTGCCGGGCTGCAGGACTGAAATGGAGGAATTGAAAGACGAAAGCCAGGAAGCAGGAGAGTTTGAGAAAAGGAGAGAGGAAAGAAGAGACATGCAGCCAGACGAGGGCTTAGTGAGAGAGGCTGGGACAGAGAACAGGATGAGAAGGAAATAAGGCAAGGCAAGGCAAGGCTAGGCCAAAGGATGTTTCTTTGATTTATATTTTCTACCACATTCATCTTGCGATGAGAGGAAAGCCATCAGACGTTATGGATTAGGCCCAAACAAAAGCCCCGGCTACTTGAGACACTTAGACTAAGCCTAAACCAGAAAGATCTCTCCATAAAGATGTTTTTTATACTGTACTTCCACAATCAGCTGGCAGTACAAAAGAACAAGCGGCAGACATACTTAGGCTGAGACATGGTGGTTTGGTGCAGAGACCATGCATATCATGGGAATATTTCAGCATTTCTGCTCTGGTTTTCAGTGTATTACACCAAAACACCCACCTGATGACATCATTTCAAGAGCAAAAGCAGCAATTTGCAGAATTCAGCTTCTTTGGGGAACTGAGCAATTGCTGAGCTGACAGCAAGTCCTGCTGGGTCCCTGTCACCTGCAGAGTGCCCGCATCCTCACCACGGTAGCGGGCATTGTGACAAAGGTTCTACGTCAGCTGGGTGTGGCAGCCGAGCGCCCGCTAGGGGAGGGGGAGCCTGTCAGCCCCGGGCCTGTCACTGCCTGCTGTCCCCCCTGTCACCAGCGAGGCCTCTGAAAAGTTTCCAAAACAGCCCCAGGCTTGGGTCCAAAGTGGCCAAAAGTCTCCAAGAGACAAGTCGGGAAGAAGGATATGGAAGAGAGGGAGAAAGCCAAGGGAGCAGGCCAAAGGGAGGCAAGAGGAAAAAGTAGTGCCGGGCTGCAGGACTGAAATGGAGGAATTGAAAGACGAAAGCCAGGAAGCAGGAGAGTTTGAGAAAAGGAGAGAGGAAAGAAGAGACATGCAGCCAGACGAGGGCTTAGTGAGAGAGGCTGGGACAGAGAACAGGATGAGAAGGAAATAAGGCAAGGCAAGGCAAGGCAAGGCTAGGCCAAAGGACGTTTCTTTGATTTATATTTTCTACCACATTCATCTTGCGATGAGAGGAAAGCCATCAGACCATATGGATTAGGCCCAAACAAAAGCCCCGGCTACTTGAGACACTTAGACTAAGCCTAAACCAGAAAGATCTCTCCATAAAGATGGTTTTTATACTGTACTTCCACAATCAGCTGGCAGTACAAAAGAACAAGCGGCAGACATACTTAGGCTGAGACATGGTGGTTTGGTGCAGGGACCATGCATATCATGGGAATATTTCAGCATTTCTGCTCTGGTTTTCAGTGTATTACACCAAAACACCCACCTGATGACATCATTTCAAGAGCAAAAGCAGCAATTTGCAGAATTCAGCTTCTTTGGGGAACTGAGCAATTGCTGAGCTGACAGCAAGTCCTGCTGGGTCCCTGTCACCTGCAGAGTGCCCGCATCCTCACCACGGTAGCGGTTATTATGACAAAGGTTCTATGTCAGCTGGGTGTGGCAGCCGAGCGCCCGCTAAGGGAGGGGGAGCCTGTCAGCCCCGGGCCTGTCACTGCCTGCTGTCCCCCCTGTCACCAGAGAGGCCTCTGAAAAGTTTCCAAAACATCCCCAGGCTTGGGTCCAAAGTGGCCAAAAGTCTCCAAGAGACAAGTCGGGAAGAAGGATATGGAAGAGAGGGAGAAAGCCAAAGGAGCAGGCCAAAGGGAGGCAAGAGGAAAAAGTAGTGCCGGGCTGCAGGACTGAAATGGAGGAATTGAAAGACGAAAGCCAGGAAGCAGGAGAGTTTGAGAAAAGGAGAGAGGAAAGAAGAAACATGCAGCCAGACGAGGGCTTAGTGAGAGAGGCTGGGACAGAGAACAGGATGAGAAGGAAATAAGGCAAGGCAAGGCAAGGCAAGGCTAGGCCAAAGGACGTTTCTTTGATTTATATTTTCTACCACATTCATCTTGAGATGAGAGGAAAGCCATCAGACCATATGGATTAGGCCCAAACAAAAGCCCCGGCTACTTGAGACACTTAGACTAAGCCTAAACCAGAAAGATCTCTCCATAAAGATGGTTTTTATACTGTACTTCCACAATCAGCTGGCAGTACAAAAGAACCAGCGGCAGACATACTTAGGCTGAGACATGGTGGTTTGGTGCAGAGACCATGCATATCATGGGAATATTTCAGCATTTCTGCTCTGGTTTTCAGTGTATTACACCAAAACACGCACCTGATGACATCATTTCAAGAGCAAAAGCAGCAATTTGCAGAATTCAGCTTCTTTGGGGAACTGAGCAATTGCTGAGCTGACAGCAAGTCCTGCTGGGTCCCTGTCACCTGCAGAGTGCCCGCATCCTCCCCACGGTAGCGGGCATTGTGACAAAGGTTCTACGTCAGCTGGGTGTGGCAGCCGAGCGCCCGCTAGGGGAGGGGGAGCCTGTCAGCCCCGGGCCTGTCACTGCGTGCTGTCTCCCCTGTCACCAGCGAGGCCTCTGAAAAGTTTCCAAAACATCCCCAGACTTGGGTCCAAAGTGGCCAAAAGTCTCCAAGAGACAAGTCGGGAAGAAGGATATGGAAGAGAGGGAGAAAGCCAAGGGAGCAGGCCAAAGGGAGGCAAGAGAAAAAAGTAGTGCCGGGCTGCAGGACTGAAATGGAGGAATTGAAAGACGAAAGCCAGGAAGCAGGAGAGTTTGAGAAAAGGAGAGAGGAAAGAAGAGACATGCAGCCAGACGAGGGCTTAGTGAGAGAGGCTGGGACAGAGAACAGGATGAGAAGGAAATAAGGCAAGGCAAGGCTAGGCCAAAGGACGTTTCTTTGATTTATATTTTCTACCACATTCATCTTGCGATGAGAGGAAAGCCATCAGACCATATGGATTAGGCCCAAACAAAAGCCCCGGCTACTTGAGACACTTAGACTAAGCCTAAACCAGAAAGATCTCTCCATAAAGATGGTTTTTATACTGTACTTCCACAATCAGCTGGCAGTACAAAAGAACAAGCGGCAGACATACTTAGGCTGAGACATGGTGGTTTGGTGCAGAGACCATGCATAGCATGGGAATATTTCAGCATTTCTGCTCTGGTTTTCAGTGTATTACACCAAAACACCCACCTGATGACATCATTTCAAGAGCAAAAGCAGCAATTTGCAGAATTCAGCTTCTTTGGGGAACTGAGCAATTGCTGAGCTGACAGCAAGTCCTGCTGGGTCCCTGTCACCTGCAGAGTGCCCGCATCCTCACCACGGTAGCGGGCATTGTGACAAAGGATCTATGTCAGCTGGGTGTGGCAGCCGAGCGCCCGCTAGGGGAGGGGGAGCCTGTCAGCCCCGGGCCTGTCACTGCCTGCTGTCCCCCCTGTCACCAGCGAGGCCTCTGAAAAGTTTCCAAAACATGCCCAGACTTGGGTCCAAAGTGGCCAAAAGTCTCCAAGAGACAAGTCGGGAAGAAGGATATGGAAGAGAGGGAGAAAGCCAAGGGAGCAGGCCCAAGGGAGGCAAGAGAAAAAAGTAGTGCCGGGCTGCAGGACTGAAATGGAGGAATTGAAAGACGAAAGCCAGGAAGCAGGAGAGTTTGAGAAAAGGAGAGAGGAAAGAAGAGACATGCAGCCAGACGAGGGCTTAGTGAGAGAGGCTGGGACAGAGAACAGGATGAGAAGGAAATAAGGCAAGGCAAGGCAAGGCTAGGCCAAAGGACGTTTCTTTGATTTATATTTTCTACCACATTCATCTTGCGATGAAAGGAAAGCCATGAGACGTTATGGATTAGGCCCAAACAAAAGCCCCGGCTACTTGAGACACTTAGACTAAGCCTAAACCAGAAAGATCTCTCCATAAAGATGGTTTTTATACTGTACTTCCACAATCAGCTGGCAGTACAAAAGAACAAGCGGCAGACATACTTAGGCTGAGACATGGTGGTTTGGTGCAGAGACCATGCATATCATGGGAATATTTCAGCATTTCTGCTCTGGTTTTCAGTGTATTACACCAAAACTCCCACCTGATGACATCATTTCAAGAGCAAAAGCAGCAATTTGCAGAATTCAGCTTCTTTGGGGAACTGAGCAATTGCTGAGCTGACAGCAAGTCCTGCTGGGTCCCTGTCACCTGCAGAGTGCCCGCATCCTCACCACGGTAGCGGGCATTGTGACAAAGGTTCTACGTCAGCTGGGTGTGCCAGCCGAGCGCCCGCTAGGGGAGGGGGAGCCTGTCAGCCCCGGGCCTGTCACTGCCTGCTGTCCCCCGTGTCACCAGCGAGGCCTCTGAAAAGTTTCCAAAACATGCCCAGACTTGGGTCCAAAGTGGCCAAAAGTCTCCAAGAGACAAGTCGGGAAGAAGGATATGGAAGAGAGGGAGAAAGCCAAGGGAGCAGGCCCAAGGGAGGCAAGAGAAAAAAGTAGTGCCGGGCTGCAGGACTGAAATGGAGGAATTGAAAGACGAAAGCCAGGAAGCAGGAGAGTTTGAGAAAAGGAGAGAGGAAAGAAGAGACATGCAGCCAGACGAGGGCTTAGTGAGAGAGGCTGGGACAGAGAACAGGATGAGAAGGAAATAAGGCAAGGCAAGGCAAGGCCAAAGGACGTTTCTTTGATTCATATTTTCTACCACATTCATCTTGAGATGAGAGGAAAGCCATCAGACCTTATGGACTAGGCCCAAACAAAAGCCCCGGCTACTTGAGACACTTAGACTAAGCCTAAACCACAAAGATCTCTCCATAAAGATGGTTTTTATACTGTACTTCCACAATCAGCTGGCAGTACAAAAGAACAATCGGCAGACATACTTAGGCTGAGACATGGTGGTTTGGTGCAGAGACCATGCATATCATGGGAATATTTCAGCATTTCTGCTCTGGTTTTCAGTGTATTACACCAAAACACCCACCTGATGACATCATTTCAAGAGCAAAGCAGCAATTTGCAAAATTCAACTTCTTTGGGGAACTGAGCAATTGCTGAGCTGACAGCAAGTCCTGCTGGGTCCCTGTCACCTGCAGAGTGCCCGCATCCTCCCCACGGTAGCGGGCATTGTGACAAAGGATCTATGTCAGCTGGGTGTGGCAGCCGAGCGCCCGCTAGGGGAGGGGGAGCCTGTCAGCCCCGGGCCTGTCACTGCCTGCTGTCCCCCCTGTCACCAGCGAGGCCTCTGAAAAGTTTCCAAAACATCCCCAGGCTTGGGTCCAAAGTGGCCAAAAGTCTCCAAGAGACAAGTCGGGAAGAAGGATATGGAAGAGAGGGAGAAAGCCAAGGGAGCAGGCCCAAGGGAGGCAAGAGAAAAAAGTAGTGCCGGGCTGCAGGACTGAAATGGAGGAATTGAAAGAGGAAAGCCAGGAAGCAGGAGAGTTTGAGAAAAGGAGAGAGGAAAGAAGAGACATGCAGCCAGACGAGGGCTTAGTGAGAGAGGCTGGGACAGAGAACAGGATGAGAAGGAAATAAGGCAAGGCAAGGCAAGGCTAGGCCAAAGGATGTTTCTTTGATTTATATTTTCTACCACATTCATCTTGCGATGAGAGGAAAGCCATCAGACGTTATGGATTAGGCCCAAACAAAAGCCCCGGCTACTTGAGACACTTAGACTAAGCCTAAACCAGAAAGATCTCTCCATAAAGATGGTTTTTATACTGTACTTCCACAATCAGCTGGCAGTACAAAAGAACAAGCGGCAGACATACTTAGGCTGAGACATGGTGGTTTGGTGCAGAGACCATGCATATCATGGGAATATTTCAGCATTTCTGCTCTGGTTTTCAGTGTATTACACCAAAACACCCACCTGATGACATCATTTCAAGAGCAAAGCAGCAATTTGCAGAATTCAGCTTCTTTGGGGAACTGAGCAATTGCTGAGCTGACAGCAAGTCCTGCTGGGTCCCTGTCACCTGCAGAGTGCCCGCATCCTCACCACGGTAGCGGGCATTGTGACAAAGGTTCTACGTCAGCTGGGTGTGGCAGCCGAGCGCCCGCTAGGGGAGGGGGAGCCTGTCAGCCCCGGGCCTGTCACTGCCTGCTGTCCCCCCTGTCACCAGCGAGGCCTCTGAAAAGTTTCCAAAACATGCCCAGACTTGGGTCCAAAGTGGCCAAAAGTCTCCAAGAGACAAGTCGGGAAGAAGGATATGGAAGAGAGGGAGAAAGCCAAGGGAGCAGGCCAAAGGGAGGCAAGAGGAAAAAGTAGTGCCGGGCTGCAGGACTGAAATGGAGGAATTGAAAGACGAAAGCCAGGAAGCAGGAGAGTTTGAGAAAAGGAGAGAGGAAAGAAGAGACATGCAGCCAGACGAGGGCTTAGTGAGAGAGGCTGGGACAGAGAACAGGATGAGAAGGAAATAAGGCAAGGCAAGGCAAGGCAAGGCTAGGCCAAAGGACGTTTCTTTGATTTATATTTTCTACCACATTCATCTTGAGATGAGAGGAAAGCCATCAGACCATATGGATTAGGCCCAAACAAAAGCCCTGGCTACTTGAGACACTTAGACTAAGCCTAAACCAGAAAGATCTCTCCATAAAGATGGTTTTTATACTGTACTTCCACAATCAGCTGGCAGTACAAAAGAACAAGCGGCAGACATACTTAGACTGAGACATGGTGGTTTGGTGCAGAGACCATGCATATCATGGGAATATTTCAGCATTTCTGCTCTGGTTTTCAGTGTATTACACCAAAACACCCACCTGATGACATCATTTCAAGAGCAAAAGCAGCAATTTGCAGAATTCAGCTTCTTTGGGGAACTGAGCAATTGCTGAGCTGACAGCAAGTCCTGCTGGGTCCCTGTCACCTGCAGAGTGCCCGCATCCTCACCACGGTAGCGGGCATTGTGACAAAGGTTCTACGTCAGCTGGGTGTGGCAGCCGAGCGCCCGCTAGGGGAGGGGGAGCCTGTCAGCCCCGGGCCTGTCACTGCCTGCTGTCCCCCCTGTCACCAGCGAGGCCTCTGAAAAGTTTCCAAAACATCCCCAGGCTTGGGTCCAAAGTGGCCAAAAGTCTCCAAGAGACAAGTCGGGAAGAAGGATATGAAAGAGAGGGAGAAAGCCAAGGGAGCAGGCCCAAGGGAGGCAAGAGAAAAAAGTAGTGCCGGGCTGCAGGACTGAAATGGAGGAATTGAAAGACGAAAGCCAGGAAGCAGGAGAGTTTGAGAAAAGGAGAGAGGAAAGAAGAGACATGCAGCCAGACGAGGGCTTAGTGAGAGAGGCTGGGACAGAGAACAGGATGAGAAGGAAATAAGGCAAGGCAAGGCAAGGCTAGGCCAAAGGACGTTTCTTTGATTTATATTTTCTACCACATTCATCTTGCGATGAGAGGAAAGCCATGAGACGTTATGGATTAGGCCCAAACAAAAGCCCCGGCTACTTGAGACACTTAGACTAAGCCTAAACCAGAAAGATCTCTCCATAAAGATGGTTTTTATACTGTACTTCCACAATCAGCTGGCAGTACAAAAGAACAAGCGGCAGACATACTTAGGCTGAGACATGGTGGTTTGGTGCAGAGACCATGCATATCATGGGAATATTTCAGCATTTCTGCTCTGGTTTTCAGTGTATTACACCAAAACTCCCACCTGATGACATCATTTCAAGAGCAAAAGCAGCAATTTGCAGAATTCAGCTTCTTTGGGGAACTGAGCAATTGCTGAGCTGACAGCAAGTCCTGCTGGGTCCCTGTCACCTGCAGAGTGACCGCATCCTCACCACGGTAGCGGGCATTGTGACAAAGGTTCTACGTCAGCTGGGTGTGCCAGCCGAGCGCCCGCTAGGGGAGGGGGAGCCTGTCAGCCCCGGGCCTGTCACTGCCTGCTGTCCCCCCTGTCACCAGCGAGGCCTCTGAAAAGTTTCCAAAACATCCCCAGGCTTGGGTCCAAAGTGGCCAAAAGTCTCCAAGAGACAAGTCGGGAAGAAGGATATGAAAGAGAGGGAGAAAGCCAAGGGAGCAGGCCCAAGGGAGGCAAGAGAAAAAAGTAGTGCCGGGCTGCAGGACTGAAATGGAGGAATTGAAAGACGAAAGCCAGGAAGCAGGAGAGTTTGAGAAAAGGAGAGAGGAAAGAAGAGACATGCAGCCAGACGAGGGCTTAGTGAGAGAGGCTGGGACAGAGAACAGGATGAGAAGGAAATAAGGCAAGGCAAGGCAAGGCTAGGCCAAAGGACGTTTCTTTGATTTATATTTTCTACCACATTCATCTTGCGATGAGAGGAAAGCCATGAGACGTTATGGATTAGGCCCAAACAAAAGCCCCGGCTACTTGAGACACTTAGACTAAGCCTAAACCAGAAAGATCTCTCCATAAAGATGGTTTTTATACTGTACTTCCACAATCAGCTGGCAGTACAAAAGAACAAGCGGCAGACATACTTAGGCTGAGACATGGTGGTTTGGTGCAGAGACCATGCATATCATGGGAATATTTCAGCATTTCTGCTCTGGTTTTCAGTGTATTACACCAAAACTCCCACCTGATGACATCATTTCAAGAGCAAAAGCAGCAATTTGCAGAATTCAGCTTCTTTGGGGAACTGAGCAATTGCTGAGCTGACAGCAAGTCCTGCTGGGTCCCTGTCACCTGCAGAGTGACCGCATCCTCACCACGGTAGCGGGCATTGTGACAAAGGTTCTACGTCAGCTGGGTGTGCCAGCCGAGCGCCCGCTAGGGGAGGGGGAGCCTGTCAGCCCCGGGCCTGTCACTGCCTGCTGTCCCCCGTGTCACCAGCGAGGCCTCTGAAAAGTTTCCAAAACATCCCCAGGCTTGGGTCCAAAGTGGCCAAAAGTCTCCAAGAGACAAGTCGGGAAGAAGGATATGGAAGAGAGGGAGAAAGCCAAGGGAGCAGGCCAAAGGGAGGCAAGAGGAAAAAGTAGTGCCGGGCTGCAGGACTGAAATGGAGGAATTGAAAGACGAAAGCCAGGAAGCAGGAGAGTTTGAGAAAAGGAGAGAGGAAAGAAGAGACATGCAGCCAGACGAGGGCTTAGTGAGAGAGGCTGGGACAGAGAACAGGATGAGAAGGAAATAAGGCAAGGCAAGGTTAGGCCAAAGGACGTTTCTTTGATTCATATTTTCTACCACATTCATCTTGAGATGAGAGGAAAGCCATCAGACCTTATGGACTAGGCCCAAACAAAAGCCCCGGCTACTTGAGACACTTAGACTAAGCCTAAACCAGAAAGATCTCTCCATAAAGATGGTTTTTATACTGTACTTCCACAATCAGCTGGCAGTACAAAAGAACAATCGGCAGACATACTTAGGCTGAGACATGGTGGTTTGGTGCAGAGACCATGCATATCATGGGAATATTTCAGCATTTCTGCTCTGGTTTTCAGTGTATTACACCAAAACACCCACCTGATGACATCATTTCAAGAGCAAAGCAGCAATTTGCAAAATTCAACTTCTTTGGGGAACTGAGCAATTGCTGAGCTGACAGCAAGTCCTGCTGGGTCCCTGTCACCTGCAGAGTGCCCGCATCCTCACCACGGTAGCGGGCATTGTGACAAAGGATCTATGTCAGCTGGGTGTGGCAGCCGAGCGCCCGCTAGGGGAGGGGGAGCCTGTCAGCCCCGGGCCTGTCACTGCCTGCTGTCCCCCCTGTCACCAGCGAGGCCTCTGAAAAGTTTCCAAAACATCCCCAGACTTGGGTCCAAAGTGGCCAAAAGTCTCCAAGAGACAAGTCGGGAAGAAGGATATGGAAGAGAGGGAGAAAGCCAAGGGAGCAGGCCAAAGGGAGGCAAGAGAAAAAAGTAGTGCCGGGCTGCAGGACTGAAATGGAGGAATTGAAAGAGGAAAGCCAGGAAGCAGGAGAGTTTGAGAAAAGGAGAGAGGAAAGAAGAGACATGCAGCCAGACGAGGGCTTAGTGAGAGAGGCTGGGACAGAGAACAGGATGAGAAGGAAATAAGGCAAGGCAAGGCAAGGCTAGGCCAAAGGATGTTTCTTTGATTTATATTTTCTACCACATTCATCTTGCGATGAGAGGAAAGCCATCAGACGTTATGGATTAGGCCCAAACAAAAGCCCCGGCTACTTGAGACACTTAGACTAAGCCTAAACCAGAAAGATCTCTCCATAAAGATGGTTTTTATACTGTACTTCCACAATCAGCTGGCAGTACAAAAGAACAAGCGGCAGACATACTTAGGCTGAGACATGGTGGTTTGGTGCAGAGACCATGCATATCATGGGAATATTTCAGCATTTCTGCTCTGGTTTTCAGTGTATTACACCAAAACACCCACCTGATGACATCATTTCAAGAGCAAAGCAGCAATTTGCAGAATTCAGCTTCTTTGGGGAACTGAGCAATTGCTGAGCTGACAGCAAGTCCTGCTGGGTCCCTGTCACCTGCAGAGTGCCCGCATCCTCACCACGGTAGCGGGCATTGTGACAAAGGTTCTACGTCAGCTGGGTGTGGCAGCCGAGCGCCCGCTAGGGGAGGGGGAGCCTGTCAGCCCCGGGCCTGTCACTGCCTGCTGTCCCCCCTGTCACCAGCGAGGCCTCTGAAAAGTTTCCAAAACATGCCCAGACTTGGGTCCAAAGTGGCCAAAAGTCTCCAAGAGACAAGTCGGGAAGAAGGATATGGAAGAGAGGGAGAAAGCCAAGGGAGCAGGCCAAAGGGAGGCAAGAGGAAAAAGTAGTGCCGGGCTGCAGGACTGAAATGGAGGAATTGAAAGACGAAAGCCAGGAAGCAGGAGAGTTTGAGAAAAGGAGAGAGGAAAGAAGAGACATGCAGCCAGACGAGGGCTTAGTGAGAGAGGCTGGGACAGAGAACAGGATGAGAAGGAAATAAGGCAAGGCAAGGCAAGGCAAGGCTAGGCCAAAGGACGTTTCTTTGATTTATATTTTCTACCACATTCATCTTGAGATGAGAGGAAAGCCATCAGACCATATGGATTAGGCCCAAACAAAAGCCCCGGCTACTTGAGACACTTAGACTAAGCCTAAACCAGAAAGATCTCTCCATAAAGATGGTTTTTATACTGTACTTCCACAATCAGCTGGCAGTACAAAAGAACAAGCGGCAGACATACTTAGACTGAGACATGGTGGTTTGGTGCAGAGACCATGCATATCATGGGAATATTTCAGCATTTCTGCTCTGGTTTTCAGTGTATTACACCAAAACACCCACCTGATGACATCATTTCAAGAGCAAAAGCAGCAATTTGCAGAATTCAGCTTCTTTGGGGAACTGAGCAATTGCTGAGCTGACAGCAAGTCCTGCTGGGTCCCTGTCACCTGCAGAGTGCCCGCATCCTCACCACGGTAGCGGGCATTGTGACAAAGGTTCTACGTCAGCTGGGTGTGGCAGCCGAGCGCCCGCTAGGGGAGGGGGAGCCTGTCAGCCCCGGGCCTGTCACTGCCTGCTGTCCCCCCTGTCACCAGCGAGGCCTCTGAAAAGTTTCCAAAACATCCCCAGGCTTGGGTCCAAAGTGGCCAAAAGTCTCCAAGAGACAAGTCGGGAAGAAGGATATGGAAGAGAGGGAGAAAGCCAAGGGAGCAGGCCCAAGGGAGGCAAGAGAAAAAAGTAGTGCCGGGCTGCAGGACTGAAATGGAGGAATTGAAAGACGAAAGCCAGGAAGCAGGAGAGTTTGAGAAAAGGAGAGAGGAAAGAAGAGACATGCAGCCAGACGAGGGCTTAGTGAGAGAGGCTGGGACAGAGAACAGGATGAGAAGGAAATAAGGCAAGGCAAGGCAAGGCTAGGCCAAAGGACGTTTCTTTGATTTATATTTTCTACCACATTCATCTTGCGATGAGAGGAAAGCCATGAGACGTTATGGATTAGGCCCAAACAAAAGCCCCGGCTACTTGAGACACTTAGACTAAGCCTAAACCAGAAAGATCTCTCCATAAAGATGGTTTTTATACTGTACTTCCACAATCAGCTGGCAGTACAAAAGAACAAGCGGCAGACATACTTAGGCTGAGACATGGTGGTTTGGTGCAGAGACCATGCATATCATGGGAATATTTCAGCATTTCTGATCTGGTTTTCAGTGTATTACACCAAAACTCCCACCTGATGACATCATTTCAAGAGCAAAAGCAGCAATTTGCAGAATTCAGCTTCTTTGGGGAACTGAGCAATTGCTGAGCTGACAGCAAGTCCTGCTGGGTCCCTGTCACCTGCAGAGTGACCGCATCCTCACCACGGTAGCGGGCATTGTGACAAAGGTTCTACGTCAGCTGGGTGTGCCAGCCGAGCGCCCGCTAGGGGAGGGGGAGCCTGTCAGCCCCGGGCCTGTCACTGCCTGCTGTCCCCCGTGTCACCAGCGAGGCCTCTGAAAAGTTTCCAAAACATCCCCAGGCTTGGGTCCAAAGTGGCCAAAAGTCTCCAAGAGACAAGTCGGGAAGAAGGATATGGAAGAGAGGGAGAAAGCCAAGGGAGCAGGCCAAAGGGAGGCAAGAGGAAAAAGTAGTGCCGGGCTGCAGGACTGAAATGGAGGAATTGAAAGACGAAAGCCAGGAAGCAGGAGAGTTTGAGAAAAGGAGAGAGGAAAGAAGAGACATGCAGCCAGACGAGGGCTTAGTGAGAGAGGCTGGGACAGAGAACAGGATGAGAAGGAAATAAGGCAAGGCAAGGTTAGGCCAAAGGACGTTTCTTTGATTCATATTTTCTACCACATTCATCTTGAGATGAGAGGAAAGCCATCAGACCTTATGGACTAGGCCCAAACAAAAGCCCCGGCTACTTGAGACACTTAGACTAAGCCTAAACCAGAAAGATCTCTCCATAAAGATGGTTTTTATACTGTACTTCCACAATCAGCTGGCAGTACAAAAGAACAATCGGCAGACATACTTAGGCTGAGACATGGTGGTTTGGTGCAGAGACCATGCATATCATGGGAATATTTCAGCATTTCTGCTCTGGTTTTCAGTGTATTACACCAAAACACCCACCTGATGACATCATTTCAAGAGCAAAGCAGCAATTTGCAAAATTCAACTTCTTTGGGGAACTGAGCAATTGCTGAGCTGACAGCAAGTCCTGCTGGGTCCCTGTCACCTGCAGAGTGCCCGCATCCTCACCACGGTAGCGGGCATTGTGACAAAGGATCTATGTCAGCTGGGTGTGGCAGCCGAGCGCCCGCTAGGGGAGGGGGAGCCTGTCAGCCCCGGGCCTGTCACTGCCTGCTGTCCCCCCTGTCACCAGCGAGGCCTCTGAAAAGTTTCCAAAACATCCCCAGACTTGGGTCCAAAGTGGCCAAAAGTCTCCAAGAGACAAGTCGGGAAGAAGGATATGGAAGAGAGGGAGAAAGCCAAGGGAGCAGGCCAAAGGGAGGCAAGAGAAAAAAGTAGTGCCGGGCTGCAGGACTGAAATGGAGGAATTGAAAGAGGAAAGCCAGGAAGCAGGAGAGTTTGAGAAAAGGAGAGAGGAAAGAAGAGACATGCAGCCAGACGAGGGCTTAGTGAGAGAGGCTGGGACAGAGAACAGGATGAGAAGGAAATAAGGCAAGGCAAGGCAAGGCTAGGCCAAAGGATGTTTCTTTGATTTATATTTTCTACCACATTCATCTTGCGATGAGAGGAAAGCCATCAGACGTTATGGATTAGGCCCAAACAAAAGCCCCGGCTACTTGAGACACTTAGACTAAGCCTAAACCAGAAAGATCTCTCCATAAAGATGGTTTTTATACTGTACTTCCACAATCAGCTGGCAGTACAAAAGAACAAGCGGCAGACATACTTAGGCTGAGACATGGTGGTTTGGTGCAGAGACCATGCATATCATGGGAATATTTCAGCATTTCTGCTCTGGTTTTCAGTGTATTACACCAAAACACCCACCTGATGACATCATTTCAAGAGCAAAGCAGCAATTTGCAGAATTCAGCTTCTTTGGGGAACTGAGCAATTGCTGAGCTGACAGCAAGTCCTGCTGGGTCCCTGTCACCTGCAGAGTGCCCGCATCCTCACCACGGTAGCGGGCATTGTGACAAAGGTTCTACGTCAGCTGGGTGCGGCAGCCGAGCGCCCGCTAGGGGAGGGGGAGCCTGTCAGCCCCGGGCCTGTCACTGCCTGCTGTCCCCCCTGTCACCAGCGAGGCCTCTGAAAAGTTTCCAAAACATGCCCAGACTTGGGTCCAAAGTGGCCAAAAGTCTCCAAGAGACAAGTCGGGAAGAAGGATATGGAAGAGAGGGAGAAAGCCAAGGGAGCAGGCCAAAGGGAGGCAAGAGGAAAAAGTAGTGCCGGGCTGCAGGACTGAAATGGAGGAATTGAAAGACGAAAGCCAGGAAGCAGGAGAGTTTGAGAAAAGGAGAGAGGAAAGAAGAGACATGCAGCCAGACGAGGGCTTAGTGAGAGAGGCTGGGACAGAGAACAGGATGAGAAGGAAATAAGGCAAGGCAAGGCAAGGCAAGGCTAGGCCAAAGGACGTTTCTTTGATTTATATTTTCTACCACATTCATCTTGAGATGAGAGGAAAGCCATCAGACCATATGGATTAGGCCCAAACAAAAGCCCCGGCTACTTGAGACACTTAGACTAAGCCTAAACCAGAAAGATCTCTCCATAAAGATGGTTTTTATACTGTACTTCCACAATCAGCTGGCAGTACAAAAGAACAAGCGGCAGACATACTTAGACTGAGACATGGTGGTTTGGTGCAGAGACCATGCATATCATGGGAATATTTCAGCATTTCTGCTCTGGTTTTCAGTGTATTACACCAAAACACCCACCTGATGACATCATTTCAAGAGCAAAAGCAGCAATTTGCAGAATTCAGCTTCTTTGGGGAACTGAGCAATTGCTGAGCTGACAGCAAGTCCTGCTGGGTCCCTGTCACCTGCAGAGTGCCCGCATCCTCACCACGGTAGCGGGCATTGTGACAAAGGTTCTACGTCAGCTGGGTGTGGCAGCCGAGCGCCCGCTAGGGGAGGGGGAGCCTGTCAGCCCCGGGCCTGTCACTGCCTGCTGTCCCCCCTGTCACCAGCGAGGCCTCTGAAAAGTTTCCAAAACATCCCCAGGCTTGGGTCCAAAGTGGCCAAAAGTCTCCAAGAGACAAGTCGGGAAGAAGGATATGGAAGAGAGGGAGAAAGCCAAGGGAGCAGGCCCAAGGGAGGCAAGAGAAAAAAGTAGTGCCGGGCTGCAGGACTGAAATGGAGGAATTGAAAGACGAAAGCCAGGAAGCAGGAGAGTTTGAGAAAAGGAGAGAGGAAAGAAGAGACATGCAGCCAGACGAGGGCTTAGTGAGAGAGGCTGGGACAGAGAACAGGATGAGAAGGAAATAAGGCAAGGCAAGGCAAGGCTAGGCCAAAGGACGTTTCTTTGATTTATATTTTCTACCACATTCATCTTGCGATGAGAGGAAAGCCATGAGACGTTATGGATTAGGCCCAAACAAAAGCCCCGGCTACTTGAGACACTTAGACTAAGCCTAAACCAGAAAGATCTCTCCATAAAGATGGTTTTTATACTGTACTTCCACAATCAGCTGGCAGTACAAAAGAACAAGCGGCAGACATACTTAGGCTGAGACATGGTGGTTTGGTGCAGAGACCATGCATATCATGGGAATATTTCAGCATTTCTGCTCTGGTTTTCAGTGTATTACACCAAAACTCCCACCTGATGACATCATTTCAAGAGCAAAAGCAGCAATTTGCAGAATTCAGCTTCTTTGGGGAACTGAGCAATTGCTGAGCTGACAGCAAGTCCTGCTGGGTCCCTGTCACCTGCAGAGTGACCGCATCCTCACCACGGTAGCGGGCATTGTGACAAAGGTTCTACGTCAGCTGGGTGTGGCAGCCGAGCGCCCGCTAGGGGAGGGGGAGCCTGTCAGCCCCGGGCCTGTCACTGCCTGCTGTCCCCCGTGTCACCAGCGAGGCCTCTGAAAAGTTTCCAAAACATCCCCAGGCTTGGGTCCAAAGTGGCCAAAAGTCTCCAAGAGACAAGTCGGGAAGAAGGATATGGAAGAGAGGGAGAAAGCCAAGGGAGCAGGCCAAAGGGAGGCAAGAGGAAAAAGTAGTGCCGGGCTGCAGGACTGAAATGGAGGAATTGAAAGACGAAAGCCAGGAAGCAGGAGAGTTTGAGAAAAGGAGAGAGGAAAGAAGAGACATGCAGCCAGACGAGGGCTTAGTGAGAGAGGCTGGGACAGAGAACAGGATGAGAAGGAAATAAGGCAAGGCAAGGTTAGGCCAAAGGACGTTTCTTTGATTCATATTTTCTACCACATTCATCTTGAGATGAGAGGAAAGCCATCAGACCTTATGGACTAGGCCCAAACAAAAGCCCCGGCTACTTGAGACACTTAGACTAAGCCTAAACCAGAAAGATCTCTCCATAAAGATGGTTTTTATACTGTACTTCCACAATCAGCTGGCAGTACAAAAGAACAATCGGCAGACATACTTAGGCTGAGACATGGTGGTTTGGTGCAGAGACCATGCATATCATGGGAATATTTCAGCATTTCTGATCTGGTTTTCAGTGTATTACACCAAAACACCCACCTGATGACATCATTTCAAGAGCAAAGCAGCAATTTGCAAAATTCAACTTCTTTGGGGAACTGAGCAATTGCTGAGCTGACAGCAAGTCCTGCTGGGTCCCTGTCACCTGCAGAGTGCCCGCATCCTCACCACGGTAGCGGGCATTGTGACAAAGGATCTATGTCAGCTGGGTGTGGCAGCCGAGCGCCCGCTAGGGGAGGGGGAGCCTGTCAGCCCCGGGCCTGTCACTGCCTGCTGTCCCCCCTGTCACCAGCGAGGCCTCTGAAAAGTTTCCAAAACATCCCCAGACTTGGGTCCAAAGTGGCCAAAAGTCTCCAAGAGACAAGTCGGGAAGAAGGATATGGAAGAGAGGGAGAAAGCCAAGGGAGCAGGCCAAAGGGAGGCAAGAGAAAAAAGTAGTGCCGGGCTGCAGGACTGAAATGGAGGAATTGAAAGAGGAAAGCCAGGAAGCAGGAGAGTTTGAGAAAAGGAGAGAGGAAAGAAGAGACATGCAGCCAGACGAGGGCTTAGTGAGAGAGGCTGGGACAGAGAACAGGATGAGAAGGAAATAAGGCAAGGCAAGGCAAGGCTAGGCCAAAGGATGTTTCTTTGATTTATATTTTCTACCACATTCATCTTGCGATGAGAGGAAAGCCATCAGACGTTATGGATTAGGCCCAAACAAAAGCCCCGGCTACTTGAGACACTTAGACTAAGCCTAAACCAGAAAGATCTCTCCATAAAGATGGTTTTTATACTGTACTTCCACAATCAGCTGGCAGTACAAAAGAACAAGCGGCAGACATACTTAGGCTGAGACATGGTGGTTTGGTGCAGAGACCATGCATATCATGGGAATATTTCAGCATTTCTGCTCTGGTTTTCAGTGTATTACACCAAAACACCCACCTGATGACATCATTTCAAGAGCAAAGCAGCAATTTGCAGAATTCAGCTTCTTTGGGGAACTGAGCAATTGCTGAGCTGACAGCAAGTCCTGCTGGGTCCCTGTCACCTGCAGAGTGCCCGCATCCTCACCACGGTAGCGGGCATTGTGACAAAGGTTCTACGTCAGCTGGGTGTGGCAGCCGAGCGCCCGCTAGGGGAGGGGGAGCCTGTCAGCCCCGGGCCTGTCACTGCCTGCTGTCCCCCCTGTCACCAGCGAGGCCTCTGAAAAGTTTCCAAAACATGCCCAGACTTGGGTCCAAAGTGGCCAAAAGTCTCCAAGAGACAAGTCGGGAAGAAGGATATGGAAGAGAGGGAGAAAGCCAAGGGAGCAGGCCAAAGGGAGGCAAGAGGAAAAAGTAGTGCCGGGCTGCAGGACTGAAATGGAGGAATTGAAAGACGAAAGCCAGGAAGCAGGAGAGTTTGAGAAAAGGAGAGAGGAAAGAAGAGACATGCAGCCAGACGAGGGGTTAGTGAGAGAGGCTGGGACAGAGAACAGGATGAGAAGGAAATAAGGCAAGGCAAGGCAAGGCAAGGCTAGGCCAAAGGACGTTTCTTTGATTTATATTTTCTACTACATTCATCTTGAGATGAGAGGAAAGCCATCAGACCATATGGATTAGGCCCAAACAAAAGCCCCGGCTACTTGAGACACTTAGACTAAGCCTAAACCAGAAAGATCTCTCCATAAAGATGGTTTTTATACTGTACTTCCACAATCAGCTGGCAGTACAAAAGAACAAGCGGCAGACATACTTAGGCTGAGACATGGTGGTTTGGTGCAGAGACCATGCATATCATGGGAATATTTCAGCATTTCTGCTCTGGTTTTCAGTGTATTACACCAAAACACCCACCTGATGACATCATTTCAAGAGCAAAAGCAGCAATTTGCAGAATTCAGCTTCTTTGGGGAACTGAGCAATTGCTGAGCTGACAGCAAGTCCTGCTGGGTCCCTGTCACCTGCAGAGTGCCCGCATCCTCACCACGGTAGCGGGCATTGTGACAAAGGTTCTACGTCAGCTGGGTGTGGCAGCCGAGCGCCCGCTAGGGGAGGGGGAGCCTGTCAGCCCCGGGCCTGTCACTGCCTGCTGTCCCTCCTGTCACCAGCGAGGCCTCTGAAAAGTTTCCAAAACATGCCCAGACTTGGCTCCAAAGTGGCCAAAAGTCTCCAAGAGACAAGTCGGGAAGAAGGATATGGAAGAGAGGGAGAAAGCCAAGGGAGCAGGCCCAAGGGAGGCAAGAGAAAAAAGTAGTGCCGGGCTGCAGGACTGAAATGGAGGAATTGAAAGAGGAAAGCCAGGAAGCAGGAGAGTTTGAGAAAAGGAGAGAGGAAAGAAGAGACATGCAGCCAGACGAGGGATTAGTGAGAGAGGCTGGGACAGAGAACAGGATGAGAAGGAAATAAGGCAAGGCAAGGCTAGGCCAAAGGACGTTTATTTGGTTTATATTTTCTACCACATTCATCTTGAGATGAGAGGAAAGCCATCAGACCATATGGATTAGGCCCAAACAAAAGCCCCGGCTACTTGAGACACTTAGACTAAGCCTAAACCAGAAAGATCTCTCCATAAAGATGGTTTTTATACTGTACTTCCACAATCTTCTGTCAGTACAAAAGAACAAGCGGCAGACATACTTAGGCTGAGACATGGTGGTTTGGTGCAGAGACCATGCATATCATGGGAATATTTCAGCATTTCTGCTCTGGTTTTCAGTGTATTACACCAAAACACCCACCTGATGACATCATTTCAAGAGCAAAAGCAGCAATTTGCAGAATTCAGCTTCTTTGGGGAACTGAGCAATTGCTGAGCTGACAGCAAGTCCTGCTGGGTCCCTGTCACCTGCAGAGTGCCCGCATCCTCACCACGGTAGCGGGCATTGTGACAAAGGTTCTACGTCAGCAGGGTGTGGCAGCCGAGCGCCCGCTAGGGGAGGGGGAGCCTGTCAGCCCCGGGCCTGTCACTGCCTGCTGTCCCTCCTGTCACCAGCGAGGCCTCTGAAAAGTTTCCAAAACATGCCCAGACTTGGCTCCAAAGTGGCCAAAAGTCTCCAAGAGACAAGTCGGGAAGAAGGATATGGAAGAGAGGGAGAAAGCCAAGGGAGCAGGCCAAAGGGAGGCAAGAGAAAAAAGTAGTGCCGGGCTGCAGGACTGAAATGGAGGAATTGAAAGACGAAAGCCAGGAAGCAGGAGAGTTTGAGAAAAGGAGAGAGGAAAGAAGAGACATGCAGCCAGACGAGGGCTTAGTGAGAGAGGCTGGGACAGAGAACAGGATGAGAAGGAAATAAGGCAAGGCAAGGCTAGGCCAAAGGACGTTTCTTTGGTTTATATTTTCTACCACATTCATCTTGAGATGAGAGGAAAGCCATCAGACCATATGGATTAGGCCCAAACAAAAGCCCCGGCTACTTGAGACACTTAGACTAAGCCTAAACCAGAAAGATCTCTCCATAAAGATGGTTTTTATACTGTACTTCCACAATCTTCTGTCAGTACAAAAGAACAAGCGGCAGACATACTTAGGCTGAGACATGGTGGTTTGGTGCAGAGACCATGCATATCATGGGAATATTTCAGCATTTCTGCTCTGGTTTTCAGTGTATTACACCAAAACACCCACCTGATGACATCATTTCAAGAGCAAAAGCAGCAATTTGCAGAATTCAGCTTCTTTGGGGAACTGAGCAATTGCTGAGCTGACAGCAAGTCCTGCTGGGTCCCTGTCACCTGCAGAGTGCCCGCATCCTCACCACGGTAGCGGGCATTGTGACAAAGGTTCTACGTCAGCTGGGTGTGGCAGCCGAGCGCCCGCTAGGGGAGGGGGAGCCTGTCAGCCCCGGGCCTGTCACTGCCTGCTGTCCCCCCTGTCACCAGCGAGGCCTCTGAAAAGTTTCCAAAACATCCCCAGACTTGGGTCCAAAGTGGCCAAAAGTCTCCAAGAGACAAGTCGGGAAGAAGGATATGGAAGAGAGGGAGAAAGCCAAGGGAGCAGGCCAAAGGGAGGCAAGAGAAAAGAGTAGTGCCGGGCTGCAGGACTGAAATGGAGGAATTGAAAGACGAAAGCCAGGAAGCAGGAGAGTTTGAGAAAAGGAGAGAGGAAAGAAGAGACATGCAGCCAGACGAGGGATTAGTGAGAGAGGCTGGGACAGAGAACAGGATGAGCAGGAAATAAGGCAAGGCAAGGCAAGGCAAGGCTAGGCCAAAGGACGTTTCTTTGATTTATATTTTCTACCACATTCATCTTGAGATGAGAGGAAAGCCATCAGACCATATGGATTAGGCCCAAACAAAAGCCCCGGCTACTTGAGACACTTAGACTAAGCCTAAACCAGAAAGATCTCTCCATAAAGATGGTTTTTATACTGTACTTCCACAATCAGCTGGCAGTACAAAAGAACAAGCGGCAGACATACTTAGGCTGAGACATGGTGGTTTGGTGCAGAGACCATGCATATCATGGGAATATTTCAGCATTTCTGCTCTGGTTTTCAGTGTATTACACCAAAACACCCACCTGATGACATCATTTCAAGAGCAAAAGCAGCAATTTGCAGAATTCAGCTTCTTTGGGGAACTGAGCAATTGCTGAGCTGACAGCAAGTCCTGCTGGGTCCCTGTCACCTGCAGAGTGCCCGCATCCTCACCACGGTAGCGGGCATTGTGACAAAGGTTCTACGTCAGCTGGGTGTGGCAGCCGAGCGCCCGCTAGGGGAGGGGGAGCCTGTCAGCCCCGGGCCTGTCACTGCCTGCTGTCCCCCGTGTCACCAGCGAGGCCTCTGAAAAGTTTCCAAAACATCCCCAGGCTTGGGTCCAAAGTGGCCAAAAGTCTCCAAGAGACAAGTCGGGAAGAAGGATATGGAAGAGAGGGAGAAAGCCAAGGGAGCAGGCCAAAGGGAGGCAAGAGGAAAAAGTAGTGCCGGGCTGCAGGACTGAAATGGAGGAATTGAAAGACGAAAGCCAGGAAGCAGGAGAGTTTGAGAAAAGGAGAGAGGAAAGAAGAGACATGCAGCCAGACGAGGGCTTAGTGAGAGAGGCTGGGACAGAGAACAGGATGAGAAGGAAATAAGGCAAGGCAAGGCAAGGCAAGGCTAGGCCAAAGGACGTTTCTTTGATTTATATTTTCTACCACATTCATCTTGAGATGAGAGGAAAGCCATCAGACCATATGGATTAGGCCCAAACAAAAGCCCCGGCTACTTGAGACACTTAGACTAAGCCTAAACCAGAAAGATCTCTCCATAAAGATGGTTTTTATACTGTACTTCCACAATCAGCTGGCAGTACAAAAGAACAAGCGGCAGACATACTTAGGCTGAGACATGGTGGTTTGGTGCAGAGACCATGCATATCATGGGAATATTTCAGCATTTCTGCTCTGGTTTTCAGTGTATTACACCAAAACACCCACCTGATGACATCATTTCAAGAGCAAAAGCAGCAATTTGCAGAATTCAGCTTCTTTGGGGAACTGAGCAATTGCTGAGCTGACAGCAAGTCCTGCTGGGTCCCTGTCACCTGCAGAGTGCCCGCATCCTCACCACGGTAGCGGGCATTGTGACAAAGGTTCTACGTCAGCTGCGTGTGGCAGCCGAGCGCCCGCTAGGGGAGGGGGAGCCTGTCAGCCCCGGGCCTGTCACTGCCTGCTGTCCCCCCTGTCACCAGCGAGGCCTCTGAAAAGTTTCCAAAACATCCCCAGACTTGGGTCCAAAGTGGCTAAAAGTCTCCAAGAGACAAGTCGGGAAGAAGGATATGGAAGAGAGGGAGAAAGCCAAGGGAGCAGGCCAAAGGGAGTCAAGAGAAAAAAGTAGTGCCGGGCTGCAGGACTGAAATGGAGGAATTGAAAGAGGAAAGCCAGGAAGCAGGAGAGTTTGAGAAAAGGAGAGAGGAAAGAAGAGACATGCAGCCAGACGAGGGCTTAGTGAGAGAGGCTGGGACAGAGAACAGGATGAGAAGGAAATAAGGCAAGGCAAGGCTAGGCCAAAGGACGTTTCTTTGATTTATATTTTCTACCACATTCATCTTGCGATGAGAGGAAAGCCATCAGACCTTATGGACTAGGCCCAAACAAAAGCCCCGGCTACTTGAGACACTTAGACTAAGCCTAAACCAGAAAGATCTCTCCATAAAGATGTTTTTTATACTGTACTTCCACAATATTCTGTCAGTACAAAAGAACAAGCGGCAGACATACTTAGGCTGAGACATGGTGGTTTGGTGCAGAGACCATGCATATCATGGGAATATTTCAGCATTTCTGCTCTGGTTTTCAGTGTATTACACCAAAACACCTACCTGATGACATCATTTCAAGAGCAAAGCAGCAATTTGCAAAATTCAACTTCTTTGGGGAACTGAGCAATTGCTGAGTTGACAGCAAGTCCTGCTGGGTCCCTGTCACCTGCAGAGTGCCCGCATCCTCACCACGGTCGCGGGCATTGTGACAAAGGTTCTACGTCAGCTGGGTGTGGCAGCCGAGCGCCCGCTAGGGGAGGGGGAGCCTGTCAGCCCCGGGCCTGTCACTGCCTGCTGTCCCCCCTGTCACCAGCGAGGCCTCTGAAAAGTTTCCAAAACATCCCCAGGCTTGGGTCCAAAGTGGCCAAAAGTCTCCAAGAGACAAGTCGGGAAGAAGGATATGGAAGAGAGGGAGAAAGCCAAGGGAGCAGGCCCAAGGGAGGCAAGAGGAAAAACTAGTGCCGGGCTGCAGGACTGAAATGGAGGAATTGAAAGATGAAAGCCAGGAAGCAGGAGAGTTTGAGAAAAGGAGAGAGGAAAGAAGAGACATGCAGCCAGACGAGGGCTTAGTGAGAGAGGCTGGGACAGAGAACAGGATGAGAAGGAAATAAGGCAAGGCAAGGCTAGGCCAAAGGACGTTTCTTTGATTTATATTTTCTACCACATTCATCGTGAGATGAGAGGAAAGCCATCAGACCATATGGATTAGGCCCAAACAAAAGCCCCGGCTACTTGAGACACTTAGACTAAGCCTAAACCAGAAAGATCTCTCCATAAAGATGGTTTTTATACTGTACTTCCACAATCAGCTGGCAGTACAAAAGAACAAGTGGCAGACATACTTAGGCTGAGACATGGTGGTTTGGTGCAGAGACCATGCATATCATGGGAATATTTCAGCATTTCTGCTCTGGTTTTCAGTGTATTACACCAAAACACCCACCTGATGACATCATTTCAAGAGCAAAAGCAGCAATTTGCAGAATTCAGCTTCTTTGGGGAACTGAGCAATTGCTGAGCTGACAGCAAGTCCTGCTGGGTCCCTGTCACCTGCAGAGTGCCCGCATCCTCCCCACGGTAGCGGGCATTGTGACAAAGGTTCTACGTCAGCTGGGTGTGGCAGCCGAGCGCCCGCAAGGGGAGGGGGAGCCTGTCAGCCCCGGGCCTGTCACTGCCTGCTGTCCCCCCTGTCACCAGCGAGGCCTCTGAAAAGTTTCTAAAACATGCCCAGACTTGGCTCCAAAGTGGCCAAAAGTCTCCAAGAGACAAGTCGGGAAGAAGGATATGGAAGAGAGGGAGAAAGCCAAGGGAGCAGGCCAAAGGGAGGCAAGAGAAAAAAGTAGTGCCGGGCTGCAGGACTGAAATGGAGGAATTGAAAGACGAAAGCCAGGAAGCAGGAGAGTTTGAGAAAAGGAGAGAGGAAAGAAGAGACATGCAGCCAGACGAGGGCTTAGTGAGAGAGGCTGGGACAGAGAACAGGATGAGAAGGAAATAAGGCAAGGCAAGGCTAGGCCAAAGGACGTTTCTTTGATTTATATTTTCTACCACATTCATCTTGCGATGAGAGGAAAGCCATCAGACCTTATGGACTAGGCCCAAACAAAAGCCCCGGCTACTTGAGACACTTAGACTAAGCCTAAACCAGAAAGATCTCTCCATAAAGATGTTTTTTATACTGTACTTCCACAATATTCTGTCAGTACAAAAGAACAAGCGGCAGACATACTTAGGCTGAGACATGGTGGTTTGGTGCAGAGACCATGCATATCATGGGAATATTTCAGCATTTCTGCTCTGGTTTTCAGTGTATTACACCAAAACACCTACCTGATGACATCATTTCAAGAGCAAAGCAGCAATTTGCAAAATTCAACTTCTTTGGGGAACTGAGCAATTGCTGAGTTGACAGCAAGTCCTGCTGGGTCCCTGTCACCTGCAGAGTGCCCGCATCCTCACCACGGTCGCGGGCATTGTGACAAAGGTTCTACGTCAGCTGGGTGTGGCAGCCGAGCGCCCGCTAGGGGAGGGGGAGCCTGTCAGCCCCGGGCCTGTCACTGCCTGCTGTCCCCCCTGTCACCAGCGAGGCCTCTGAAAAGTTTCCAAAACATCCCCAGGCTTGGGTCCAAAGTGGCCAAAAGTCTCCAAGAGACAAGTCGGGAAGAAGGATATGGAAGAGAGGGAGAAAGCCAAGGGAGCAGGCCCAAGGGAGGCAAGAGGAAAAACTAGTGCCGGGCTGCAGGACTGAAATGGAGGAATTGAAAGATGAAAGCCAGGAAGCAGGAGAGTTTGAGAAAAGGAGAGAGGAAAGAAGAGACATGCAGCCAGACGAGGGCTTAGTGAGAGAGGCTGGGACAGAGAACAGGATGAGAAGGAAATAAGGCAAGGCAAGGCTAGGCCAAAGGACGTTTCTTTGATTTATATTTTCTACCACATTCATCGTGAGATGAGAGGAAAGCCATCAGACCATATGGATTAGGCCCAAACAAAAGCCCCGGCTACTTGAGACACTTAGACTAAGCCTAAACCAGAAAGATCTCTCCATAAAGATGGTTTTTATACTGTACTTCCACAATCAGCTGGCAGTACAAAAGAACAAGTGGCAGACATACTTAGGCTGAGACATGGTGGTTTGGTGCAGAGACCATGCATATCATGGGAATATTTCAGCATTTCTGCTCTGGTTTTCAGTGTATTACACCAAAACACCCACCTGATGACATCATTTCAAGAGCAAAAGCAGCAATTTGCAGAATTCAGCTTCTTTGGGGAACTGAGCAATTGCTGAGCTGACAGCAAGTCCTGCTGGGTCCCTGTCACCTGCAGAGTGCCCGCATCCTCCCCACGGTAGCGGGCATTGTGACAAAGGTTCTACGTCAGCTGGGTGTGGCAGCCGAGCGCCCGCAAGGGGAGGGGGAGCCTGTCAGCCCCGGGCCTGTCACTGCCTGCTGTCCCCCGTGTCACCAGCGAGGCCTCTGAAAAGTTTCTAAAACATGCCCAGACTTGGCTCCAAAGTGGCCAAAAGTCTCCAAGAGACAAGTCGGGAAGAAGGATATGGAAGAGAGGGAGAAAGCCAAGGGAGCAGGCCAAAGGGAGGCAAGAGAAAAAAGTAGTGCCGGGCTGCAGGACTGAAATGGAGGAATTGAAAGACGAAAGCCAGGAAGCAGGAGAGTTTGAGAAAAGGAGAGAGGAAAGAAGAGACATGCAGCCAGACGAGGGCTTAGTGAGAGAGGCTGGGACAGAGAACAGGATGAGAAGGAAATAAGGCAAGGCAAGGCAAGGCTAGGCCAAAGAACGTTTCTTTGATTTATATTTTCTACCACATTCATCTTGCGATGAGAGGAAAGCCATCAGACGTTATGGATTAGGCCCAAACAAAAGCCCCGGCTACTTGAGACACTTAGACTAAGCCTAAACCAGAAAGATCTCTCCATAAAGATGGTTTTTATACTGTACTTCCACAATCAGCTGGCAGTACAAAAGAACAAGCGGCAGACATACTTAGGCTGAGACATGGTGGTTTGGTGCAGAGACCATGCATATCATGGGAATATTTCAGCATTTCTGCTCTGGTTTTCAGTGTATTACACCAAAACACCCACCTGATGACATCATTTCAAGAGCAAAAGCAGCAATTTGCAGAATTCAGCTTCTTTGGGGAACTGAGCAATTGCTGAGCTGACAGCAAGTCCTGCTGGGTCCCTGTCACCTGCAGAGTGCCCGCATCCTCACCACGGTAGCGGGCATTGTGACAAAGGTTCTACGTCAGCTGGGTGTGGCAGCCGAGCGCCCGCTAGGGGAGGGGGAGCCTGTCAGCCCCGGGCCTGTCACTGCCTGCTGTCCCCCGTGTCACCAGCGAGGCCTCTGAAAAGTTTCCAAAACATGCCCAGACTTGGCTCCAAAGTGGCCAAAAGTCTCCAAGAGACAAGTCGGGAAGAAGGATATGGAAGAGAGGGAGAAAGCCAAGGGAGCAGGCCAAAGGGAGTCAAGAGAAAAAAGTAGTGCCGGGCTGCAGGACTGAAATGGAGGAATTGAAAGACGAAAGCCAGGAAGCAGGAGAGTTTGAGAAAAGGAGAGAGGAAAGAAGAGACATGCAGCCAGACGAGGGCTTAGTGAGAGAGGCTGGGACAGAGAACAGGATGAGAAGGAAATAAGGCAAGGCAAGGCTAGGCCAAAGGACGTTTCTTTGATTTATATTTTCTACCACATTCATCTTGCGATGAGAGGAAAGCCATCAGACCTTATGGACTATGCCCAAACAAAAGCCCCGGCTACTTGAGACACTTAGACTAAGCCTAAACCAGAAAGATCTCTCCATAAAGATGTTTTTTATACTGTACTTCCACAATATTCTGTCAGTACAAAAGAACAAGCGGCAGACATACTTAGGCTGAGACATGGTGGTTTGGTGCAGAGACCATGCATATCATGGGAATATTTCAGCATTTCTGCTCTGGTTTTCAGTGTATTACACCAAAACACCTACCTGATGACATCATTTCAAGAGCAAAGCAGCAATTTGCAAAATTCAACTTCTTTGGGGAACTGAGCAATTGCTGAGTTGACAGCAAGTCCTGCTGGGTCCCTGTCACCTGCAGAGTGCCCGCATCCTCACCACGGTCGCGGGCATTGTGACAAAGAATCTATGTCAGCTGGGTGTGGCAGCCGAGCGCCCGCTAGGGGAGGGGGAGCCTGTCAGCCCCGGGCCTGTCACTGCCTGCTGTCCCCCCTGTCACCAGCGAGGCCTCTGAAAAGTTTCCAAAACATGCCCAGACTTGGCTCCAAAGTGGCCAAAAGTCTCCAAGAGACATGTCGGGAAGAAGGATATGGAAGAGAGGGAGAAAGCCAAGGGAGCAGGCCCAAGGGAGGCAAGAGGAAAAACTAGTGCCGGGCTGCAGGACTGAAATGGAGGAATTGAAAGATGAAAGCCAGGAAGCAGGAGAGTTTGAGAAAAGGAGAGAGGAAAGAAGAGACATGCAGCCAGACGAGGGCTTAGTGAGAGAGGCTGGGACAGAGAACAGGATGAGAAGGAAATAAGGCAAGGCAAGGCTAGGCCAAAGGACGTTTCTTTGGTTTATATTTTCTACCACATTCATCTTGCGATGAGAGGAAAGCCATCAGACGTTATGGATTAGGCCCAAACAAAAGCCCCGGCTACTTGAGACACTTAGACTAAGCCTAAACCAGAAAGATCTCTCCATAAAGATGGTTTTTATACTGTACTTTCACAATCAGCTGGCAGTACAAAAGAACAAGCGGCAGACATACTTAGGCTGAGACATGTTGGTTTGGTGCAGAGACCATGCATATCATGGGAATATTTCAGCATTTCTGCTCTGGTTTTCAGTGTATTACACCAAAACACCCACCTGATGACATCATTTCAAGAGCAAAAGCAGCAATTTGCAGAATTCAGCTTCTTTGGGGAACTGAGCAATTGCTGAGCTGACAGCAAGTCCTGCTGGGTCCCTGTCACCTGCAGAGTGCCCGCATCCTCACCAGGGTAGCGGGCATTGTGACAAAGGTTCTACGTCAGCTGGGTGTGGCAGCCGAGCGCGCGCTAGGGGAGGGGGAGCCTGTCAGCCCCGGGCCTGTCACTGCCTGCTGTCCCCCCTGTCACCAGCGAGGCCTCTGAAAAGTTTCCAAAACATGCCCAGACTTGGCTCCAAAGTGGCCAAAAGTCTCCAAGAGACAAGTCGGGAAGAAGGATATGGAAGAGAGGGAGAAAGCCAAGGGAGCAGGCCCAAGGGAGGCAAGAGAAAAAAGTAGTGCCGGGCTGCAGGACTGAAATGGAGGAATTGAAAGACGAAAGCCAGGAAGCAGGAGAGTTTGAGAAAAGGAGAGAGGAAAGAAGAGACATGCAGCCAGACGAGGGCTTAGTGAGAGAGGCTGGGACAGAGAACAGGATGAGAAGGAAATAAGGCAAGGCAAGGCTAGGCCAAAGGACGTTTCTTTGATTTATATTTTCTACCACATTCATCTTGAGATGAGAGGAAAGCCATCAGACGTTATGGATTAGGCCCAAACAAAAGCCCCGGCTACTTGAGACACTTAGACTAAGCCTAAACCAGAAAGATCTCTCCATAAAGATGGTTTTTATACTGTACTTCCACAATCAGCTGGCAGTACAAAAGAACAAGCGGCAGACATACTTAGGCTGAGACATGGTGGTTTGGTGCAGAGACCATGCATATCATGGCAATATTTCAGCATTTCTGCTCTGGTTTTCAGTGTATTACACCAAAACCCCCACCTGATGACATCATTTCAAGAGCAAAAGCAGCAATTTGCAGAATTCAGCTTCTTTGGGGAACTGAGCAATTGCTGAGCTGACAGCAAGTCCTGCTGGGTCCCTGTCACCTGCAGAGTGCCCGCATCCTCACCACGGTAGCGGGCATTGTGACAAAGGATCTATGTCAGCTGGGTGTGGCAGCCGAGCGCCCGCTAGGGGAGGGGGAGCCTGTCAGCCCCGGGCCTGTCACTGCCTGCTGTCCCCCGTGTCACCAGCGAGGCCTCTGAAAAGTTTCCAAAACATCCCCAGACTTGGGTCCAAAGTGGCCAAAAGTCTCCAAGAGACAAGTCGGGAAGAAGGATATGGAAGAGAGGGAGAAAGCCAAGGGAGCAGGCCAAAGGGAGGCAAGAGATAAAAGTAGTGCCGGGCTGCAGGACTGAAATGGAGGAATTGAAAGACGAAAGCCAGGAAGCAGGAGAGTTTGAGAAAAGGAGAGAGGAAAGAAGAGACATGCAGCCAGACGAGGGCTTAGTGAGAGAGGCTGGGACAGAGAACAGGATGAGAAGGAAATAAGGCAAGGCAAGGCTAGGCCAAAGGACGTTTCTTTGGTTTATATTTTCTACCACATTCATCTTGAGATGAGAGGAAAGCCATCAGACCATATGGATTAGGCCCAAACAAAAGCCCCGGCTACTTGAGACACTTAGACTAAGCCTAAACCAGAAAGATCTCTCCATAAAGATGGTTTTTATACTGTACTTCCACAATCAGCTGGCAGTACAAAAGAACAAGCGGCAGACATACTTAGGCTGAGACATGGTGGTTTGGTGCAGAGACCATGCATATCATGGGAATATTTCAGCATTTCTGCTCTGGTTTTCAGTGTATTACACCAAAACACCCACCTGATGACATCATTTCAAGAGCAAAAGCAGCAATTTGCAGAATTCAGCTTCTTTGGGGAACTGAGCAATTGCTGAGCTGACAGCAAGTCCTGCTGGGTCCCTGTCACCTGCAGAGTGCCCGCATCCTCACCACGGTAGCGGGCATTGTGACAAAGGATCTATGTCAGCTGGGTGTGGCAGCCGAGCGCCCGCTGGGGAGGGGGAGCCTGTCAACCCCGGGCCTGTCACTGCCTGCTGTCCCCCGTGTCACCAGCGAGGCCTCTGAAAAGTTTCCAAAACATGCCCAGACTTGGGTCCAAAGTGGCCAAAAGTCTCCAAGAGACAAGTCGGGAAGAAGGATATGGAAGAGAGGGAGAAAGCCAAGGGAGCAGGCCCAAGGGAGGCAAGAGAAAAAAGTAGTGCCGGGCTGCAGGACTGAAATGGAGGAATTGAAAGACGAAAGCCAGGAAGCAGGAGAGTTTGAGAAAAGGAGAGAGGAAAGAAGAGACATGCAGCCAGACGAGGGCTTAGTGAGAGAGGCTGGGACAGAGAACAGGATGAGAAGGAAATAAGGCAAGGCAAGGCAAGGTAAGGCTAGGCCAAAGGACGTTTCTTTGATTTATATTTTCTACCACATTCATCTTGAGATGAGAGGAAAGCCATCAGACCATATGGATTAGGCCCAAACAAAAGCCCCGGCTACTTGAGACACTTAGACTAAGCCTAAACCAGAAACATCTCTCCATAAAGATGGTTTTTATACTGTACTTCCACAATCAGCTGGCAGTACAAAAGAACAAGCGGCAGACATACTTAGGCTGAGACATGGTGGTTTGGTGCAGAGACCATGCATATCATGGGAATATTTCAGCATTTCTGCTCTGGTTTTCAGTGTATTACACCAAAACCCCCACCTGATGACATCATTTCAAGAGCAAAAGCAGCAATTTGCAGAATTCAGCTTCTTTGGGGAACTGAGCAATTGCTGAGCTGACAGCAAGTCCTGCTGGGTCCCTGTCACCTGCAGAGTGCCCGCATCCTCACCACGGTAGCGGGCATTGTGACAAAGGTTCTACGTCAGCTGGGTGTGGCAGCCGAGCGCCCGCTAGGGGAGGGGGAGCCTGTCAGCCCCGGGCCTGTCACTGCCTGCTGTCCCCCGTGTCACCAGCGAGGCCTCTGAAAAGTTTCCAAAACATCCCCAGGCTTGGGTCCAAAGTGGCCAAAAGTCTCCAAGAGACAAGTCGGGAAGAAGGATATGGAAGAGAGGGAGAAAGCCAAGGGAGCAGGCCAAAGGGAGGCAAGAGAAAACAGTAGTGCCGGGCTGCAGGACTGAAATGGAGGAATTGAAAGACGAAAGCCAGGAAGCAGGAGAGTTTGAGAAAAGGAGAGAGGAAAGAAGAGACATGCAGCCAGATGAGGGCTTAGTGAGATAGGCTGGGACAGAGAACAGGATGAGAAGGAAATAAGGCAAGGCAAGGCTAGGCAAAAGAACGTTTCTTTGATTTATATTTTCTACCACATTCATCTTGAGATGAGAGGAAAGCCATCAGACCATATGGATTAGGCCCAAACAAAAGCCCCGGCTACTTGAGACACTTAGACTAAGCCTAAACCAGAAAGATCTCTCCATAAAGATGGTTTTTATACTGTACTTCCACAATCAGCTGGCAGTACAAAAGAACAAGCGGCAGACATACTTAGGCTGAGACATGTTGGTTTGGTGCAGAGACCATGCATATCATGGGAATATTTCAGCATTTCTGCTCTGGTTTTCAGTGTATTACACCAAAACACCCACCTGATGACATCATTTCAAGAGCAAAAGCAGCAATTTGCAGAATTCAGCTTCTTTGGGGAACTGAGCAATTGCTGAGCTGACAGCAAGTCCTGCTGGGTCCCTGTCACCTGCAGAGTGCCCGCATCCTCACCACGGTAGCGGGCATTGTGACAAAGGTTCTACGTCAGCTGGGTGTGGCAGCCGAGCGCCCACTAGGGGAGGGGGAGCCTGTCAGCCCCGGGCCTGTCACTGCCTGCTGTCCCCCCTGTCACCAGCGAGGCCTCTGAAAAGTTTCCAAAACATCCCCAGACTTGGGTCCAAAGTGGCCAAAAGTCTCCAAGAGACAAGTCGGGAAGAAGGATATGGAAGAGAGGGAGAAAGCCAAGGGAGCAGGCCCAAGGGAGGCAAGAGGAAAAAGTAGTGCCGGGCTGCAGGACTGAAATGGAGGAATTGAAAGACGAAAGCCAGGAAGCAGGAGAGTTTGAGAAAAGGAGAGAGGAAAGAAGAGACATGCAGCCAGACGAGGGCTTAGTGAGAGAGGCTGGGACAGAGAACAGGATGAGAAGGAAATAAGGCAAGGCAAGGCAAGGCTAGGCCAAAGGATGTTTCTTTGATTTATATTTTCTACCACATTCATCTTGCGATGAGAGGAAAGCCATCAGACGTTATGGATTAGGCCCAAACAAAAGCCCCGGCTACTTGAGACACTTAGACTAAGCCTAAACCAGAAAGATCTCTCCATAAAGATGGTTTTTATACTGTACTTTCACAATCAGCTGGCAGTACAAAAGAACAAGCGGCAGACATACTTAGGCTGAGACATGTTGGTTTGGTGCAGAGACCATGCATATCATGGGAATATTTCAGCATTTCTGCTCTGGTTTTCAGTGTATTACACCAAAACACCCACCTGATGACATCATTTCAAGAGCAAAAGCAGCAATTTGCAGAATTCAACTTCTTTGGGGAACTGAGCAATTGCTGAGCTGACAGCAAGTCCTGCTGGGTCCCTGTCACCTGCAGAGTGCCCGCATCCTCACCACGGTAGCGGGCATTGTGACAAAGGTTCTACGTTAGCTGGGTGTGGCAGCCGAGCGCCCGCTAGGGGAGGGGGAGCCTGTCAGCCCCGGGCCTGTCACTGCCTGCTGTCCCCCCTGTCACCAGCGAGGCCTCTGAAAAGTTTCCAAAACATGCCCAGACTTGGCTCCAAAGTGGCCAAAAGTCTCCAAGAGACAAGTCGGGAAGAAGGATATGGAAGAGAGGGAGAAAGCCAAGGGAGCAGGCCCAAGGGAGGCAAGAGAAAAAAGTAGTGCCGGGCTGCAGGACTGAAATGGAGGAATTGAAAGACGAAAGCCAGGAAGCAGGAGAGTTTGAGAAAAGGAGAGAGGAAAGAAGAGACATGCAGCCAGACGAGGGCTTAGTGAGAGAGGCTGGGACAGAGAACAGGATGAGAAGGAAATAAGGCAAGGCAAGGCTAGGCCAAAGGACGTTTCTTTGATTTATATTTTCTACCACATTCATCTTGAGATGAGAGGAAAGCCATCAGACGTTATGGATTAGGCCCAAACAAAAGCCCCGGCTACTTGAGACACTTAGACTAAGCCTAAACCAGAAAGATCTCTCCATAAAGATGGTTTTTATACTGTAGTTCCACAATCAGCTGGCAGTACAAAAGAACAAGCGTCAGACATACTTAGGCTGAGACATGGTGGTTTGGTGCAGAGACCATGCATATCATGGGAATATTTCAGCATTTCTGCTCTGGTTTTCAGTGTATTACACCAAAACCCCCACCTGATGACATCATTTCAAGAGCAAAAGCAGCAATTTGCAGAATTCAGCTTCTTTGGGGAACTGAGCAATTGCTGAGCTGACAGCAAGTCCTGCTGGGTCCCTGTCACCTGCAGAGTGCCCGCATCCTCACCACGGTAGCGGGCATTGTGACAAAGGTTCTACGTCAGCTGGGTGTGGCAGCCGAGCGCCCGCTAGGGGAGGGGGAGCCTGTCATCCCCGGGCCTGTCACTGCCTGCTGTCCCCCCTGTCACCAGCGAGGCCTCTGAAAAGTTTCCAAAACATGCCCAGACTTGGGTCCAAAGTGGCCAAAAGTCTCCAAGAGACAAGTCGGGAAGAAGGATATGGAAGAGAGGGAGAAAGCCAAGGGAGCAGGCCAAAGGGAGGCAAAAGATAAAAGTAGTGCCGGGCTGCAGGACTGAAATGGAGGAATTGAAAGACGAAAGCCAGGAAGCAGGAGAGTTTGAGAAAAGGAGAGAGGAAAGAAGAGACATGCAGCCAGACGAGGGCTTAGTGAGAGAGGCTGGGACAGAGAACAGGATGAGAAGGAAATAAGGCAAGGCAAGGCTAGGCCAAAGGACGTTTCTTTGATTTATATTTTCTACCACATTCATCTTGAGATGAGAGGAAAGCCATCAGACCATATGGATTAGGCCCAAACAAAAGCCCCGGCTACTTGAGACAGTTAGACTAAGCCTAAACCAGAAACATCTCTCCATAAAGATGGTTTTTATACTGTACTTCCACAATCAGCTGGCAGTACAAAAGAACAAGCGGCAGACATACTTAGGCTGAGACATGGTGGTTTGGTGCAGAGACGATGCATATCATGGGAATATTTCAGCATTTCTGCTCTGGTTTTCAGTGTATTACACCAAAACACCCACCTGATGACATCATTTCAAGAGCAAAAGCAGCAATTTGCAGAATTCAGCTTCTTTGGGGAACTGAGCAATTGCTGAGCTGACAGCAAGTCCTGCTGGGTCCCTGTCACCTGCAGAGTGCCCGCATCCTCACCACGGTAGCGGGCATTGTGACAAAGGTTCTACGTCAGCTGGGTGTGGCAGCCGAGCGCCCGCTGGGGAGGGGGAGCCTGTCAGCCCCGGGCCTGTCACTGCCTGCACTCCCCCTTGTCACCAGCGAGGCCTCTGAAAAGTTTCCAAAACATGCCCAGACTTGGCTCCAAAGTGGCCAAAAGTCTCCAAGAGACAAGTCGGGAAGAAGGATATGGAAGAGAGGGAGAAAGCCAAGGGAGCAGGCCAAAGGGAGTCAAGAGAAAAAAGTAGTGCCGGGCTGCAGGACTGAAATGGAGGAATTGAAAGACGAAAGCCAGGAAGCAGGAGAGTTTGAGAAAAGGAGAGAGGAAAGAAGAGACATGCAGCCAGACGAGGGCTTAGTGAGAGAGGCTGGGACAGAGAACAGGATGAGAAGGAAATAAGGCAAGGCAAGGCAAGGCTAGGCCAAAGGATGTTTCTTTGATTTATATTTTCTACCACATTCATCTTGCGATGAGAGGAAAGCCATCAGACGTTATGGATTAGGCCCAAACAAAAGCCCCGGCTACTTGAGACACTTAGACTAAGCCTAAACCAGAAAGATCTCTCCATAAAGATGGTTTTTATACTGTACTTTCACAATCAGCTGGCAGTACAAAAGAACAAGCGGCAGACATACTTAGGCTGAGACATGGTGGTTTGGTGCAGAGACCATGCATATCATGGGAATATTTCAGCATTTCTGCTCTGGTTTTCAGTGTATTACACCAAAACACCCACCTGATGACATCATTTCAAGAGCAAAAGCAGCAATTTGCAGAATTCAGCTTCTTTGGGGAACTGAGCAATTGCTGAGCTGACAGCAAGTCCTGCTGGGTCCCTGTCACCTGCAGAGTGCCCGCATCCTCACCACGGTAGCGGGCATTGTGACAAAGGATCTATGTCAGCTGGGTGTGGCAGCCGAGCGCCCGCTGGGGAGGGGGAGCCTGTCAGCCCCGGGCCTGTCACTGCCTGCTGTCCCCCGTGTCACCAGCGAGGCCTCTGAAAAGTTTCCAAAACATGCCCAGACTTGGGTCCAAAGTGGCCAAAAGTCTCCAAGAGACAAGTCGGGAAGAAGGATATGGAAGAGAGGGAGAAAGCCAAGGGAGCAGGCCCAAGGGAGGCAAGAGAAAAAAGTAGTGCCGGGCTGCAGGACTGAAATGGAGGAATTGAAAGACGAAAGCCAGGAAGCAGGAGAGTTTGAGAAAAGGAGAGAGGAAAGAAGAGACATGCAGCCAGACGAGGGCTTAGTGAGAGAGGCTGGGACAGAGAACAGGATGAGAAGGAAATAAGGCAAGGCAAGGCAAGGCTAGGCCAAAGGATGTTTCTTTGATTTATATTTTCTACCACATTCATCTTGCGATGAGAGGAAAGCCATCAGACGTTATGGATTAGGCCCAAACAAAAGCCCCGGCTACTTGAGACACTTAGACTAAGCCTAAACCAGAAAGATCTCTCCATAAAGATGGTTTTTATACTGTACTTTCACAATCAGCTGGCAGTACAAAAGAACAAGCGGCAGACATACTTAGGCTGAGACATGTTGGTTTGGTGCAGAGACCATGCATATCATGGGAATATTTCAGCATTTCTGCTCTGGTTTTCAGTGTATTACACCAAAACACCCACCTGATGACATCATTTCAAGAGCAAAAGCAGCAATTTGCAGAATTCAGCTTCTTTGGGGAACTGAGCAATTGCTGAGCTGACAGCAAGTCCTGCTGGGTCCCTGTCACCTGCAGAGTGCCCGCATCCTCACCACGGTAGCGGGCATTGTGACAAAGGTTCTACGTCAGCTGGGTGTGGCAGCCGAGCGCCCGCTAGGGGAGGGGGAGCCTGTCAGCCCCGGGCCTGTCACTGCCTGCTGTCCCCCCTCTCACCAGCGAGGCCTCTGAAAAGTTTCCAAAACATGCCCAGACTTGGGTCCAAAGTGGCCAAAAGTCTCCAAGAGACAAGTCGGGAAGAAGGATATGGAAGAGAGGGAGAAAGCCAAGGGAGCAGGCCAAAGGGAGGCAAGAGATAAAAGTAGTGCCGGGCTGCAGGACTGAAATGGAGGAATTGAAAGACGAAAGCCAGGAAGCAGGAGAGTTTGAGAAAAGGAGAGAGGAAAGAAGAGACATGCAGCCAGACGAGGGCTTAGTGAGAGAGGCTGGGACAGAGAACAGGATGAGAAGGAAATAAGGCAAGGCAAGGCTAGGCCAAAGGACGTTTCTTTGATTTATATTTTCTACCACATTCATCTTGAGATGAGAGGAAAGCCATCAGACCATATGGATTAGGCCCAAACAAAAGCCCCGGCTACTTGAGACAGTTAGACTAAGCCTAAACCACAAACATCTCTCCATAAAGATGGTTTTTATACTGTACTTCCACAATCAGCTGGCAGTACAAAAGAACAAGCGGCAGACATACTTAGGCTGAGACATGGTGGTTTGGTGCAGAGACCATGCATATCATGGGAATATTTCAGCATTTCTGCTCTGGTTTTCAGTGTATTACACCAAAACACCCACCTGATGACATCATTTCAAGAGCAAAAGCAGCAATTTGCAGAATTCAGCTTCTTTGGGGAACTGAGCAATTGCTGAGCTGACAGCAAGTCCTGCTGGGTCCCTGTCACCTGCAGAGTGCCCGCATCCTCACCACGGTAGCGGGCATTGTGACAAAGGTTCTACGTCAGCTGGGTGTGGCAGCCGAGCGCCCGCTGGGGAGGGGGAGCCTGTCAGCCCCGGGCCTGTCACTGCCTGCACTCCCCCTTGTCACCAGCGAGGCCTCTGAAAAGTTTCCAAAACATGCCCAGACTTGGCTCCAAAGTGGCCAAAAGTCTCCAAGAGACAAGTCGGGAAGAAGGATATGGAAGAGAGGGAGAAAGCCAAGGGAGCAGGCCAAAGGGAGTCAAGAGAAAAAAGTAGTGCCGGGCTGCAGGACTGAAATGGAGGAATTGAAAGACGAAAGCCAGGAAGCAGGAGAGTTTGAGAAAAGGAGAGAGGAAAGAAGAGACATGCAGCCAGACGAGGGCTTAGTGAGAGAGGCTGGGACAGAGAACAGGATGAGAAGGAAATAAGGCAAGGCAAGGCAAGGCTAGGCCAAAGGATGTTTCTTTGATTTATATTTTCTACCACATTCATCTTGCGATGAGAGGAAAGCCATCAGACGTTATGGATTAGGCCCAAACAAAAGCCCCGGCTACTTGAGACACTTAGACTAAGCCTAAACCAGAAAGATCTCTCCATAAAGATGGTTTTTATACTGTACTTTCACAATCAGCTGGCAGTACAAAAGAACAAGCGGCAGACATACTTAGGCTGAGACATGTTGGTTTGGTGCAGAGACCATGCATATCATGGGAATATTTCAGCATTTCTGCTCTGGTTTTCAGTGTATTACACCAAAACACCCACCTGATGACATCATTTCAAGAGCAAAAGCAGCAATTTGCAGAATTCAGCTTCTTTGGGGAACTGAGCAATTGCTGAGCTGACAGCAAGTCCTGCTGGGTCCCTGTCACCTGCAGAGTGCCCGCATCCTCACCACGGTAGCGGGCATTGTGACAAAGGTTCTACGTCAGCTGGGTGTGGCAGCCGAGCGCCCGCTAGGGGAGGGGGAGCCTGTCATCCCCGGGCCTGTCACTGCCTGCTGTCCCCCCTGTCACCAGCGAGGCCTCTGAAAAGTTTCCAAAACATGCCCAGACTTGGGTCCAAAGTGGCCAAAAGTCTCCAAGAGACAAGTCGGGAAGAAGGATATGGAAGAGAGGGAGAAAGCCAAGGGAGCAGGCCAAAGGGAGGCAAGAGAAAAAAGTAGTGCCGGGCTGCAGGACTGAAATGGAGGAATTGAAAGACGAAAGCCAGGAAGCAGGAGAGTTTGAGAAAAGGAGAGAGGAAAGAAGAGACATGCAGCCAGACGAGGGCTTAGTGAGAGAGGCTGGGACAGAGAACAGGATGAGAAGGAAATAAGGCAAGGCAAGGCTAGGCCAAAGGACGTTTCTTTGATTTATATTTTCTACCACATTCATCTTGAGATGAGAGGAAAGCCATCAGACGTTATGGATTAGGCCCAAACAAAAGCCCCGGCTACTTGAGACACTTAGACTAAGCCTAAACCAGAAAGATCTCTCCATAGAGATGGTTTTTATACTGTACTTCCACAATCAGCTGGCAGTACAAAAGAACAAGCGGCAGACATACTTAGGCTGAGACATGGTGGTTTGGTGCAGAGACCATGCATATCATGGGAATATTTCAGCATTTCTGCTCTGGTTTTCAGTGTATTACACCAAAACACCCACCTGATGACATCATTTCAAGAGCAAAAGCAGCAATTTGCAGAATTCAGCTTCTTTGGGGAACTGAGCAATTGCTGAGCTGACAGCAAGTCCTGCTGGGTCCCTGTCACCTGCAGAGTGCCCGCATCCTCACCACGGTAGCGGGCATTGTGACAAAGGATCTATGTCAGCTGGGTGTGGCAGCTGAGCGCCCGCTAGGGGAGGGGGAGCCTGTCAGCCCCGGGCCTGTCACTGCCTGCTGTCCCCCGTGTGACCAGCGAGGACTCTGAAAAGTTTCCAAAACATGCCCAGACTTGGGTCCAAAGTGGCCAAAAGTCTCCAAGAGACAAGTCGGGAAGAAGGATATGGAAGAGAGGGAGAAAGCCAAGGGAGCAGGCCCAAGGGAGGCAAGAGGAAAAAGTAGTGCCGGGCTGCAGGACTGAAATGGAGGAATTGAAAGACGAAAGCCAGGAAGCAGGAGAGTTTGAGAAAAGGAGAGAGGAAAGAAGAGACATGCAGCCAGACGAGGGCTTAGTGAGAGAGGCTGGGACAGAGAACAGGATGAGAAGGAAATAAGGCAAGGCAAGGCTAGGCCAAAGGACGTTTCTTTGATTTATATTTTCTACCACATTCATCTTGAGATGAGAGGAAAGCCATCAGACGTTATGGATTAGGCCCAAACAAAAGCCCCGGCTACTTGAGACACTTAGACTAAGCCTAAACCAGAAAGATCTCTCCATAGAGATGGTTTTTATACTGTACTTCCACAATCAGCTGGCAGTACAAAAGAACAAGCGGCAGACATACTTAGGCTGAGACATGGTGGTTTGGTGCAGAGACCATGCATATCATGGGAATATTTCAGCATTTCTGCTCTGGTTTTCAGTGTATTACACCAAAACACCCACCTGATGACATCATTTCAAGAGCAAAAGCAGCAATTTGCAGAATTCAGCTTCTTTGGGGAACTGAGCAATTGCTGAGCTGACAGCAAGTCCTGCTGGGTCCCTGTCACCTGCAGAGTGCCCGCATCCTCACCACGGTAGCGGGCATTGTGACAAAGGATCTATGTCAGCTGGGTGTGGCAGCTGAGCGCCCGCTAGGGGAGGGGGAGCCTGTCAGCCCCGGGCCTGTCACTGCCTGCTGTCCCCCGTGTGACCAGCGAGGACTCTGAAAAGTTTCCAAAACATGCCCAGACTTGGGTCCAAAGTGGCCAAAAGTCTCCAAGAGACAAGTCGGGAAGAAGGATATGGAAGAGAGGGAGAAAGCCAAGGGAGCAGGCCCAAGGGAGGCAAGAGGAAAAAGTAGTGCCGGGCTGCAGGACTGAAATGGAGGAATTGAAAGACGAAAGCCAGGAAGCAGGAGAGTTTGAGAAAAGGAGAGAGGAAAGAAGAGACATGCAGCCAGACGAGGGCTTAGTGAGAGAGGCTGGGACAGGGAACAGGATGAGAAGGAAATAAGGCACGGCAAGGCTAGGCCAAAGGACGTTACTTTGATTTATATTTTCTACCACATTCATCTTGCGATGAGAGGAAAGCCATCAGACGTTATGGATTAGGCCCAAACAAAAGCCCCGGCTACTTGAGACACTTAGACTAAGCCTAAACCAGAAAGATCTCTCCATAAAGATGGTTTTTATACTGTACTTCCACAATCAGCTGGCAGTACAAAAGAACAAGCGGCAGACATACTTAGGCTGAGACATGGTGGTTTGGTGCAGAGACCATGCATATCATGGGAATAGTTCAGCATTTCTGCTCTGGTTTTCAGTGTATTACACCAAAACACCCACCTGATGACATCATTTCAAGAGCAAAGCAGCAATTTGCAAAATTCAACTTCTTTGTGGAACTGAGCAATTGCTGAGTTGACAGCAAGTCCTGCTGGGTCCCTGTCACCTGCAGAGTGCCCGCATCCTCACCACGGTCGCGGGCATTGTGACAAAGAATCTATGTCAGCTGGGTGTGGCAGCCGAGCGCCCGCTAGGGGAGGGGGAGCCTGTCAGCCCCGGGCCTGTCACTGCCTGCTGTCCCCCCTGTCACCAGCGAGGCCTCTGAAAAGTTTCCAAAACATCCCCAGACTTGGCTCCAAAGTGGCCAAAAGTCTCCAAGAGACATGTCGGGAAGAAGGATATGGAAGAGAGGGAGAAAGCCAAGGGAGCAGGCCCAAGGGAGGCAAGAGGAAAAAGTAGTGCCGGGCTGCAGGACTGAAATGGAGGAATTGAAAGACGAAAGCCAGGAAGCAGGAGAGTTTGAGAAAAGGAGAGAGGAAAGAAGAGACATGCAGCCAGACGAGGGCTTAGTGAGAGAGGCTGGGACAGAGAACAGGATGAGAAGGAAATAAGGCAAGGCAAGGCTAGGCCAAAGGACGTTTCTTTGATTTATATTTTCTACCACATTCATCTTGAGATGAGAGGAAAGCCATCAGACCATATGGATTAGGCCCAAACAAAAGCCCCGGCTACTTGAGACACTTAGACTAAGCCTAAACCAGAAAGATCTCTCCATAAAGATGGTTTTTATACTGTACTTCCACAATCAGCTGGCAGTACAAAAGAACAAGCGGCAGACATACTTAGGCTGAGACATGGTGGTTTGGTGCAGAGACCATGCATATCATGGGAATATTTCAGCATTTCTGCTCTGGTTTTCAGTGTATTACATCAAAACACCCACCTGATGACATCATTTCAAGAGCAAAAGCAGCAATTTGCAGAATTCAGCTTCTTTGGGGAACTGAGCAATTGCTGAGCTGACAGCAAGTCCTGCTGGGTCCCTGTCACCTGCAGAGTGCCCGCATCCTCACCACGGTAGCGGGCATTGTGACAAAGGTTCTACGTCAGCTGGGTGTGGCAGCCGAGCGCCCGCTAGGGGAGGGGGAGCCTGTCAGCCCCGGGCCTGTCACTGCCTGCTGTCCCCCGTGTCACCAGCGAGGCCTCTGAAAAGTTTCCAAAACATCCCCAGGCTTGGGTCCAAAGTGGCCAAAAGTCTCCAAGAGACAAGTCGGGAAGAAGGATATGGAAGAGAGGGAGAAAGCCAAGGGAGCAGGCCAAAGGGAGGCAAGAGAAAAAAGTAGTGCCGGGCTGCAGGACTGAAATGGAGGAATTGAAAGACGAAAGCCAGGAAGCAGGAGAGTTTGAGAAAAGGAGAGAGGAAAGAAGAGACATGCAGCCAGACGAGGGGTTAGTGAGAGAGGCTGGGACAGAGAACAGGATGAGAAGGAAATAAGGCAAGGCAAGGCAAGGCAAGGCTAGTCCAAAGGACGTTTCTTTGATTTATATTTTCTACCACATTCATCTTGCGATGAGAGGAAAGCCATCAGACCATATGGATTAGGCCCAAACAAAAGCCCCGGCTACTTGAGACACTTAGACTAAGCCTAAACCAGAAAGATCTCTTCATAAAGATGGTTTTTATACTGTACTTCCACAATCAGCTGGCAGTACAAAAGAACAAGCGGCAGACATACTTAGGCTGAGACATGGTGGTTTGGTGCAGAGACCATGCATATCATGGGAATATTTCAGCATTTCTGCTCTGGTTTTCAGTGTATTACACCAAAACACCCACCTGATGACATCATTTCAAGAGCAAAAGCAGCAATTTGCAGAATTCAGCTTCTTTGGGGAACTGAGCAATTGCTGAGCTGACAGCAAGTCCTGCTGGGTCCCTGTCACCTGCAGAGTGCCCGCATCCTCACCACGGTAGCGGGCATTGTGACAAAGGTTCTACGTCAGCTGGGTGTGGCAGCCGAGCGCCCGCTAGGGGAGGGGGAGCCTGTCAGCCCCGGGCCTGTCACTGCCTGCTGTCCCCCGTGTCACCAGCAAGGCCTCTGAAAAGTTTCCAAAACATGCCCAGACTTGGGTCCAAAGTGGCCAAAAGTCTTCAGAGACAAGTCGGGAAGAAGGATATGGAAGAGAGGGAGAAAGCCAAGGGAGCAGGCCAAAGGGAGGCAAGAGAAAAAAGTAGTGCCGGGCTGCAGGACTGAAATGGAGGAATTGAAAGACGAAAGCCAGGAAGCAGGAGAGTTTGAGAAAAGGAGAGAGGAAAGAAGAGACATGCAGCCAGACGAGGGCTTAGTGAGAGAGGCTGGGACAGAGAACAGGATGAGAAGGAAATAAGGCAAGGCAAGGCAAGGCTAGGCCAAAGGATGTTTCTTTGATTTATATTTTCTAAACATTCATCTTGCGATGAGAGGAAAGCCATCAGACGTTATGGATTAGGCCCAAACAAAAGCCCCGGCTACTTGAGACACTTAGACTAAGCCTAAACCAGAAAGATCTCTCCATAAAGATGGTTTTTATACTGTACTTCCACAATCAGCTGGCACTACAAAAGAACAAGCGGCAGACATACTTAGGCTGAGACATGTTGGTTTGGTGCAGAGACCATGCATATCATGGGAATATTTCAGCATTTCTGCTCTGGTTTTCAGTGTATTACACCAAAACACCCACCTGATGACATCATTTCAAGAGCAAAAGCAGCAATTTGCAGAATTCAGCTTCTTTGGGGAACTGAGCAATTGCTGAGCTGACAGCAAGTCCTGCTGGGTCCCTGTCACCTGCAGAGTGCCCACATCCTCACCACGGTAGCGGGCATTGTGACAAAGGTTCTACGTCAGCTGGGTGTGGCAGCCGAGCGCCCGCTAGGGGAGGGGGAGCCTGTCAGCCCTGGGCCTGTCACTGCCTGCTGTCCCCCCTTTCACCAGCGAGGCCTCTGAAAAGTTTCCAAAACATGCCCAGACTTGGGTCCAAAGTGGCCAAAAGTCTCCAAGAGACAAGTCGGGAAGAAGGATATGGAAGAGAGGGAGAAAGCCAAGGGAGCAGGCCAAAGGGAGGCAAGAGAAAAAAGTAGTGCCGGGCTGCAGGACTGAAATGGAGGAATTGAAAGACGAAAGCCAGGAAGCAGGAGAGTTTGAGAAAAGGAGAGAGGAAAGAAGAGACATGCAGCCAGACGAGGGCTTAGTGAGAGAGGCTGGGACAGAGAACAGGATGAGAAGGAAATAAGGCAAGGCAAGGCAAGGCTAGGCCAAAGGATGTTTCTTTGATTTATATTTTCTACCACATTCATCTTGCGATGAGAGGAAAGCCATCAGACGTTATGGATTAGGCCCAAACAAAAGCCCCGGCTACTTGAGACACTTAGACTAAGCCTAAACCAGAAAGATCTCTCCATAAAGATGGTTTTTATACTGTACTTCCACAATCAGCTGGCAGTACAAAAGAACAAGCGGCAGACATACTTAGGCTGAGACATGGTGGTTTGGTGCAGAGACCATGCATATCATGGCAATATTTCAGCATTTCTGCTCTGGTTTTCAGTGTATTACACCAAAACACCCACCTGATGACATCATTTCAAGAGCAAAAGCAGCAATTTGCAGAATTCAGCTTCTTTGGGGAACTGAGCAATTGCTGAGCTGACAGCAAGTCCTGCTGGGTCCCTGTCACCTGCAGAGTGCCCGCATCCTCACCACGGTAGCGGGCATTGTGACAAAGGTTCTACGTCAGCTGGGTGTGGCAGCCGAGCGCCCGCTAGGGGAGGGGGAGCCTGTCAGCCCCGGGCCTGTCACTGCCTGCTGTCCCCCCTGTCAGCAGCGAGGCCTCTGAAAAGTTTCCAAAACATGCCCAGACTTGGGTCCAAAGTGGCCAAAAGTCTCCAAGAGACAAGTCAGGAAGAAGAATATGGAAGAGAGGGAGAAAGCCAAGGGAGCAGGCCAAAGGGAGGCAAGAGAAAAAAGTAGTGCCGGGCTGCAGGACTGAAATGGAGGAATTGAAAGACGAAAGCCAGGAAGCAGGAGAGTTTGAGAAAAGGAGAGAGGAAAGAAGAGACATGCAGCCAGACGAGGGCTTAGTGAGAGAGGCTGGGACAGAGAACAGGATGAGAAGGAAATAAGGCAAGGCAAGGCTAGGCCAAAGGACGTTTCTTTGATTTATATTTTCTACCACATTCATCTTGCGATGAGAGGAAAGCCATCAGACCTTATGGACTAGGCCCAAACAAAAGCCCCGGCTACTTGAGACACTTAGACTAAGCCTAAACCAGAAAGATCTCTCCATTAAGATGGTTTTTATACTGTACTTCCACAATATTCTGTCAGTACAAAAGAACAAGCGGCAGACATACTTAGGCTGAGACATGGTGGTTTGGTGCAGAGACCATGCATATCATGGGAATATTTCAGCATTTCTGCTCTGGTTTTCAGTGTATTACACCAAAACACCCACCTGATGACATCATTTCAAGAGCAAAGCAGCAATTTGCAAAATTCAACTTCTTTGTGGAACTGAGCAATTGCTGAGTTGACAGCAAGTCCTGCTGGGTCCCTGTCACCTGCAGAGTGCCCGCATCCTCACCACGGTCGCGGGCATTGTGACAAAGAATCTATGTCAGCTGGGTGTGGCAGCCGAGCGCCCGCTAGGGGAGGGGGAGCCTGTCAGCCCCGGGCCTGTCACTGCCTGCTGTCCCCCCTGTCACCAGCGAGGCCTCTGAAAAGTTTCCAAAACATCCCCAGACTTGGCTCCAAAGTGGCCAAAAGTCTCCAAGAGACATGTCGGGAAGAAGGATATGGAAGAGAGGGAGAAAGCCAAGGGAGCAGGCCAAAGGGAGTCAAGAGAAAAAAGTAGTGCCGGGCTGCAGGACTGAAATGGAGGAATTGAAAGACGAAAGCCAGGAAGCAGGAGAGTTTGAGAAAAGGAGAGAGGAAAGAAGAGACATGCAGCCAGACGAGGGGTTAGTGAGAGAGGCTGGGACAGAGAACAGGATGAAAAGGAAATAAGGCAAGGCAAGGCAAGGCTAGGCCAAAGGATGTTTCTTTGATTTATATTTTCTACCACATTCATCTTGCGATGAGAGGAAAGCCATCAGACGTTATGGATTAGGCCCAAACAAAAGCCCCGGCTACTTGAGACACTTAGACTAAGCCTAAACCAGAAAGATCTCTCCATAAAGATGGTTTTTATACTGTACTTCCACAATCAGCTGGCAGTACAAAAGAACAAGCGGCAGACATACTTAGGCTGAGACATGGTGGTTTGGTGCAGAGACCATGCATATCATGGGAATATTTCAGCATTTCTGCTCTGGTTTTCAGTGTATTACACCAAAACACCCACCTGATGACATCATTTCAAGAGCAAAAGCAGCAATTTGCAGAATTCAGCTTCTTTGGGGAACTGAGCAATTGCTGAGCTGACAGCAAGTCCTGCTGGGTCCCTGTCACCTGCAGAGTGCCCGCATCCTCACCACGGTAGCGGGCATTGTGACAAAGGTTCTACGTCAGCTGGGTGTGGCAGCCGAGCGCCCGCTAGGGGAGGGGGAGCCTGTCAGCCCCGGGCCTGTCACTGCCTGCTGTCCCCCGTGTCACCAGCGAGGCCTCTGAAAAGTTTCCAAAACATGCCCAGACTTGGGTCCAAAGTGGCCAAAAGTCTCCAAGAGACAAGTCGGGAAGAAGGATATGGAAAAGAGGGAGAAAGCCAAGGGAGCAGGCCCAAGGGAGGCAAGAGGAAAAAGTAGTGCCGGGCTGCAGGACTGAAATGGAGGAATTGAAAGACGAAAGCCAGGAAGCAGGAGAGTTTGAGAAAAGGAGAGAGGAAAGAAGAGACATGCAGCCAAACGAGGGGTTAGTGAGAGAGGCTGGGACAGAGAACAGGATGAGAAGGAAATAAGGCAAGGCAAGGCTAGGCCAAAGGACGTTTCTTTGATTTATATTTTCTACCACATTCATCTTGAGATGAGAGGAAAGCCATCAGACCATATGGATTAGGCCCAAACAAAAGCCCCGGCTACTTGAGACAGTTAGACTAAGCCTAAACCAGAAAGATCTCTCCATAAAGATGGTTTTTATACTGTACTTCCACAATCAGCTGGCAGTACAAAAGAACAAGCAGCAGACATACTTAGGCTGAGACATGGTGGTTTGGTGCAGAGACCATGCATATCATGGGAATATTTCAGCATTTCTGCTCTGGTTTTCAGTGTATTACACCAAAACACCCACCTGATGACATCATTTCAAGAGCAAAAGCAGCAATTTGCAGAATTCAGCTTCTTTGGGGAACTGAGCAATTGCTGAGCTGACAGCAAGTCCTGCTGGGTCCCTGTCACCTGCAGAGTGCCCGCATCCTCACCACGGTAGCGGGCATTGTGACAAAGGTTCTACGTCAGCTGGGTGTGGCAGCCGAGCGCCCGCTAGGGGAGGGAAAGCCTGTCAGCCCCGGGCCTGTCACTGCCTGCTGTCCCCCCTGTCACCAGCGAGGCCTCTGAAAAGTTTCCAAAACATCCCCAGGCTTGGGTCCAAAGTGGCCAAAAGTCTCCAAGAGACAAGTCGGGAAGAAGGATATGGAAGAGAGGGAGAAAGCCAAGGGAGCAAGCCAAAGGGAGGCAAGAGGAAAAAGTAGTGCCGGGCTGCAGGACTGAAATGGAGGAATTGAAAAACGAAAGCCAGGAAGCAGGAGAGTTTGAGAAAAGGAGAGAGGAAAGAAGAGACATGCAGCCAGATGAGGGGTTAGTGAGAGAGGCTGGGACAGAGAACAGGATGAGAAGGAAATAAGGCAAGGCAAGGCTAGGCCAAAGGATGTTTCTTTGATTTATATTTTCTACCACATTCATCTTGCGATGAGAGGAAAGCCATCAGACGTTATGGATTAGGCCCAAACAAAAGCCCCGGCTACTTGAGACACTTAGACTAAGCCTAAACCAGAAAGATCTCTCCATAAAGATGGTTTTTATACTGTACTTTCACAATCAGCTGGCAGTACAAAAGAACAAGCGGCAGACATACTTAGGCTGAGACATGTTGGTTTGGTGCAGAGACCATGCATATCATGGGAATATTTCAGCATTTCTGCTCTGGTTTTCAGTGTATTACACCAAAACACCCACCTGATGACATCATTTCAAGAGCAAAAGCAGCAATTTGCAGAATTCAGCTTCTTTGGGGAACTGAGCAATTGCTGAGCTGACAGCAAGTCCTGCTGGGTCCCTGTCACCTGCAGAGTGCCCGCATCCTCACCACGGTAGCGGGCATTGTGACAAAGGTTCTACGTCAGCTGGGTGTGGCAGCCGAGCGCCCGCTAGGGGAGGGGGAGCCTGTCAGCCCCGGGCCTGTCACTGCCTGCTGTCCCCCCTGTCACCAGCGAGGCCTCTGAAAAGTTTCCAAAACATGCCCAGACTTGGGTCCAAAGTGGCCAAAAGTCTCCAAGAGACAAGTCGGGAAGAAGGAAATGGAAGAGAGGGAGAAAGCCAAGGGAGCAGGCCCAAGGGAGGCAAGAGAAAAAAGTAGTGCCGGGCTGCAGGACTGAAATGGAGGAATTGAAAGACGAAAGCCAGGAAGCAGGAGAGTTTGAGAAAAGGAGAGAGGAAAGAAGAGACATGCAGCCAGACGAGGGCTTAGTGAGAGAGGCTGGGACAGAGAACAGGATGAGAAGGAAATAAGGCAAGGCAAGGCTAGGCCAAAGGACGTTTCTTTGATTTATATTTTCTACCACATTCATCTTGAGATGAGGAGGAAAGCCATCAGACCATATGGATTAGGCCCAAACAAAAGCCCCGGCTACTTGAGACACTTAGACTAAGCCTAAACCAGAAAGATCTCTCCATAAAGATGGTTTTTATACTGTACTTCCACAATCAGCTGGCAGTACAAAAGAACAAGCGGCAGACATACTTAGGCTGAGACATGGTGGTTTGGTGCAGAGACCATGCATATCATGGGAATATTTCAGCATTTCTGCTCTGGTTTTCAGTGTATTACACCAAAACACCCACCTGATGACATCATTTCAAGAGCAAAAGCAGCAATTTGCAGAATTCAGCTTCTTTGGGGAACTGAGCAATTGCTGAGCTGACAGCAAGTCCTGCTGGGTCCCTGTCACCTGCAGAGTGCCCGCATCCTCACCACGGTAGCGGGCATTGTGACAAAGGTTCTACGTCAGCTGGGTGTGGCAGCCGAGCGCCCGCTAGGGGAGGGGGAGCCTGTCAGCCCCGGGCCTGTCACTGCCTGCTGTCTCCCCTGTCACCAGCGAGGCCTCTGAAAAGTTTCCAAAACATCCCCAGACTTGGCTCCAAAGTGGGCAAAAGTCTCCAAGAGACAAGTCGGGAAGAAGGATATGGAAGAGAGGGAGAAAGCCAAGGGAGCAGGCCAAAGGGAGGCAAGAGAAAAAAGTAGTGCCGGGCTGCAGGACTGAAATGGAGGAATTGAAAGACGAAAGCCAGGAAGCAGGAGAGTTTGAGAAAAGGAGAGAGGAAAGAAGAGACATGCAGCCAGACGAGGGCTTAGTGAGAGAGGCTGGGACAGAGAACAGGATGAGAAGGAAATAAGGCAAGGCAAGGCTAGGCCAAAGGACGTTTCTTTCATTTATATTTTCTACCACATTCATCTTGAGATGAGAGGAAAGCCATCAGACCATATGGATTAGGCCCAAACAAAAGCCCCGGCTACTTGAGACACTTAGACTAAGCCTAAAGCAGAAAGATCTCTCCATAAAGATGGTTTTTATACTGTACTTCCACAATCAGCTGGCAGTACAAAAGAACAAGTGGCAGACATACTTAGGCTGAGACATGGTGGTTTGGTGCAGAGACCATGCATATCATGGGAATATTTCAGCATTTCTGCTCTGGTTTTCAGTGTATTACACCAAAACACCCACCTGATGACATCATTTCAAGAGCAAAAGCAGCAATTTGCAGAATTCAGCTTCTTTGGGGAACTGAGCAATTGCTGAGCTGACAGCAAGTCCTGCTGGGTCCCTGTCACCTGCAGAGTGCCCGCATCCTCACCACGGTAGCGGGCATTGTGACAAAGGTTCTACGTCAGCTGGGTGTGGCAGCCGAGCGCCCGCTAGGGGAGGGGGAGCCTGTCAGCCCCGGGCCTGTCACTGCCTGCTGTCCCCCCTGTCACCAGCGAGGCCTCTGAAAAGTTTCCAAAACATGCCCAGACTTGGCTCCAAAGTGGCCAAAAGTCTCCAAGAGACAAGTCGGGAAGAAGGATATGGAAGAGAGGGAGAAAGCCAAGGGAGCAGGCCCAAGGGAGGCAAGAGAAAAAAGTAGTGCCGGGCTGCAGGACTGAAATGGAGGAATTGAAAGACGAAAGCCAGGAAGCAGGAGAGTTTGAGAAAAGGAGAGAGGAAAGAAGAGACATGCAGCCAGACGAGGGCTTAGTGAGAGAGGCTGGGACAGAGAACAGGATGAGAAGGAAATAAGGCAAGGCAAGGCTGGGCCAAAGGACGTTTCTTTGATTTATATTTTCTACCACATTCATCTTGAGATGAGAGGAAAGCCATCAGACCATATGGATTAGGCCCAAACAAAAGCCCCGGCTACTTGAGACACTTAGACTAAGCCTAAACCAGAAAGATCTCTCCATAAAGATGGTTTTTATACTGTACTTCCACAATCAGCTGGCAGTACAAAAGAACAAGCGGCAGACATACTTAGGCTGAGACATGGTGGTTTGGTGCAGAGACCATGCATATCATGGGACTATTTCAGCATTTCTGCTCTGGTTTTCAGTGTATTACACCAAAACACACACCTGATGACATCATTTCAAGAGCAAAAGCAGCAATTTGCAGAATTCAGCTTCTTTGGGGAACTGAGCAATTGCTGAGCTGACAGCAAGTCCTGCTGGGTCCCTGTCACCTGCAGAGTGCCCGCATCCTCACCACGGTAGCGGGCATTGTGACAAAGGATCTATGTCAGCTGGGTGTGGCAGCCGAGCGCCCGCTAGGGGAGGGGGAGCCTGTCAGCCCCGGGCCTGTCACTGCCTGCTGTCCCCCGTGTCACCAGCGAGGCCTCTGAAAAGTTTCCAAAACATCCCCAGACTTGGGTCCAAAGTGGCCAAAAGTCTCCAAGAGACAAGTCGGGAAGAAGGATATGGAAGAGAGGGAGAACGCCAAGGGAGCAGGCCAAAGGGAGGCAAGAGAAAAAAGTAGTGCCGGGCTGCAGGACTGAAATGGAGGAATTGAAAGACGAAAGCCAGGAAGCAGGAGAGTTTGAGAAAAGGAGAGAGGAAAGAAGAGACATGCAGCCAGACGAGGGCTTAGTGAGAGAGGCTGGGACAGGGAACAGGATGAGAAGGAAATAAGGCAAGGCAAGGCTAGGCCAAAGGACGTTTCTTTGATTTATATTTTCTACCACATTCATCTTGAGATGAGAGGAAAGCCATCAGACCTGATGGACTAGGCCCAAACAAAAGCCCCGGCTACTTGAGACACTTAGACTAAGCCTAAACCAGAAAGATCTCTCCATAAAGATGGTTTTTATACTGTACTTCCACAATATTCTGTCAGTACAAAAGAACAAGCGGCAGACATACTTAGGCTGAGACATGGTGGTTTGGTGCAGAGACCATGCATATCATGGGAATATTTCAGCATTTCTGCTCTGGTTTTCAGTGTATTACACCAAAACACCCACCTGATGACATCATTTCAAGAGCAAAGCAGCAATTTGCAAAATTCAACTTCTTTGGGGAACTGAGCAATTGCTGAGCTGACAGCAAGTCCTGCTGGGTCCCTGTCACCTGCAGAGTGCCCGCATCCTCACCACGGTAGCGGGCATTGTGACAAAGGATCTATGTCAGCTGGGTGTGGCAGCCGAGCGCCCGCTAGGGGAGGGGGAGCCTGTCAGCCCCGGGCCTGTCACTGCCTGCTGTCCCCCCTGTCACCAGCGAGGCCTCTGAAAAGTTTCCAAAACATGCCCAGACTTGGGTCCAAAGTGGCCAAAAGTCTCCAAGAGACAAGTCGGGAAGAAGGATATGGAAGGGAGGGAGAAAGCCAAGGGAGCAGGCCAAAGGGAGGAAAGAGAAAAAAGTAGTGCCGGGCTGCAGGACTGAAATGGAGGAATTGAAAAACGAAAGCCAGGAAGCAGGAGAGTTTGAGAAAAGGAGAGAGGAAAGAAGAGACATGCAGCCAGACGAGGGCTTAGTGAGAGAGGCTGGGACAGAGAACAGGATGAGAAGGAAATAAGGCAAGGCAAGGCAAGGCTAGGCCAAAGGATGTTTCTTTGATTTATATTTTCTACCACATTCATCTTGCGATGAGAGGAAAGCCATCAGACGTTATGGATTAGGCCCAAACAAAAGCCCCGGCTACTTGAGACACTTAGACTAAGCCTAAACCAGAAAGATCTCTCCATAAAGATGGTTTTTATACTGTACTTCCACAATATTCTGGCAGTACAAAAGAACAAGTGGCAGACATACTTAGGCTGAGACATGGTGGTTTGGTGCAGAGACCATGCATATCATGGGAATATTTCAGCATTTCTGCTCTGGTTTTCAGTGTATTACACCAAAACACCCACCTGATGACATCATTTCAAGAGCAAAAGCAGCAATTTGCAGAATTCAGCTTCTTTGGGGAACTGAGCAATTGCTGAGCTGACAGCAAGTCCTGCTGGGTCCCTGTCACCTGCAGAGTGCCCGCATCCTCACCACGGTAGCGGGCATTGTGACAAAGGTTCTACGTCAGCTGGGTGTGGCAGCCGAGCGCCCGCTAGGGGAGGGGGAGCCTGTCAGCCCCGGGCCTGTCACTGCCTGCTGTCCCCCGTGTCACCAGCGAGGCCTCTGAAAAGTTTCCAAAACATCCCCAGACTTGGGTCCAAAGTGGCCAAAAGTCTCCAAGAGACAAGTCGGGAAGAAGGATATGGAAGAGAGGGAGAAAGCCAAGGGAGCAGGCCCAAGGGAGGCAAGAGAAAAAAGTAGTGCCGGGCTGCAGGACTGAAATGGAGGAATTGAAAGACGTTAAAGCCAGGAAGCAGGAGAGTTTGAGAAAAGGAGAGAGGAAAGAAGAGACATGCAGCCAGACGAGGGCTTAGTGAGAGAGCCTGGGACAGAGAACAGGATGAGAAGGAAATAAGGCAAGGCAAGGCTAGGCCAAAGGACGTTTCTTTGATTTATATTTTCTACCACATTCATCTTGAGATGAGAGGAAAGCCATCAGACGTTATGGATTAGGCCCAAACAAAAGCCCCGGCTACTTGAGACACTTAGACTAAGCCTAAAGCAGAAAGATCTCTCCATAAAGATGGTTTTTATACTGTACTTCCACAATCAGCTGGCAGTACAAAAGAACAAGTGGCAGACATACTTAGGCTGAGACATGGTGGTTTGGTGCAGAGACCATGCATATCATGGGAATATTTCAGCATTTCTGCTCTGGTTTTCAGTTTATTACACCAAAACACCCACCTGATGACATCATTTCAAGAGCAAAAGCAGCAATTTGCAGAATTCAGCTTCTCTGGGGAACTGAGCAATTGCTGAGCTGACAGCAAGTCCTGCTGGGTCCCTGTCACCTGCAGAGTGCCCGCATCCTCACCACGGTAGCGGGCATTATGACAAAGGTTCTATGTCAGCTGGGTGTGGCAGCCGAGCGCCCGCTAGGGGAGGGGGAGCCTGTCAGCCCCGGGCCTGTCACTGCCTGCTGTCCCCCGTGTCACCAGCGAGGCCTCTGAAAAGTTGCCAAAACATCCCCAGACTAGGCTCCAAAGTGGCCAAAAGTCTCCAAGAGACAAGTCGGGAAGAAGAATATGGAAGAGAGGGAGAAAGCCAAGGGAGCAGGCCAAAGGGAGGCAAGAGGAAAAAGTAGTGCCGGGCTGCAGGACTGAAATGGAGGAATTGAAAGACGAAAGCCAGGAAGCAGGAGAGTTTGAGAAAAGGAGAGAGGAAAGAAGAGACATGCAGCCAGACGAGGGCTTAGTGAGAGAGGCTGGGACAGAGAACAGGATGAGAAGGAAATAAGGCAAGGCAAGGCAAGGCAAGGCTAGGCCAAACGAGGTTTCCCTGATTTATATTTTCTACCACATTCATCTTGAGATGAGGAGGAAAGCCATCAGACCTTATGGATTAGGCCCAAACAAAAGCCCCGGCTACTTGAGACACTTAGACTAAGTCTAAACCACAAAGATCTTAACATAAAGATTGTTTTTATACTGTACTTTCACAATCAGCTGGCAGTACAAAAGAACAAGCGGCAGATGTACTTAGGCTGAGTCATCGTGGTTTGGTGCAGAGACCATGCATATCATGGGAATATTTCAGCATTTCTGCTCTGGTTTTCAGTGTATTACACCAAAACACCCACCTGATGACATCATTTCAAGAGCAAAGCAGCAATTTGCAAAATTCAACTTCTTTGGGGAACTGAGCAATTGCTGAGCTGACAGCAAGTCCTGCTGGGTCCCTGTCACCTGCAGAGTGCCCGCATCCTCACCACGGTAGCGGGCATTGTGACAAAGGTTCTACGTCAGCTGGGTGTGGCAGCCGAGCGCCCGCTAGGGGAGGGGGAGCCTGTCAGCCCCGGGCCTGTCACTGCCTGCTGTCCCCCGTGTCACCAGCGAGGCCTCTGAAAAGTTTCCAAAACATCCCCAGACTTGGGTCCAAAGTGGCCAAAAGTCTCCAAGAGACAAGTCGGGAAGAAGGATATGGAAGAGAGGGAGAAAGCCAAGGGAGCAGGCCCAAGGGAGGCAAGAGAAAAAAGTAGTGCCGGGCTGCAGGACTGAAATGGAGGAATTGAAAGACGAAAGCCAGGAAGCAGGAGAGTTTGAGAAAAGGAGAGAGGAAAGAAGAGACATGCAGCCAGACGAGGGCTTAGTGAGAGAGGCTGGGACAGAGAACAGGATGAGAAGGAAATAAGGCAAGGCAAGGCTAGGCCAAAGGACGTTTCTTTGATTTATATTTTCTACCACATTCATCTTGAGATGAGAGGAAAGCCATCAGACCATATGGATTAGGCCCAAACAAAAGCCCCGGCTACTTGAGACACTTAGACTAAGCCTAAACCAGAAAGATCTCTCCATAAAGATGGTTTTTATACTGTACTTCCACAATCAGCTGGCAGTACAAAATAACAAGCGGCAGACATACTTAGGCTGAGACATGGTGGTTTGGTGCAGAGACCATGCATATCATGGGAATATTTCAGCATTTCTGCTCTGGTTTTCAGTGTATTACACCAAAACACCCACCTGATGACATCATTTCAAGAGCAAAAGCAGCAATTTGCAGAATTCAGCTTCTTTGGGGAACTGAGCAATTGCTGAGCTGACAGCAAGTCCTGCTGGGTCCCTGTCACCTGCAGAGTGCCCGCATCCTCACCACGGTAGCGGGCATTGTGACAAAGGTTCTACGTCAGCTGCGTGTGGCAGCCGAGCGCCCGCTAGGGGAGGGGGAGCCTGTCAGCCCCGGGCCTGTCACTGCCTGCTGTCCCCCCTGTCACCAGCGAGGCCTCTGAAAAGTTTCCAAAACATGCCCAGACTTGGGTCCAAAGTGGCCAAAAGTCTCCAAGAGACAAGTCGGGAAGAAGGATATGGAAGAGAGGGAGAAAGCCAAGGGAGCAGGCCAAAGGGAGGCAAGAGAAAAAAGTAGTGCCGGGCTGCAGGACTGAAATGGAGGAATTGAAAGACGAAAGCCAGGAAGCAGGAGAGTTTGAGAAAAGGAGAGAGGAAAGAAGAGACATGCAGCCAGACGAGGGCTTAGTGAGAGAGGCTGGGACAGGGAACAGGATGAGAAGGAAATAAGGCACGGCAAGGCTAGGCCAAAGGACGTTTCTTTGATTTATATTTTCTACCACATTCATCTTGAAATGAGGGGAAAGCCATCAGACCTGATGGACTAGGCCCAAACAAAAGCCCCGGCTACTTGAGACACTCAGACTAAGCCTAAACCAGAAAGATCTCTCCATAAAGATGTTTTTTATACTGTACTTCCACAATATTCTGTCAGTACAAAAGAACAAGCGGCAGACATACTTAGGCTGAGACATGGTGGTTTGGTGCAGAGACCATGCATATCATGGGAATATTTCAGCATTTCTGCTCTGGTTTTCAGTGTATTACACCAAAACACCCACCTGATGACATCATTTCAAGAGCAAAGCAGCAATTTGCAAAATTCAACTTCTTTGGGGAACTGAGCAATTGCTGAGCTGACAGCAAGTCCTGCTGGGTCCCTGTCACCTGCAGAGTGCCCGCATCCTTACCACGGTAGCGGGCATTGTGACAAAGGATCTATGTCAGCTGGGTGTGGCAGCCGAGCGCCCGCTAGGGGAGGGGGAGCCTGTCAGCCCCGGGCCTGTCACTGCCTGCTGTCCCCCGTGTCACCAGCGAGGCCTCTGAAAAGTTTCCAAAACATGCCCAGACTTGGGTCCAAAGTGGCCAAAAGTCTCCAAGAGACAAGTCGGGAAGAAGGATATGGAAGAGAGGGAGAAAGCCAAGGGAGCAGGCCAAAGGGAGGCAAGAGAAAAAAGTAGTGCCGGGCTGCAGGACTGAAATGGAGGAATTGAAAGACGAAAGCCAGGAAGCAGGAGAGTTTGAGAAAAGGAGAGAGGAAAGAAGAGACATGCAGCCAGACGAGGGCTTAGTGAGAGAGGCTGGGACAGAGAACAGGATGAGAAGGAAATAAGGCAAGGCAAGGCAAGGGTAGGCCAAAGGATGTTTCTTTGATTTATATTTTCTACCACATTCATCTTGCGATGAGAGGAAAGCCATCAGACGTTATGGATTAGGCCCAAACAAAAGCCCCAGCTACTTGAGACACTTAGACTAAGCCTAAACCAGAAAGATCTCTCCATAAAGATGGTTTTTATACTGTACTTCCACAATCAGCTGGCAGTACAAAAGAACAAGCGGCAGACATACTTAGGCTGAGACATGGTGGTTTGGTGCAGAGACCATGCATATCATGGGAATATTTCAGCATTTCTGCTCTGGTTTTCAGTGTATTACACCAAAACACCCACCTGATGACATCATTTCAAGAGCAAAAGCAGCAATTTGCAGAATTCAGCTTCTTTGGGGAACTGAGCAATTGCTGAGCTGACAGCAAGTCCTGCTGGGTCCCTGTCACCTGCAGAGTGCCCGCATCCTCACCACGGTAGCGGGCATTGTGACAAAGGTTCTACGTCAGCTGGGTGTGGCAGCCGAGCGCCCGCTAGGGGAGGGGGAGCCTGTCAGCCCCGGGCCTGTCACTGCCTGCACTCCCCCTTGTCACCAGCGAGGCCTCTGAAAAGTTTCCAAAACATGCCCAGACTTTTCTCCAAAATGGGCAAAAGTCTCCAAGAGACAAGTCGGGAAGAAGGATATGGAAGAGAGGGAGAAAGCCAAGGGAGCAGGCCCAAGGGAGGCAAGAGAAAAAAGTAGTGCCGGGCTGCAGGACTAAAATGGAGGAATTGAAAGACGAAATCCAGGAAGCAGGAGAGTTTGAGAAAAGGAGAGAGGAAAGAAGAGACATGCAGCCAGACGAGGGCTTAGTGAGAGAGGCTGGGACAGAGAACAGGATGAGAAGGAAATAAGGCAAGGCAAGGCTAGGCCAAAGGACGTTTCTTTGATTTATATTTTCTACCACATTCATCTTGAGATGAGAGGAAAGCCATCAGACCTTATGGATTAGGCCCAAACAAAAGCCCCGGCTACTTGAGACACTTAGACTAAGCCTAAACCAGAAAGATCTCTCCATAAAGATGGTTTTTATACTGTACTTCCACAATCAGCTGGCAGTACAAAAGAACAAGCGGCAGACATACTTAGGCTGAGACATGGTGGTTTGGTGCAGAGACCATGCATATCATGGGAATATTTCAGCATTTCTGCTCTGGTTTTCAGTGTATTACACCAAAACACCCACCTGATGACATCATTTCAAGAGCAAAAGCAGCAATTTGCAGAATTCAGCTTCTTTGGGGAACTGAGCAATTGCTGAGCTGACAGCAAGTCCTGCTGGGTCCCTGTCACCTGCAGAGTGCCCGCATCCTCACCACGGTAGCGGGCATTGTGACAAAGGTTCTACGTCAGCTGGGTGTGGCAGCCGAGCGCCCGCTAGGGGAGGGGGAGCCTGTCAGCCCCGGGCCTGTCACTGCCTGCACTCCCCCTTGTCACCAGCGAGGCCTCTGAAAAGTTTCCAAAACATCCCCAGACTTGGGTCCAAAGTGGGCAAAAGTCTCCAAGAGACAAGTCGGGAAGAAGGATATGGAAGAGAGGGAGAAAGCCAAGGGAGCAGGCCCAAGGGAGGCAAGAGAAAAAAGTAGTGCCGGGCTGCAGGACTAAAATGGAGGAATTGAAAGACGAAAGCCAGGAAGCAGGAGAGTTTGAGAAAAGGAGAGAGGAAAGAAGAGACATGCAGCCAGACGAGGGCTTAGTGAGAGAGGCTGGGACAGAGAACAGGATGAGAAGGAAATAAGGCAAGGCAAGGCTAGGCCAAAGGACGTTTCTTTGATTTATATTTTCTACCACATTCATCTTGAGATGAGAGGAAAGCCATCAGACCATATGGATTAGGCCCAAACAAAAGCCCCGGCTACTTGAGACACTTAGACTAAGCCTAAACCAGAAAGATCTCTCCATAAAGATGGTTTTTATACTGTACTTCCACAATCAGCTGGCAGTACAAAAGAACAAGCGACAGACATACTTAGGCTGAGACATGGTGGATTGGTGCAGAGACCATGCATATCATGGGAATATTTCAGCATTTCTGCTCTGGTTTTCAGTGTATTACACCAAAACACCCACCTGATGACATCATTTCAAGAGCAAAAGCAGCAATTTGCAGAATTCAGCTTCTCTGGGGAACTGAGCAATTGCTGAGCTGACAGCAAGTCCTGCTGGGTCCCTGTCACCTGCAGAGTGCCCGCATCCTCACCACGGTAGCGGGCATTGTGACAAAGGTTCTATGTCAGCTGGGTGTGGCAGCCGAGCGCCCGCTAGGGGAGGGGGAGCCTGTCAGCCCCGGGCCTGTCACTGCCTGCTGTCTCCCCTGTCACCAGCGAGGCCTCTGAAAAGTTTCCAAAACATGCCCAGACTTGGGTCCAAAGTGGCCAAAAGTCTCCAAGAGACAAGTCGGGAAGAAGGATATGGAAGAGAGGGAGAAAGCCAAGGGAGCAGGCCAAAGGGAGGCAAGAGAAAAAAGTAGTGCCGGGCTGCAGGACTGAAATGGAGGAATTGAAAGACGAAAGCCAGGAAGCAAGAGAGTTTGAGAAAAGGAGAGAGGAAAGAAGAGACATGCAGCCAGACGAGGGCTTAGTGAGAGAGGCTGGGACAGAGAACAGGATGAGAAGGAAATAAGGCAAGGCAAGGCAAGGCTAGGCCAAAGGACGTTTCTTTGATTTATATTTTCTACCACATTCATCTTGCGATGAGAGGAAAGCCATCAGACGTTATGGATTAGGCCCAAACAAAAGCCCCGGCTACTTGAGACACTTAGACTAAGCCTAAACCAGAAAGATCTCTCCATAAAGATGGTTTTTATACTGTACTTCCACAATCAGCTGGCAGTACAAAAGAACAAGCGGCAGACATACTTAGGCTGAGACATGGTGGTTTGGTGCAGAGACCATGCATATCATGGGAATATTTCAGCATTTCTGCTCTGGTTTTCAGTGTATTACACCAAAACACCCACCTGATGACATCATTTCAAGAGCAAAAGCAGCAATTTGCAGAATTCAGCTTCTTTGGGGAACTGAGCAATTGCTGAGCTGACAGCAAGTCCTGCTGGGTCCCTGTCACCTGCAGAGTGCCCGCATCCTCCCCACGGTAGCGGGCATTGTGACAAAGGTTCTACGTCAGCTGGGTGTGGCAGCCGAGCGCCCGCTAGGGGAGGGGGAGCCTGTCAGCCCCGGGCCTGTCACTGCCTGCTGTCTCCCCTGTCACCAGCGAGGCCTCTGAAAAGTTTCCAAAACATCCCCAGACTTGGCTCCAAAGTGGGCAAAAGTCTCCAAGAGACAAGTCAGGAAGAAGGATATGGAAGAGAGGGAGAAAGCCAAGGGAGCAGGCCAAAGGGAGGCAAGAGAAAAAAGTAGTGCCGGGCTGCAGGACTGAAATGGAGGAATTGAAAGACGAAAGCCAGGAAGCAGGAGAGTTTGAGAAAAGGAGAGAGGAAAGAAGAGACATGCAGCCAGACGAGGGCTTAGTGAGAGAGGCTGGGACAGAGAACAGGATGAGAAGGAAATAAGGCAAGGCAAGGCTAGGCCAAAGGACGTTTCTTTGATTTATATTTTCTACCACATTCATCTTGCGATAAGAGGAAAGCCATCAGACCTTATGGACTAGGCCCAAACAAAAGCCCCGGCTACTTGAGACACTTAGACTAAGCCTAAACCAGAAAGATCTCTCCATAAAGATGTTTTTTATACTGTACTTCCACAATATTCTGTCAGTACAAAAGAACAAGCGCCAGACATACTTAGGCTGAGACATGGTGGTTTGGTGCAGAGACCATGCATATCATGGGAATATTTCAGCATTTCTGCTCTGGTTTTCAGTGTATTACACCAAAACACCTACCTGATGACATCATTTCAAGAGCAAAGCAGCAATTTGCAGAATTCAGCTTCTTTGGGGAACTGAGCAATTGCTGAGCTGACAGCAAGTCCTGCTGGGTCCCTGTCACCTGCAGAGTGCCCGCATCCTCACCACGGTAGCGGGCATTGTGACAAAGGTTCTACGTCAGCTGGGTGTGGCAGCCGAGCGCCCGCTAGGGGAGGGGGAGCCTGTCAGCCCCAAGCCTGTCACTGCCTGCACTCCCCCTTGTCACCAGCGAGGCCTCTGAAAAGTTTCCAAAACATGCCCAGACTTGGGTCCATAGTGGGCAAAAGTCTCCAAGAGACAAGTCGGGAAGAAGGATATGGAAGAGAGGGAGAAAGCCAAGGGAGCAGGCCCAAGGGAGGCAAGAGAAAAAAGTAGTGCCGGGCTGCAGGACTAAAATGGAGGAATTGAAAGACGAAAGCCAGGAAGCAGGAGAGTTTGAGAAAAGGAGAGAGGAAAGAAGAGACATGCAGCCAGACGAGGGCTTAGTGAGAGAGGCTGGGACAGAGAACAGGATGAGAAGGAAATAAGGCAAGGCAAGGCTAGGCCAAAGGACGTTTCTTTGATTTATATTTTCTACCACATTCATCTTGAGATGAAAGGAAAGCCATCAGACCATATGGATTAGGCCCAAACAAAAGCCCCGGCTACTTGAGACACTTAGACTAAGCCTAAACCAGAAAGATCTCTCCATAAAGATGGTTTTTATACTGTACTTCCGCAATCTTCTGTCAGTACAAAAGAACAAGCGGCAGACATACTTAGGCTGAGACATGGTGGTTTGGTGCAGAGACCATGCTTATCATGGGAATATTTCAGCATTTCTGCTCTGGTTTTCAGTGTATTACACCAAAACACCCACCTGATGACATCATTTCAAGAGCAAAGCAGCAATTTGCAGAATTCAACTTCTTTGGGGAACTGAGCAATTGCTGAGCTGACAGCAAGTCCTGCTGGGTCCCTGTCACCTGCAGAGTGCCCGCATCCTCACCACGGTAGCGGGCATTGTGACAAAGGTTCTATGTCAGCTGGGTGTGGCAGCCGAGCGCCCTCTAGGGGAGGGGGAGCCTGTCAGCCCTGGGCCTGTCACTGCCTGCTGTCCCCCCTGTCACCAGCGAGGCCTCTGAAAAGTTTCCAAAACATGCCCAGACTTGGGTCCAAAGTGGCCAAAAGTCTCCAAGAGACAAGTCGGGAAGAAGGATATGGAAGAGAGGGAGAAAGCCAAGGGAGCAGGCCAAAGGGAGGCAAGAGAAAAAAGTAGTGCCGGGCTGCAGGACTGAAATGGAGGAATTGAAAGACGAAAGCCAGGAAGCAGGAGAGTTTGAGAAAAGGAGAGAGGAAAGAAGAGACATGCAACCAGACGAGGGCTTAGTGAGAGAGGCTGGGACAGAGAACAGGATGAGAAGGAAATAAGGCAAGGCAAGGCAAGGCTAGGCCAAAGGACGTTTCTTTGATTTATATTTTCTACCACATTCATCTTGAGATGAGAGGAAAGCCATCAGACGTTATGGATTAGGCCCAAACAAAAGCCCCGGCTACTTGAGACACTTAGACTAAGCCTAAACCAGAAAGATCTCTCCATAAAGATGGTTTTTATACTGTACTTCCCCAATCACCTGGCAGTACAAAAGAACAAGCGGCAGATGTACTTAGGCTGAGACATGGTGGTTTGGTGCAGAGACCTTGCATATCATGGGAATATTTCAGCATTTCTGCTCTGGTTTTCAGTGTATTACACCAAAACACCCACCTGATGACATCATTTCAAGAGCAAAAGCAGCAATTTGCAGAATTCAGCTTCTTTGGGGAACTGAGCAATTGCTGAGCTGACAGCAAGTCCTGCTGGGTCCCTGTCACCTGCAGAGTGCCCGCACCCTCACAACGGTAGCGGGCATTGTGACAAAGGTTCTATGTCAGCTGGGTGTGGCAGCCGAGCGCCCGCTAGGGGAGGGGGAGCCTGTCAGCCCCAGGCCTGTCACTGCCTGCTGTCCCCCCTGTCACCAGCGAGGCCTCTGAAAAGTTTCCAAAACATGCCCAGACTTGGGTCCAAAGTGGCCAAAAGTCTCCAAGAGACAAGTCAGGAAGAAGGATATGGAAGAGAGGGAGAAAGCCAAGGGAGCAGGCCCAAGGGAGGCAAGAGAATAAAGTAGTGCCGGGCTGCAGGATTGAAATGGAGGAATTGAAAGACGAAAGCCAGGAAGCAGGAGAGTTTGAGAAAAGGAGAGAGGAAAGAAGAGACATGCAGCCAGACGAGGGCTTAGTGAGAGAGGCTGGGACAGAGAACAGGATGAGAAGGAAATAAGGCAAGGCAAGGCAAGGCTAGGCCAAAGGATGTTTCTTTGATTTATATTTTCTACCACATTCATCTTGAGATGAGGAGGAAAGCCATCAGACCTTATGGATTAGGCTCAAACAAAAGCCCCGGCTACTTGAGACACTTAGTCTAAGTCTAAACCACAAAGATCTTACCATAGGTATGGTTTTTATACTGTACTTTCACAATCAGCTGGCAGTACAAAAGAACAAGCGGCAGATGTGCTTAGGCTGAGTCATGGTGGTTTGGTGCAGAGACCATGCATATCATGGGAATATTTCAGCATTTCTGCTCTGGTTTTCAGTGTATTACACCAAAACACCCACCTGATGACATCATTTCAAGAGCAAAAGCAGCAATTTGCAGAATTCAGCTTCTTTGGGGAACTGAGCAATTGCTGAGCTGACAGCAAGTCTTGCTGAATCCCTGTCACCTGCAGAGTGCCCGCATCCTCACCACGGTAGCGGGCATTGTGACAAAGGTTCTACGTCAGCTGGGTGTGGCAGCCAAGCGCCCGCTAGGGGAGGGGGAGCCTGTCAGCCCCGGGCCTGTCACTGCCTGCTGTCCCCCCTGTCACCAGCGAGGCCTCTGAAAAGTTTCCAAAACATGCCCAGACTTGGCTCCAAAGTGGCCAAAAGTCTCCAAGAGACAAGTCGGGAAGAAGGATATGGAAGAGAGGGAGAAAGCCAAGGGAGCAGGCCAAAGGGAGGCAAGAGAAAAAAGTAGTGCCGGGCTTCAGGACTGAAATGGAGTAATTGAAAGACGAGAGCCAGGAAGCAGGAGAGTTTGAGAAAAGGAGAGAGGAAAGAAGAGACATGCAGCCAGACGAGGGCTTAGTGAGAGAGGCTGGGACAGAGAACAGGATGAGAAGGAAATAAGGCAAGGCAAGGCTAGGCCAAAGGACGTTTCTTTGATGTATATTTTCTACCACATTCATCTTGAGATGAGAGGAAAGCCATCAGACGTTATTGATTAGGCCCAAACAAAAGCCCCGGCTACTTGAGACACTTAGACTAAGCCTAAACCAGAAAGATCTCTCCATAAAGATGGTTTTTATACTGTACTTCCACAATCAGCTGGCAGTACAAAAGAACAAGCGGCAGACATACTTAGGCTGAGACATGGTGGTTTGGTGCAGAGACCATGCATATCATGGGAATATTTCAGCATTTCTGCTCTGGTTTTCAGTGTATTACACCAAAACACCCACCTGATGACATCATTTCAAGAGCAAAAGCAGCAATTTGCAGAATTCAGCTTCTTTGGGGAACTGAGCAATTGCTGAGCTGACAGCAAGTCCTGCTGGGTCCCTGTCACCTGCAGAGTGCCCGCATCCTCACCACGGTAGCGGGCATTGTGACAAAGGTTCTACGTCAGCTGGGTGTGGCAGCCGAGCGCCGTCTAGGGGAGGGGGAGCCTGTCAGCCCCGGGCCTGTCACTGCCTGCTGTCCCCCCTGTCACCAGCGAGGCCTCTGAAAAGTTTCCGAAACATCCCCAGACTTGGGTCCAAAGTGGCCAAAAGTCTCCAAGAGACAAGTCGGGAAGAAGGATATGGAAGAGAGGGAGAAAGCCAAGGGAGCAGGCCAAAGGGAGGCAAGAGAAAAAAGTAGTGCCGGGCTGCAGGACTGAAATGGAGGAATTGAAAGACGAAAGCCAGGAAGCAGGAGAGTTTGAGAAAAGGAGAGAGGAAAGAAGAGACATGCAGCCAGACGAGGGCTTAGTGAGAGAGGCTGGGACAGGGAACAGGATGAGAAGGAAATAAGGCAAGGCAAGGCAAGGCTAGGCCAAAGGACGTTTCTTTGATTTATATTTTCTACCACATTCATCTTGAGATGAGAGGAAAGCCATCAGACCATATGGATTAGGCCCAAACAAAAGCCCCGGCTACTTGAGACACTTAGACTAAGCCTAAACCACAAAGATCTCTCCATAAAGATGGTTTTTATACTCTACTTCCACAATCAGCTGGCAGTACAAAAGAACAAGCAGCAGAAATACTTAGGCTGAGACATGGTGGTTTGGTGCAGAGACCATGCTTATCATGGGAATATTTCAGCATTTCTGCTCTGGTTTTCAGTGTATTACACCAAAACACCCACCTGATGACATCATTTCAAGAGCAAAAGCAGCAATTTACAGAATTCAGCTTCTTTGGGGAACTGAGCAATTGCTGAGCTGACAGCAAGTCCTGCTGGGTCCCTGTCACCTGCAGAGTGCCCGCATCCTCACCATAGTAGCGGGCATTGTGTCAAAGGTTCTATGTCAGCTGGGTGTGGCAGCCGAGCGCCCGCTAGGGGAGGGGGAGCCTGTCAGCCCCGGGCCTTTCACTGCCTGCTGTCCCCCCTGTCACCAGCGAGGCCTCTGAAAAGTTTCCAAAACATGCCCAGACTTGGCTCCAAAGTGGCCAAAAGTCTCCAAGAGACAAGTCGGGAAGAAGGATATGGAAGAGAGGGAGAAAGCCAAGGGAGCAGGCCAAAGGGAGGCAAGAGGAAAAAGTAGTGCGGGGCTGCAGGACTGAAATGGAGGAATTGAAAGACGAAAGCCAGGAAGCAGGAGAGTTTGAGAAAAGGAGAGAGGAAAGAAGAGACATGCAGCCAGACGCGGGCTTAGTGAGAGAGGCTGGGACAGAGAACAGGATGAGAAGGAAATAAGGCAAGGCAAGGCAAGGCTAGGCCAAACGATGTTTCCTTGATTTATATTTTCTACCACATTCATCTTGAGATGAGGAGGAAAGCCATCAGACCTTATGCATTAGGCCCAAACAAAAGCCCCGGCTACTTGAGACACTTAGACTAAGCCTAAACCACAAAGATCTCTCCATAAAGATGGTTTTTATACTGTACTTCCACAATCTTCTGTCAGTACAAAAGAACAAGCGGCAGACATACTTAGGCTGAGACATGGTGGTTTGGATCAGAGACTATGCATATCATGGGAATATTTCAGCATTCCTGCTCTGGTTTTCAGTGTATTACACCAAAACACCCACCTGATGACATCATTTCAAGAGCAAAAGCAGCAATTTGCAGAATTCAGCTTCTTTGGGGAACTGAGCAATTGCTGAGCTGACAGCAAGTCCTGCTGGGTCCCTGTCACCTGCAGAGTGCCCGCATCCTCACCACGGTAGCGGGCATTGTGACAAAGGTTCTACGTCAGCTGGGTGTGTCAGCCGAGCGCCCACTAGGGGAGGGTGAGCCTGTCAGCCCCGGGCCTGTCACTGCCTGCTGTCCCCCCTGTCACCAGCGAGGCCTCTGAAAAGTTTCCAAAACATGCCCAGACTTGGGTCCAAAGTGGCCAAAAGTCTCCAAGAGTCAAGTCGGGAAGAAGTATATGGAAGAGAGGGAGAAAGCCAAGGGAGCAGGCCAAAGGGAGGCAAGAGAAAAAAGTAGTGCCGGGCTGCAGGAATGAAATGGAGGAATTGAAAGACGAAAGCCAGGAAGCAGGAGAGTTTGAGAAAAGGAGAGAAGAAAGAAGAGACATGCAGCCAGTCGAGGGCTTAGTGAGAGAGGCTGGGACAGAGAACAGGATGAGAAGGAAATAAGGCAAGGCAAGGCAAGGCAAGGCCAAAGGACGTTTCTTTGATGTATATTTTCTACCACATTCATCTTGAGATGAGAGGAAAGCCATCAGACGTTATTGATTAGGCCCAAACAAAAGCCCCGGCTACTTGAGACACTTAGACTAAGCCTAAACCACAAAGATCTCTCCATAAAGATGGTTTTTATACTGTACTTCCACAATCAGCTGGCAGTACAAAAGAACAAGCGACAGACATACTTAGGCTGAGACATGGTGGTTTGGTGCAGAGACCATGCATATCATGGGAATATTTCAGCATTTCTGCTCTGGTTTTCAGTGTATTACACCAAAACACCCACCTGATGACATCATTTCAAGAGCAAAAGCAGCAATTTGCAGAATTCAGCTTCTTTGGGGAACTGAGCAATTGCTGAGCTGACAGCAAGTCCTGCTGGGTCCCTGTCACCTGCAGAGTGCCCGCATCCTCACCACGGTAGCGGGCATTGTGAAAAAGGTTCTACGTCAGCTGGGTGTGGCAGCCGAGCGCCCGCTAGGGGATGGTGAGCCTGTCAGCCCCGGGCCTGTCACTGCCTGCTGTCCCCCCTGTCACCAGCGAGGCCTCTGAAAAGTTTCCAAAACATCCCCAGACTTGGCTCCAAAGTGGCCAAAAGTCTCCAAGAGACAAGTCGGGAAGAAGAATATGGAAGAGAGGGAGAAAGCCAAGGGAGCAGGCCCAAGAGAGGCAAGAGGAAAAAGTAGTGTCGGGCAGCAGGACTGAAATGGAGGAATTGAAAGACGAAAGCCAGGAAGCAGGAGAGTTTGAGAAAAGGAGAGAGGAAAGAAGAGACATGCAGCCAGACGAGGGCTTAGTGAGAGAGGCTGGGACAGAGAACAGGATGAGAAGGAAATAAGGCAAGGCAAGGCAAGGCTAGGCCAAAGGACGTTTCTTTGATTTATATTTTCTACCACATTCATCTTGAGATGAGAGGAAAGCCATCAGACCTTATGGACTAGGCCCAAACAAAAGCCCCGGCTACTTGAGACACTTAGACTAAGCCTAAACCAGAAAGATCTCTCCATAAAGATGGTTTTTATACTGTACTTTCACAATCAGCTGGCAGTACAAAAGAACAAGCGGCAGATGTACTTAGGCTGAGTCATGGTGGTTTGGTGCAGAGACCATGCATATCATGGGAATATTTCAGCATTTCTGCTCTGGTTTTCAGTGTATTACACCAAAACACCCACCTGATGACATCATTTCAAGAGCAAAAGCAGCAATTTGCAGAATTCAGCTTCTTTGGGGAACTGAGCAATTGCTGAGCTGACAGCAAGTCCTGCTGGGTCCCTGTCACCTGCAGAGTGCCCGCATCCTCACCACGGTAGCGGGCATTGTGACAAAGGTTCTATGTCAGCTGGGTGTGGCAGCCGAGCGCCCGCTAGGGGAGGGGGAGCCTGTCAGCCCCGGGCCTGTCACTGCCTGCTGTCCCCCGTGTCACCAGCGAGGCCTCTGAAAAGTTTCCAAAACATGCCCAGACTTGGCTCCGAAGTGGCCAAAAGTCTCCAAGAGACAAGTCGGAAAGAAGGATATGGAAGAGAGGGAGAAAGCCAAGGGAGCAGGCCCAAGGGAGGCAAGAGGAAAAACTAGTGAGGGGCTGCAGGACTGAAATGGAGGAATTGAAAGACGAAAGCCAGGAAGCAGGAGAGTTTGAGAAAAGGAGAGAGGAAAGAAGAGACATGCAGCCAGACGCGGGCTTAGTGAGAGAGGCTGGGACAGAGAACAGGATGAGAAGGAAATAAGGCAAGGCAAGGCAAGGCTAGGCCAAACGATGTTTCCTTGATTTATATTTTCTACCACATTCATCTTGAGATGAGGAGGAAAGCCATCAGACCTTATGCATTAGGCCCAAACAAAAGCCCCGGCTACTTGAGACACTTAGACTAAGCCTAAACCACAAAGATCTCTCCATAAAGATGGTTTTTATACTGTACTTCCACAATCTTCTGTCAGTACAAAAGAACAAGCGGCAGACATACTTAGGCTGAGACATGGTGGTTTGGATCAGAGACTATGCATATCATGGGAATATTTCAGCATTCCTGCTCTGGTTTTCAGTGTATTACACCAAAACACCCACCTGATGACATCATTTCAAGAGCAAAAGCAGCAATTTGCAGAATTCAGCTTCTTTGGGGAACTGAGCAATTGCTGAGCTGACAGCAAGTCCTGCTGGGTCCCTGTCACCTGCAGAGTGCCCGCATCCTCACCACGGTAGCGGGCATTGTGACAAAGGTTCTACGTCAGCTGGGTGTGTCAGCCGAGCGCCCACTAGGGGAGGGTGAGCCTGTCAGCCCCGGGCCTGTCACTGCCTGCTGTCCCCCCTGTCACCAGCGAGGCCTCTGAAAAGTTTCCAAAACATGCCCAGACTTGGGTCCAAAGTGGCCAAAAGTCTCCAAGAGTCAAGTCGGGAAGAAGTATATGGAAGAGAGGGAGAAAGCCAAGGGAGCAGGCCAAAGGGAGGCAAGAGAAAAAAGTAGTGCCGGGCTGCAGGAATGAAATGGAGGAATTGAAAGACGAAAGCCAGGAAGCAGGAGAGTTTGAGAAAAGGAGAGAAGAAAGAAGAGACATGCAGCCAGTCGAGGGCTTAGTGAGAGAGGCTGGGACAGAGAACAGGATGAGAAGGAAATAAGGCAAGGCAAGGCAAGGCAAGGCCAAAGGACGTTTCTTTGATGTATATTTTCTACCACATTCATCTTGAGATGAGAGGAAAGCCATCAGACGTTATTGATTAGGCCCAAACAAAAGCCCCGGCTACTTGAGACACTTAGACTAAGCCTAAACCACAAAGATCTCTCCATAAAGATGGTTTTTATACTGTACTTCCACAATCAGCTGGCAGTACAAAAGAACAAGCGACAGACATACTTAGGCTGAGACATGGTGGTTTGGTGCAGAGACCATGCATATCATGGGAATATTTCAGCATTTCTGCTCTGGTTTTCAGTGTATTACACCAAAACACCCACCTGATGACATCATTTCAAGAGCAAAAGCAGCAATTTGCAGAATTCAGCTTCTTTGGGGAACTGAGCAATTGCTGAGCTGACAGCAAGTCCTGCTGGGTCCCTGTCACCTGCAGAGTGCCCGCATCCTCACCACGGTAGCGGGCATTGTGAAAAAGGTTCTACGTCAGCTGGGTGTGGCAGCCGAGCGCCCGCTAGGGGATGGTGAGCCTGTCAGCCCCGGGCCTGTCACTGCCTGCTGTCCCCCCTGTCACCAGCGAGGCCTCTGAAAAGTTTCCAAAACATCCCCAGACTTGGCTCCAAAGTGGCCAAAAGTCTCCAAGAGACAAGTCGGGAAGAAGAATATGGAAGAGAGGGAGAAAGCCAAGGGAGCAGGCCCAAGAGAGGCAAGAGGAAAAAGTAGTGTCGGGCAGCAGGACTGAAATGGAGGAATTGAAAGACGAAAGCCAGGAAGCAGGAGAGTTTGAGAAAAGGAGAGAGGAAAGAAGAGACATGCAGCCAGACGAGGGCTTAGTGAGAGAGGCTGGGACAGAGAACAGGATGAGAAGGAAATAAGGCAAGGCAAGGCAAGGCTAGGCCAAAGGACGTTTCTTTGATTTATATTTTCTACCACATTCATCTTGAGATGAGAGGAAAGCCATCAGACCTTATGGACTAGGCCCAAACAAAAGCCCCGGCTACTTGAGACACTTAGACTAAGCCTAAACCAGAAAGATCTCTCCATAAAGATGGTTTTTATACTGTACTTTCACAATCAGCTGGCAGTACAAAAGAACAAGCGGCAGATGTACTTAGGCTGAGTCATGGTGGTTTGGTGCAGAGACCATGCATATCATGGGAATATTTCAGCATTTCTGCTCTGGTTTTCAGTGTATTACACCAAAACACCCACCTGATGACATCATTTCAAGAGCAAAAGCAGCAATTTGCAGAATTCAGCTTCTTTGGGGAACTGAGCAATTGCTGAGCTGACAGCAAGTCCTGCTGGGTCCCTGTCACCTGCAGAGTGCCCGCATCCTCACCACGGTAGCGGGCATTGTGACAAAGGTTCTATGTCAGCTGGGTGTGGCAGCCGAGCGCCCGCTAGGGGAGGGGGAGCCTGTCAGCCCCGGGCCTGTCACTGCCTGCTGTCCCCCGTGTCACCAGCGAGGCCTCTGAAAAGTTTCCAAAACATGCCCAGACTTGGCTCCGAAGTGGCCAAAAGTCTCCAAGAGACAAGTCGGGAAGAAGGATATGGAAGAGAGGGAGAAAGCCAAGGGAGCAGGCCCAAGGGAGGCAAGAGGAAAAACTAGTGAGGGGCTGCAGGACTGAAATGGAGGAATTGAAAGACGAAAGCCAGGAAGCAGGAGAGTTTGAGAAAAGGAGAGAGGAAAGAAGAGACATGCAGCCAGACGCGGGCTTAGTGAGAGAGGCTGGGACAGAGAACAGGATGAGAAGGAAATAAGGCAAGGCAAGGCAAGGCTAGGCCAAACGATGTTTCCTTGATTTATATTTTCTACCACATTCATCTTGAGATGAGGAGGAAAGCCATCAGACCTTATGCATTAGGCCCAAACAAAAGCCCCGGCTACTTGAGACACTTAGACTAAGCCTAAACCACAAAGATCTCTCCATAAAGATGGTTTTTATACTGTACTTCCACAATCTTCTGTCAGTACAAAAGAACAAGCGGCAGACATACTTAGGCTGAGACATGGTGGTTTGGATCAGAGACTATGCATATCATGGGAATATTTCAGCATTCCTGCTCTGGTTTTCAGTGTATTACACCAAAACACCCACCTGATGACATCATTTCAAGAGCAAAAGCAGCAATTTGCAGAATTCAGCTTCTTTGGGGAACTGAGCAATTGCTGAGCTGACAGCAAGTCCTGCTGGGTCCCTGTCACCTGCAGAGTGCCCGCATCCTCACCACGGTAGCGGGCATTGTGACAAAGGTTCTACGTCAGCTGGGTGTGTCAGCCGAGCGCCCACTAGGGGAGGGTGAGCCTGTCAGCCCCGGGCCTGTCACTGCCTGCTGTCCCCCCTGTCACTAGCGAGGCCTCTGAAAAGTTTCCAAAACATGCCCAGACTTGGGTCCAAAGTGGCCAAAAGTCTCCAAGAGTCAAGTCGGGAAGAAGTATATGGAAGAGAGGGAGAAAGCCAAGGGAGCAGGCCAAAGGGAGGCAAGAGAAAAAAGTAGTGCCGGGCTGCAGGAATGAAATGGAGGAATTGAAAGACGAAAGCCAGGAAGCAGGAGAGTTTGAGAAAAGGAGAGAAGAAAGAAGAGACATGCAGCCAGTCGAGGGCTTAGTGAGAGAGGCTGGGACAGAGAACAGGATGAGAAGGAAATAAGGCAAGGCAAGGCAAGGCAAGGCCAAAGGACGTTTCTTTGATGTATATTTTCTACCACATTCATCTTGAGATGAGAGGAAAGCCATCAGACGTTATTGATTAGGCCCAAACAAAAGCCCCGGCTACTTGAGACACTTAGACTAAGCCTAAACCACAAAGATCTCTCCATAAAGATGGTTTTTATACTGTACTTCCACAATCAGCTGGCAGTACAAAAGAACAAGCGACAGACATACTTAGGCTGAGACATGGTGGTTTGGTGCAGAGACCATGCATATCATGGGAATATTTCAGCATTTCTGCTCTGGTTTTCAGTGTATTACACCAAAACACCCACCTGATGACATCATTTCAAGAGCAAAAGCAGCAATTTGCAGAATTCAGCTTCTTTGGGGAACTGAGCAATTGCTGAGCTGACAGCAAGTCCTGCTGGGTCCCTGTCACCTGCAGAGTGCCCGCATCCTCACCACGGTAGCGGGCATTGTGAAAAAGGTTCTACGTCAGCTGGGTGTGGCAGCCGAGCGCCCGCTAGGGGAGGGGGAGCCTGTCAGCCCCGGGCCTGTCACTGCCTGCTGTCCCCCCTGTCACCAGCGAGGCCTCTGAAAAGTTTCCAAAACATCCCCAGACTTGGCTCCAAAGTGGCCAAAAGTCTCCAAGAGACAAGTCGGGAAGAAGAATATGGAAGAGAGGGAGAAAGCCAAGGGAGCAGGCCCAAGAGAGGCAAGAGGAAAAAGTAGTGTCGGGCAGCAGGACTGAAATGGAGGAATTGAAAGACGAAAGCCAGGAAGCAGGAGAGTTTGAGAAAAGGAGAGAGGAAAGAAGAGACATGCAGCCAGACGAGGGCTTAGTGAGAGAGGCTGGGACAGAGAACAGGATGAGAAGGAAATAAGGCAAGGCAAGGCAAGGCTAGGCCAAAGGACGTTTCTTTGATTTATATTTTCTACCACATTCATCTTGAGATGAGAGGAAAGCCATCAGACCTTATGGATTAGGCCCAAACAAAAGCCCCGGCTACTTGAGACACTTAGACTAAGCCTAAACCACAAAGATCTCTCCATAAAGATGGTTTTTATACTGTACTTCCACAATCAGCTGGCAGTACAAAAGAACAAGCGGCAGACATACTTAGGCTGAGTCATGGTGGTTTGGTGCAGAGACAATGCATATCATGGGAATATTTCAGCATTTCTGCTCTGGTTTTCAGTGTATTACACCAAAACACCCACCTGATGACATCATTTCAAGAGCAAAAACAGCAATTTGCAGAATTCAGCTTCTTTGGGGAACTGAGCAATTGCTGAGCTGACAGCAAGTCCTGCTGGGTCCCTGTCAGCTGCAGAGTGCCCGCATCCTCACCACGGTAGCGGGCATTGTGACAAAGGTTCTACGTCAGCTGGGTGTGGCAGCCGAGCGCCCGCTAGGGGAGGGGAAGCCTGTCAACCCCGGGCCTGTCACTGCCTGCTGTCCCCTGTGTTTACCAGCGAGGCCTCTGAAAAGTTTCCAAAACATCCCCAGACTTGGGTCCAAAGTGGCCAAAAGTCTCCAAGAGACAAGTCGGGAAGAAGGATATGGAAGAGAGGGAGAAAGCCAAGGGAGCAGGCCAAAGGGAGGCAAGAGGAAAAAGTAGTGCCGGGCTGCAGGACTGAAATGGAAGAATTGAAAGACGAAAGCCAGGAAGCAGGAGAGTTTGAGAAAAGGAGAGAGGAAAGAAGAGACATGCAGCCAGACGAGGGCTTAGTGAGAGAGGCTGGGACAGAGAACAGGATGAGAAGGAAATAAGACAAGGCAAGGCAAGGCAAGGCTAGGCCAAAGGACGTTTCTTTGATTTATATTTTCTACCACATTCATCTTGAGATGAGAGGAAAGCCATCAGACCTTATGGACTAGGCCCAAACAAAAGCCCCGGCTACTTGAGACACTTAGACTAAGCCTAAACCAGAAAGATCTCTCTATAAAGATGGTTTTTATACTGTACTTTCACAATCAGCTGGCAGTACAAAAGAACAAGCGGCAGATGTACTTAGGCTGAGTCATGGTGGTTTGGTGCAGAGACCATGCATATCATGGGAATATTTCAGCATTTCTCTCTGGTTTTCAGTGTATTACACCAAAACACCCACCTGATGACATCATTTCAAGAGCAAAAGCAGCAATTTGCAGAATTCAGCTTCTTTGGGGAACTGAGCAATTGCTGAGCTGACAGCAAGTCCTGCTGGGTCCCTGTCACCTGCAGAGTGCCCGCATCCTCACCACGGTAGCGGGCATTGTGACAAAGGTTCTATGTCAGCTGGGTGTGGCAGCCGAGCGCCCGCTAGGGGAGGGGGAGCCTGTCAGCCCCGGGCCTGTCACTGCCTGCTGTCCCCCCTGTCACCAGCGAGGCCTCTGAAAAATTTCCAAAACATGCCCAGACTTGGGTCCAAAGTGGCCAAAAGTCTCCAAGAGACAAGTCAGAAAGAAGGATATGGAAGAGAGGGAGAAAGCCAAGGGAGCAGGCCCAAGGGAGGCAAGAGGAAAAACTAGTGAGGGGCTGCAGGACTGAAATGGAGGAATTGAAAGACGAAAGCCAGGAAGCAGGAGAGTTTGAGAAAAGGAGAGAGGAAAGAAGAGACATGCAGCCAGACGCGGGCTTAGTGAGAGAGGCTGGGACAGAGAACAGGATGAGAAGGAAATAAGGCAAGGCAAGGCAAGGCAAGGCTAGGCCAAAGGACGTTTCTTTGATTTATATTTTCTACCACATTCATCTTGAGATGAGGAGGAAAGCCATCAGACCTTATGCATTAGGCCCAAACAAAAGCCCCGGCTACTTGAGACACTTAGACTAAGCCTAAACCACAAAGATCTCTCCATAAAGATGGTTTTTATACTGTACTTCCACAATCAGCTGGCAGTACGAAAGAACAAGCGGCAGACATACTTAGGCTGAGACATGGTGGTTTGGTGCAGAGACCATGCATATCATGGGAATATTTCAGCATTTCTGCTCTGGTTTTCAGTGTATTACACCAAAACACCCACCTGATGACATCATTTCAAGAGCAAAAGCAGCAATTTGCAGAATTCAGCTTCTTTGGGGAACTGAGCAATTGCTGAGCTGACAGCAAGTCCTGCTGGGTCCCTGTCACCTGCAGAGTGACCGCATCCTCACCACGGTAGCGATTATTGTGACAAAGGTTCTATGTCAGCTGGGTGTGGCAGCGGAGCGCCCGCTAGGGGAGGGGGAGCCTGTCAGCCCCGGGCCTGTCACTGCCTGCTGTCCCCCCTGTCACCAGCGAGGCCTCTGAAAAGTTTCCAAAACATCCCCAGACTTGGGTCCAAAGTGGCCAAAAGTCTCCAAGAGTCAAGTCGGGAAGAAGGATATGGAAGAGAGGGAGAAAGCCAAGGGAGCAGGCCCAAGGGAGGCAAGAGAAAAAAGTAGTGCCGGGCTGCAGGACTGAAATGGAGGAATTGAAAGACGAAAGCCAGGAAGCAGGAGAGTTTGAGAAAAGGAGAGAGGAAAGAAGAGACATGCAGCCAGACGAGGGGTTAGTGAGAGAGGCTGAGACAGAGAACAGGATGAGAAGGAAATAAGGCAAGGCAAGGCAAGGCTAGGCCAAACGAGGTTTCCTTGATTTATATTTTCTACCACATTCATCTTGAGATGAGGAGGAAAGCCATCAGACCTTATGGATTAGGCCCAAACAAAAGCCCCGGCTACTTGAGACACTTAGACTAAGTCTAAACCACAAAGATCTCTCCATAAAGATGGTTTTTATACTGTACTTTCACAATCAGCTGGCAGTACAAAAGAACAAGCGGCAGATGTACTTAGGCTGAGTCATGGTGGTTTGGTGCAGAGACCATGCATATCATGGGAATATTTCAGCATTTCTGCTCTGGTTTTCAGTGTATTACACCAAAGCACCCACCTGATGACATCATTTCAAGAGCAAAGCTGCAATTTGCAGAATTCAGCTTCTTTGGGGAACTGAGCAATTGCTGAGCTGACAGCAAGTCCTGCTGGGTCCCTGTCACCTGCAGAGTGCCCGCATCCTCACCACGGTAGCGGGCATTGTGACAAAGGTTCTACGTCAGCTGGGTGTGGCAGCCGAGCGCCCGCTAGGGGAGGGGGAGCCTGTCAGCCCCGGGCCTGTCACTGCCTGCTGTCCCCCCTGTCACCAGCGAGGCCTCTGAAAAGTTTCCAAAACATGCCCAGACTTGGCTCCAAAGTGGCCAAAAGTCTCCAAGAGACAAGTTGGGAAGAAGGATATGGAACAGAGGGAGAAAGCCAAGGGAGCAGGCCCAAGGGAGGCAAGAGGAAAAAGTAGTGCGGGGCTGCAGGACTGAAATGGAGGAATTGAAAGATGAAAGCCAGGAAGAAGGAGAGTTTGAGAAAAGGAGAGAGGAAAGAAGAGACATGCAGCCAGACGAGGGCTTAGTGAGAGAGGCTGGGACAGAGAACAGGATGAGAAGGAAATAAGCCAAGGCAAGGCAAGGCAAGGCTAGGCCAAAGGACGTTTCTTTGATTTATATTTTCTACCACATTCATCTTGAGATGAGAGGAAAGCCATCAGACCTTATGGACTAGGCCCAAACAAAAGCCCCGGCTACTTGAGACACTTAGACTTAGCCTAAACCACAAAGATCTCTCCATAAAGATGCTTTTTATACTGTACTTTCACAATCAGCTGGCAGTACAAAAGTACAAGCGGCAGATGTACTTAGGCTGAGTCATGGTGGTTTGGTGCAGAGACCATGCATATCATGGGAATATTTCAGCATTTCTGCTCTGGTTTTCAGTGTATTACACCAAAACACCCACCTGATGACATCATTTCAAGAGCAAAAGCAGCAATTTGCAGAATTCAGCTTCTTTGGGGAACTGAGCAATTGCTGAGCTGACAGCAAGTCCTGCTGGGTCCCTGTCACCTGCAGAGTGCCCGCATCCTCACCACGGTAGCGGGCATTGTGACAAAGGTTCTACGTCAGCTGGGTGTGGCAGCCGAGCGCCCGCTAGGGGAGGGGGAGCCTGTCAGCCCCGGGCCTGTCACTGCCTGCTGTCCCCCCTGTCACCAGCGAGGCCTCTGAAAAGTTTCCAAAACATGCCCAGACTTGGGTACAAAGTGGCCAAAAGTCTCTAAGAGACAAGTCGGGAAGAAGGATATGGAAGAGAGGGAGAAACCCAAGGGAGCAGGCCAAAGGGAGGCAAGAGGAAAAAGTAGTGCCAGGCTGCAGGACTGAAATGGAGGAATTGAAAGACGAAAGCCAGGAAGCAGGAGAGTTTGAGAAAAGGAGAGAGGAAAGAAGAGACATGCAGCCAGACGAGGGCTTAGTGAGAGAGGCTGGGACAGAGAACAGGATGAGAAGGAAATAAGGCAAGGCAAGGCAAGGCAAGGCTAGGCCAAACGAGGTTTCCTTGATTTATATTTTCTACCACATTCATCTTGAGATGAGGAGGAAAGCCATCAGACCTTATTGATTAGGCCCAAACAAAAGCCCCGGCTACTTGAGACACTTAGACTAAGTCTAAACCACAAAGATCTTACCATAAAGATGGTTTTTATACTGTACTTTCACAATCAGCTGGCAGTACAAAAGAAGAAGCGGCAGAGGTACTTAGGCTGAGTCATGGTGGTTTGGTGCAGAGACCATGCATATCATGGGAATATTTCAGCATTTCTGCTCTGGTTTTCAGTGTATTACACCAAAACACCCACCTGATGACATCATTTCAAGAGCAAAAGCAGCAATTTGCAGAATTCAGCTTCTTTGGGGAACTGAGCAATTGCTGAGCTGACAGCAAGTCCTGCTGGGTCCCTGTCACCTGCAGAGTGCCCGCATCCTCACCACAGTAGCGGGCATTGTGACAAAGGTTCTATGTCAGCTGGGTGTGGCAGCCGAGCGCCCGCTAGGGGAGGGGGAGCCTGTCAGCCCCGGGCCTGTCACTGCCTGCTGTCCCCCCTGTCACCAGCGAGGCCTCTGAAAAGTTTCCAAAACATGCCCAGACTTGGCTCCAAAGTGGCCAAAAGTCTCCAAGAGACAAGTTGGGAAGAAGGATATGGAACAGAGGGAGAAAGCCAAGGGAGCAGGCCCAAGGGAGGCAAGAGGAAAAAGTAGTGCGGGGCTGCAGGACTGAAATGGAGGAATTGAAAGATGAAAGCCAGGAAGAAGGAGAGTTTGAGAAAAGGAGAGAGGAAAGAAGAGACATGCAGCCAGACGAGGGCTTAGTGAGAGAGGCTGGGACAGAGAACAGGATGAGAAGGAAATAAGGCAAGGCAAGGCAAGGCTAGGCCAAAGGACGTTTCTTTGATTTATATTTTCTACCACATTCATCTTGAGATGAGAGGAAAGCCATCAGACCATATGGATTAGGCCCAAAAAAAAGCCCCGGCTACTTGAGACACTTAGACTAAGCCTAAACCACAAAGATCTCTCCATAAAGATGGTTTTTATACTGTACTTCCACAATCAGCTGGCAGTACAAAAGAACAAGCGGCAGATGTACTTAGGCTGAGTCATGGTGGTTTGGTGCAGAGACCATGCTTATCATGGGAATATTTCAGCATTTCTGCTCTGGTTTTCAGTGTATTACACCAAAACACCCACCTGATGACATCATTTCAAGAGCAAAAGCAGCAATTTGCAGAATTCAGCTTCTTTGGGGAACTGAGCAATTGCTGAGCTGACAGCAAGTCCTGCTGGGTCCCTGTCACCTGCAGAGTGCCTGCATCTTCACCACAGTAGCGGGCATTGTGACAAAGGTTCTATGTCAGCTGGGTGTGGCAGCCGAGCGCCCGCTAGGGGAGGGGGAGCCTGTCAGCCCCGGGCCTGTCACTGCCTGCTGTCCCCCCTGTCACCAGCGAGGCCTCTGAAAAGTTTCCAAAACATGCCCAGACTTGGCTCCAAAGTGGCCAAATGTCTCCAAGAGACAAGTTGGGAAGAAAGATATGGAACAGAGGGAGAAACCCAAGGGAGGAGGCCAAAGGGAGGCAAGAGGAAAAAGTAGTGCTGGGCTGCAGGACTGAAATGGAGGAATTGAAAGACGAAAGCCAGAAAGCAGGAGAGTTTGAGAAAAGGAGAGAGGAAAGAAGAGACATGCAGCCAGACGAGGGCTTAGTGAGAGAGGCTGGGACAGAGAACAGGATGAGAAGGAAATAAGGCAAGGCAAGGCAAGGCAAGGCTAGGCCAAAGGACGTTTCTTTGATTTATATTTTCTACCACATTCATCTTGAGATGAGAGGAAAGCCATCAGACCATATGGATTATGCCCAAACAAAAGCCCCGGCTACTTGAGACACTTAGACTAAGCCTAAACCGCAAAGATCTCTCCATAAAGATGGTTTTTATACTGTACTTTCACAATCAGCTGGCAGTACAAAAGAACAAGCGGCAGACATACTTAGGCTGAGACATGGTGGTTTGGTGCAGAGACCATGCATATCATGGGAATATTTCAGCATTTCTGCTCTGGTTTTCAGTGTATTACACCAAAACACCCACCTGATGACATCATTTCAAGAGCAAAAGCAGCAATTTGCAGAATTCAGCTTCTTTGGGGAACTGAGCAATTGCTGAGCTGACAGCAAGTCCTGCTGGGTCCCTGTCACCTGCAGAGTGCCCGCATCCTCACCACGGTAGCGGGCATCGTGACAAAGGTTCTATGTCAGCTGGGTGTGGCAGCCGAGCGCCCACTAGGGGAGGGGGAGCCTGTCAGCCCCGGGCCTGTCACTGCCTGCTGTCCCCCCTTTCACCAGCGAGGCCTCTGAAAAGTTTCCAAAACATGCCCAGACTTGGGTCCAAAGTGGCCAAAAGTCTCCAAGAGACAAGTCGGGAGGAAGGATATGGAAGAGAGGGAGAAAGCCAAGGGAGCAGGCCCAAGGGAGACAAGAGAAAAAAGTAGTGCCGGGCTGCAGGACTGAAATGGAGGAATTGAAAGACGAAAGCCAGGAAGCAGGAGAGTTTGAGAAAAGGAGAGAGGAAAGAAGAGACATGTAGCCAGACGAGGGCTTAGTGAGAGAGGCTGGGACAGAGAACAGGATGAGAAGGAAATAAGGCAAGGCAAGGCAAGGCTAGGCCAAAGGACGTTTCTTTGATTTATATTTTCTACCACATTCATCTTGAGATGAGAGGAAAGCCATCAGACCATATGGATTAGGCCCAAACAAAAGCCCCGGCTACTTGAGACACTTAGACTAAGCCTAAACCACAAAGATCTCTCCATAAAGATGGTTTTTATACTGTACTTCCACAATCAGCTGGCAGTACAAAAGAACAAGCGGCAGACATACTTAGGCTGAGTCATGGTGGTTTGGTGCAGAGACCATGCATATCATGGGAATGTTTGAGCATTTCTGCTCTGGTTTTCAGTGTATTACACCAAAACACCCACCTGATGACATCATTTCAAGAGCAAAAGCAGAAATTTGCAGAATTCAGCTTCTTTGGGGAACTGAGCAATTGCTGAGCTGACAGCAAGTCCTGCTGGGTCCCTGTCACCTGCAGAGTGCCCGCATCCTCACCACGGTAGCGGGCATTGTGACAAAGGTTCTACGGCAGCTGGGTGTGGCAGCCGAGCGCCCGCTAGGGGATGGTGAGCCTGTCAGCCCCGGGCCTGTCACTGCCTGCTGTCCCCCCTGTCACCAGCGAGGCCTCTGAAAAGTTTCCAAAACATGCCCAGACTTGGGTCCAAAGTGGCCAAAAGTCTCCAAGAGACAAGTCGAGAAGAAGGATATGGAAGAGAGGGAGAAAGCCAAGGGAGCAGGCCAAAGGGAGGCAAGAGAAAAAAGTAGTGCTGGGCTGCAGGACTGAAATGGAGGAATTGAAAGACGAAAGCCAGGAAGCAGGAGAGTTTGAGAAAAGGAGAGAGGAAAGAAGAGACATGCAGCCAGACGAGGGCTTAGTGAGAGAGGCTGGGACAGAGAACAGGATGAGAAGGAAATAAGGCAAGGCAAGGCAAGGCAAGGCTAGGCCAAACGAGATTTCCTTGATTTATATTTTCTACCACATTCATCTTGAGATGAGGAGGAAAGCCATCAGACCTTATGGATTAGGCCCAAACAAAAGCCCCGGCTACTTGAGAAACTTAGACTAAGCCTAAACCGCAAAGATCTCTCCATAAAGATGGTTTTTATACTGTACTTTCACAATCAGCTGGCAGTACAAAAGAACAAGCGGCAGACATACTTAGGCTGAGACATGGTGGTTTGGTGCAGAGACCATGCATATCATGGGAATATTTCAGCATTTCTGCTCTGGTTTTCAGTGTATTACACCAAAACACCCACCTGATGACATCATTTCAAGAGCAAAAGCAGCAATTTGCAGAATTCAGCTTCTTTGGGGAACTGAGCAATTGCTGAGCTGACAGCAAGTCCTGCTGGGTCCCTGTCACCTGCAGAGTGCCCGCATCCTCACCACGGTAGCGGGCATCGTGACAAAGGTTCTATGTCAGCTGGGTGTGGCAGCCGAGCGCCCACTAGGGGAGGGGGAGCCTGTCAGCCCCGGGCCTGTCACTGCCTGCTGTCCCCCCTTTCACCAGCGAGGCCTCTGAAAAGTTTCCAAAACATGCCCAGACTTGGGTCCAAAGTGGCCAAAAGTCTCCAAGAGACAAGTCGGGAGGAAGGATATGGAAGAGAGGGAGAAAGCCAAGGGAGCAGGCCCAAGGGAGACAAGAGAAAAAAGTAGTGCCGGGCTGCAGGACTGAAATGGAGGAATTGAAAGACGAAAGCCAGGAAGCAGGAGAGTTTGAGAAAAGGAGAGAGGAAAGAAGAGACATGTAGCCAGACGAGGGCTTAGTGAGAGAGGCTGGGACAGAGAACAGGATGAGAAGGAAATAAGGCAAGGCAAGGCAAGGCTAGGCCAAAGGACGTTTCTTTGATTTATATTTTCTACCACATTCATCTTGAGATGAGAGGAAAGCCATCAGACCATATGGATTAGGCCCAAACAAAAGCCCCGGCTACTTGAGACACTTAGACTAAGCCTAAACCACAAAGATCTCTCCATAAAGATGGTTTTTATACTGTACTTCCACAATCAGCTGGCAGTACAAAAGAACAAGCGGCAGACATACTTAGGCTGAGTCATGGTGGTTTGGTGCAGAGACCATGCATATCATGGGAATGTTTGAGCATTTCTGCTCTGGTTTTCAGTGTATTACACCAAAACACCCACCTGATGACATCATTTCAAGAGCAAAAGCAGAAATTTGCAGAATTCAGCTTCTTTGGGGAACTGAGCAATTGCTGAGCTGACAGCAAGTCCTGCTGGGTCCCTGTCACCTGCAGAGTGCCCGCATCCTCACCACGGTAGCGGGCATTGTGACAAAGGTTCTACGGCAGCTGGGTGTGGCAGCCGAGCGCCCGCTAGGGGATGGTGAGCCTGTCAGCCCCGGGCCTGTCACTGCCTGCTGTCCCCCCTGTCACCAGCGAGGCCTCTGAAAAGTTTCCAAAACATGCCCAGACTTGGGTCCAAAGTGGCCAAAAGTCTCCAAGAGACAAGTCGAGAAGAAGGATATGGAAGAGAGGGAGAAAGCCAAGGGAGCAGGCCAAAGGGAGGCAAGAGAAAAAAGTAGTGCTGGGCTGCAGGACTGAAATGGAGGAATTGAAAGACGAAAGCCAGGAAGCAGGAGAGTTTGAGAAAAGGAGAGAGGAAAGAAGAGACATGCAGCCAGACGAGGGCTTAGTGAGAGAGGCTGGGACAGAGAACAGGATGAGAAGGAAATAAGGCAAGGCAAGGCAAGGCAAGGCTAGGCCAAACGAGATTTCCTTGATTTATATTTTCTACCACATTCATCTTGAGATGAGGAGGAAAGCCATCAGACCTTATGGATTAGGCCCAAACAAAAGCCCCGGCTACTTGAGACACTTAGACTAAGTCTAAACCACAAAGATCTTACCATAAAGATGGTTTTTATACTGTACTTTCACAATCAGCTGGCAGTACAAAAGAACAAGCGGCAGATGTACTTAGGCTGAGTCATGGTGGTTTGGTGCAGAGACCATGCATATCATGGGAATATTTCAGCATTTCTGCTCTGGTTTTCAGTGTAGTACACCAAAACACCCACCTGATGACATCATTTCAAGAGCAAAGCAGCAATTTGCAAAATTCAACTTCTTTGGGGAACTGAGCAATTGCTGAGCTGACAGCAAGTCTTGCTGGGTCCCTGTCACCTGCAGAGTGCCCGCATCCTCACCACAGTAGCGGGCATTGTGACAAAGGTTCTATGTCAGCTGGGTGTGGCAGCCGAGCGCCCGCTAGGGGAGGGGGAGCCTGTCAGCCCCGGGCCTGTCACTGCGTGCTGTCCCCCCTGTCACCAGCGAGGCCTCTGAAAAGTTTCCAAAACATGCCCAGACCGGGGTCTAAAGTGGCCAAAAGTCTCCAAGAGACAATTTGGGAAGAAGCATATGGAACAGAGGGAGAAACCCAAGGGAGCAGGCCAAAGGGAGGCAAGAGGAAAAAGTAGTGCTGGGCTGCAGGACTGAAATGGAGGAATTGAAAGACGAAAGCCAGGAAGCAGGAGAGTTTGAGAAAAGGAGAGAGGAAAGAAGAGACATGCAGCCAGACGAGGGCTTAGTGAGAGAGGCTGGGACAGAGAACAGGATGAGAAGGAAATAAGCCAAGGCAAGGCAAGGCAAGGCTAGGCCAAAGGACGTTTCTTTGTTTTATATTTTTACCACATTCATCTTGAGATGAGAGGAAAGCCATCAGACCTTATGGACTAGGCCCAAATAAAAGCCCCGGCTACTTGAGACACTTAGACTAAGCCTAAACCACAAAGATCTCTCCATAAAGATGGTTTTTATACTGTACTTCCACAATCAGCTGGCAGTACAAAAGAACAAGCGGCAGACATACTTAGGCTGAGTCATGGTGGTTTGGTGCAGAGACCATGCATATCATGGGAATATTTCAGCATTTCTGCTCTGGTTTTCAGTGTATTACACCAAAACACCCACCTGATGACATCATTTCAAGAGCAAAGCAGCAATTTGCAAAATTCAACTTCTTTGGGGAACTGAGCAATTGCTGAGCTGACAGCAAGTCCTGCTGGGTCCCTGTCACCTGCAGAGTGCCCGCATCCTCACCACGGTAGCGGGCATTGTGACAAAGGTTCTATGTCAGCTGGGTGTGGGAGCCGACCGTCTGCTAGGGGAGGGGGAGCCTGTCAGCCCCGGGCCTGTCACTGCCTGCTGTCCCCCGTGTCACCAGCAAGGCCTCTGAAAAGTTACCAAAACATGCCCAGACTTGGGTCCAAAGTGGCCAAAAGTCTCCAAGAGACAAGTCGGGAAGAAGGATATGGAAGAGAGGGAGAAAGCCAAGGGAGCAGGCCAAAGGGAGGCAAGAGAAAAAAGTAGTGCCGGGCTGCAGGACTGAAATGGAGGAATTGAAAGACGAAAGCCAGGAAGCAGGAGAGTTTGAGAAAAGGAGAGAGGAAAGAAGAGACATGCAGCCAGACGAGGGCTTAGTGAGAGAGGCTGGGACAGAGAACAGGATGAGAAGGAAATAAGGCAAGGCTAGGCAAGGCAAGGCTAGGCCAAACGAGGTTTCCTTGATTTATATTTTCTACCACATTCATCTTGAGATGAGGAGGAAAGCCATCAGACCTTATGGATTAGGCCCAAACAAAAGCCCCGGCTACTTGAGACACTTAGACTAAGTCTAAACCACAAAGATCTTACCATAAAGATGGTTTTTATATTGTACTTTCACAATCAGCTGGCAGTACAAAAGAACAAGCGGCAGATGTACTTAGGCTGAGTCATGGTGGTTTGGTACAGAGACCATGCATATCATGGGAATATTTCAGCATTTCTGCTCTGGTTTTCAGTGTAGTACACCAAAACACCCACCTGATGACATCATTTCAAGAGCAAAGCAGCAATTTGCAAAATTCAACTTCTTTGGGGAACTGAGCAATTGCTGAGCTGACAGCAAGTCCTGCTGGGTCCCTGTCACCTGCAGAGTGCCCGCATCCTCACCACGGTAGCGGGCATTGCGACAAAGGTTCTATGTCAGCTGGGTGTGGCAGCCGAGCGCCCGCTAGGGGAGGGGGAGCCTGTCAGCCCCGGGCCTGTCACTGCCTGCTGTCCCCCCTGTCACCAGCGAGGCCTCTGAAAAGTTCCAAAACATGCCCAGACTTGGCTCCAAAGTGGCCAAAAGTCTCCAAGGGACAAGTCGGGAAGAAGGATATGGAAGAGAGGGAGAAAGCCAAGGGAGCAGGCCAAAGGGAGGCAAGAGAAAAAAGTAGTGCCGGGTTGCAGGACTGAAATGGAGGAATTGAAAGACGAAAGCCAGGAAGCAGGAGAGTTTGAGAAAAGGAGAGAGGAAAGAAGAGACATGCAGCCAGACGAGGGCTTAGTGAGAGAGGCTGGGACAGAGAACAGGATGAGAAGGAAATAAGGCAAGGCAAGGCAAGGCTAGGCCAAAGGACGTTTCTTTGATTTATATTTTCTACCACATTCATCTTGAGATGAGAGGAAAGCCATCAGACCATATGGATTAGGCCCAAAAAAAAGCCCCGGCTACTTGAGACACTTAGACTAAGTCTAAACCGCAAAGATCTCTCCATAAAGATGGTTTTTATACTGTACTTTCACAATCAGCTGGCAGTACAAAAGAACAAGCGGCAGACATACTTAGGCTGAGACATGGTGGTTTGGTGCAGAGAGCATGCATATCATGGGAATATTTCAGCATTTCTGCTCTGGTTTTCAGTGTATTACACCAAAACACCCACCTGATGACATCATTTCAAGAGCAAAAGCAGCAATTTGCAGAATTCAGCTTCTTTGGGGAACTGAGCAATTGCTGAGCTGACAGCAAGTCCTGCTGGGTCCCTGTCAACTGCAGAGTGCCCGCATCCTCACCACGGTAGCAGGCATCGTGACAAAGGTTCTATGTCAGCTGGGTGTGGCAGCCGAGCGCCCACTAGGGGAGGGGGAGCCTGTCAGCCCCGGGCCTGTCACTGCCTGCTGTCCCCCCTGTCACCAGCGAGGCCTCTGAAAAGTTTCCAAAACATCCCCAGATTTGGCTCCAAAGTGGCCAAAAGTCTCCAAGAGACAAGTCGGGAAGAAGGATATGGAAGAGAGGGAGAAAGCCAAGGGAGCAGGCCCAAGGGAGGCAAGAGAAAAAAGTAGTGCCGGGCTGCAGGACTGAAATGGAGGAATTGAAAGACGAAAGCCAGGAAGCAGGAGAGTTTGAGAAAAGGAGAGAGGAAAGAAGAGACATGCAGCCAGACGAGGGCTTAGTGAGAGAGGCTGGGACAGAGAACAGGATGAGAAGGAAATAAGGCAAGGCAAGGCAAGGCTAGGCCAAAGGACGTTTCTTTGATTTATATTTTCTACCACATTCATGTTGAGATGAGAGGAAAGCCATCAGACCATATGGATTAGGCCCAAACAAAAGCCCCGGCTACTTGAGACACTTAGACTAAGCCTAAACCAGAAAGATCTCTCCATAAAGATGGTTTTTATACTGTACTTCCACAATCAGCTGGCAGTACAAAAGAACAAGCGGCAGACATACTTAGGCTGAGTCATGGTGGTTTGGTGCAGAGACCATGCATATCATGGGAATATTTCAGCATTTCTGCTCTGGTTTTCAGTGTATTAAACCAAAACACCCACCTGATGACATCATTTCAAGAGCAAAAGCAGTAATTTGCAGAATTCAGCTTCTTTGGGGAACTGAGCAATTGCTGAGCTGACAGCAAGTCCTGCTGGGTCCCTGTCACCTGCAGAGTGCCCGCATCCTCACCACAGTAGCGGGCATTGTGACAAAGGTTCTATGTCAGCTGGGTGTGGCAGCCGAGCGCTCGCTAGGGGAGGGGGAGCCTGTCAGCCCCGGGCCTGTCACTGCCTGCTGTCCCCCCTGTCACCAGCGAGGCCTCTGAAAAGTTTCCAAAACATCCCCAGACTTGGCTCCAAAGTGGGCAAAAGTCTCCAAGAGACAAGTCGGGAAGAAAGATATGGAAGAGAGGGAGAAAGCCAAGGGAGCAGGCCAAAGGGAGGCAAGAGAAAAAAGTAGTGCCGGGCTGCAGGACTGAAATGGAGGAATTGAAAGACGAAAGCCAGGAAGCAGGAGAGTTTGAGAAAAGGAGAGAGGAAAGAAGAGACATGCAGCCAGACGAGGGCTTAGTGAGAGAGGCTGGGACAGAGAACAGGATGAGAAGGAAATAAGGCAAGGCAAGGCAAAGCAAGGCTAGGCCAAACGAGGTTTCCTTGATTTATATTTTCTACCACATTCATCTTGAGATGAGGAGGAAAGCCATCAGACCTTATGGATTAGGCCCAAACAAAAGCCCCGGCTACTTGAGACACTTAGACTAAGCCTAAACCACAAAGATCTCTCCATAAAGATGGTTTTTATACTGTACTTTCACAATCAGCTGGCAGTACAAAAGAACAAGCGGCAGATGTACTTAGGCTGAGTCATGGTGGTTTGGTGCAGAGACCATGCATATCATGGGAATATTTCAGCATTTCTGCTCTGGTTTTCAGTGTATTACACCAAAACACCCACCTGATGACATCATTTCAAGAGCAAAGCAGCAATTTGCAAAATTCAACTTCTTTGGGGAACTGAGCAATTGCTGAGCTGACAGCAAGTCCTGCTGGGTCCCTGTCACCTGCAGAGTGCCCGCATCCTCACCACGGTAGCGGGCATTGTGACAAAGGCTCTATGTCAGCTGGGTGTGGCAGCCGAGCGCCCGCTAGGGGAGGGGGAGCCTGTCAGCCCCGGGCCTGTCACTGCCTGCTGTCCCCCCTGTCACCAGCGAGGCCTCTGAGAAGTTTCCAAAACATGCCCAGACTTGGCTCCAAAGTGGCCAAAAGTCTCCAAGAGACAAGTCGGGAAGAAGAATATGGAAGAGAGGGAGAAAGCCAAGGGAGCAGGCCAAAGGGAGGCAAGAGGAAAAAGTAGTGCCGGGCTGCAGGACTGAAATGGAGGAATTGAAAGACGAAAGCCAGGAAGCAGGAGAGTTTGAGAAAAGGAGAGAGGAAAGAAGAGACATGCAGCCAGACGAGGGGTTAGTGAGAGAGGCTGGGACAGAGAACAGGATGAGAAGGAAATAAGGCAAGGCAAGGCAAGGCAAGGCTAGGCCAAACGAGGTTTCCCTGATTTATATTTTCTACCACATTCATCTTGAAATGAGGAGGAAAGCCATCAGACCTTATGGATTAGGCCCAAACAAAAGCCCTGGCTACTTGAGATACTTAGACTAAGTCTAAACCACAAAGATCTTACCATAAAGATGGTTTTTATACTGTACTTTCACAATCAGCTTGCAGTACAAAAGAACAAGCGGCAGACATACTTAGGCTGAGTCATGGTGGTTTGGTGCAGAGACCATGCATATCATGGAAATATTTCAGCATTTCTGCTCTGGTTTTCAGTGTATTACACCAAAACACCCACCTGATGACATCATTTCAAGAGCAAAAGCAGCAATTTGCAGAATTCAGCTTCTTTGGGGAACTGAGCAATTGCTGAGCTGACAGCAAGTCCTGCTGGGTCCCTGTCACCTGCAGAGTGCCCGCATCCTCACCACGGTAGCGGTTATTGTGACAAAGGTTCTATGTCAGCTGGGTGTGGCAGCCGAGCGCCCGCTAGGGGAGGGGGAGCCTGTCAGCCCCGGGCCTGTCACTGCCTGCTGTCCCCCCTGTCACCAGCGAGGCCTCTGAAAAGTTTCCAAAACATGCCCAGACTTGGGTCCAAAGTGGCCAAAAGTCTCCAAGAGTCAAGTCGGGAAGAAGTATATGGAAGAGAGGGAGAAAGCCAAGGGAGCAGGCCCAAGGGAGGCAAGAGAAAAAAGTAGTGCCGGGCTGCAGGACTGAAATGGAGGAATTGAAAGACGAAAGCCAGGAAGCAGGAGAGTTTGAGAAAAGGAGAGAGGAAAGAAGAGACATGCAGCCAGACGAGGGCTTAGTGAGAGAGGCTGGGACAGAGAACAGGATGAGAAGGAAATAAGGCAAGGCAAGGCAAGGCTAGTCCAAAGGACGTTTCTTTGATTTATATTTTCTACCACATTCATCTTGAGATGAGAGGAAAGCCATCAGACGTTATGGATTAGGCCCAAACAAAAGCCCCGGCTACTTGAGACACTTAGACTAAGTCTAAACCACAAAGATCTTACCATAAAGATGGTTTTTATACTGTACTTTCACAATCAGCTGGCAGTACAAAAGAACAAGCGGCAGATGTACTTAGGCTGAGTCATGGTGGTTTGGTGCAGAGACCATGCATATCATGGGAATATTTCAGCATTTCTGCTCTGGATTTCAGTGTAATACACCAAAACACCCACCTGATGACATCATTTCAAGAGCAAAGCAGCAATTTGCAAAATTCAACTTCTTTGGGGAACTGAGCAATTGCTGAGCTGACAGCAAGTCCTGCTGGGTCCCTGTCACCTACAGAGTGCCCGCATCCTCACCACAGTAGCGGGCATTGTGACAAAGGTTCTATGTCAGCTGGGTGTGGCAGCCGAGCGCCCGCTAGGGGAGGGGGAGCCTGTCAGTCCCGGGCCTGTCACTGCCTGCTGTCCCCCCTGTCACCAGCGAGGCCTCTGAAAAGTTTCCAAAACATGCCCAGACTTGGCTCCAAAGTGGCCAAAAGTCTCCAAGAGACAAGTCGGGAAGAAGGATATGGAAGAGAGGGAGAAAGCCAAGGGAGCAGGCCAAAGGGAGGCAAGAGAAAAGAGTAGTGCCGGGCTGCAGGACTGAAATGGAGGAATTGAAAGAGGAAAGCCAGGAAGCAGGAGAGTTTGAGAAAAGGAGAGAGGAAAGAAGAGACATGCAGCCAGACGAGGGCTTAGTGAGAGAGGCTGGGACAGAGAACAGGATGAGAAGGAAATAAGGCAAGGCAAGGCAAGGCAAGGCTAGGCCAAAGGACGTTTCTTTGATTTATATTTTCTACCACATTCATCTTGAGATGAGAGGAAAGCCATCAGACGTTATGGATTAGGCCCAAACAAAAGCCCCGGCTACTTGAGACACTTAGACTAAGCCTAAACCACAAAGATCTCTCCATAAAGATGGTTTTTATACTGTACTTCCACAATCAGCTGGCAGTACGAAATAACAAGCGGCAGACATACTTAGGCTGAGACATGGTGGTTTGGTGCAGAGACCATGCATATCATGGGAATATTTCAGCATTTCTGCTCTGGTTTTCAGTGTATTACACCAAAACACCCACCTGATGACATCATTTCAAGAGCAAAGCAGCAATTTGCAAAATTCAACTTCTTTGGGGAACTGAGCAATTGCTGAGCTGACAGCAAGTCCTGCTGGGTCCCTGTCACCTGCAGAGTGCCCGCATCCTCACCACGGTAGCGGGCATTGTGACAAAGGTTCTACGTCAGCTGGGTGTGGCAGCCGAGCGCCCGCTAGGGGAGGGGGAGCCTGTCAGCCCCGGGCCTGTCACTGCCTGCTGTCCCCCCTGTCACCAGCGAGGCCTCTGAAAAGTTTCCAAAACATGCCCAGACTTGGCTCCAAAGTGGCCAAAAGTCTCCAAGAGACAAGTCGGGAAGAAGAATATGGAAGAGAGGGAGAAAGCCAAGGGAGCAGGCCAAAGGGAGGCAAGAGGAAAAAGTAGTGCCGGGCTGCAGGACTGAAATGGAGGAATTGAAAGACGAAAGCCAGGAAGCAGGAGAGTTTGAGAAAAGGAGAGAGGAAAGAAGAGACATGCAGCCAGACGAGGGCTTAGTGAGAGAGGCTGGGACAGAGAACAGGATGAGAAGGAAATAAGGCAAGGCAAGGCAAGGCAAGGCTAGGCCAAACGAGGTTTCCCTGATTTATATTTTCTACCACATTCATCTTGAAATGAGGAGGAAAGCCATCAGACCTTATGGATTAGGCCCAAACAAAAGCCCTGGCTACTTGAGACACTTAGACTAAGTCTAAACCAGAAAGATCTCTCCATAAAGATGGTTTTTATACTGTACTTCTACAATCAGCTGGCAGTACAAAAGAACAAGCGGCAGACATACTTAGGCTGAGACATGGTGGTTTGGTGCAGAGACCATGCATATCATGGGAATATTTCAGCATTTCTGCTCTGGTTTTCAGTGTATTACACCAAAACACCCACCTGATGACATCATTTCAAGAGCAAAAGCAGCAATTTGCAGAATTCAGCTTCTTTGGGGAACTGAGCAATTGCTGAGCTGACAGCAAGTCCTGCTGGGTCCCTGTCACCTGCAGAGTGCCCGCATCCTCACCACGGTAGCGGGCATTGTGACAAAGGTTCTATGTCAGCTGGGTGTGGCAGCCGAGCGCCCGCTAGGGGAGGGGGAGCCTGTCAGCCCCGGGCCTGTCACTGCCTGCTGTCCCCCGTGTCACCAGCGAGGCCTCTGAAAAGTTTCCAAAACATGCTCAGACTTGGCTCCAGAGTGGCCAAAAGTCTCCAAGAGACAAGTCGGGAAGAAGGATATGGAAGAGAGGGAGAAAGCCAAGGGAGCAGGCCAAAGGGAGGGAAGAGAAAAAAGTAGTGCCGGGCTGCAGGACTGAAATGGAGGAATTGAAAGACGAAAGCCAGGAAGCAGGAGAGTTTGAGAAAAGGAGAGAGGAAAGAAGAGACATGCAGCCAGACGAGGGCTTAGTGAGAGAGGCTGGGACAGAGAACAGGATGAGAAGGAAATAAGGCAAGGCAAGGCAAGGCTAGGCCAAACGAGGTTTCCTTGATTTATATTTTCTACCACATTCATCTTGAGATGAGGAGGAAAGCCATCAGACCTTATGGATTAGGCCCAAACAAAAGCCCCGGCTACTTGAGACACTTAGACTAAGCCTAAACCAGAAAGATCTCTCCATAAAGATGGTTTTTATACTGTACTTCCACAATCAGCTGGCAGTACAAAAGAACAAGCGGCAGACATACTTAGGCTTAGACATGGTGGTTTGGTGCAGAGACCATGCTTATCATGGGAATATTTCAGCATTTCTGCTCTTGTTTTCAGTGTATTACACCAAAACACCCACCTGATGACATCATTTCAAGAGCAAAAGCAGCAATTTGCAGAATTCAGCTTCTTTGGGGAACTGAGCAATTGCTGAGCTGACAGCAAGTCCTGCTGGGTCCCTGTCACCTGCAGAGTGCCCGCATCCTCACCACGGTAGCGGTTATTGTGACAAAGGTTCTATGTCAGCTGGGTGTGGCAGCCGAGCGCCCGCTAGGGGAGGGGGAGCCTGTCAGCCCCGGGCCTGTCACTGCCTGCTGTCCCCCCTGTCACCAGCGAGGCCTCTGAAAAGTTTCCAAAACATGCCCAGACTTGGGTCCAAAGTGGCCAAAAGTCTCCAAGAGTCAAGTCGGGAAGAAGTATATGGAAGAGAGGGAGAAAGCCAAGGGAGCAGGCCCAAGGGAGGCAAGAGAAAAAAGTAGTGCCGGGCTGCAGGACTGAAATGGAGGAATTGAAAGACGAAAGCCAGGAAGCAGGAGAGTTTGAGAAAAGGAGAGAGGAAAGAAGAGACATGCAGCCAGACGAGGGCTTAGTGAGAGAGGCTGGGACAGAGAACAGGATGAGAAGGAAATAAGGCAAGGCAAGGCAAGGCTAGTCCAAAGGACGTTTCTTTGATTTATATTTTCTACCACATTCATCTTGAGATGAGAGGAAAGCCACCAGACCATATGGATTAGGCCCAAACAAAAGCCCCGGCTACTTGAGACACTTAGACTAAGTCTAAACCACAAAGATCTTACCATAAAGATGGTTTTTATACTGTACTTCCACAATCAGCTGGCAGTACAAAAGAACAAGCGGCAGACATACTTAGGCTGAGACATGGTGGTTTGGTGCAGAGACCATGCATATCATGGGAATATTTGAGCATTTCTGCTCTGGTTTTCAGTGTATTACACCAAAACACCCACCTGATGACATCATTTCAAGAGCAAAAGCAGCAATTTGCAGAATTCAGCTTCTTTGGGGAACTGAGCAATTGCTGAGCTGACAGCAAGTCCTGCTGGGTCCCTGTCACCTGCAGAGTGCGCGCATCCTCACCACGGTAGCGGGCATTGTGACAAAGGTTCTACGTCAGCTGGGTGTGGCAGCCGAGCGCCCGCTAGGGGTGGGGGAGCCTGTCAGCCCCGGGCCTGTCACTGCCTGCTGTCCCCCGTGTCACCAGCGAGGCCTCTGAAAAGTTTCCAAAACATGCCCAGACTTGGCTCCAAAGTGGCCAAAAGTCTCCAAGAGACAAGTCGGGAAGAAGGATATGGAAGAGAGGGAGAAAGCCAAGGGAGCAGGCCAAAGGGAGGCAAGAGGAAAAAGTAGTGCCGGGCTGCAGGACTGAAATGGAGGAATTGAAAGACGAAAGCCAGGAAGCAGGAGAGTTTGAGAAAAGGAGAGAGGAAAGAAGAGACATGCAGCCAGACGAGGGCTTAGTGAGAGAGGCTGGGACAGAGAACAGGATGAGAAGGAAATAAGGCAAGGCAAGGCAAGGCAAGGCTAGGCCAAACGAGGTTTCCCTGATTTATATTTTCTACCACATTCATCTTGAGATGAGGAGGAAAGCCATCAGACCTTATGGATTAGGCCCAAACAAAAGCCCCGGCTACTTGAGACACTTAGACTAAGCCTAAACCACAAAGATCTTACCATAAAGATGGTTTTTATACTGTACTTTCACAATCAGCTGGCAGTACAAAAGAACAAGCGGCAGATGTTCTTAGGCTGAGTCATGGTGGTTTGGTGCAGAGACCATGCATATCATGGGAATAGTTCAGCATTTCTGCTCTGGTTTTCAGTGTATTACACCAAAACACCCACCTGATGACATCATTTCAAGAGCAAAGCAGCAATTTGCAAAATTCAACTTCTTTGGGGAACTGAGCAATTGCTGAGCTGACAGCAAGTCCTGCTGGGTCCCTGTCACCTGCAGAGTGCCCGCATCCTCACCACAGTAGCGGGCATTGTGACAAAGGTTCTATGTCAGCTGGGTGTGGCAGCAGAGCGCCCGCTAGGGGAGGGGGAGCCTGTCAGCCCCGGGCCTGTCACTGCCTGCTGTCCCCCCTGTCACCAGCGAGGCCTCTGAAAAGTTTCCAAAACATGCCCAGACTTGGGTGCAAAGTGGCCAAAAGTCTCCAAGAGACAAGTCGGGAAGAAGGATATGGAAGAGAGGGAGAAAGCCAAGGGAGCAGGCCAAAGGGAGGCAAGAGGAAAAAGTAGTGCCGGGCTGCAGGACTGAAATGGAGGAATTGAAAGACGAAAGCCAGGAAGCAGGAGAGTTTGAGAAAAGGAGAGAGGAAAGAAGAGACATGCAGCCAGACGAGGGCTTAGTGAGAGAGGCTGGGACAGAGAACAGGATGAGAAGGAAATAAGCCAAGGCAAGGCAAGGCTAGGCCAAAGGACGTTTCTTTGATTTATATTTTCTACCACATTCATCTTGATATGAGAGGAATGCCATCAGACCATATGGATTAGGCCCAAACAAAAGCCCCGGCTACTTGAGACACTTAGACTAAGCCTAAACCAGAAAGATCTCTCCATAAAGATGGTTTTTATACTGTACTTCCACAATCTTCTCTCAGTACAAAAGAACAAGCGGCAGACATACTTAGGCTGAGACATGGTGGTTTGGTGCAGAGACCATGCATATCATGGGAATATTTGAGGATTTCTGCTCTGGTTTTCAGTGTATTACACCAAAACACCCACCTGATGACATCATTTCAAGAGCAAAAGCAGCAATTTGCAGAATTCAGCTTCTTTGGGGAACTGAGCAATTGCTGAGCTGACAACAAGTCCTGCTGGGTCCCTGTCACCTGCAGAGTGCCCGCATCCTCCCCACGGTAGCGGGCATTGTGACAAAGGTTCTACGTCATCTGGGTGTGGCAGCCGAGCGCCCGCTAGGGGAGGGGGAGCCTGTCAGCCCCGGGCCTGTCACTGCCTGCTGTCCCCCGTGTCAGCAGCGAGGCCTCTGAAAAGTTTCCAAAACATGCCCAGACTTGGCTCCAAAGTGGCCAAAAGTCTCCAAGAGGCAAGTCGGGAGAAGGATATGGAAGAGAGGGAGAAAGCCAAGGGAGCAGGCCCAAGGGAGGCAAGAGGAAAAACTAGTGAGGGGCTGCAGGAATGAAATGGAGGAATTGAAAGAGGAAAGCCAGGAAGCAGGAGAGTTTGAGAAAAGGAGAGAGGAAAGAAGAGACATGCAGCCAGACGAGGGCTTAGTGAGAGAGGCTGGGACAGAGAACAGGATGAGAAGGAAATAAGGCAAGGCAAGGCAAGGCAAGGCTAGGCCAAAGGACGTACCTTTGATTTATATTTTCTACCACATTCATCTTGAGATGAGAGGAAAGCCATCAGACCATATGGATTAGGCCCAAACAAAAGCCCCGGCTACTTGAAACACTTAGACTAAGCCTGAACCAGAAAGATCTCTCCATAAAGATGGTTTTTATACTGTACTTCCACAATCAGCTGGCAGTACAAAAGAAGAAGCGGCAGACATACTTAGGCTGAGACATGGTGGTTTGGTGCAGAGACCATGCATATCATGGGAATATTTCAGCATTTCTGCTCTGGTTTTCAGTGTATTATACCAAAACACCCACCTGATGACATCATTTCAAGAGCAAAAGCAGCAATTTGCAGAATTCAGCTTCTTTGGGGAACTGAGCAATTGCTGAGCTGACAGCAAGTCCTGCTGGGTCCCTGTCACCTGCAGAGTGCCCGCATCCTCACCACGGTAGCGGGCATTGTGACAAAGGTTCTATGTCAGCTGGGTGTGGCAGCCGAGCGCCCGCTAGGGGAGGGGGAGCCTGTCAGCCCCGGGCCTGTCACTGCCTGCTGTCCCCCCTGTCACCAGCGAGGCCTCTGAAAAGTTTCCAAAACATCCCCAGACTTGGCTCCAAAGTGGCCAAAAGTCTCCAAGAGACAAGTCGGGAAGAAGAATATGGAAGAGAGGGAGAAAGCCAAGGGAGCAGGCCAAAGGGAGGCAAGAGGAAAAAGTAGTGCCGGGCTGCAGGACTGAAATGGAGGAATTGAAAGAGGAAAGCCAGGAAGCAGGAGAGTTTGAGAAAAGGAGAGAGGAAAGAAGAGACATGCAGCCAGACGAGGGCTTAGTGAGAGAGGCTGGGACAGAGAACAGGATGAGAAGGAAATAAGGCAAGGCAAGGCAAGGCAAGGCTAGGCCAAAAGAGGTTTCCTTGATTTATATTTTCTACCACATTCATCCTGAGATGAGGAGGAAAGCCATCAGACCTTATGGATTAGGCCCAAACAAAAGCCCCGGCTACTTGAGACACTTAGACTAAGTCTAAACCACAAAGATCTTACTATAAAGATGGTTTTTATACTGTACTTTCACAATCAGCTGGCAGTACAAAAGAACAAGCGGCAGATGTACTTAGGCTGAGACATGGTGGTTTGGTGCAGAGACCATGCATATCATGGGAATATTTCAGCATTTCTGCTCTGGTTTTCAGTGTATTACACCAAAACACCCACCTGATGACATCATTTCAAGAGCAAAAGCAGCAATTTGCAGAATTCAGCTTCTTTGGGGAACTGAGCAATTGCTGAGCTGACAGCAAGTCCTGCTGGGTCCCTGTCACCTGCAGAGTGCCCGCATCCTCACCACGGTAGCGGGCATTGTGACAAAGGTTCTACGTCAGCTGGGTGTGGCAGCCGAGCGCCCGCTAGGGGAGGGGGAGCCTGTCAGCCCCAGGCCTGTCACTGCCTGCACTCCCCCTTGTCACCAGCGAGGCCTCTGAAAAGTTTCCAAAACATGCCCAGACTTGGGTCCAAAGTGGCCAAAAGTCTCCAAGAGACAAGTCGGGAAGAAGGATATGGAAGAGAGGGAGAAAGCCAAGGGAGCAGGCCAAAGGGAGGCAAGAGAAAAAAGTAGTGCCGGGCTGCAGGACTGAAATGGAGGAATTGAAAGACGAAAGCCAGGAAGCAGGAGAGTTTGAGAAAAGGAGAGAGGAAAGAAGAGACATGCAGCCAGACGAGGGCTTAGTGAGAGAGGCTGGGACAGAGAACAGGATGAGAAGGAAATAAGGCAAGGCAAGGCTAGGCCAAAGGACGTTTCTTTGATTTATATTTTCTACCACAATCAACTTGAGATGAGAGGAAAGCCATCAGACCATATGGATTAGGCCCAAACAAAAGCCCCGGCTACTTGAGACACTTAGACTAAGCCTAAACCAGAAAGATCTCTCCATAAAGATGGTTTTTATACTGTACTTCCACAATCTTCTGTCAGTACAAAAGCGGCAGACATACTTAGGCTGAGACATGGTGGTTTGGTGCAGAGACCATGCATATCGTGGGAATATTTCAGCATTTCTGCTCTGGTTTTCAGTGTATTACACCAAAACACCCACCTGATGACATCATTTCAAGAGCAAAAGCAGCAATTTGCAGAATTCAGCTTCTTTGGGGAACTGAGCAATTGCTGAGCTGACAGCAAGTCCTGCTGGGTCCCTGTCACCTGCAGAGTGCCCGCATCCTCACCACGGTAGCGGGCATTGTGACAAAGGTTCTATGTCAGCTGGGTGTGGCAGCCGAGCGCCCGCTAGGGGAGGGGGAGCCTGTCAGCCCCGGGCCTGTCACTGCCTGCTGTCCCCCGTGTCACCAGCAAGGCCTCTGAAAAGTTTCCAAAACATCCCCAGATTTGGCTCCAAAGTGGCCAAAAGTCTCCAAGAGACAAGTCGGGAAGAAGAATATGGAAGAGAGGGAGAAAGCCAAGGGAGCAGGCCAAAGGGAGGCAAGAGGAAAAAGTAGTGCCGGGCTGCAGGACTGAAATGGAGGAATTGAAAGAGGAAAGCCAGGAAGCAGGAGAGTTTGAGAAAAGGAGAGAGGAAAGAAGAGACATGCAGCCAGACGAGGGCTTAGTGAGAGAGGCTGGGACAGAGAACAGGATGAGAAGGAAATAAGGCAAGGCAAGGCAATGCTAGGCCAAAGGACGTTTCTTTGATTTATATTTTCTACCACAATCAACTTGAGATGAGAGGAAAGCCATCAGACCATATGGATTAGGCCCAAACAAAAGCCCCGGCTACTTGAGACACTTAGACTAAGCCTAAACCAGAAAGATCTCTCCATAAAGATGGTTTTTATACTGTACTTCCACAATCTTCTGTCAGTACAAAAGCGGCAGACATACTTAGGCTGAGACATGGTGGTTTGGTGCAGAGACCATGCATATCGTGGGAATATTTCAGCATTTCTGCTCTGGTTTTCAGTGTATTACACCAAAACACCCACCTGATGACATCATTTCAAGAGCAAAGCAGCAATTTGCAAAATTCAACTTCTTTGGGGAACTGAGCAATTGCTGAGCTGACAGCAAGTCCTGCTGGGTCCCTGTCACCTGCAGAGTGCCCGCATCCTCACCACGGTAGCGGGCATTGTGACAAAGGTTCTACGTCAGCTGGGTGTGGCAGCCGAGCGCCCGCTAGGGGAGGGGGAGCCTGTCAGCCCCGGGCCTGTCACTGCCTGCTGTCCCACGTGTCACCAGCAAGGCCTCTGAAAAGTTTCCAAAACATGCCCAGACTTGGGTCCAAAGTGGCCAAAAGTCTCCAAGAGACAAGTAGGAAAAAGGATATGGAAGAGAGGGAGAAAGTCAAGGGAGCAGGCCAAAGGGAGGCAAGAGAAAAAAGTAGTGCCGGGCTGCAGGACTGAAATGGAGGAATTGAAAGACGAAAGCCAGGAAGCAGGACAGTTTGAGAAAAGGAGAGAGGAAAGAAGAGACATGCAGCCAGACGAGGGCTTAGTGAGAGAGGCTGGGACAGAGAACAGGATGAGAAGGAAATAAGGCAAGGCAAGGCTAGGCCAAAGGACGTTTCTTTGATTTATATTTTCTACCACATTCATCTTGAGATGAGAGGAAAGCCATCAGACCATATGGATTAGGCCCAAACAAAAGCCCCGGCTACTTGAGACACTTAGACTAAGCCTGAACCAGAAAGATCTCTCCATAAAGATGGTTTTTATACTGTACTTCCACAATCAGCTGGCAGTACAAAATAACAAGCGGCAGACATACTTAGGCTGAGACATGGTGGTTTGGTGCAGAGACCATGCATATCATGGGAATATTTCAGCATTTCTGCTCTGGTTTTCAGTGTATTACACCAAAACACCCACCTGATGACATCATTTCAAGAGCAAAAGCAGCAATTTGCAGAATTCAGCTTCTTTGGGGAACTGAGCAATTGCTGAGCTGACACCACGTCCTGCTGGGTCCCTGTCACCTGCAGAGTGCCCGCATCCTCACCACGGTAGCGGGCATTGTGACAAAGGTTCTACGTCAGCTGGGTGTGGCAGCCGAGCGCCCGCTAGGGGAGGGGGAGCCTGTCAGCCCCGGGCCTGTCACTGCCTGCTGTCCCCCCTGTCACCAGCGAGGCCTCTGAAAAGTTTCCAAAACATCCCCAGACTTGGGTCCAAAGTGGCCAAAAGTCTCCAAGAGACAAGTCGGGAAGAAGAATATGGAAGAGAGGGAGAAAGCCAAGGGAGCAGGCCAAAGGGAGGCAAGAGGAAAAAGTAGTGCCGGGCTGCAGGACTGAAATGGAGGAATTGAAAGAGGAAAGCCAGGAAGCAGGAGAGTTTGAGAAAAGGAGAGAGGAAAGAAGAGACATGCAGCCAGACGAGGGCTTAGTGAGAGAGGCTGGGACAGAGAACAGGATGAGAAGGAAATAAGGCAAGGCAAGGCAATGCTAGGCCAAAGGACGTTTCTTTGATTTATATTTTCTACCACAATCAACTTGAGATGAGAGGAAAGCCATCAGACCATATGGATTAGGCCCAAACAAAAGCCCCGGCTACTTGAGACACTTAGACTAAGCCTAAACCAGAAAGATCTCTCCATAAAGATGGTTTTTATACTGTACTTCCACAATCTTCTGTCAGTACAAAAGAACAAGCGGCAGACATACTTAGGCTGAGACATGGTGGTTTGGTGCAGAGACCATGCATATCGTGGGAATATTTCAGCATTTCTGCTCTGGTTTTCAGTGTATTACACCAAAACACCCACCTGATGACATCATTTCAAGAGCAAAGCAGCAATTTGCAAAATTCAACTTCTTTGGGGAACTGAGCAATTGCTGAGCTGACAGCAAGTCCTGCTGGGTCCCTGTCACCTGCAGAGTGCCCGCATCCTCACCACGGTAGCGGGCATTGTGACAAAGGTTCTATGTCAGCTGGGTGTGGCAGCCGAGCGCCCGCTAGGGGAGGGGGAGCCTGTCAGCCCCGGGCCTGTCACTGCCTGCTGTCCCCCGTGTCACCAGCAAGGCCTCTGAAAAGTTTCCAAAACATCCCCAGACTTGGGTCCAAAGTGGCCAAAAGTCTCCAAGAGACAAGTCGGGAAAAGGATATGGAAGAGAGGGAGAAAGCCAAGGGAGCAGGCCAAAGGGAGGCAAGAGGAAAAAGTAGTGCCGGGCTGCAGGAATGAAATGGAGGAATTGAAAGACGAAAGCCAGGAAGCAGGAGAGTTTGAGAAAAGGAGAGAGGAAAGAAGAGACATGCAGCCAGACGAGGGCTTAGTGAGAGAGGCTGGGACAGAGAACAGGATGAGAAGGAAATAAGGCAAGGCAAGGCAAGGCAAGGCTAGGCCAAACGAGGTTTCCTTGATTTATATTTTCTACCACATTCATCTTGAGATGAGGAGGAAAGCCATCAGACCTTATGGATTAGGCCCAAACAAAAGCCCCGGCAACTTGAGACACTTAGACTAAGCCTAAACCAGAAAGATCTCTCCATAAAGATGGTTTTTATACTGTACTTCCACAATCTTCTGTCAGTACAAAAGAACAAGCGGCAGACATACTTAGGCTGAGACATGGTGGTTTGGTGCAGAGACCATGCATATCATGGGAATATTTCAGCATTTCTGCTCTGGTTTTCAGTGTATTACAACAAAACACCCACCTGATGACATCATTTCAAGAGCAAAAGCAGCAATTTGCAGAATTCAGCTTCTTTGGGGAACTGAGCAATTGCTGAGCTGACAGCAAGTCCTGCTGGGTCCCTATCACCTGCAGAGTGCCCGCATCCTCACCACGGTAGCGGGCATTGTGACAAAGGCTCTATGTCAGCTGGGTGTGGCAGCCGAGCGCCCGCTAGGGGAGGGGGAGCCTGTCAGCCCCGGGCCTGTCACTGCCTGCTGTCCCCCCTGTCACCAGCGAGGCCTCTGAAAAGTTTCCAAAACATCCCCAGATTTGGCTCCAAAGTGGCCAAAAGTCTCCAAGAGACAAGTCGGGAAGAAGAATATGGAAGAGAGGGAGAAAGCCAAGGGAGCAGGCCAAAGGGAGGCAAGAGGAAAAAGTAGTGCCGGGCTGCAGGACTGAAATGGAGGAATTGAAAGAGGAAAGCCAGGAAGCAGGAGAGTTTGAGAAAAGGAGAGAGGAAAGAAGAGACATGCAGCCAGACGAGGGCTTAGTGAGAGAGGCTGGGACAGAGAACAGGATGAGAAGGAAATAAGGCAAGGCAAGGCAATGCTAGGCCAAAGGACGTTTCTTTGATTTATATTTTCTACCACAATCAACTTGAGATGAGAGGAAAGCCATCAGACCATATGGATTAGGCCCAAACAAAAGCCCCGGCTACTTGAGACACTTAGACTAAGCCTAAACCAGAAAGATCTCTCCATAAAGATGGTTTTTATACTGTACTTCCACAATCTTCTATCAGTACAAAAGTGGCAGACATACTTAGGCTGAGACATGGTGGTTTGGTGCAGAGACCATGCATATCGTGGGAATATTTCAGCATTTCTGCTCTGGTTTTCAGTGTATTACACCAAAACACCCACCTGATGACATCATTTCAAGAGCAAAGCAGCAATTTGCAAAATTCAACTTCTTTGGGGAACTGAGCAATTGCTGAGCTGACAGCAAGTCCTGCTGGGTCCCTGTCACCTGCAGAGTGCCCGCATCCTCACCACGGTAGCGGGCATTGTGACAAAGGTTCTACGTCAGCTGGGTGTGGCAGCCGATCGCCCGCTAGGGGAGGGGGAGCCTGTCAGCCCCGGGCCTGTCACTGCCTGCTGTCCCACGTGTCACCAGCAAGGCCTCTGAAAAGTTTCCAAAACATGCCCAGACTTGGGTCCAAAGTGGCCAAAAGTCTCCAAGAGACAAGTAGGAAAAAGGATATGGAAGAGAGGGAGAAAGTCAAGGGAGCAGGCCAAAGGGAGGCAAGAGAAAAAAGTAGTGCCGGGCTGCAGGACTGAAATGGAGGAATTGAAAGACGAAAGCCAGGAAGCAGGACAGTTTGAGAAAAGGAGAGAGGAAAGAAGAGACATGCAGCCAGACGAGGGCTTAGTGAGAGAGGCTGGGACAGAGAACAGGATGAGAAGGAAATAAGGCAAGGCAAGGCTAGGCCAAAGGACGTTTCTTTGATTTATATTTTCTACCACATTCATCTTGAGATGAGAGGAAAGCCATCAGACCATATGGATTAGGCCCAAACAAAAGCCCCGGCTACTTGAGACACTTAGACTAAGCCTGAACCAGAAAGATCTCTCCATAAAGATGGTTTTTATACTGTACTTCCACAATCAGCTGGCAGTACAAAATAACAAGCGGCAGACATACTTAGGCTGAGACATGGTGGTTTGGTGCAGAGACCATGCATATCATGGGAATATTTCAGCATTTCTGCTCTGGTTTTCAGTGTATTACACCAAAACACCCACCTGATGACATCATTTCAAGAGCAAAAGCAGCAATTTGCAGAATTCAGCTTCTTTGGGGAACTGAGCAATTGCTGAGCTGACAGCAAGTCCTGCTGGGTCCCTGTCACCTGCAGAGTGCCCGCATCCTCACCACGGTAGCGGGCATTGTGACAAAGGTTCTACGTCAGCTGGGTGTGGCAGCCGAGCGCCCGCTAGGGGAGGGGGAGCCTGTCAGCCCCGGGCCTGTCACTGCCTGCTGTCCCCCCTGTCACCAGCGAGGCCTCTGAAAAGTTTCCAAAACATCCCCAGACTTGGCTCCAAAGTGGCCAAAAGTCTCCAAGAGACAAGTCGGGAAGAAGAATATGGAAGAGAGGGAGAAAGCCAAGGGAGCAGGCCAAAGGGAGGCAAGAGGAAAAAGTAGTGCCGGGCTGCAGGACTGAAATGGAGGAATTGAAAGAGGAAAGCCAGGAAGCAGGAGAGTTTGAGAAAAGGAGAGAGGAAAGAAGAGACATGCAGCCAGACGAGGGCTTAGTGAGAGAGGCTGGGACAGAGAACAGGATGAGAAGGAAATAAGGCAAGGCAAGGCAATGCTAGGCCAAAGGACGTTTCTTTGATTTATATTTTCTACCACAATCAACTTGAGATGAGAGGAAAGCCATCAGACCATATGGATTAGGCCCAAACAAAAGCCCCGGCTACTTGAGACACTTAGACTAAGCCTAAACCAGAAAGATCTCTCCATAAAGATGGTTTTTATACTGTACTTCCACAATCTTCTGTCAGTACAAAAGAGCAAGCGGCAGACATACTTAGGCTGAGACATGGTGGTTTGGTGCAGAGACCATGCATATCGTGGGAATATTTCAGCATTTCTGCTCTGGTTTTCAGTGTATTACACCAAAACACCCACCTGATGACATCATTTCAAGAGCAAAGCAGCAATTTGCAAAATTCAACTTCTTTGGGGAACTGAGCAATTGCTGAGCTGACAGCAAGTCCTGCTGGGTCCCTGTCACCTGCAGAGTGCCCGCATCCTCACCACGGTAGCGGGCATTGTGACAAAGGTTCTATGTCAGCTGGGTGTGGCAGCCGAGCGCCCGCTAGGGGAGGGGGAGCCTGTCAGCCCCGGGCCTGTCACTGCCTGCTGTCCCCCGTGTCACCAGCAAGGCCTCTGAAAAGTTTCCAAAACATGCCCAGACTTGGGTCCAAAGTGGCCAAAAGTCTCCAAGAGACAAGTCGGGAAAAGGATATGGAAGAGAGGGAGAAAGTCAAGGGAGCAGGCCAAAGGGAGGGAAGAGGAAAAAGTAGTGCCGGGCTGCAGGACTGAAATGGAGGAATTGAAAGACGAAAGCCAGGAAGCAGGAGAGTTTGAGAAAAGGAGAGAGGAAAGAAGAGACATGCAGCCAGACGAGGGCTTAGTGAGAGAGGCTGGGACAGAGAACAGGATGAGAAGGAAATAAGGCAAGGCAAGGCAAGGCAAGGCTAGGCCAAACGAGGTTTCCTTGATTTATATTTTCTACCACATTCATCTTGAGATGAGGAGGAAAGCCATCAGACCTTATGGATTAGGCCCAAACAAAAGCCCCGGCAACTTGAGACACTTAGACTAAGCCTAAACCAGAAAGATCTCTCCATAAAGATGGTTTTTATACTGTACTTCCACAATCTTCTGTCAGTACAAAAGAACAAGCGGCAGACATACTTAGGCTGAGACATGGTGGTTTGGTGCAGAGACCATGCATATCATGAGAATATTTGAGCATTTCTGCTCTGGTTTTCAGTGTATTACAACAAAACACCCACCTGATGACATCATTTCAAGAGCAAAAGCAGCAATTTGCAGAATTCAGCTTCTTTGGGGAACTGAGCAATTGCTGAGCTGACAGCAAGACCTGCTGGGTCCCTATCACCTGCAGAGTGCCCGCATCCTCACCACGGTAGCGAGCATTGTGACAAAGGCTCTATGTCAGCTGGGTGTGGCAGCCGAGCGCCCGCTAGGGGAGGGGGAGCCTGTCAGCCCCGGGCCTGTCACTGCCTGCTGTCCCCCCTGTCACCAGCGAGGCCTCTGAAAAGTTTCCAAAACATCCCCAGATTTGGCTCCAAAGTGGCCAAAAGTCTCCAAGAGACAAGTCGGGAAGAAGAATATGGAAGAGAGGGAGAAAGCCAAGGGAGCAGGCCAAAGGGAGGCAAGAGGAAAAAGTAGTGCCGGGCTGCAGGACTGAAATGGAGGAATTGAAAGAGGAAAGCCAGGAAGCAGGAGAGTTTGAGAAAAGGAGAGAGGAAAGAAGAGACATGCAGCCAGACGAGGGCTTAGTGAGAGAGGCTGGGACAGAGAACAGGATGAGAAGGAAATAAGGCAAGGCAAGGCAATGCTAGGCCAAAGGACGTTTCTTTGATTTATATTTTCTACCACAATCAACTTGAGATGAGAGGAAAGCCATCAGACCATATGGATTAGGCCCAAACAAAAGCCCCGGCTACTTGAGACACTTAGACTAAGCCTAAACCAGAAAGATCTCTCCATAAAGATGGTTTTTATACTGTACTTCCACAATCTTCTGTCAGTACAAAAGCGGCAGACATACTTAGGCTGAGACATGGTGGTTTGGTGCAGAGACCATGCATATCATGGGAATATTTCAGCATTTCTGCTCTGGTTTTCAGTGTATTACACCAAAACACCCACCTGATGACATCATTTCAAGAGCAAAAGCAGCAATTTGCAGAATTCAGCTTCTTTGGGGAACTGAGCAATTGCTGAGCTGACAGCAAGTCCTGCTGGGTCCCTGTCACCTGCAGAGTGCCCGCATCCTCACCACGGTAGCGGGCATTGTGACAAAGGTTCTACGTCAGCTGGGTGTGGCAGCCGAGCGCCCGCTAGGGGAGGGGGAGCCTGTCAGCCCCGGGCCTGTCACTGCCTGCTGTCCCCCGTGTCACCAGCGAGGCCTCTGAAAAGTTTCCAAAACATGCCCAGACTTGGGTCCAAAGTGGCCAAAGGTCTCCAAGAGACAAGTCGGGAAGAAGAATATGGAAGAGAGGGAGAAAGCCAAGGGAGCAGGCCAAAGGGAGGCAAGAGGAAAAAGTAGTGCCGGGCTGCAGGACTGAAATGGAGGAATTGAAAGACGAAAGCCAGGAAGCAGGAGAGTTTGAGAAAAGGAGAGAGGAAAGAAGAGACATGCAGCCAGACGAGGGCTTAGTGAGAGAGGCTGGGACAGAGAACAGGATGAGAAGGAAATAAGGCAAGGCAAGGCTAGGCCAAAGGACGTTTCTTTGATTTATATTTTCTACCACATTCATCTTGAGATGAGAGGAAAGCCATCAGACCATATGGATTAGGCCCAAACAAAAGCCCCGGCTACTTGAGACACTTAGACTAAGCCTGAACCAGAAAGATCTCTCCATAAAGATGGTTTTTATACTGTACTTCCACAATCAGCTGGCAGTACAAAATAACAAGCGGCAGACATACTTAGGCTGAGACATGGTGGTTTGGTGCAGAGACCATGCATATCATGGGAATATTTCAGCATTTCTGCTCTGGTTTTCAGTGTATTACACCAAAACACCCACCTGATGACATCATTTCAAGAGCAAAAGCAGCGATTTGCAGAATTCAGCTTCTTTGGGGAACTGAGCAATTGCTGAGCTGACAGCAAGTGCTGCTGGGTCCCTGTCACCTGCAGAGTGCCCGCATCCTCACCACGGTAGCGGGCATTGTGACAAAGGTTCTATGTCAGCTGGGTGTGGCAGCCGAGCGCCCGCTAGGGGAGGGGGAGCCTGTCAGCCCCGGGCCTGTCACTGCCTGCTGTCCCCCGTGTCACCAGCAAGGCCTCTGAAAAGTTTCCAAAACATGCCCAGACTTGGGTCCAAAGTGGCCAAAAGTCTCCAAGAGACAAGTCGGGAAAAGGATATGGAAGAGAGGGAGAAAGTCAAGGGAGCAGGCCAAAGGGAGGCAAGAGGAAAAAGTAGTGCCGGGCTGCAGGACTGAAATGGAGGAATTGAAAGACGAAAGCCAGGAAGCAGGAGAGTTTGAGAAAAGGAGAGAGGAAAGAAGAGACATGCAGCCAGACGAGGGCTTAGTGAGAGAGGCTGGGACAGAGAACAGGATGAGAAGGAAATAAGGCAAGGCAAGGCTAGGCCAAAGGACGTTTCTTTGATTTATATTTTCTACCACATTCATCTTGAGATGAGAGGAAAGCCATCAGACCATATGGATTAGGCCCAAACAAAAGCCCCGGCTACTTGAGACACTTAGACTAAGCCTGAACCAGAAAGATCTCTCCATAAAGATGGTTTTTATACTGTACTTCCACAATCAGCTGGCAGTACAAAAGAACAAGCGGCAGACATACTTAGGCTGAGACATGGTGGTTTGGTGCAGAGACCATGCATATCATGGGAATATTTCAGCATTTCTGCTCTGGTTTTCAGTGTATTACACCAAAACACCCACCTGATGACATCATTTCAAGAGCAAAAGCAGCAATTTGCAGAATTCAGCTTCTTTGGGGAACTGAGCAATTGCTGAGCTGACAGCAAGTCCTGCTGGGTCCCTGTCACCTGCAGAGTGCCCGCATCCTCACCACGGTAGCGGGCATTGTGACAAAGGTTCTACGTCAGCTGGGTGTGGCAGCCGAGCGCCCGCTAGGGGAGGGGGAGCCTGTCAGCCCCGGGCCTGTCACTGCCTGCTGTCCCCCCTGTCACCAGCGAGGCCTCTGAAAAGTTTCCAAAACATCCCCAGACTTGGCTCCAAAGTGGCCAAAAGTCTCCAAGAGACAAGTCGGGAAGAAGAATATGGAAGAGAGGGAGAAAGCCAAGGGAGCAGGCCAAAGGGAGGCAAGAGGAAAAAGTAGTGCCGGGCTGCAGGACTGAAATGGAGGAATTGAAAGAGGAAAGCCAGGAAGCAGGAGAGTTTGAGAAAAGGAGAGAGGAAAGAAGAGACATGCAGCCAGACGAGGGCTTAGTGAGAGAGGCTGGGACAGAGAACAGGATGAGAAGGAAATAAGGCAAGGCAAGGCAATGCTAGGCCAAAGGACGTTTCTTTGATTTATATTTTCTACCACAATCAACTTGAGATGAGAGGAAAGCCATCAGACCATATGGATTAGGCCCAAACAAAAGCCCCAGCTACTTGAGACACTTAGACTAAGCCTAAACCACAAAGATCTCTCCATAAAGATGGTTTTTATACTGTACTTCCACAATCTTCTGTCAGTACAAAAGAACAAGCGGCAGACATACTTAGGCTGAGACATGGTGGTTTGGTGCAGAGACCATGCATATCGTGGGAATATTTCAGCATTTCTGCTCTGGTTTTCAGTGTATTACACCAAAACACCCACCTGATGACATCATTTCAAGAGCAAAGCAGCAATTTGCAAAATTCAACTTCTTTGGGGAACTGAGCAATTGCTGAGCTGACAGCAAGTCCTGCTGGGTCCCTGTCACCTGCAGAGTGCCCGCATCCTCACCACGGTAGCGGGCATTGTGACAAAGGTTCTACGTCAGCTGGGTGTGGCAGCCGAGCGCCCGCTAGGGGAGGGGGAGCCTGTCAGCCCCAGGCCTGTCACTGCCTGCTGTCGCCCGTGTCACCAGCAAGGCCTCTGAAAAGTTTCCAAAACATGCCCAGACTTGGGTCCAAAGTGGCCAAAAGTCTCCAAGAGACAAGTCGGGAAAAGGATATGGAAGAGAGGGAGAAAGTCAAGGGAGCAGGCCAAAGGGAGGCAAGAGAAAAAAGTAGTGCCGGCCTGCAGGACTGAAATGGAGGAATTGAAAGACGAAAGCCAGGAAGCAGGACAGTTTGAGAAAAGGAGAGAGGAAAGAAGAGACATGCAGCCAGACGAGGGCTTAGTGAGAGAGGCTGGGACAGAGAACAGGATGAGAAGGAAATAAGGCAAGGCAAGGCTAGGCCAAAGGACGTTTCTTTGATTTATATTTTCTACCACATTCATCTGGAGATGAGAAGAAAGCCATCAGACCATATGGATTAGGCCCAAACAAAAGCCCCGGCTACTTGAGACACTTAGACTAAGCCTGAACCAGAAAGATCTCTCCATAAAGATGGTTTTTATACTGTACTTCCACAATCAGCTGGCAGTACAAAATAACAAGCGGCAGACATACTTAGGCTGAGACATGGTGGTTTGGTGCAGAGACCATGCATATCATGGGAATATTTCAGCATTTCTGCTCTGGTTTTCAGTGTATTACACCAAAACACCCACCTGATGACATCATTTCAAGAGCAAAGCAGCAATTTGCAGAATTCAGCTTCTTTGGGGAACTGAGCAATTGCTGAGCTGACAGCAAGTCCTGCTGGGTCCCTGTCACCTGCAGAGTGCCCGCATCCTCACCACGGTAGCGGGCATTGTGACAAAGGTTCTATGTCAGCTGGGTGTGGCAGCCGAGCGCCCGCTAGGGGAGGGGGAGCCTGTCAGCCCCGGGCCTGTCACTGCCTGCTGTCCCCCCTGTCACCAGCGAGGCCTCTGAAAAGTTTCCAAAACATCCCCAGACTTGGGTCCAAAGTGGCCAAAAGTCTCCAAGAGACAAGTCGGGAAGAAGAATATGGAAGAGAGGGAGAAAGCCAAGGGAGCAGGCCAAAGGGAGGCAAGAGGAAAAAGTAGTGCCGGGCTGCAGGACTGAAATGGAGGAATTGAAAGAGGAAAGCCAGGAAGCAGGAGAGTTTGAGAAAAGGAGAGAGGAAACAAGAGACATGCAGCCAGACGAGGGCTTAGTGAGAGAGGCTGGGACAGAGAACAGGATGAGAAGGAAATAAGGCAAGGCAAGGCAATGCTAGGCCAAAGGACGTTTCTTTGATTTATATTTTCTACCACAATCAACTTGAGATGAGAGGAAAGCCATCAGACCATATGGATTAGGCCCAAACAAAAGCCCCAGCTACTTGAGACACTTAGACTAAGCCTAAACCACAAAGATCTCTCCATAAAGATGGTTTTTATACTGTACTTCCACAATCTTCTGTCAGTACAAAAGAACAAGCGGCAGACATACTTAGGCTGAGACATGGTGGTTTGGTGCAGAGACCATGCATATCGTGGGAATATTTCAGCATTTCTGCTCTGGTTTTCAGTGTATTACACCAAAACACCCACCTGATGACATCATTTCAAGAGCAAAGCAGCAATTTGCAAAATTCAACTTCTTTGGGGAACTGAGCAATTGCTGAGCTGACAGCAAGTCCTGCTGGGTCCCTGTCACCTGCAGAGTGCCCGCATCCTCACCACGGTAGCGGGCATTGTGACAAAGGTTCTATGTCAGCTGGGTGTGGCAGCCGAGCGCCCGCTAGGGGAGGGGGAGCCTGTCAGCCCCGGGCCTGTCACTGCCTGCTGTCCCCCGTGTCACCAGCAAGGCCTCTGAAAAGTTTCCAAAACATGCCCAGACTTGGGTCCAAAGTGGCCAAAAGTCTCCAAGAGACAAGTCGGGAAAAGGATATGGAAGAGAGGGAGAAAGTCAAGGGAGCAGGCCAAAGGGAGGCAAGAGGAAAAAGTAGTGCCGGGCTGCAGGACTGAAATGGAGGAATTGAAAGAGGAAAGCCAGGAAGCAGGAGAGTTTGAGAAAAGGAGAGAGGAAAGAAGAGACATGCAGCCAGACGAGGGCTTAGTGAGAGAGGCTGGGACAGAGAACAGGATGAGAAGGAAATAAGGCAAGGCAAGGCAAGGCAAGGCTAGGCCAAACGAGGTTTCCTTGATTTATATTTTCTACCACATTCATCTTGAGATGAGGAGGAAAGCCATCAGACCTTATGAATTAGGCCCAAACAAAAGCCCCGGCAACTTGAGACACTTAGACTAAGCCTAAACCAGAAAGATCTCTCCATAAAGATGGTTTTTATACTGTACTTCCACAATCTTCTATCAGTACAAAAGAACAAGCGGCAGACATACTTAGGCTGAGACATGGTGGTTTGGTGCAGAGACCATGCATATCATGGGAATATTTCAGCATTTCTGCTATGGTTTTCAGTGTATTACACCAAAACACCCACCTGATGACATCATTTCAAGAGCAAAAGCAGCAATTTGCAGAATTCAGCTTCTTTGGGGAACTGAGCAATTGCTGAGCTGACAGCAAGTCCTGCTGGGTCCCTATCACCTGCAGAGTGCCCGCATCCTCACCACGGTAGCGGGCATTGTGACAAAGGTTCTACGTCAGCTGGGTGTGACAGCCGAGCGCCCGCTAGGGGAGGGGGAGCCTGTCAGCCCCGGGCCTGTCACTGCCTGCTGTCCCCCCTGTCACCAGCGAGGCCTCTGAAAAGTTTCCAAAACATCCCCAGATTTGGCTCCAAAGTGGCCAAAAGTCTCCAAGAGACAAGTCGGGAAGAAGAATATGGAAGAGAGGGAGAAAGCCAAGGGAGCAGGCCAAAGGGAGGCAAGAGGAAAAAGTAGTGCCGGGCTGCAGGACTGAAATGGAGGAATTGAAAGAGGAAAGCCAGGAAGCAGGAGAGTTTGAGAAAAGGAGAGAGGAAAGAAGAGACATGCAGCCAGACGAGGGCTTAGTGAGAGAGGCTGGGACAGAGAACAGGATGAGAAGGAAATAAGGCAAGGCAAGGCAATGCTAGGCCAAAGGACGTTTCTTTGATTTATATTTTCTACCACAATCAACTTGAGATGAGAGGAAAGCCATCAGACCATATGGATTAGGCCCAAACAAAAGCCCCGGCTACTTGAGACACTTAGACTAAGCCTGAACCAGAAAGATCTCTCCATAAAGATGGTTTTTATACTGTACTTCCACAATATTCTGTCAGTACAAAAGCGGCAGACATACTTAGGCTGAGACATGGTGGTTTGGTGCAGAGACCATGCATATCGTGGGAATATTTCAGCATTTCTGCTCTGGTTTTCAGTGTATTACACCAAAACACCCACCTGATGACATCATTTCAAGAGCAAAGCAGCAATTTCCAAAATTCAACTTCTTTGGGGAACTGAGCAATTGCTGAGCTGACAGCAAGTCCTGCTGGGTCCCTGTCACCTGCAGAGTGCCCGCATCCTCACCACGGTAGCGGGCATTGTGACAAAGGTTCTACGTCAGCTGGGTGTGGCAGCCGAGCGCCCGCTAGGGGAGGGGGAGCCTGTCAGCCCCGGGCCTGTCACTGCCTGCTGTCGCCCGTGTCACCAGCAAGGCCTCTGAAAAGTTTCCAAAACATGCCCAGACTTGGGTCCAAAGTGGCCAAAAGTCTCCAAGAGACAAGTCGGGAAAAGGATATGGAAGAGAGGGAGAAAGTCAAGGGAGCAGGCCAAAGGGAGGCAAGAGAAAAAAGTAGTGCCGGGCTGCAGGACTGAAATGGAGGAACTGAAAGACGAAAGCCAGGAAGCAGGAGAGTTTGAGAAAAGGAGAGAGGAAAGAAGAGACATGCAGCCAGACGAGGGCTTAGTGAGAGAGGCTGGGACAGAGAACAGGATGAGAAGGAAATAAGGCAAGGCAAGGCAAGGCAAGGCTAGGCCAAACGAGGTTTCCTTGATTTATATTTTCTACCACATTCATCTTGAGATGAGAAGAAAGCCATCAGACCATATGGATTAGGCCCAAACAAAAGCCCCGGCTACTTGAGACACTTAGACTAAGCCTGAACCAGAAAGATCTCTCCATAAAGATGGTTTTTATACTGTACTTCCACAATCAGCTGGCAGTACAAAATAACAAGCGGCAGACATACTTAGGCTGAGACATGGTGGTTTGGTGCAGAGACCATGCATATCATGGGAATATTTCAGCATTTCTGCTCTGGTTTTCAGTGTATTACACCAAAACACCCACCTGATGACATCATTTCAAGAGCAAAGCAGCAATTTGCAGAATTCAGCTTCTTTGGGGAACTGAGCAATTGCTGAGCTGACAGCAAGTCCTGCTGGGTCCCTGTCACCTGCAGAGTGCCCGCATCCTCACCACGGTAGCGGGCATTGTGACAAAGGTTCTATGTCAGCTGGGTGTGGCAGCCGAGCGCCCGCTAGGGGAGGGGGAGCCTGTCAGCCCCGGGCCTGTCACTGCCTGCTGTCCCCCCTGTCACCAGCGAGGCCTCTGAAAAGTTTCCAAAACATCCCCAGACTTGGGTCCAAAGTGGCCAAAAGTCTCCAAGAGACAAGTCGGGAAGAAGAATATGGAAGAGAGGGAGAAAGCCAAGGGAGCAGGCCAAAGGGAGGCAAGAGGAAAAAGTAGTGCCGGGCTGCAGGACTGAAATGGAGGAATTGAAAGAGGAAAGCCAGGAAGCAGGAGAGTTTGAGAAAAGGAGAGAGGAAAGAAGAGACATGCAGCCAGACGAGGGCTTAGTGAGAGAGGCTGGGACAGAGAACAGGATGAGAAGGAAATAAGGCAAGGCAAGGCAATGCTAGGCCAAAGGACGTTTCTTTGATTTATATTTTCTACCACAATCAACTTGAGATGAGAGGAAAGCCATCAGACCATATGGATTAGGCCCAAACAAAAGCCCCGGCTACTTGAGACACTTAGACTAAGCCTAAACCACAAAGATCTCTCCATAAAGATGGTTTTTATACTGTACTTCCACAATCTTCTGTCAGTACAAAAGAACAAGCGGCAGACATACTTAGGCTGAGACATGGTGGTTTGGTGCAGAGACCATGCATATCGTGGGAATATTTCAGCATTTCTGCTCTGGTTTTCAGTGTATTACACCAAAACACCCACCTGATGACATCATTTCAAGAGCAAAGCAGCAATTTGCAAAATTCAACTTCTTTGGGGAACTGAGCAATTGCTGAGCTGACAGCAAGTCCTGCTGGGTCCCTGTCACCTGCAGAGTGCCCGCATCCTCACCACGGTAGCGGGCATTGTGACAAAGGTTCTATGTCAGCTGGGTGTGGCAGCCGAGCGCCCGCTAGGGGAGGGGGAGCCTGTCAGCCCCGGGCCTGTCACTGCCTGCTGTCCCCCGTGTCACCAGCAAGGCCTCTGAAAAGTTTCCAAAACATGCCCAGACTTGGGTCCAAAGTGGCCAAAAGTCTCCAAGAGACAAGTCGGGAAGAAGAATATGGAAGAGAGGGAGAAAGCCAAGGGAGCAGGCCAAAGGGAGGCAAGAGGAAAAAGTAGTGCCGGGCTGCAGGACTGAAATGGAGGAATTGAAAGACGAAAGCCAGGAAGCAGGAGAGTTTGAGAAAAAGAGAGAGGAAAGAAGAGACATGCAGCCAGACGAGGGCTTAGTGAGAGAGGCTGGGACAGAGAACAGGATGAGAAGGAAATAAGGCAATGCAAGGCAAGGCAAGGCTAGGCCAAACGAGGTTTCCTTGATTTATATTTTCTACCACATTCATCTTGAGATGAGGAGGAAAGCCATCAGACCATATGGATTAGGCCCAAACAAAAGCCCCGGCTACTTGAGACACTTAGACTAAGCCTAAACCAGAAAGATCTCTCCATAAAGATGGTTTTTATACTGTACATCTACAATCAGCTGGCAGTACAAAAGAACAAGCGGCAGACATACTTAGGCTGAGACATGGTGGTTTGGTGCAGAGACCATGCATATCATGGGAATATTTCAGCATTTCTGCTCTGGTTTTCAGTGTATTACACCAAAACACCCACCTGATGACATCATTTCAAGAGCAAAAGCAGCAATTTGCAGAATTCAGCTTCTTTGGGGAACTGAGCAATTGCTGAGCTGACAGCAAGTCCTGCTGGGTCCCTGTCACCTGCAGAGTGCCCGCATCCTCACCACGGTAGCGGGCATTGTGACAAAGGTTCTACGTCAGCTGGGTGTGGCAGCCGAGCGCCCGCTAGGGGAGGGGGAGCCTGTCAGCCCCGGGCCTGTCACTGCCTGCTGTCCCCCATGTCAACAGCGAGGCCCCTGAAAAGTTTCCAAAACATGCCCAGACTTGGCTCCAAAGTGGCCAAAAGTCTCCAAGAGACAAGTCGGGAAAAGGATATGGAAGAGAGGGAAAAAGCCAAGGGAGCAGGCCAAAGGGAGGCAAGAGAAAAAAGTAGTGCCAGGCTGCAGGACTGAAATGGAGGAATTGAAAGACGAAAGCGAGGAAGCAGGAGAGTTTGAGAAAAGGAGAGAGGAAAGAAGAGACATGCAGCCAGACGAGGGCTTAGTGAGAGAGGCTGGGACAGAGAACAGGATGAGAAGGAAATAAGGCAAGGCAAGACAAGGCAAGGCTAGGCCAAACGAGGTTTCCTTGATTTATATTTTCTACCACATTCATCTTGAGATGAGGACGAAAGCCATCAGACGTTATGGATTAGGCCCAAACAAAAGCCCCGGCTACTTGAGACACTAGACTAAGTCTAAACCACAAAGATCTTACCATAAAGATGGTTTTTATACTGTACATTCACAATCAGCTGGCAGTACAAAAGAACAAGCGGCAGATGTACTTAGGCTGAGTCATGGTGGCTTCGTGCAGAGACCATGCATATCATGGGAATATTTCAGCATTTCTGCTCTGGTTTTCAGTGTATTACACCAAAACACCCACCTGATGACATCATTTCAAGAGCAAAGCAGCAATTTGCAAAATTCAACTTCTTTGGGGAACTGAGCAATTGCTGAGCTGACACCAAGTCCTGCTGGGTCCCTGTCACCTGCAGAGTGCCCGCATCGTCACCACGGTAGCGGGCATTGTGACAAAGGTTCTATGTCAGCTGAGTGTGGCAGCCGAGCGCCCGCTAGGGGAGGGGGAGCCTGTCAGCCCCGGGCCTGTCACTGCCTGCTGTCCCCCCTGTCACCAGCGAGGCCTCTGAAAAGTTTCCAAAACATGCCCAGACTTGGGTCCAAAGTGGCCAAAAGTCTCCAAGAGACAAGTCGGGAAAAGGATATGGAAGAGAGGGAGAAAGCCAAGGGAGCAGGCCAAATGGAGGCAAGAGAAAAAAGTAGTGCCGGGCTGCAGGACTGAAATGGAGGAATTGAAAGACGAAAGCCAGGAAGCAGGAGAGTTTGAGAAAAGGAGAGAGGAAAGAAGAGACATGCAGCCAGACGAGGGCTTAGTGAGAGAGGCTGGGACAGAGAACAGGATGAGAAGGAAATAAGGCAAGGCAAGGCTAGGCCAAAGGACGTTTCTTTGATTTATATTTTCTACCACATTCATCTTGAGATGAGAGGAAAGCCATCAGACCATATGGATTAGGCCCAAACAAAAGCCCCGGCTACTTGAGACACTTAGACTAAGCCTGAACCAGAAAGATCTCTCCATAAAGATGGTTTTTATACTGTACTTCCACAATCAGCTGGCAGTACAAAAGAACAAGCGGCAGACATACTTAGGCTGAGACATGGTGGTTTGGTGCAGAGACCATGCATATCGTGGGAATATTTCAGCATTTCTGCTCTGGTTTTCAGTGTATTACACCAAAACACCCACCTGATGACATCATTTCAAGAGCAAAAGCAGCAATTTGCAGAATTCAGCTTCTTTGGGGAACTGAGCAATTGCTGAGCTGACAGCAAGTCCTGCTGGGTCCCTGTCACCTGCAGAGTGCCCGCATCCTCACCACGGTAGCGGGCATTGTGACAAAGGTTCTACGTCAGCTGGGTGTGGCAGCCGAGCGCCCGCTAGGGGAGGGGGAGCCTGTCAGCCCCGGGCCTGTCACTGCCTGCTGTCCCCCGTGTCACCAGCAAGGCCTCTGAAAATTTTCCAAAACATCCCCAGACTTGGGTCCAAAGTGGCCAAAAGTCTCCAAGCGACAAGTCGGGAAAAGGATATGGAAGAGAGGGAGAAAGCCAAGGGAGCAGGCCAAAGGGAGGCAAGAGGAAAAAGTAGTGCCGGGCTGCAGGAATGAAATGGAGGAATTGAAAGACGAAAGTCAGGAAGCAGGAGAGTTTGAGAAAAGGAGAGAGGAAAGAAGAGACATGCCGCCAGACGAGGGCTTAGTGAGAGAGGCTGGGACAGAGAACAGGATGAGAAGGAAATAAGGCAAGGCAAGGCAATGCTAAGCCAAGGGACGTTTCTTTGATTTATATTTTCTACCACAATCAACTTGAGATGAGAGGAAAGCCATCAGACCATATGGATTAGGCCCAAACAAAAGCCCCAGCTACTTGAGACACTTAGACTAAGCCTAAACCAGAAAGATCTCTCCATAAAGATGGTTTTTATACTGTACTTCCACAATCTTCTGTCAGTACAAAAGAACAAGCGGCAGACATACTTAGGCTGAGACATGGTGGTTTGGTGCAGAGACCATGCATATCGTGGGAATATTTGAGCATTTCTGCTCTGGTTTTCAGTGTATTACACCAAAACACCCACCTGATGACATCATTTCAAGAGCAAAGCAGCAATTTGCAAAATTCAACTTCTTTGGGGAACTGAGCAATTGCTGAGCTGACAGCAAGTCCTGCTGGGTCCCTGTCACCTGCAGAGTGCCCGCATCCTCACCACGGTAGCGGGCATTGTGACAAAGGTTCTACGTCAGCTGGGTGTGGCAGCCGAGCGCCCGCTAGGGGAGGGGGAGCCTGTCAGCCCCGGGCCTGTCACTGCCTGCTGTCCCACGTGTCACCAGCAAGGCCTCTGAAAAGTTTCCAAAACATGCCCAGACTTGGGTCCAAAGTGGCCAAAAGTCTCCAAGAGACAAGTAGGAAAAAGGATATGGAAGACAGGGAGAAAGTCAAGGGAGCAGGCCAAAGGGAGGCAAGAGAAAAAAGTAGTGCCGGGCTGCAGGACTGAAATGGAGGAACTGAAAGACGAAAGCCAGGAAGCAGGACAGTTTGAGAAAAGGAGAGAGGAAAGAAGAGACATGCAGCCAGACGAGGGCTTAGTGAGAGAGGCTGGGACAGAGAACAGGATGAGAAGGAAATAAGGCAAGGCAAGGCTAGGCCAAAGGACGTTTCTTTGATTTATATTTTCTACCACAATCAACTTGAGATGAGAGGAAAGCCATCAGACCATATGGATTAGGCCCAAACAAAAGCCCCGGCTACTTGAGACACTTAGACTAAGCCTAAACCAGAAAGATCTCTCCATAAAGATGGTTTTTATACTGTACTTCCACAATCTTCTGTCAGTACAAAAGAACAAGCGGCAGACATACTTAGGCTGAGACATGGTGGTTTGGTGCAGAGACCATGCATATCATGGGAATATTTCAGCATTTCTGCTCTGGTTTTCAGTGTAGTACACCAAAACACCCACCTGATGACATCATTTCAAGAGCAAAAGCAGCAATTTGCAGAATTCAGCTTCTTTGGGGAACTGAGCAATTGCTGAGCTGACAGCAAGTCCTGCTGGGTCCCTGTCACCTGCAGAGTGCCCGCATCCTCACCACGGTAGCGGGCATTGTGACAAAGGTTCTATGTCAGCTGGGTGTGGCAGCCGAGCGCCCGCTAGGGGAGGGGGAGCCTGTCAGCCCCGGGCCTGTCACTGCCTACTGTCCCCCCTGTCACCAGCGAGGCCTCTGAAAAGTTTCCAAAACATCCCCAGACTTGGGTCCAAAGTGGCCAAAAGTCTCCAAGAGACATGTCGGGAAGAAGGATATGGAAGAGAGGGAGAAAGCCAAGGGAGCAGGCCAAAGGGAGGCAAGAGGAAAAAGTAGTGCCGGGCTGCAGGACTGAAATGGAGGAATTGAAAGAGGAAAGCCAGGAAGCAGGAGAGTTTGAGAAAAGGAGAGAGGAAAGAAGAGACATGCAGCCAGACGAGGGCTTAGTGAGAGAGGCTGGGACAGAGAACAGGATGAGAAGGAAATAAGGCAAGGCAAGGCAATGCTAGGCCAAAGGACGTTTCTTTGATTTATATTTTCTACCACAATCAACTTGAGATGAGAGGAAAGCCATCAGACCATATGGATTAGGCCCAAACAAAAGCCCCAGCTACTTGAGACACTTAGACTAAGCCTAAACCACAAAGATCTCTCCATAAAGATGGTTTTTATACTGTACTTCCACAATCTTCTGTCAGTACAAAAGAACAAGCGGCAGACATACTTAGGCTGAGACATGGTGGTTTGGTGCAGAGACCATGCATATCGTGGGAATATTTCAGCATTTCTTCTGGTTTTCAGTGTATTACACCAAAACACCCACCTGATGACATCATTTCAAGAGCAAAGCAGCAATTTGCAAAATTCAACTTCTTTGGGGAACTGAGCAATTGCTGAGCTGACAGCAAGTCCTGCTGGGTCCCTGTCACCTGCAGAGTGCCCGCATCCTCACCACGGTAGCGGGCATTGTGACAAAGGTTCTATGTCAGCTGGGTGTGGCAGCCGAGCGCCCGCTAGGGGAGGGGGAGCCTGTCAGCCCCGGGCCTGTCACTGCCTGCTGTCCCCCGTGTCACCAGCGAGGCCTCTGAAAAGTTTCCAAAACATGCCCAGACTTGGGTCCAAAGTGGCCAAAAGTCTCCAAGAGACAAGTCGGGAAAAGGATATGGAAGAGAGGGAGAAAGTCAAGGGAGCAGGCCAAAGGGAGGCAAGAGAAAAAAGTAGTGCCGGGCTGCAGGACTGAAATGGAGGAATTGAAAGACGAAAGCCAGGAAGCAGGAGAGTTTGAGAAAAGGAGAGAGGAAAGAAGAGACATGCAGCCAGACGAGGGCTTAGTGAGAGAGGCTGGGACAGAGAACAGGATGAGAAGGAAATAAGGCAAGGCAAGGCAATGCTAGGCCAAGGGACGTTTCTTTGATTTATATTTTCTACCACAATCAACTTGAGATGAGAGGAAAGCCATCAGACCATATGGATTAGGCCCAAACAAAAGCCCCAGCTACTTGAGACACTTAGACTAAGCCTAAACCAGAAAGATCTCTCCATAAAGATGGTTTTTATACTGTACTTCCACAATCTTCTGTCAGTACAAAAGAACAAGCGGCAGACATACTTAGGCTGAGACATGGTGGTTTGGTGCTGAGACCATGCATATCGTGGGAATATTTGAGCATTTCTGCTCTGGTTTTCAGTGTATTACACCAAAACACCCACCTGATGACATCATTTCAAGAGCAAAGCAGCAATTTGCAAAATTCAACTTCTTTGGGGAACTGAGCAATTGCTGAGCTGACAGCAAGTCCTGCTGGGTCCCTGTCACCTGCAGAGTGCCCGCATCCTCACCACGGTAGCGGGCATTGTGACAAAGGTTCTACGTCAGCTGGGTGTGGCAGCCGAGCGCCCGCTAGGGGAGGGGGAGCCTGTCAGCCCCGGGCCTGTCACTGCCTGCTGTCCCACGTGTCACCAGCAAGGCCTCTGAAAAGTTTCCAAAACATGCCCAGACTTGGGTCCAAAGTGGCCAAAAGTCTCCAAGAGACAAGTAGGAAAAAGGATATGGAAGACAGGGAGAAAGTCAAGGGAGCAGGCCAAAGGGAGGCAAGAGAAAAAAGTAGTGCCGGGCTGCAGGACTGAAATGGAGGAACTGAAAGACGAAAGCCAGGAAGCAGGACAGTTTGAGAAAAGGAGAGAGGAAAGAAGAGACATGCAGCCAGACGAGGGCTTAGTGAGAGAGGCTGGGACAGAGAACAGGATGAGAAGGAAATAAGGCAAGGCAAGGCTAGGCCAAAGGACGTTTCTTTGATTTATATTTTCTACCACAATCAACTTGAGATGAGAGGAAAGCCATCAGACCATATGGATTAGGCCCAAACAAAAGCCCCGGCTACTTGAGACACTTAGACTAAGCCTAAACCAGAAAGATCTCTCCATAAAGATGGTTTTTATACTGTACTTCCACAATCAGCTGGCAGTACAAAAGAACAAGCGGCAGACATACTTAGGCTGAGACATGGTGGTTTGGTGCAGAGACCATGCATATCATGGGAATATTTCAGCATTTCTGCTCTGGTTTTCAGTGTATTACACCAAAACACCCACCTGATGACATCATTTCAAGAGCAAAAGCAGCAATTTGCAGAATTCAGCTTCTTTGGCGAACTGAGCAATTGCTGAGCTGACAGCAAGTCCTGCTGGGTCCCTGTCACCTGCAGAGTGCCCGCATCCTCACCACGGTAGCGGGCATTGTGACAAAGGTTCTATGTCAGCTGGGTGTGGCAGCCGAGCGCCCGCTAGGGGAGGGGGAGCCTGTCAGCCCCGGGCCTGTCACTGCCTGCTGTCCCCCCTGTCACCAGCGAGGCCTCTGAAAAGTTTCCAAAACATCCCCAGACTTGGGTCCAAAGTGGCCAAAAGTCTCCAAGAGACATGTCGGGAAGAAGGATATGGAAGAGAGGGAGAAAGCCAACGGAGCAGGCCAAAGGGAGGCAAGAGGAAAAAGTAGTGCCGGGCTGCAGGACTGAAATGGAGGAATTGAAAGAGGAAAGCCAGGAAGCAGGAGAGTTTGAGAAAAGGAGAGAGGAAAGAAGAGACATGCAGCCAGACGAGGGCTTAGTGAGAGAGGCTGGGACAGAGAACAGGATGAGAAGGAAATAAGGCAAGGCAAGGCAATGCTAGGCCAAAGGACGTTTCTTTGATTTATATTTTCTACCACAATCAACTTGAGATGAGAGGAAAGCCATCAGACCATATGGATTAGGCCCAAACAAAAGCCCCAGCTACTTGAGACACTTAGACTAAGCCTAAACCAGAAAGATCTCTCCATAAAGATGGTTTTTATACTGTACTTCCACAATCTTCTGTCAGTACAAAAGAACAAGCGGCAGACATACTTAGGCTGAGACATGGTGGTTTGGTGCAGAGACCATGCATATCGTGGGAATATTTTAGCATTTCTTCTGGTTTTCAGTGTATTACACCAAAACACCCACCTGATGACATCATTTCAAGAGCAAAGCAGCAATTTGCAAAATTCAACTTCTTTGGGGAACTGAGCAATTGCTGAGCTGACAGCAAGTCCTGCTGGGTCCCTGTCACCTGCAGAGTGCCCGCATCCTCACCACGGTAGCGGGCATTGTGACAAAGGTTCTATGTCAGCTGGGTGTGGCAGCCGAGCGCCCGCTAGGGGAGGGGGAGCCTGTCAGCCCCGGGCCTGTCACTGCCTGCTGTCCCCCCTGTCACCAGCGAGGCCTCTGAAAAGTTTCCAAAACATGCCCAGACTTGGGTCCAAAGTGGCCAAAAGTCTCCAAGAGACAAGTCGGGAAAAGGATATGGAAGAGAGGGAGAAAGTCAAGGGAGCAGGCCAAAGGGAGGCAAGAGAAAAAAGTAGTGCCGGGCTGCAGGACTGAAATGGAGGAATTGAAAGGCGAAAGCCAGGAAGCAGGAGAGTTTGAGAAAAGGAGAGAGGAAAGAAGAGACATGCAGCCAGACGAGGGCTTAGTGAGAGAGGCTGGGACAGAGAACAGGATGAGAAGGAAATAAGGCAAGGCAAGGCTAGGCCAAAGGACGTTTCTTTGATTTATATTTTCTACCACATTCATCTTGAGATGAGAGGAAAGCCATCAGACCATATGGATTAGGCCCAAACAAAAGCCCCGGCTACTTGAGACACTTAGACTAAGCCTAAACCAGAAAGATCTCTCCATAAAGATGCTTTTTATACTGTACTTCCACAATCAGCTGGCAGTACAAAAGAACAAGCGGCAGACATACTTAGGCTGAGACATGGTGGTTTGGTGCAGAGACCATGCATATCATGGGAATATTTCAGCATTTCTGCTCTGGTTTTCAGTGTATTACACCAAAACACCCACCTGATGACATCATTTCAAGAGCAAAAGCAGCAATTTGCAGAATTCAGCTTCTTTGGGGAACTGAGCAATTGCTGAGCTGACAGCAAGTCCTGCTGGGTCCCTGTCACCTGCAGAGTGCCCGCATCCTCACCACGGTAGCGGGCATTGTGACAAAGGTTCTATGTCAGCTGGGTGTGGCAGCCGAGCGCCCGCTAGGGGAGGGGGAGCCTGTCAGCCCCGGGCCTGTCACTGCCTGCTGTCCCCCCTGTCACAAGCGAGGCCTCTGAAAAGTTTCAAAACATCCCCAGACTTGGCTCCAAAGTGGTCAAAAGTCTCCAAGAGACAAGTCGGGAAGAAGGATATGGAAGAGAGGGAGAAAGCCAAGGGAGCAGGACAAAGGGAGGCAAGAGGAAAAAGTAGTGCCGGGCTGCAGGAATGAAATGGAGGAATTGAGAGACGAAAGCCAGGAAGCAGGAGAGTTTGAGAAAAGGAGAGAGGAAAGAAGAGACATGCAGCCAGACGAGGGCTTAGTGAGAGAGGCTGGGACAGAGAACAGGATGAGAAGGAAATAAGGCAAGGCAAGGCAAGGCAAGGCAAGGCTAGGCCGAACGAGGTTTCCTTGATTTATATTTTCTACCACATTCATCTTGAGATGAGGAGGAAAGCCATCAGACCTTATGGATTAGGCCCAAACAAAAGCCCCGGCTACTTGAGACACTTAGACTAAGCCTAAACCAGAAAGATCTCTCCATAAAGATGGTTTTTATACTGTACTTCCACAATCAGCTGGCAGTACAAAAGAACAAGCGGACGATGTACTTAGGCTGAGTCATGGTGGTTTGGTGCAGAGACCATGCATATCATGGGAATATTTCAGCATTTCTGCTCTGGTTTTCAGTGTATTACACCAAAACACCCACCTGATGACATCATTTCAAGAGCAAAAGCAGCAATTTGCAGAATTCAGCTTCTTTGGGGAACTGAGCAATTGCTGAGCTGACAGCAAGCCCTGCTGGGTCCCTGTCACCTGCAGAGTGCCCGCATCCTCACCATGGTAGCGGGCATTGTGACAAAGGTTCTACGTCAGCTGGGTGTGGCAGCCGAGCGCCCGCTAGGGGAGGGGGAGCCTGTCAGCCCCGGGCCTGTCACTGCCTGCTGTCCCCCGTGTCACCAGCGAGGCCTCTGAAAAGTTTCCAAAACATGCCCAGACTTGGGTCCAAAGTGGCCAAAAGTCTCCAAGAGACAAGTCGGGAAGAAGGATATGGAAGAGAGGAAGAAAGCCAAGAGAGCAGGCCAAAGGGAGGCAAAAGAAAAAAGTAGTGCCGGGCTGCAGGACTGAAATGGAGGAATTGAAAGACGAAAGCCAGGAAGCAGGAGAGTTTGAGAAAAGGAGAGAGGAAAGAAGAGACATGCAGCCAGACGAGGGCTTAGTGAGAGAGGCTGGGACATAGAACAGGATGAGAAGGAAATAAGGCAAGGCAAGGCTAGGCCAAAGGACGTTTCTTTGATTTATATTTTCTACCACATTCATCTTGAGATGAGAGGAAAGCCATCAGACCATATGGATTAGGACCAAACAAAAGCCCCGGCTACTTGAGACACTTAGACTAAGCCTAAACCAGAAAGATCTCTCCATAAAGATGGTTTTTATACTGTACTTCCACAATCAGCTGGCAGTACAAAAGAACAAGCGGCAGACATACTTAGGCTGAGACATGGTGGTTTGGTGCAGAGACCATGCATATCATGGGAATATTTCAGCATTTCTGCTCTGGTTTTCAGTGTATTACACCAAAACACCCACCTGATGACATCATTTCAAGAGCAAAAGCAGCAATTTGCAGAATTCAGCTTCTTTGGGGAACTGAGCAATTGCTGAGCTGACAGCAAGTCCTGCTGGGTCCCTGTCACCTGCAGAGTGCCCGCATCCTCACCACGGTAGCGGGCATTGTGACAAAGGTTCTACGTCAGCTGGGTGTGGCAGCCGAGCGCCCGCTAGGGGAGGGGGAGCCTGTCAGCCCCGGGCCTGTCACTGCCTGCTGTCCCCCCTGTCACCAGCGAGGCCTCTGAAAAGTTTCCAAAACATGCCCAGACTTGGGTCCAAAGTGGCCAAAAGTTTCCAAGAGACAAGTCGGGAAGAAGGATATGGAAGAGAGGGAGAAAGCCAAGGGAGCAGGCCAAAGGGAGGCAAGAGAAAAAAGTAGTGCCGGGCTGCAGGACTGAAATGGAGGAATTGAGAGACGAAAGCCAGGAAGCAGGAGAGTTTGAGAAAAGGAGAGAGGAAAGAAGAGACATGCAGCCAGACGAGGGCTTAGTGAGAGAGGCTGGGACAGAGAACAGGATGAGAAGGAAATAAGGCAAGGCGAGGCTAGGCCAAACGAGGTTTCCTTGATTTATATTTTCTACCACATTCATCTTGAGATGAGGAGGAAAGCCATCAGACCATATGGATTAGGCCCAAACAAAAGCCCCGGCTACTTGAGACACTTAGACTAAGCCTAAACCAGAAAGATCTCTCCATAAAGATGGTTTTTATACTGTACTTCCACAATCAGCTGGCAGTACAAAAGAACAAGCGGCAGACATACTTAGGCTGAGACATGGTGGTTTGGTGCAGAGACCATGCATATCATGGGAATATTTCAGCATTTCTGCTCTGGTTTTCAGTGTATTACACCAAAACACCCACCTGATGACATCATTTCAAGAGCAAAAGCAGCAATTTGCAGAATTCAGCTTCTTTGGGGAACTGAGCAATTGCTGAGCTGACAGCAAGTCCTGCTGGGTCCCTGTCACCTGCAGAGTGCCCGCATCCTCACCACGGTAGCGGGCATTGTGACAAAGGTTCTACGTCAGCTGGGTGTGGCAGCCGAGCGCCCGCTAGGGGAGGGGGAGCCTGTCAGCCCCGGGCCTGTCACTGCCTGCTGTCCCCCCTGTCACCAGCGAGGCCTCTGAAAAGTTTCCAAAACATGCCCAGACTTGGGTCCAAAGTGGCCAAAAGTTTCCAAGAGACAAGTCAGGAAGAAGGATATGGAAGAGAGGGAGAAAGCCAAGGGAGCAGGCCAAAGGGAGGCAAGAGAAAAAAGTAGTGCCGGGCTGCAGGACTGAAATGGAGGAATTGAAAGACGAAAGCCAGGAAGCAGGAGAGTTTGAGAAAAGGAGAGAGGAAAGAAGAGACATGCAGCCAGACGAGGGCTTAGTGAGAGAGGCTGGGACAGAGAACAGGATGAGAAGGAAATAAGGCAAGGCAAGGCAAGGCAAGGCAAGGCTAGGCCGAACGAGGTTTCCTTGATTTATATTTTCTACCACATTCATCTTGAGATGAGGAGGAAAGCCATCAGACCTTATGGATTAGGCCCAAACAAAAGCCCCGGCTACTTGAGACACTTAGACTAAGCCTAAACCAGAAAGATCTCTCCATAAAGATGGTTTTTATACTGTACTTCCACAATCAGCTGGCAGTACAAAAGAACAAGCGGACGATGTACTTAGGCTGAGTCATGGTGGTTTGGTGCAGAGACCATGCATATCATGGGAATATTTCAGCATTTCTGCTCTGGTTTTCAGTGTATTACACCAAAACACCCACCTGATGACATCATTTCAAGAGCAAAAGCAGCAATTTGCAGAATTCAGCTTCTTTGGGGAACTGAGCAATTGCTGAGCTGACAGCAAGCCCTGCTGGGTCCCTGTCACCTGCAGAGTGCCCGCATCCTCACCATGGTAGCGGGCATTGTGACAAAGGTTCTACGTCAGCTGGGTGTGGCAGCCGAGCGCCCGCTAGGGGAGGGGGAGCCTGTCAGCCCCGGGCCTGTCACTGCCTGCTGTCCCCCGTGTCACCAGCGAGGCCTCTGAAAAGTTTCCAAAACATGCCCAGACTTGGGTCCAAAGTGGCCAAAAGTCTCCAAGAGACAAGTCGGGAAGAAGGATATGGAAGAGAGGAAGAAAGCCAAGAGAGCAGGCCAAAGGGAGGCAAAAGAAAAAAGTAGTGCCGGGCTGCAGGACTGAAATGGAGGAATTGAAAGACGAAAGCCAGGAAGCAGGAGAGTTTGAGAAAAGGAGAGAGGAAAGAAGAGACATGCAGCCAGACGAGGGCTTAGTGAGAGAGGCTGGGACATAGAACAGGATGAGAAGGAAATAAGGCAAGGCAAGGCTAGGCCAAAGGACGTTTCTTTGATTTATATTTTCTACCACATTCATCTTGAGATGAGAGGAAAGCCATCAGACCATATGGATTAGGACCAAACAAAAGCCCCGGCTACTTGAGACACTTAGACTAAGCCTAAACCAGAAAGATCTCTCCATAAAGATGGTTTTTATACTGTACTTCCACAATCAGCTGGCAGTACAAAAGAACAAGCGGCAGACATACTTAGGCTGAGACATGGTGGTTTGGTGCAGAGACCATGCATATCATGGGAATATTTCAGCATTTCTGCTCTGGTTTTCAGTGTATTACACCAAAACACCCACCTGATGACATCATTTCAAGAGCAAAAGCAGCAATTTGCAGAATTCAGCTTCTTTGGGGAACTGAGCAATTGCTGAGCTGACAGCAAGTCCTGCTGGGTCCCTGTCACCTGCAGAGTGCCCGCATCCTCACCACGGTAGCGGGCATTGTGACAAAGGTTCTACGTCAGCTGGGTGTGGCAGCCGAGCGCCCGCTAGGGGAGGGGGAGCCTGTCAGCCCCGGGCCTGTCACTGCCTGCTGTCCCCCCTGTCACCAGCGAGGCCTCTGAAAAGTTTCCAAAACATGCCCAGACTTGGGTCCAAAGTGGCCAAAAGTTTCCAAGAGACAAGTCGGGAAGAAGGATATGGAAGAGAGGGAGAAAGCCAAGGGAGCAGGCCAAAGGGAGGCAAGAGAAAAAAGTAGTGCCGGGCTGCAGGACTGAAATGGAGGAATTGAGAGACGAAAGCCAGGAAGCAGGAGAGTTTGAGAAAAGGAGAGAGGAAAGAAGAGACATGCAGCCAGACGAGGGCTTAGTGAGAGAGGCTGGGACAGAGAACAGGATGAGAAGGAAATAAGGCAAGGCGAGGCTAGGCCAAACGAGGTTTCCTTGATTTATATTTTCTACCACATTCATCTTGAGATGAGGAGGAAAGCCATCAGACCATATGGATTAGGCCCAAACAAAAGCCCCGGCTACTTGAGACACTTAGACTAAGCCTAAACCAGAAAGATCTCTCCATAAAGATGGTTTTTATACTGTACTTCCACAATCAGCTGGCAGTACAAAAGAACAAGCGGCAGACATACTTAGGCTGAGACATGGTGGTTTGGTGCAGAGACCATGCATATCATGGGAATATTTCAGCATTTCTGCTCTGGTTTTCAGTGTATTACACCAAAACACCCACCTGATGACATCATTTCAAGAGCAAAAGCAGCAATTTGCAGAATTCAGCTTCTTTGGGGAACTGAGCAATTGCTGAGCTGACAGCAAGTCCTGCTGGGTCCCTGTCACCTGCAGAGTGCCCGCATCCTCACCACGGTAGCGGGCATTGTGACAAAGGTTCTACGTCAGCTGGGTGTGGCAGCCGAGCGCCCGCTAGGGGAGGGGGAGCCTGTCAGCCCCGGGCCTGTCACTGCCTGCTGTCCCCCCTGTCACCAGCGAGGCCTCTGAAAAGTTTCCAAAACATGCCCAGACTTGGGTCCAAAGTGGCCAAAAGTTTCCAAGAGACAAGTCGGGAAGAAGGATATGGAAGAGAGGGAGAAAGCCAAGGGAGCAGGCCAAAGGGAGGCAAGAGAAAAAAGTAGTGCCGGGCTGCAGGACTGAAATGGAGGAATTGAAAGACGAAAGCCAGGAAGCAGGAGAGTTTGAGAAAAGGAGAGAGGAAAGAAGAGACATGCAGCCAGACGAGGGCTTAGTGAGAGAGGCTGGGACAGAGAACAGGATGAGAAGGAAATAAGGCAAGGCGAGGCTAGGCCAAAGGACGTTTCTTTGATTTATATTTTCTACCACATTCATCTTGAGATGAGAGGAAAGCCATCAGACCATATGGATTAGGCCCAAACAAAAGCCCCGGCTACTTGAGACACTTAGACTAAGCCTAAACCAGAAAGATCTCTCCATAAAGATGGTTTTTATACTGTACTTCCACAATCAGCTGGCAGTACAAAAGAACAAGCGGCAGACATACTTAGGCTGAGACATGGTGGTTTGGTGCAGAGACCATGCATATCATGGGAATATTTCAGCATTTCTGCTCTGGTTTTCAGTGTATTACACCAAAACACCCACCTGATGACATCATTTCAAGAGCAAAAGCAGCAATTTGCAGAATTCAGCTTCTTTGGGGAACTGAGCAATTGCTGAGCTGACAGCAAGTCCTGCTGGGTCCCTGTCACCTGCAGAGTGCCCGCATCCTCACCACGGTAGCGGGCATTGTGACAAAGGTTCTACGTCAGCTGGGTGTGGCAGCCGAGCGCCCGCTAGGGGAGGGGGAGCCTGTCAGCCCCGGGCCTGTCACTGCCTGCTGTCCCCCCTGTCACCAGCGAGGCCTCTGAAAAGTTTCCAAAACATGCCCAGACTTGGGTCCAAAGTGGCCAAAAGTCTCCAAGAGACATGTCGGGAAGAAGGATATGGAAAAGAGGGAGAAAGCCAAGGGAGCAGGCCAAAGGGAGGCAAGAGAAAAAAGTAGTGCCGGGCTGCAGGACTGAAATGGAGGAATTGAGAGACGAAAGCCAGGAAGCAGGAGAGTTTGAGAAAAGGAGAGAGGAAAGAAGAGACATGCAGCCAGACGAGGGCTTAGTAGAGAGAGGCTGGGACAGAGAACAGGATGAGAAGGAAATAAGGCAAGGCAAGGCTAGGCCAAACGAGGTTTCCTTGATTTATATTTTCTACCACATTCATCTTGAGATGAGGAGGAAAGGCATCAGACCATATGGATTAGGCCCAAACAAAAGCCCCGGCTACTTGAGACACTTAGACTAAGCCTAAACCAGAAAGATCTCTCCATAAAGATGGTTTTTATACTGTACTTCCACAATCAGCTGGCAGTACAAAAGAACAAGCGGCAGACATACTTAGGCTGAGACATGGTGGTTTGGTGCAGAGACCATGCATATCATGGGAATATTTCAGCATTTCTGCTCTGGTTTTCAGTGTATTACACCAAAACACCCACCTGATGACATCATTTCAAGAGCAAAAGCAGCAATTTGCAGAATTCAGCTTCTTTGGGGAACTGAGCAATTGCTGAGCTGACAGCAAGTCCTGCTGGGTCCCTGTCACCTGCAGAGTGCCCGCATCCTCACCACGGTAGCGGGCATTGTGACAAAGGTTCTACGTCAGCTGGGTGTGGCAGCCGAGCGCCCGCTAGGGGAGGGGGAGCCTGTCAGCCCCGGGCCTGTCACTGCCTGCTGTCCCCCCTGTCACCAGCGAGGCCTCTGAAAAGTTTCCAAAACATGCCCAGACTTGGGTCCAAAGTGGCCAAAAGTTTCCAAGAGACAAGTCGGGAAGAAGGATATGGAAGAGAGGGAGAAAGCCAAGGGAGCAGGCCAAAGGGAGGCAAGAGAAAAAAGTAGTGCCGGGCTGCAGGACTGAAATGGAGGAATTGAAAGACGAAAGCCAGGAAGCAGGAGAGTTTGAGAAAAGGAGAGAGGAAAGAAGAGACATGCAGCCAGACGAGGGCTTAGTGAGAGAGGCTGGGACAGAGAACAGGATGAGAAGGAAATAAGGCAAGGCGAGGCTAGGCCAAAGGACGTTTCTTTGATTTATATTTTCTACCACATTCATCTTGAGATGAGAGGAAAGCCATCAGACCATATGGATTAGGCCCAAACAAAAGCCCCGGCTACTTGAGACACTTAGACTAAGCCTAAACCAGAAAGATCTCTCCATAAAGATGGTTTTTATACTGTACTTCCACAATCAGCTGGCAGTACAAAAGAACAAGCGGCAGACATACTTAGGCTGAGACATGGTGGTTTGGTGCAGAGACCATGCATATCATGGGAATATTTCAGCATTTCTGCTCTGGTTTTCAGTGTATTACACCAAAACACCCACCTGATGACATCATTTCAAGAGCAAAAGCAGCAATTTGCAGAATTCAGCTTCTTTGGGGAACTGAGCAATTGCTGAGCTGACAGCAAGTCCTGCTGGGTCCCTGTCACCTGCAGAGTGCCCGCATCCTCACCACGGTAGCGGGCATTGTGACAAAGGTTCTACGTCAGCTGGGTGTGGCAGCCGAGCGCCCGCTAGGGGAGGGGGAGCCTGTCAGCCCCGGGCCTGTCACTGCCTGCTGTCCCCCCTGTCACCAGCGAGGCCTCTGAAAAGTTTCCAAAACATGCCCAGACTTGGGTCCAAAGTGGCCAAAAGTCTCCAAGAGACAAGTCGGGAAGAAGGATATGGAAGAGAGGGAGAAAGCCAAGGGAGCAGGCCAAAGGGAGGCAAGAGAAAAAAGTAGTGCCGGGCTGCAGGACTGAAATGGAGGAATTGAAAGACGAAAGCCAGGAAGCAGGAGAGTTTGAGAAAAGGAGAGAGGAAAGAAGAGACATGCAGCCAGACGAGGGCTTAGTGAGAGAGGCTGGGACAGAGAACAGGATGAGAAGGAAATAAGGCAAGGCAAGGCTAGGCCAAAGGACGTTTCTTTGATTTATATTTTCTACCACATTCATCTTGAGATGAGAGGAAAGCCATCAGACCATATGGATTAGGCCCAAACAAAAGCCCCGGCTACTTGAGACACTTAGACTAAGCCTAAACCAGAAAGATCTCTCCATAAAGATGGTTTTTATACTGTACTTCCACAATCAGCTGGCAGTACAAAAGAACAAGCGGCAGACATACTTACGCTGAGACATGGTGGTTTGGTGCAGAGACCATGCATATCATGGGAATATTTCAGCATTTCTGCTCTGGTTTTCAGTGTATTACACCAAAACACCCACCTGATGACATCATTTCAAGAGCAAAAGCAGCAATTTGCAGAATTCAGCTTCTTTGGGGAACTGAGCAATTGCTGAGCTGACAGCAAGTCCTGCTGGGTCCCTGTCACCTGCAGAGTGCCCGCATCCTCACCACGGTAGCGGGCATTGTGACAAAGGTTCTACGTCAGCTGGGTGTGGCAGCCGAGCGCCCGCTAGGGGAGGGGGAGCCTGTCAGCCCCGGGCCTGTCACTGCCTGCTGTCCCCCGTGTCACCAGCGAGGCCTCTGAAAAGTTTCCAAAACATGCCCAGACTTGGGTCCAAAGTGGCCAAAAGTCTCCAAGAGACAAGTCGGGAAGAAGGATATGGAAGAGAGGAAGAAAGCCAAGAGAGCAGGCCAAAGGGAGGCAAAAGAAAAAAGTAGTGCCGGGCTGCAGGACTGAAATGGAGGAATTGAAAGACGAAAGCCAGGAAGCAGGAGAGTTTGAGAAAAGGAGAGAGGAAAGAAGAGACATGCAGCCAGACGAGGGCTTAGTGAGAGAGGCTGGGACATAGAACAGGATGAGAAGGAAATAAGGCAAGGCAAGGCTAGGCCAAAGGACGTTTCTTTGATTTATATTTTCTACCACATTCATCTTGAGATGAGAGGAAAGCCATCAGACCATATGGATTAGGACCAAACAAAAGCCCCGGCTACTTGAGACACTTAGACTAAGCCTAAACCAGAAAGATCTCTCCATAAAGATGGTTTTTATACTGTACTTCCACAATCAGCTGGTAGTACAAAAGAACAAGCGGCAGACATACTTAGGCTGAGACAGGGTGGTTTGGTGCAGAGACCATGCATATCATGGGAATATTTCAGCATTTCTGCTCTGGTTTTCAGTGTATTACACCAAAACACCCACCTGATGACATCATTTCAAGAGCAAAGCAGCAATTTGCAGAATTCAGCTTCTTTGGGGAACTGAGCAATTGCTGAGCTGACAGCAAGTCCTGCTGGGTCCCTGTCACCTGCAGAGTGCCCGCATCCTCACCACGGTAGCGGGCATTGTGACAAAGGTTCTACGTCAGCTGGGTGTGGCAGCCGAGCGCCCGCTAGGGGAGGGGGAGCCTGTCAGCCCCGGGCCTGTCACTGCCTGCTGTCCCCCCTGTCACCAGCGAGGCCTCTGAAAAGTTTCCAAAACATGCCCAGACTTGGGTCCAAAGTGGCCAAAAGTCTCCAAGAGACAAGTCGGGAAGAAGGATATGGAAAAGAGGGAGAAAGCCAAGGGAGCAGGCCAAAGGGAGGCAAGAGAAAAAAGTAGTGCCGGGCTGCAGGACTGAAATGGAGGAATTGAGAGACGAAAGCCAGGAAGCAGGAGAGTTTGAGAAAAGGAGAGAGGAAAGAAGAGACATGCAGCCAGACGAGGGCTTAGTAGAGAGAGGCTGGGACAGAGAACAGGATGAGAAGGAAATAAGGCAAGGCAAGGCTAGGCCAAACGAGGTTTCCTTGATTTATATTTTCTACCACATTCATCTTGAGATGAGGAGGAAAGCCATCAGACCATATGGATTAGGCCCAAACAAAAGCCCCGGCTACTTGAGACACTTAGACTAAGCCTAAACCAGAAAGATCTCTCCATAAAGATGGTTTTTATACTGTACTTCCACAATCAGCTGGCAGTACAAAAGAACAAGCGGCAGACATACTTAGGCTGAGACATGGTGGTTTGGTGCAGAGACCATGCATATCATGGGAATATTTCAGCATTTCTGCTCTGGTTTTCAGTGTATTACACCAAAACACCCACCTGATGACATCATTTCAAGAGCAAAAGCAGCAATTTGCAGAATTCAGCTTCTTTGGGGAACTGAGCAATTGCTGAGCTGACAGCAAGTCCTGCTGGGTCCCTGTCACCTGCAGAGTGCCCGCATCCTCACCACGGTAGCGGGCATTGTGACAAAGGTTCTACGTCAGCTGGGTGTGGCAGCCGAGCGCCCGCTAGGGGAGGGGGAGCCTGTCAGCCCCGGGCCTGTCACTGCCTGCTGTCCCCCCTGTCACCAGCGAGGCCTCTGAAAAGTTTCCAAAACATGCCCAGACTTGGGTCCAAAGTGGCCAAAAGTTTCCAAGAGACAAGTCGGGAAGAAGGATATGGAAGAGAGGGAGAAAGCCAAGGGAGCAGGCCAAAGGGAGGCAAGAGAAAAAAGTAGTGCCGGGCTGCAGGACTGAAATGGAGGAATTGAGAGACGAAAGCCAGGAAGCAGGAGAGTTTGAGAAAAGGAGAGAGGAAAGAAGAGACATGCAGCCAGACGAGGGCTTAGTGAGAGAGGCTGGGACAGAGAACAGGATGAGAAGGAAATAAGGCAAGGCGAGGCTAGGCCAAACGAGGTTTCCTTGATTTATATTTTCTACCACATTCATCTTGAGATGAGGAGGAAAGGCATCAGACCATATGGATTAGGCCCAAACAAAAGCCCCGGCTACTTGAGACACTTAGACTAAGCCTAAACCAGAAAGATCTCTCCATAAAGATGGTTTTTATACTGTACTTCCACAATCAGCTGGCAGTACAAAAGAACAAGCGGCAGACATACTTAGGCTGAGACATGGTGGTTTGGTGCAGAGACCATGCATATCATGGGAATATTTCAGCATTTCTGCTCTGGTTTTCAGTGTATTACACCAAAACACCCACCTGATGACATCATTTCAAGAGCAAAAGCAGCAATTTGCAGAATTCAGCTTCTTTGGGGAACTGAGCAATTGCTGAGCTGACAGCAAGTCCTGCTGGGTCCCTGTCACCTGCAGAGTGCCCGCATCCTCACCACGGTAGCGGGCATTGTGACAAAGGTTCTACGTCAGCTGGGTGTGGCAGCCGAGCGCCCGCTAGGGGAGGGGGAGCCTGTCAGCCCCGGGCCTGTCACTGCCTGCTGTCCCCCCTGTCACCAGCGAGGCCTCTGAAAAGTTTCCAAAACATGCCCAGACTTGGGTCCAAAGTGGCCAAAGGTTTCCAAGAGACAAGTCGGGAAGAAGGATATGGAAGAGAGGGAGAAAGCCAAGGGAGCAGGCCAAAGGGAGGCAAGAGAAAAAAGTAGTGCCGGGCTGCAGGACTGAAATGGAGGAATTGAAAGACGAAAGCCAGGAAGCAGGAGAGTTTGAGAAAAGGAGAGAGGAAAGAAGAGACATGCAGCCAGACGAGGGCTTAGTGAGAGAGGCTGGGACAGAGAACAGGATGAGAAGGAAATAAGGCAAGGCGAGGCTAGGCCAAAGGACGTTTCTTTGATTTATATTTTCTACCACATTCATCTTGAGATGAGAGGAAAGCCATCAGACCATATGGATTAGGCCCAAACAAAAGCCCCGGCTACTTGAGACACTTAGACTAAGCCTAAACCAGAAAGATCTCTCCATAAAGATGGTTTTTATACTGTACTTCCACAATCAGCTGGCAGTACAAAAGAACAAGCGGCAGACATACTTAGGCTGAGACATGGTGGTTTGGTGCAGAGACCATGCATATCATGGGAATATTTCAGCATTTCTGCTCTGGTTTTCAGTGTATTACACCAAAACACCCACCTGATGACATCATTTCAAGAGCAAAAGCAGCAATTTGCAGAATTCAGCTTCTTTGGGGAACTGAGCAATTGCTGAGCTGACAGCAAGTCCTGCTGGGTCCCTGTCACCTGCAGAGTGCCCGCATCCTCACCACGGTAGCGGGCATTGTGACAAAGGTTCTACGTCAGCTGGGTGTGGCAGCCGAGCGCCCGCTAGGGGAGGGGGAGCCTGTCAGCCCCGGGCCTGTCACTGCCTGCTGTCCCCCCTGTCACCAGCGAGGCCTCTGAAAAGTTTCCAAAACATGCCCAGACTTGGGTCCAAAGTGGCCAAAAGTCTCCAAGAGACAAGTCGGGAAGAAGGATATGGAAGAGAGGGAGAAAGCCAAGGGAGCAGGCCAAAGGGAGGCAAGAGAAAAAAGTAGTGCCGGGCTGCAGGACTGAAATGGAGGAATTGAAAGACGAAAGCCAGGAAGCAGGAGAGTTTGAGAAAAGGAGAGAGGAAAGAAGAGACATGCAGCCAGACGAGGGCTTAGTGAGAGAGGCTGGGACAGAGAACAGGATGAGAAGGAAATAAGGCAAGGCAAGGCTAGGCCAAAGGACATTTCTTTGATTTATATTTTCTACCACATTCATCTTGAGATGAGAGGAAAGCCATCAGACCATATGGATTAGGCCCAAACAAAAGCCCCGGCTACTTGAGACACTTAGACTAAGCCTAAACCAGAAAGATCTCTCCATAAAGATGGTTTTTATACTGTACTTCCACAATCAGCTGGCAGTACAAAAGAACAAGCGGCAGACATACTTAGGCTGAGACATGGTGGTTTGGTGCAGAGACCATGCATATCATGGGAATATTTCAGCATTTCTGCTCTGGTTTTCAGTGTATTACACCAAAACACCCACCTGATGACATCATTTCAAGAGCAAAAGCAGCAATTTGCAGAATTCAGCTTCTTTGGGGAACTGAGCAATTGCTGAGCTGACAGCAAGTCCTGCTGGGTCCCTGTCACCTGCAGAGTGCCCGCATCCTCACCACGGTAGCGGGCATTGTGACAAAGGTTCTACGTCAGCTGGGTGTGGCAGCCGAGCGCCCGCTAGGGGAGGGGGAGCCTGTCAGCCCCGGGCCTGTCACTGCCTGCTGTCCCCCCTGTCACCAGCGAGGCCTCTGAAAAGTTTCCAAAACATGCCCAGACTTGGGTCCAAAGTGGCCAAAAGTCTCCAAGAGACAAGTCGGGAAGAAGAATATGGAAGAGAGGGAGAAAGCCAAGGGAGAAGGCCAAAGGGAGGCAAGAGGAAAAAGTAGTGCCGGGCTGCAGGACTGAAATGGAGGAATTGAAAGACGAAAGCCAGGAAGCAGGAGAGTTTGAGAAAAGGAGAGAGGAAAGAAGAGACATGCAGCCAGACGAGGGCTTAGTGAGAGAGGCTGGGACAGAGAACAGGATGAGAAGGAAATAAGGCAAGGCAAGGCTAGGCCAAACGAGGTTTCCTTGATTTATATTTTCTACCACATTCATCTTGAGATGAGGAGGAAAGGCATCAGACCTTATGGATTAGGCCCAAACAAAAGCCCCGGCTACTTGAGACACTTAGACTAAGCCTAAACCAGAAAGATCTCTCCATAAAGATGGTTTTTATACTGTACTTCCACAATCAGCTGGCAGTACAAAAGAACAAGCGGCAGACATACTTAGGCTGAGACATGGTGGTTTGGTGCAGAGACCATGCATATCATGGGAATATTTCAGCATTTCTGCTCTGGTTTTCAGTGTATTACACCAAAACACCCACCTGATGACATCATTTCAAGAGCAAAAGCAGCAATTTGCAGAATTCAGCTTCTTTGGGGAACTGAGCAATTGCTGAGCTGACAGCAAGTCCTGCTGGGTCCCTGTCACCTGCAGAGTGCCCGCATCCTCACCACGGTAGCGGGCATTGTGACAAAGGTTCTACGTCAGCTGGGTGTGGCAGCCGAGCGCCCGCTAGGGGAGGGGGAGCCTGTCAGCCCCGGGCCTGTCACTGCCTGCTGTCCCCCGTGTCACCAGCGAGGCCTCTGAAAAGTTTCCAAAACATGCCCAGACTTGGGTCCAAAGTGGCCAAAAGTCTCCAAGAGACAAGTCGGGAAGAAGGATATGGAAGAGAGGGAGAAAGCCAAGGGAGCAGGCCAAAGGGAGGCAAGAGAAAAAAGTAGTGCCGGGCTGCAGGACTGAAATGGAGGAATTGAAAGACGAAAGCCAGGAAGCAGGAGAGTTTGAGAAAAGGAGAGAGGAAAGAAGAGACATGCAGCCAGACGAGGGCTTAGTGAGAGAGGCTGGGACAGAGAACAGGATGAGAAGGAAATAAGGCAAGGCAAGGCTAGGCCAAAGGACGTTTCTTTGATTTATATTTTCTACCACATTCATCTTGAGATGAGAGGAAAGCCATCAGACCATATGGATTAGGCCCAAACAAAAGCCCCGGCTACTTGAGACACTTAGACTAAGCCTAAACCAGAAAGATCTCTCCATAAAGATGGTTTTTATACTGTACTTCCACAATCAGCTGGCAGTACAAAAGAACAAGCGGCAGACATACTTAGGCTGAGACATGGTGGTTTGGTGCAGAGACCATGCATATCATGGGAATATTTCAGCATTTCTGCTCTGGTTTTCAGTGTATTACACCAAAACACCCACCTGATGACATCATTTCAAGAGCAAAAGCAGCAATTTGCAGAATTCAGCTTCTTTGGGGAACTGAGCAATTGCTGAGCTGACAGCAAGTCCTGCTGGGTCCCTGTCACCTGCAGAGTGCCCGCATCCTCACCACGGTAGCGGGCATTGTGACAAAGGTTCTACGTCAGCTGGGTGTGGCAGCCGAGCGCCCGCTAGGGGAGGGGGAGCCTGTCAGCCCCGGGCCTGTCACTGCCTGCTGTCCCCCCTGTCACCAGCGAGGCCTCTGAAAAGTTTCCAAAACATGCCCAGACTTGGGTCCAAAGTGGCCAAAAGTTTCCAAGAGACAAGTCGGGAAGAAGGATATGGAAGAGAGGGAGAAAGCCAAGGGAGCAGGCCAAAGGGAGGCAAGAGAAAAAAGTAGTGCCGGGCTGCAGGACTGAAATGGAGGAATTGAAAGACGAAAGCCAGGAAGCAGGAGAGTTTGAGAAAAGGAGAGAGGAAAGAAGAGACATGCAGCCAGACGAGGGCTTAGTGAGAGAGGCTGGGACAGAGAACAGGATGAGAAGGAAATAAGGCAAGGCGAGGCTAGGCCAAAGGACGTTTCTTTGATTTATATTTTCTACCACATTCATCTTGAGATGAGAGGAAAGCCATCAGACCATATGGATTAGGCCCAAACAAAAGCCCCGGCTACTTGAGACACTTAGACTAAGCCTAAACCAGAAAGATCTCTCCATAAAGATGGTTTTTATACTGTACTTCCACAATCAGCTGGCAGTACAAAAGAACAAGCGGCAGACATACTTAGGCTGAGACATGGTGGTTTGGTGCAGAGACCATGCATATCATGGGAATATTTCAGCATTTCTGCTCTGGTTTTCAGTGTATTACACCAAAACACCCACCTGATGACATCATTTCAAGAGCAAAAGCAGCAATTTGCAGAATTCAGCTTCTTTGGGGAACTGAGCAATTGCTGAGCTGACAGCAAGTCCTGCTGGGTCCCTGTCACCTGCAGAGTGCCCGCATCCTCACCACGGTAGCGGGCATTGTGACAAAGGTTCTACGTCAGCTGGGTGTGGCAGCCGAGCGCCCGCTAGGGGAGGGGGAGCCTGTCAGCCCCGGGCCTGTCACTGCCTGCTGTCCCCCCTGTCACCAGCGAGGCCTCTGAAAAGTTTCCAAAACATGCCCAGACTTGGGTCCAAAGTGGCCAAAAGTCTCCAAGAGACAAGTCGGGAAGAAGGATATGGAAGAGAGGGAGAAAGCCAAGGGAGCAGGCCAAAGGGAGGCAAGAGAAAAAAGTAGTGCCGGGCTGCAGGACTGAAATGGAGGAATTGAAAGACGAAAGCCAGGAAGCAGGAGAGTTTGAGAAAAGGAGAGAGGAAAGAAGAGACATGCAGCCAGACGAGGGCTTAGTGAGAGAGGCTGGGACAGAGAACAGGATGAGAAGGAAATAAGGCAAGGCAAGGCTAGGCCAAAGGACGTTTCTTTGATTTATATTTTCTACCACATTCATCTTGAGATGAGAGGAAAGCCATCAGACCATATGGATTAGGCCCAAACAAAAGCCCCGGCTACTTGAGACACTTAGACTAAGCCTAAACCAGAAAGATCTCTCCATAAAGATGGTTTTTATACTGTACTTCCACAATCAGCTGGCAGTACAAAAGAACAAGCGGCAGACATACTTACGCTGAGACATGGTGGTTTGGTGCAGAGACCATGCATATCATGGGAATATTTCAGCATTTCTGCTCTGGTTTTCAGTGTATTACACCAAAACACCCACCTGATGACATCATTTCAAGAGCAAAAGCAGCAATTTGCAGAATTCAGCTTCTTTGGGGAACTGAGCAATTGCTGAGCTGACAGCAAGTCCTGCTGGGTCCCTGTCACCTGCAGAGTGCCCGCATCCTCACCACGGTAGCGGGCATTGTGACAAAGGTTCTACGTCAGCTGGGTGTGGCAGCCGAGCGCCCGCTAGGGGAGGGGGAGCCTGTCAGCCCCGGGCCTGTCACTGCCTGCTGTCCCCCGTGTCACCAGCGAGGCCTCTGAAAAGTTTCCAAAACATGCCCAGACTTGGGTCCAAAGTGGCCAAAAGTCTCCAAGAGACAAGTCGGGAAGAAGGATATGGAAGAGAGGAAGAAAGCCAAGAGAGCAGGCCAAAGGGAGGCAAAAGAAAAAAGTAGTGCCGGGCTGCAGGACTGAAATGGAGGAATTGAAAGACGAAAGCCAGGAAGCAGGAGAGTTTGAGAAAAGGAGAGAGGAAAGAAGAGACATGCAGCCAGACGAGGGCTTAGTGAGAGAGGCTGGGACATAGAACAGGATGAGAAGGAAATAAGGCAAGGCAAGGCTAGGCCAAAGGACGTTTCTTTGATTTATATTTTCTACCACATTCATCTTGAGATGAGAGGAAAGCCATCAGACCATATGGATTAGGACCAAACAAAAGCCCCGGCTACTTGAGACACTTAGACTAAGCCTAAACCAGAAAGATCTCTCCATAAAGATGGTTTTTATACTGTACTTCCACAATCAGCTGGTAGTACAAAAGAACAAGCGGCAGACATACTTAGGCTGAGACAGGGTGGTTTGGTGCAGAGACCATGCATATCATGGGAATATTTCAGCATTTCTGCTCTGGTTTTCAGTGTATTACACCAAAACACCCACCTGATGACATCATTTCAAGAGCAAAGCAGCAATTTGCAGAATTCAGCTTCTTTGGGGAACTGAGCAATTGCTGAGCTGACAGCAAGTCCTGCTGGGTCCCTGTCACCTGCAGAGTGCCCGCATCCTCACCACGGTAGCGGGCATTGTGACAAAGGTTCTACGTCAGCTGGGTGTGGCAGCCGAGCGCCCGCTAGGGGAGGGGGAGCCTGTCAGCCCCGGGCCTGTCACTGCCTGCTGTCCCCCCTGTCACCAGCGAGGCCTCTGAAAAGTTTCCAAAACATGCCCAGACTTGGGTCCAAAGTGGCCAAAAGTCTCCAAGAGACAAGTCGGGAAGAAGGATATGGAAAAGAGGGAGAAAGCCAAGGGAGCAGGCCAAAGGGAGGCAAGAGAAAAAAGTAGTGCCGGGCTGCAGGACTGAAATGGAGGAATTGAGAGACGAAAGCCAGGAAGCAGGAGAGTTTGAGAAAAGGAGAGAGGAAAGAAGAGACATGCAGCCAGACGAGGGCTTAGTAGAGAGAGGCTGGGACAGAGAACAGGATGAGAAGGAAATAAGGCAAGGCAAGGCTAGGCCAAACGAGGTTTCCTTGATTTATATTTTCTACCACATTCATCTTGAGATGAGGAGGAAAGGCATCAGACCATATGGATTAGGCCCAAACAAAAGCCCCGGCTACTTGAGACACTTAGACTAAGCCTAAACCAGAAAGATCTCTCCATAAAGATGGTTTTTATACTGTACTTCCACAATCAGCTGGCAGTACAAAAGAACAAGCGGCAGACATACTTAGGCTGAGACATGGTGGTTTGGTGCAGAGACCATGCATATCATGGGAATATTTCAGCATTTCTGCTCTGGTTTTCAGTGTATTACACCAAAACACCCACCTGATGACATCATTTCAAGAGCAAAAGCAGCAATTTGCAGAATTCAGCTTCTTTGGGGAACTGAGCAATTGCTGAGCTGACAGCAAGTCCTGCTGGGTCCCTGTCACCTGCAGAGTGCCCGCATCCTCACCACGGTAGCGGGCATTGTGACAAAGGTTCTACGTCAGCTGGGTGTGGCAGCCGAGCGCCCGCTAGGGGAGGGGGAGCCTGTCAGCCCCGGGCCTGTCACTGCCTGCTGTCCCCCCTGTCACCAGCGAGGCCTCTGAAAAGTTTCCAAAACATGCCCAGACTTGGGTCCAAAGTGGCCAAAAGTTTCCAAGAGACAAGTCGGGAAGAAGGATATGGAAGAGAGGGAGAAAGCCAAGGGAGCAGGCCAAAGGGAGGCAAGAGAAAAAAGTAGTGCCGGGCTGCAGGACTGAAATGGAGGAATTGAGAGACGAAAGCCAGGAAGCAGGAGAGTTTGAGAAAAGGAGAGAGGAAAGAAGAGACATGCAGCCAGACGAGGGCTTAGTGAGAGAGGCTGGGACAGAGAACAGGATGAGAAGGAAATAAGGCAAGGCGAGGCTAGGCCAAACGAGGTTTCCTTGATTTATATTTTCTACCACATTCATCTTGAGATGAGGAGGAAAGGCATCAGACCATATGGATTAGGCCCAAACAAAAGCCCCGGCTACTTGAGACACTTAGACTAAGCCTAAACCAGAAAGATCTCTCCATAAAGATGGTTTTTATACTGTACTTCCACAATCAGCTGGCAGTACAAAAGAACAAGCGGCAGACATACTTAGGCTGAGACATGGTGGTTTGGTGCAGAGACCATGCATATCATGGGAATATTTCAGCATTTCTGCTCTGGTTTTCAGTGTATTACACCAAAACACCCACCTGATGACATCATTTCAAGAGCAAAAGCAGCAATTTGCAGAATTCAGCTTCTTTGGGGAACTGAGCAATTGCTGAGCTGACAGCAAGTCCTGCTGGGTCCCTGTCACCTGCAGAGTGCCCGCATCCTCACCACGGTAGCGGGCATTGTGACAAAGGTTCTACGTCAGCTGGGTGTGGCAGCCGAGCGCCCGCTAGGGGAGGGGGAGCCTGTCAGCCCCGGGCCTGTCACTGCCTGCTGTCCCCCCTGTCACCAGCGAGGCCTCTGAAAAGTTTCCAAAACATGCCCAGACTTGGGTCCAAAGTGGCCAAAAGTTTCCAAGAGACAAGTCGGGAAGAAGGATATGGAAGAGAGGGAGAAAGCCAAGGGAGCAGGCCAAAGGGAGGCAAGAGAAAAAAGTAGTGCCGGGCTGCAGGACTGAAATGGAGGAATTGAAAGACGAAAGCCAGGAAGCAGGAGAGTTTGAGAAAAGGAGAGAGGAAAGAAGAGACATGCAGCCAGACGAGGGCTTAGTGAGAGAGGCTGGGACAGAGAACAGGATGAGAAGGAAATAAGGCAAGGCGAGGCTAGGCCAAAGGACGTTTCTTTGATTTATATTTTCTACCACATTCATCTTGAGATGAGAGGAAAGCCATCAGACCATATGGATTAGGCCCAAACAAAAGCCCCGGCTACTTGAGACACTTAGACTAAGCCTAAACCAGAAAGATCTCTCCATAAAGATGGTTTTTATACTGTACTTCCACAATCAGCTGGCAGTACAAAAGAACAAGCGGCAGACATACTTAGGCTGAGACATGGTGGTTTGGTGCAGAGACCATGCATATCATGGGAATATTTCAGCATTTCTGCTCTGGTTTTCAGTGTATTACACCAAAACACCCACCTGATGACATCATTTCAAGAGCAAAAGCAGCAATTTGCAGAATTCAGCTTCTTTGGGGAACTGAGCAATTGCTGAGCTGACAGCAAGTCCTGCTGGGTCCCTGTCACCTGCAGAGTGCCCGCATCCTCACCACGGTAGCGGGCATTGTGACAAAGGTTCTACGTCAGCTGGGTGTGGCAGCCGAGCGCCCGCTAGGGGAGGGGGAGCCTGTCAGCCCCGGGCCTGTCACTGCCTGCTGTCCCCCCTGTCACCAGCGAGGCCTCTGAAAAGTTTCCAAAACATGCCCAGACTTGGGTCCAAAGTGGCCAAAAGTCTCCAAGAGACAAGTCGGGAAGAAGGATATGGAAGAGAGGGAGAAAGCCAAGGGAGCAGGCCAAAGGGAGGCAAGAGAAAAAAGTAGTGCCGGGCTGCAGGACTGAAATGGAGGAATTGAAAGACGAAAGCCAGGAAGCAGGAGAGTTTGAGAAAAGGAGAGAGGAAAGAAGAGACATGCAGCCAGACGAGGGCTTAGTGAGAGAGGCTGGGACAGAGAACAGGATGAGAAGGAAATAAGGCAAGGCAAGGCTAGGCCAAAGGACGTTTCTTTGATTTATATTTTCTACCACATTCATCTTGAGATGAGAGGAAAGCCATCAGACCATATGGATTAGGCCCAAACAAAAGCCCCGGCTACTTGAGACACTTAGACTAAGCCTAAACCAGAAAGATCTCTCCATAAAGATGGTTTTTATACTGTACTTCCACAATCAGCTGGCAGTACAAAAGAACAAGCGGCAGACATACTTAGGCTGAGACATGGTGGTTTGGTGCAGAGACCATGCATATCATGGGAATATTTCAGCATTTCTGCTCTGGTTTTCAGTGTATTACACCAAAACACCCACCTGATGACATCATTTCAAGAGCAAAAGCAGCAATTTGCAGAATTCAGCTTCTTTGGGGAACTGAGCAATTGCTGAGCTGACAGCAAGTCCTGCTGGGTCCCTGTCACCTGCAGAGTGCCCGCATCCTCACCACGGTAGCGGGCATTGTGACAAAGGTTCTACGTCAGCTGGGTGTGGCAGCCGAGCGCCCGCTAGGGGAGGGGGAGCCTGTCAGCCCCGGGCCTGTCACTGCCTGCTGTCCCCCCTGTCACCAGCGAGGCCTCTGAAAAGTTTCCAAAACATGCCCAGACTTGGGTCCAAAGTGGCCAAAAGTCTCCAAGAGACAAGTCGGGAAGAAGAATATGGAAGAGAGGGAGAAAGCCAAGGGAGAAGGCCAAAGGGAGGCAAGAGGAAAAAGTAGTGCCGGGCTGCAGGACTGAAATGGAGGAATTGAAAGACGAAAGCCAGGAAGCAGGAGAGTTTGAGAAAAGGAGAGAGGAAAGAAGAGACATGCAGCCAGACGAGGGCTTAGTGAGAGAGGCTGGGACAGAGAACAGGATGAGAAGGAAATAAGGCAAGGCAAGGCTAGGCCAAACGAGGTTTCCTTGATTTATATTTTCTACCACATTCATCTTGAGATGAGGAGGAAAGGCATCAGACCATATGGATTAGGCCCAAACAAAAGCCCCGGCTACTTGAGACACTTAGACTAAGCCTAAACCAGAAAGATCTCTCCATAAAGATGGTTTTTATACTGTACTTCCACAATCAGCTGGCAGTACAAAAGAACAAGCGGCAGACATACTTAGGCTGAGACATGGTGGTTTGGTGCAGAGACCATGCATATCATGGGAATATTTCAGCATTTCTGCTCTGGTTTTCAGTGTATTACACCAAAACACCCACCTGATGACATCATTTCAAGAGCAAAAGCAGCAATTTGCAGAATTCAGCTTCTTTGGGGAACTGAGCAATTGCTGAGCTGACAGCAAGTCCTGCTGGGTCCCTGTCACCTGCAGAGTGCCCGCATCCTCACCACGGTAGCGGGCATTGTGACAAAGGTTCTACGTCAGCTGGGTGTGGCAGCCGAGCGCCCGCTAGGGGAGGGGGAGCCTGTCAGCCCCGGGCCTGTCACTGCCTGCTGTCCCCCGTGTCACCAGCGAGGCCTCTGAAAAGTTTCCAAAACATGCCCAGACTTGGGTCCAAAGTGGCCAAAAGTCTCCAAGAGACAAGTCGGGAAGAAGGATATGGAAGAGAGGGAGAAAGCCAAGGGAGCAGGCCAAAGGGAGGCAAGAGAAAAAAGTAGTGCCGGGCTGCAGGACTGAAATGGAGGAATTGAAAGACGAAAGCCAGGAAGCAGGAGAGTTTGAGAAAAGGAGAGAGGAAAGAAGAGACATGCAGCCAGACGAGGGCTTAGTGAGAGAGGCTGGGACAGAGAACAGGATGAGAAGGAAATAAGGCAAGGCAAGGCTAGGCCAAAGGACGTTTCTTTGATTTATATTTTCTACCACATTCATCTTGAGATGAGAGGAAAGCCATCAGACCATATGGATTAGGCCCAAACAAAAGCCCCGGCTACTTGAGACACTTAGACTAAGCCTAAACCAGAAAGATCTCTCCATAAAGATGGTTTTTATACTGTACTTCCACAATCAGCTGGCAGTACAAAAGAACAAGCGGCAGACATACTTAGGCTGAGACATGGTGGTTTGGTGCAGAGACCATGCATATCATGGGAATATTTCAGCATTTCTGCTCTGGTTTTCAGTGTATTACACCAAAACACCCACCTGATGACATCATTTCAAGAGCAAAAGCAGCAATTTGCAGAATTCAGCTTCTTTGGGGAACTGAGCAATTGCTGAGCTGACAGCAAGTCCTGCTGGGTCCCTGTCACCTGCAGAGTGCCCGCATCCTCACCACGGTAGCGGGCATTGTGACAAAGGTTCTACGTCAGCTGGGTGTGGCAGCCGAGCGCCCGCTAGGGGAGGGGGAGCCTGTCAGCCCCGGGCCTGTCACTGCCTGCTGTCCCCCCTGTCACCAGCGAGGCCTCTGAAAAGTTTCCAAAACATGCCCAGACTTGGGTCCAAAGTGGCCAAAAGTCTCCAAGAGACAAGTCGGGAAGAAGAATATGGAAGAGAGGGAGAAAGCCAAGGGAGAAGGCCAAAGGGAGGCAAGAGAAAAAAGTAGTGCCGGGCTGCAGGACTGAAATGGAGGAATTGAAAGACGAAAGCCAGGAAGCAGGAGAGTTAGAGAAAAGGAGAGAGGAAAGAAGAGACATGCAGCCAGACGAGGGCTTAGTGAGAGAGGCTGGGACAGAGAACAGGATGAGAAGGAAATAAGGCAAGGCAAGGCAAGGCAAGGCTAGGCCAAAGGACGTTTCTTTGATTTATATTTTCTACCACATTCATCTTGAGATGAGAGGAAAGCCATCAGACCATATGGATTAGGCCCAAACAAAAGCCCCGGCTACTTGAGACACTTAGACTAAGCCTAAACCAGAAAGATCTCTCCATAAAGATGGTTTTTATACTGTACTTCCACAATCAGCTGGCAGTACAAAAGAACAAGCGGCAGACATACTTAGGCTGAGACATGGTGGTTTGGTGCAGAGACCATGCATATCATGGGAATATTTCAGCATTTCTGCTCTGGTTTTCAGTGTATTACACCAAAACACCCACCTGATGACATCATTTCAAGAGCAAAAGCAGCAATTTGCAGAATTCAGCTTCTTTGGGGAACTGAGCAATTGCTGAGCTGACAGCAAGTCCTGCTGGGTCCCTGTCACCTGCAGAGTGCCCGCATCCTCACCACGGTAGCGGGCATTGTGACAAAGGTTCTACGTCAGCTGGGCGTGGCAGCCGAGCACCCGCTAGGGGAGGGGGAGCCTGTCAGCCCCGGGCCTGTCACTGCCTGCTGTCCCCCGTGTCACCAGCGAGGCCTCTGAAAAGTTTCCAAAACATGCCCAGACTTGGGTCCAAAGTGGCCAAAAGTCTCCAAGAGACAAGTCGGGAAGAAGGATATGGAAGAGAGGGAGAAAGCCAAGGGAGCAGGCCCAAGGGAGGCAAGAGGAAAAACTAGTGAGGGGCTGCAGGAATGAAATGGAGGAATTGAAAGACGAAAGCCAGGAAGCAGGAGAGTTTGAGAAAAGGAGAGAGGAAAGAAGAGACATGCCGCCAGACGAGGGCTTAGTGAGAGAGGCTGGGACAGAGAACAGGATGAGAAGGAAATAAGGCAAGGCAAGGCTAGGCCAAACGAGGTTTCCTTGATTTATATTTTCTACCACATTCATCTTGAGATGAGGAGGAAAGGCATGAGACCATACGGATTAGGCCCAAACAAAAGCCCCGGCTACTTGAGACACTTAGACTAAGCCTAAACCAGAAAGATCTCTCCATAAAGATGGTTTTTATACTGTACTTCCACAATCAGCTGGCAGTACAAAAGAACAAGCGGCAGACATACTTAGGCTGAGACATGGTGGTTTGGTGCAGAGACCATGCATATCATGGGAATATTTCAGCATTTCTGCTCTGGTTTTCAGTGTATTACACCAAAACACCCACCTGATGACATCATTTCAAGAGCAAAAGCAGCAATTTGCAGAATTCAGCTTCTTTGGGGAACTGAGCAATTGCTGAGCTGACAGCAAGTCCTGCTGGGTCCCTGTCACCTGCAGAGTGCCCGCATCCTCACCACGGTAGCGGGCATTGTGACAAAGGTTCTACGTCAGCTGGGTGTGGCAGCCGAGCGCCCGCTAGGGGAGGGGGAGCCTGTCAGCCCCGGGCCTGTCACTGCCTGCTGTCCCCCGTGTCACCAGCGAGGCCTCTGAAAAGTTTCCAAAACATGCCCAGACTTGGGTCCAAAGTGGCCAAAAGTCTCCAAGAGACAAGTCGGGAAGAAGGATATGGAAGAGAGGGAGAAAGCCAAGGGAGCAGGCCAAAGGGAGGCAAGAGAAAAAAGTAGTGCCGGGCTGCAGGACTGAAATGGAGGAATTGAAAGACGAAAGCCAGGAAGCAGGAGAGTTTGAGAAAAGGAGAGAGGAAAGAAGAGACATGCAGCCAGACGAGGGCTTAGTGAGAGAGGCTGGGACAGAGAACAGGATGAGAAGGAAATAAGGCAAGGCAAGGCTAGGCCAAAGGACGTTTCTTTGATTTATATTTTCTACCACATTCATCTTGAGATGAGAGGAAAGCCATCAGACCATATGGATTAGGCCCAAACAAAAGCCCCGGCTACTTGAGACACTTAGACTAAGCCTAAACCAGAAAGATCTCTCCATAAAGATGGTTTTTATACTGTACTTCCACAATCAGCTGGCAGTACAAAAGAACAAGCGGCAGACATACTTAGGCTGAGACATGGTGGTTTGGTGCAGAGACCATGCATATCATGGGAATATTTCAGCATTTCTGCTCTGGTTTTCAGTGTATTACACCAAAACACCCACCTGATGACATCATTTCAAGAGCAAAAGCAGCAATTTGCAGAATTCAGCTTCTTTGGGGAACTGAGCAATTGCTGAGCTGACAGCAAGTCCTGCTGGGTCCCTGTCACCTGCAGAGTGCCCGCATCCTCACCACGGTAGCGGGCATTGTGACAAAGGTTCTACGTCAGCTGGGTGTGGCAGCCGAGCGCCCGCTAGGGGAGGGGGAGCCTGTCAGCCCCGGGCCTGTCACTGCCTGCTGTCCCCCCTGTCACCAGCGAGGCCTCTGAAAAGTTTCCAAAACATGCCCAGACTTGGGTCCAAAGTGGCCAAAAGTCTCCAAGAGACAAGTCGGGAAGAAGAATATGGAAGAGAGGGAGAAAGCCAAGGGAGAAGGCCAAAGGGAGGCAAGAGAAAAAAGTAGTGCCGGGCTGCAGGACTGAAATGGAGGAATTGAAAGACGAAAGCCAGGAAGCAGGAGAGTTAGAGAAAAGGAGAGAGGAAAGAAGAGACATGCAGCCAGACGAGGGCTTAGTGAGAGAGGCTGGGACAGAGAACAGGATGAGAAGGAAATAAGGCAAGGCAAGGCAAGGCAAGGCTAGGCCAAAGGACGTTTCTTTGATTTATATTTTCTACCACATTCATCTTGAGATGAGAGGAAAGCCATCAGACCATATGGATTAGGCCCAAACAAAAGCCCCGGCTACTTGAGACACTTAGACTAAGCCTAAACCAGAAAGATCTCTCCATAAAGATGGTTTTTATACTGTACTTCCACAATCAGCTGGCAGTACAAAAGAACAAGCGGCAGACATACTTAGGCTGAGACATGGTGGTTTGGTGCAGAGACCATGCATATCATGGGAATATTTCAGCATTTCTGCTCTGGTTTTCAGTGTATTACACCAAAACACCCACCTGATGACATCATTTCAAGAGCAAAAGCAGCAATTTGCAGAATTCAGCTTCTTTGGGGAACTGAGCAATTGCTGAGCTGACAGCAAGTCCTGCTGGGTCCCTGTCACCTGCAGAGTGCCCGCATCCTCACCACGGTAGCGGGCATTGTGACAAAGGTTCTACGTCAGCTGGGCGTGGCAGCCGAGCACCCGCTAGGGGAGGGGGAGCCTGTCAGCCCCGGGCCTGTCACTGCCTGCTGTCCCCCGTGTCACCAGCGAGGCCTCTGAAAAGTTTCCAAAACATGCCCAGACTTGGGTCCAAAGTGGCCAAAAGTCTCCAAGAGACAAGTCGGGAAGAAGGATATGGAAGAGAGGGAGAAAGCCAAGGGAGCAGGCCCAAGGGAGGCAAGAGGAAAAACTAGTGAGGGGCTGCAGGAATGAAATGGAGGAATTGAAAGACGAAAGCCAGGAAGCAGGAGAGTTTGAGAAAAGGAGAGAGGAAAGAAGAGACATGCCGCCAGACGAGGGCTTAGTGAGAGAGGCTGGGACAGAGAACAGGATGAGAAGGAAATAAGGCAAGGCAAGGCTAGGCCAAACGAGGTTTCCTTGATTTATATTTTCTACCACATTCATCTTGAGATGAGGAGGAAAGGCATGAGACCATACGGATTAGGCCCAAACAAAAGCCCCGGCTACTTGAGACACTTAGACTAAGCCTAAACCAGAAAGATCTCTCCATAAAGATGGTTTTTATACTGTACTTCCACAATCAGCTGGCAGTACAAAAGAACAAGCGGCAGACATACTTAGGCTGAGACATGGTGGTTTGGTGCAGAGACCATGCATATCATGGGAATATTTCAGCATTTCTGCTCTGGTTTTCAGTGTATTACACCAAAACACCCACCTGATGACATCATTTCAAGAGCAAAAGCAGCAATTTGCAGAATTCAGCTTCTTTGGGGAACTGAGCAATTGCTGAGCTGACAGCAAGTCCTGCTGGGTCCCTGTCACCTGCAGAGTGCCCGCATCCTCACCACGGTAGCGGGCATTGTGACAAAGGTTCTACGTCAGCTGGGTGTGGCAGCCGAGCGCCCGCTAGGGGAGGGGGAGCCTGTCAGCCCCGGGCCTGTCACTGCCTGCTGTCCCCCCTGTCACCAGCGAGGCCTCTGAAAAGTTTCCAAAACATGCCCAGACTTGGGTCCAAAGTGGCCAAAAGTCTCCAAGAGACAAGTCGGGAAGAAGGATATGGAAGAGAGGGAGAAAGCCAAGGGAGCAGGCCAAAGGGAGGCAAGAGAAAAAAGTAGTGCCGGGCTGCAGGACTGAAATGGAGGAATTGAAAGACGAAAGCCAGGAAGCAGGAGAGTTTGAGAAAAGGAGAGAGGAAAGAAGAGACATGCAGCCAGACGAGGGCTTAGTGAGAGAGGCTGGGACAGAGAACAGGATGAGAAGGAAATAAGGCAAGGCAAGGCTAGGCCAAAGGACGTTTCTTTGATTTATATTTTCTACCACATTCATCTTGAGATGAGAGGAAAGCCATCAGACCATATGGATTAGGCCCAAACAAAAGCCCCGGCTACTTGAGACACTTAGACTAAGCCTAAACCAGAAAGATCTCTCCATAAAGATGGTTTTTATACTGTACTTCCACAATCAGCTGGCAGTACAAAAGAACAAGCGGCAGACATACTTAGGCTGAGACATGGTGGTTTGGTGCAGAGACCATGCATATCATGGGAATATTTCAGCATTTCTGCTCTGGTTTTCAGTGTATTACACCAAAACACCCACCTGATGACATCATTTCAAGAGCAAAAGCAGCAATTTGCAGAATTCAGCTTCTTTGGGGAACTGAGCAATTGCTGAGCTGACAGCAAGTCCTGCTGGGTCCCTGTCACCTGCAGAGTGCCCGCATCCTCACCACGGTAGCGGGCATTGTGACAAAGGTTCTACGTCAGCTGGGTGTGGCAGCCGAGCGCCCGCTAGGGGAGGGGGAGCCTGTCAGCCCCGGGCCTGTCACTGCCTGCTGTCCCCCCTGTCACCAGCGAGGCCTCTGAAAAGTTTCCAAAACATGCCCAGACTTGGGTCCAAAGTGGCCAAAAGTCTCCAAGAGACAAGTCGGGAAGAAGAATATGGAAGAGAGGGAGAAAGCCAAGGGAGAAGGCCAAAGGGAGGCAAGAGGAAAAAGTAGTGCCGGGCTGCAGGACTGAAATGGAGGAATTGAAAGACGAAAGCCAGGAAGCAGGAGAGTTTGAGAAAAGGAGAGAGGAAAGAAGAGACATGCAGCCAGACGAGGGCTTAGTGAGAGAGGCTGGGACAGAGAACAGGATGAGAAGGAAATAAGGCAAGGCAAGGCAAGGCAAGGCTAGGCCAAAGGACGTTTCTTTGATTTATATTTTCTACCACATTCATCTTGAGATGAGAGGAAAGCCATCAGACCATATGGATTAGGCCCAAACAAAAGCCCCGGCTACTTGAGACACTTAGACTAAGCCTAAACCAGAAAGATCTCTCCATAAAGATGGTTTTTATACTGTACTTCCACAATCAGCTGGCAGTACAAAAGAACAAGCGGCAGACATACTTAGGCTGAGACATGGTGGTTTGGTGCAGAGACCATGCATATCATGGGAATATTTCAGCATTTCTGCTCTGGTTTTCAGTGTATTACACCAAAACACCCACCTGATGACATCATTTCAAGAGCAAAAGCAGCAATTTGCAGAATTCAGCTTCTTTGGGGAACTGAGCAATTGCTGAGCTGACAGCAAGTCCTGCTGGGTCCCTGTCACCTGCAGAGTGCCCGCATCCTCACCACGGTAGCGGGCATTGTGACAAAGGTTCTACGTCAGCTGGGCGTGGCAGCCGAGCACCCGCTAGGGGAGGGGGAGCCTGTCAGCCCCGGGCCTGTCACTGCCTGCTGTCCCCCGTGTCACCAGCGAGGCCTCTGAAAAGTTTCCAAAACATGCCCAGACTTGGGTCCAAAGTGGCCAAAAGTCTCCAAGAGACAAGTCAGAAAGAAGGATATGGAAGAGAGGGAGAAAGCCAAGGGAGCAGGGCAAAGGGAGGCAAGAGAAAAAAGTAGTGCCGGGCTGCAGGACTGAAATGGAGGAATTGAAAGACGAAAGCCAGGAAGCAGGAGAGTTTGAGAAAAGGAGAGAGGAAAGAAGAGACATGCAGCCAGACGAGGGCTTAGTGAGAGAGGCTGGGACAGAGAACAGGATGAGAAGGAAATAAGGCAAGGCAAGGCTAGGCCAAAGGACGTTTCTTTGATTTATATTTTCTACCACATTCATCTTGAGATGAGAGGAAAGCCATCAGACCATATGGATTAGGCCCAAACAAAAGCCCCGGCTACTTGAGACACTTAGACTAAGCCTAAACCAGAAAGATCTCTCCATAAAGATGGTTTTTATACTGTACTTCCACAATCAGCTGGCAGTACAAAAGAACAAGCGGCAGACATACTTAGGCTGAGACATGGTGGTTTGGTGCAGAGACCATGCATATCATGGGAATATTTCAGCATTTCTGCTCTGGTTTTCAGTGTATTACACCAAAACACCCACCTGATGACATCATTTCAAGAGCAAAAGCAGCAATTTGCAGAATTCAGCTTCTTTGGGGAACTGAGCAATTGCTGAGCTGACAGCAAGTCCTGCTGGGTCCCTGTCACCTGCAGAGTGCCCGCATCCTCACCACGGTAGCGGGCATTGTGACAAAGGTTCTACGTCAGCTGGGTGTGGCAGCCGAGCGCCCGCTAGGGGAGGGGGAGCCTGTCAGCCCCGGGCCTGTCACTGCCTGCTGTCCCCCCTGTCACCAGCGAGGCCTCTGAAAAGTTTCCAAAACATGCCCAGACTTGGGTCCAAAGTGGCCAAAAGTCTCCAAGAGACAAGTCGGGAAGAAGAATATGGAAGAGAGGGAGAAAGCCAAGGGAGAAGGCCAAAGGGAGGCAAGAGGAAAAAGTAGTGCCGGGCTGCAGGACTGAAATGGAGGAATTGAAAGACGAAAGCCAGGAAGCAGGAGAGTTTGAGAAAAGGAGAGAGGAAAGAAGAGACATGCAGCCAGACGAGGGCTTAGTGAGAGAGGCTGGGACAGAGAACAGGATGAGAAGGAAATAAGGCAAGGCAAGGCTAGGCCAAAGGACGTTTCTTTGATTTATATTTTCTACCACATTCATCTTGAGATGAGAGGAAAGCCATCAGACCATATGGATTAGGCCCAAACAAAAGCCCCGGCTACTTGAGACACTTAGACTAAGCCTAAACCAGAAAGATCTCTCCATAAAGATGGTTTTTATACTGTACTTCCACAATCAGCTGTCAGTACAAAAGAACAAGCGGCAGACATACTTAGGCTGAGACATGGTGGTTTGGTGCAGAGACCATGCATATCATGGGAATATTTCAGCATTTCTGCTCTGGTTTTCAGTGTATTACACCAAAACACCCACCTGATGACATCATTTCAAGAGCAAAAGCAGCAATTTGCAGAATTCAGCTTCTTTGGGGAACTGAGCAATTGCTGAGCTGACAGCAAGTCCTGCTGGGTCCCTGTCACCTGCAGAGTGCCCGCATCCTCACCACGGTAGCGGGCATTGTGACAAAGGTTCTACGTCAGCTGGGCGTGGCAGCCGAGCACCCGCTAGGGGAGGGGGAGCCTGTCAGCCCCGGGCCTGTCACTGCCTGCTGTCCCCCGTGTCACCAGCGAGGCCTCTGAAAAGTTTCCAAAACATGCCCAGACTTGGGTCCAAAGTGGCCAAAAGTCTCCAAGAGACAAGTCAGAAAGAAGGATATGGAAGAGAGGGAGAAAGCCAAGGGAGCAGGGCAAAGGGAGGCAAGAGAAAAAAGTAGTGCCGGGCTGCAGGACTGAAATGGAGGAATTGAAAGACGAAAGCCAGGAAGCAGGAGAGTTTGAGAAAAGGAGAGAGGAAAGAAGAGACATGCCGCCAGACGAGGGCTTAGTGAGAGAGGCTGGGACAGAGAACAGGATGAGAAGGAAATAAGGCAAGGCAAGGCTAGGCCAAACGAGGTTTCCTTGATTTATATTTTCTACCACATTCATCTTGAGATGAAGAGGAAAGGCATGCGACCATACGGATTAGGCCCAAACAAAAGCCCCGGCTACTTGAGACACTTAGACTAAGCCTAAACCACAAAGATCTCTCCATAAAGATGGTTTTTACACTGTACTTCCACAATCTTCTGTCAGTACAAAAGAACAAGCGGCAGACATACTTAGGCTGAGACATGGTGGTTTGGTGCAGAGACCATGCATATCATGGGAATATTTCAGCATTTCTGCTCTGGTTTTCAGTGTATTACACCAAAACACCCACCTGATGACATCATTTCAAGAGCAAAAGCAGCAATTTGCAGAATTCAGCTTCTTTGGGGAACTGAGCAATTGCTGAGCTGACAGCAAGTCCTGCTGGGTCCCTGTCACCTGCAGAGTGCCCGCATCCTCACCACGGTAGCGGGCATTGTGACAAAGGTTCTACGTCAGCTGGGTGTGGCAGCCGAGCGCCCGCTAGGGGAGGGGGAGCCTGTCAGCCCCGGGCCTGTCACTGCCTGCTGTCCCCCGTGTCACCAGCGAGGCCTCTGAAAAGTTTCCAAAACATCCCCAGACTTGGGTCCAAAGTGGCCAAAAGTCTCCAAGAGACAAGTCGGGAAGAAGGATATGGAAGAGAGGGAGAAAGCCAAGGGAGCAGGCCAAAGGGAGGCAAGAGAAAAAAGTAGTGCCGGGCTGCAGGACTGAAATGGAGGAATTGAAAGACGAAAGCCAGGAAGCAGGAGAGTTTGAGAAAAGGAGAGAGGAAAGAAGAGACATGCAGCCAGACGAGGGCTTAGTGAGAGAGGCTGGGACAGAGAACAGGATGAGAAGGAAATAAGGCAAGGCAAGGCTAGGCCAAAGGACGTTTCTTTGATTTATATTTTCTACCACATTCATCTTGAGATGAGAGGAAAGCCATCAGACCATATGGATTAGGCCCAAACAAAAGCCCCGGCTACTTGAGACACTTAGACTAAGCCTAAACCAGAAAGATCTCTCCATAAAGATGGTTTTTATACTGTACTTCCACAATCAGCTGGCAGTACAAAAGAACAAGCGGCAGACATACTTAGGCTGAGACATGGTGGTTTGGTGCAGAGACCATGCATATCATGGGAATATTTCAGCATTTCTGCTCTGGTTTTCAGTGTATTACACCAAAACACCCACCTGATGACATCATTTCAAGAGCAAAAGCAGCAATTTGCAGAATTCAGCTTCTTTGGGGAACTGAGCAATTGCTGAGCTGACAGCAAGTCCTGCTGGGTCCCTGTCACCTGCAGAGTGCCCGCATCCTCACCACGGTAGCGGGCATTGTGACAAAGGTTCTACGTCAGCTGGGCGTGGCAGCCGAGCACCCGCTAGGGGAGGGGGAGCCTGTCAGCCCCGGGCCTGTCACTGCCTGCTGTCCCCCCTGTCACCAGCGAGGCCTCTGAAAAGTTTCCAAAACATGCCCAGACTTGGGTCCAAAGTGGCCAAAAGTCTCCAAGAGACAAGTCGGGAAGAAGAATATGGAAGAGAGGGAGAAAGCCAAGGGAGCAGGCCAAAGGGATGCAAGAGAAAAAAGTAGTGCCGGGCTGCAGGACTGAAATGGAGGAATTGAAAGACGAAAGCCAGGAAGCAGGAGAGTTTGAGAAAAGGAGAGAGGAAAGAAGAGACATGCAGCCAGACGAGGGCTTAGTGAGAGAGGCTGGGACAGAGAACAGGATGAGAAGGAAATAAGGCAAGGCAAGGCTAGGCCAAAGGACGTTTCTTTGATTTATATTTTCTACCACATTCATCTTGAGATGAGAGGAAAGCCATCAGACCATATGGATTAGGCCCAAACAAAAGCCCCGGCTACTTGAGACACTTAGACTAAGCCTAAACCAGAAAGATCTCTCCATAAAGATGGTTTTTATACTGTACTTCCACAATCAGCTGGCAGTACAAAAGAACAAGCGGCAGACATACTTAGGCTGAGACATGGTGGTTTGGTGCAGAGACCATGCATATCATGGGAATATTTCAGCATTTCTGCTCTGGTTTTCAGTGTATTACACCAAAACACCCACCTGATGACATCATTTCAAGAGCAAAAGCAGCAATTTGCAGAATTCAGCTTCTTTGGGGAACTGAGCAATTGCTGAGCTGACAGCAAGTCCTGCTGGGTCCCTGTCACCTGCAGAGTGCCCGCATCCTCACCACGGTAGCGGGCATTGTGACAAAGGTTCTACGTCAGCTGGGCGTGGCAGCCGAGCACCCGCTAGGGGAGGGGGAGCCTGTCAGCCCCGGGCCTGTCACTGCCTGCTGTCCCCCGTGTCACCAGCGAGGCCTCTGAAAAGTTTCCAAAACATGCCCAGACTTGGGTCCAAAGTGGCCAAAAGTCTCCAAGAGACAAGTCAGAAAGAAGGATATGGAAGAGAGGGAGAAAGCCAAGGGAGCAGGCCAAAGGGAGGCAAGAGAAAAAAGTAGTGCCGGGCTGCAGGACTGAAATGGAGGAATTGAAAGGCGAAAGCCAGGAAGCAGGAGAGTTTGAGAAAAGGAGAGAGGAAAGAAGAGACATGCTGCCAGACGAGGGCTTAGTGAGAGAGGCTGGGACAGAGAACAGGATGAGAAGGAAATAAGGCAAGGCAAGGCTAGGCCAAACGAGGTTTCCTTGATTTATATTTTCTACCACATTCATCTTGAGATGAGGAGGAAAGGCATGAGACCATACGGATTAGGCCCAAACAAAAGCCCCGGCTACTTGAGACACTTAGACTAAGCCTAAACCAGAAAGATCTCTCCATAAAGATGGTTTTTATACTGTACTTTCACAATCAGCTGGCAGTACAAAAGAACAAGCGGCAGACATACTTAGGCTGAGACATGGTGGTTTGGTGCAGAGACCATGCATATCATGGGAATATTTCAGCATTTCTGCTCTGGTTTTCAGTGTATTACACCAAAACACTCACCTGATGACATCATTTCAAGAGCAAAAGCAGCAATTTGCAGAATTCAGCTTCTTTGGGGAACTGAGCAATTGCTGAGCTGACAGCAAGTCCTGCTGGGTCCCTGTCACCTGCAGAGTGCCCGCATCCTCACCACGGTAGCGGGCATTGTGACAAAGGTTCTACGTCAGCTGGGTGTGGCAGCCGAGCGCCCGCTAGGGGAGGGGGAGCCTGTCAGCCCCGGGCCTGTCACTGCCTGCTGTCCCCCCTGTCACCAGCGAGGCCTCTGAAAAGTTTCCAAAACATGCCCAGACTTGGGTCCAAAGTGGCCAAAAGTCTCCAAGAGACAAGTCGGGAAGAAGAATATGGAAGAGAGGGAGAAAGCCAAGGGAGAAGGCCAAAGGGAGGCAAGAGGAAAAAGTAGTGCAGGGCTGCAGGACTGAAATGGAGGAATTGAAAGACGAAAGCCAGGAAGCAGGAGAGTTTGAGAAAAGGAGAGAGGAAAGAAGAGACATGCAGCCAGACGAGGGCTTAGTGAGAGAGGCTGGGACAGAGAACAGGATGAGAAGGAAATAAGGCAAGGCAAGGCAAGGCAAGGCTAGGCCAAAGGACGTTTCTTTGATTTATATTTTCTACCACATTCATCTTGAGATGAGAGGAAAGCCATCAGACCATATGGATTAGGCCCAAACAAAAGCCCCGGCTACTTGAGACACTTAGACTAAGCCTAAACCAGAAAGATCTCTCCATAAAGATGGTTTTTATACTGTACTTCCACAATCAGCTGTCAGTACAAAAGAACAAGCGGCAGACATACTTAGGCTGAGACATGGTGGTTTGGTGCAGAGACCATGCATATCATGGGAATATTTCAGCATTTCTGCTCTGGTTTTCAGTGTATTACACCAAAACACCCACCTGATGACATCATTTCAAGAGCAAAAGCAGCAATTTGCAGAATTCAGCTTCTTTGGGGAACTGAGCAATTGCTGAGCTGACAGCAAGTCCTGCTGGGTCCCTGTCACCTGCAGAGTGCCCGCATCCTCACCACGGTAGCGGGCATTGTGACAAAGGTTCTACGTCAGCTGGGCGTGGCAGCCGAGCACCCGCTAGGGGAGGGGGAGCCTGTCAGCCCCGGGCCTGTCACTGCCTGCTGTCCCCCGTGTCACCAGCGAGGCCTCTGAAAAGTTTCCAAAACATGCCCAGACTTGGGTCCAAAGTGGCCAAAAGTCTCCAAGAGACAAGTCAGAAAGAAGGATATGGAAGAGAGGGAGAAAGCCAAGGGAGCAGGGCAAAGGGAGGCAAGAGAAAAAAGTAGTGCCGGGCTGCAGGACTGAAATGGAGGAATTGAAAGACGAAAGCCAGGAAGCAGGAGAGTTTGAGAAAAGGAGAGAGGAAAGAAGAGACATGCCGCCAGACGAGGGCTTAGTGAGAGAGGCTGGGACAGAGAACAGGATGAGAAGGAAATAAGGCAAGGCAAGGCTAGGCCAAACGAGGTTTCCTTGATTTATATTTTCTACCACATTCATCTTGAGATGAAGAGGAAAGGCATGAGACCATACGGATTAGGCCCAAACAAAAGCCCCGGCTACTTGAGACACTTAGACTAAGCCTAAACCACAAAGATCTCTCCATAAAGATGGTTTTTACACTGTACTTCCACAATCTTCTGTCAGTACAAAAGAACAAGCGGCAGACATACTTAGGCTGAGACATGGTGGTTTGGTGCAGAGACCATGCATATCATGGGAATATTTCAGCATTTCTGCTCTGGTTTTCAGTGTATTACACCAAAACACCCACCTGATGACATCATTTCAAGAGCAAAAGCAGCAATTTGCAGAATTCAGCTTCTTTGGGGAACTGAGCAATTGCTGAGCTGACAGCAAGTCCTGCTGGGTCCCTGTCACCTGCAGAGTGCCCGCATCCTCACCACGGTAGCGGGCATTGTGACAAAGGTTCTACGTCAGCTGGGTGTGGCAGCCGAGCGCCCGCTAGGGGAGGGGGAGCCTGTCAGCCCCGGGCCTGTCACTGCCTGCTGTCCCCCGTGTCACCAGCGAGGCCTCTGAAAAGTTTCCAAAACATCCCCAGACTTGGGTCCAAAGTGGCCAAAAGTCTCCAAGAGACAAGTCGGGAAGAAGGATATGGAAGAGAGGGAGAAAGCCAAGGGAGCAGGCCAAAGGGAGGCAAGAGAAAAAAGTAGTGCCGGGCTGCAGGACTGAAATGGAGGAATTGAAAGACGAAAGCCAGGAAGCAGGAGAGTTTGAGAAAAGGAGAGAGGAAAGAAGAGACATGCAGCCAGACGAGGGCTTAGTGAGAGAGGCTGGGACAGAGAACAGGATGAGAAGGAAATAAGGCAAGGCAAGGCTAGGCCAAAGGACGTTTCTTTGATTTATATTTTCTACCACATTCATCTTGAGATGAGAGGAAAGCCATCAGACCATATGGATTAGGCCCAAACAAAAGCCCCGGCTACTTGAGACACTTAGACTAAGCCTAAACCAGAAAGATCTCTCCATAAAGATGGTTTTTATACTGTACTTCCACAATCAGCTGGCAGTACAAAAGAACAAGCGGCAGACATACTTAGGCTGAGACATGGTGGTTTGGTGCAGAGACCATGCATATCATGGGAATATTTCAGCATTTCTGCTCTGGTTTTCAGTGTATTACACCAAAACACCCACCTGATGACATCATTTCAAGAGCAAAAGCAGCAATTTGCAGAATTCAGCTTCTTTGGGGAACTGAGCAATTGCTGAGCTGACAGCAAGTCCTGCTGGGTCCCTGTCACCTGCAGAGTGCCCGCATCCTCACCACGGTAGCGGGCATTGTGACAAAGGTTCTACGTCAGCTGGGCGTGGCAGCCGAGCACCCGCTAGGGGAGGGGGAGCCTGTCAGCCCCGGGCCTGTCACTGCCTGCTGTCCCCCCTGTCACCAGCGAGGCCTCTGAAAAGTTTCCAAAACATGCCCAGACTTGGGTCCAAAGTGGCCAAAAGTCTCCAAGAGACAAGTCGGGAAGAAGGATATGGAAGAGAGGGAGAAAGCCAAGGGAGCAGGCCAAAGGGATGCAAGAGAAAAAAGTAGTGCCGGGCTGCAGGACTGAAATGGAGGAATTGAAAGACGAAAGCCAGGAAGCAGGAGAGTTTGAGAAAAGGAGAGAGGAAAGAAGAGACATGCAGCCAGACGAGGGGTTAGTGAGAGAGGCTGGGACAGAGAACAGGATGAGAAGGAAATAAGGCAAGGCAAGGCTAGGCCAAAGGACGTTTCTTTGATTTATATTTTCTACCACATTCATCTTGAGATGAGAGGAAAGCCATCAGACCATATGGATTAGGCCCAAACAAAAGCCCCGGCTACTTGAGACACTTAGACTAAGCCTAAACCAGAAAGATCTCTCCATAAAGATGGTTTTTATACTGTACTTCCACAATCAGCTGGCAGTACAAAAGAACAAGCGGCAGACATACTTAGGCTGAGACATGGTGGTTTGGTGCAGAGACCATGCATATCATGGGAATATTTCAGCATTTCTGCTCTGGTTTTCAGTGTATTACACCAAAACACCCACCTGATGACATCATTTCAAGAGCAAAAGCAGCAATTTGCAGAATTCAGCTTCTTTGGGGAACTGAGCAATTGCTGAGCTGACAGCAAGTCCTGCTGGGTCCCTGTCACCTGCAGAGTGCCCGCATCCTCACCACGGTAGCGGGCATTGTGACAAAGGTTCTACGTCAGCTGGGCGTGGCAGCCGAGCACCCGCTAGGGGAGGGGGAGCCTGTCAGCCCCGGGCCTGTCACTGCCTGCTGTCCCCCGTGTCACCAGCGAGGCCTCTGAAAAGTTTCCAAAACATGCCCAGACTTGGGTCCAAAGTGGCCAAAAGTCTCCAAGAGACAAGTCAGAAAGAAGGATATGGAAGAGAGGGAGAAAGCCAAGGGAGCAGGCCAAAGGGAGGCAAGAGAAAAAAGTAGTGCCGGGCTGCAGGACTGAAATGGAGGAATTGAAAGGCGAAAGCCAGGAAGCAGGAGAGTTTGAGAAAAGGAGAGAGGAAAGAAGAGACATGCCGCCAGACGAGGGCTTAGTGAGAGAGGCTGGGACAGAGAACAGGATGAGAAGGAAATAAGGCAAGGCAAGGCTAGGCCAAACGAGGTTTCCTTGATTTATATTTTCTACCACATTCATCTTGAGATGAGGAGGAAAGGCATGAGACCATACGGATTAGGCCCAAACAAAAGCCCCGGCTACTTGAGACACTTAGACTAAGCCTAAACCAGAAAGATCTCTCCATAAAGATGGTTTTTATACTGTACTTCCACAATCAGCTGGCAGTACAAAAGAACAAGCGGCAGACATACTTAGGCTGAGACATGGTGGTTTGGTGCAGAGACCATGCATATCATGGGAATATTTCAGCATTTCTGCTCTGGTTTTCAGTGTATTACACCAAAACACCCACCTGATGACATCATTTCAAGAGCAAAGCAGCAATTTGCAGAATTCAGCTTCTTTGGGGAACTGAGCAATTGCTGAGCTGACAGCAAGTCCTGCTGGGTCCCTGTCACCTGCAGAGTGCCCGCATCCTCACCACGGTAGCGGGCATTGTGACAAAGGTTCTACGTCAGCTGGGTGTGGCAGCCGAGCGCCCGCTAGGGGAGGGGGAGCCTGTCAGCCCCGGGCCTGTCACTGCCTGCTGTCCCCCCTGTCACCAGCGAGGCCTCTGAAAAGTTTCCAAAACATGCCCAGACTTGGGTCCAAAGTGGCCAAAAGTCTCCAAGAGACAAGTCGGGAAGAAGGATATGGAAGAGAGGGAGAAAGCCAAGGGAGAAGGCCCAAGGGAGGCAAGAGAAAAAAGTAGTGCCGGGCTGCAGGACTGAAATGGAGAAATTGAAAGACGAAAGCCAGGAAGCAGGAGAGTTTGAAAAAAGGAGAGAGGAAAGAAGAGACATGCAGCCAGACGAGGGCTTAGTGAGAGAGGCTGGGACAGAGAACAGGATGAGAAGGAAATAAGGCAAGGCAAGGCTAGGCCAAAGGACGTTTCTTTGATTTATATTTTCTACCACATTCATCTTGAGATGAGAGGAAAGCCATCAGACCATATGGATTAGGCCCAAACAAAAGCCCCGGCTACTTGAGACACTTAGACTAAGCCTAAACCAGAAAGATCTCTCCATAAAGATGGTTTTTATACTGTACTTCCACAATCTTCTGTCAGTACAAAAGAACAAGCGGCAGACATACTTAGGCTGAGACATGGTGGTTTGGTGCAGAGACCATGCATATCATGGGAATATTTCAGCATTTCTGCTCTGGTTTTCAGTGTATTACACCAAAACACCCACCTGATGACATCATTTCAAGAGCAAAAGCAGCAATTTGCAGAATTCAGCTTCTTTGGGGAACTGAGCAATTGCTGAGCTGACAGCAAGTCCTGCTGGGTCCCTGTCACCTGCAGAGTGCCCGCATCCTCACCACGGTAGCGGGCATTGTGACAAAGGTTCTACGTCAGCTGGGTGTGGCAGCCGAGCGCCCGCTAGGGGAGGGGGAGCCTGTCAGCCCCGGGCCTGTCACTGCCTGCTGTCCCCCCTGTCACCAGCGAGGCCTCTGAAAAGTTTCCAAAACATGCCCAGACTTGGGTCCAAAGTGGCCAAAAGTCTCCAAGAGACAAGTCAGGAAGAAGGATATGGAAGAGAGGGAGAAAGCCAAGGGAGCAGGCCAAAGGGAGGCAAGAGAAAAAAGTAGTGCCGGGCTGCAGGACTGAAATGGAGGAATTGAAAGACGAAAGCCAGGAAGCAGGAGAGTTTGAGAAAAGGAGAGAGGAAAGAAGAGACATGCAGCCAGACGAGGGCTTAGTGAGAGAGGCTGGGACAGAGAACAGGATGAGAAGGAAATAAGGCAAGGCAAGGCTAGGCCAAAGGACGTTTCTTTGATTTATATTTTCTACCACATTCATCTTGAGATGAGAGGAAAGCCATCAGACCATATGGATTAGGCCCAAACAAAAGCCCCGGCTACTTGAGACACTTAGACCAAGCCTAAACCAGAAAGATCTCTCCATAAAGATGGTTTTTATACTGTACTTCCACAATCTTCTGTCAGTACAAAAGAACAAGCGGCAGACATACTTAGGCTGAGACATGGTGGTTTGGTGCAGAGACCATGCATATCATGGGAATATTTCAGCATTTCTGCTCTGGTTTTCAGTGTATTACACCAAAACACCCACCTGATGACATCATTTCAAGAGCAAAAGCAGCAATTTGCAGAATTCAGCTTCTTTGGGGAACTGAGCAATTGCTGAGCTGACAGCAAGTCCTGCTGGGTCCCTGTCACCTGCAGAGTGCCCGCATCCTCACCACGGTAGCGGGCATTGTGACAAAGGTTCTACGTCAGCTGGGTGTGGCAGCCGAGCGCCCGCTAGGGGAGGGGGAGCCTGTCAGCCCCGGGCCTGTCACTGCCTGCTGTCCCCCCTGTCACCAGCGAGGCCTCTGAAAAGTTTCCAAAACATGCCCAGACTTGGGTCCAAAGTGGCCAAAAGTCTCCAAGAGACAAGTCAGGAAGAAGGATATGGAAGAGAGGGAGAAAGCCAAGGGAGCAGGCCAAAGGGAGGCAAGAGAAAAAAGTAGTGCCGGGCTGCAGGACTGAAATGGAGGAATTGAAAGACGAAAGCCAGGAAGCAGGAGAGTTAGAGAAAAGGAGAGAGGAAAGAAGAGACATGCAGCCAGACGAGGGCTTAGTGAGAGAGGCTGGGACAGAGAACAGGATGAGAAGGAAATAAGGCAAGGCAAGGCTAGGCCAAAGGACGTTTCTTTGATTTATATTTTCTACCACATTCATCTTGAGATGAGAGGAAAGCCATCAGACCATATGGATTAGGCCCAAACAAAAGCCCCGGCTACTTGAGACACTTAGACTAAGCCTAAACCAGAAAGATCTCTCCATAAAGATGGTTTTTATACTGTACTTCCACAATCTTCTGTCAGTACAAAAGAACAAGCGGCAGACATACTTAGGCTGAGACATGGTGGTTTGGTGCAGAGACCATGCATATCATGGGAATATTTCAGCATTTCTGCTCTGGTTTTCAGTGTATTACACCAAAACACCCACCTGATGACATCATTTCAAGAGCAAAAGCAGCAATTTGCAGAATTCAGCTTCTTTGGGGAACTGAGCAATTGCTGAGCTGACAGCAAGTCCTGCTGGGTCCCTGTCACCTGCAGAGTGCCCGCATCCTCACCACGGTAGCGGGCATTGTGACAAAGGTTCTACGTCAGCTGGGTGTGGCAGCCGAGCGCCCGCTAGGGGAGGGGGAGCCTGTCAGCCCCGGGCCTGTCACTGCCTGCTGTCCCCCCTGTCACCAGCGAGGCCTCTGAAAAGTTTCCAAAACATGCCCAGACTTGGGTCCAAAGTGGCCAAAAGTCTCCAAGAGACAAGTCGGGAAGAAGGATATGGAAGAGAGGGAGAAAGCCAAGGGAGCAGGCCAAAGGGAGGCAAGAGAAAAAAGTAGTGCCGGGCTGCAGGACTGAAATGGAGGAATTGAAAGACGAAAGCCAGGAAGCAGGAGAATTTGAGAAAAGGAGAGAGGAAAGAAGAGACATGCAGCCAGACGAGGGCTTAGTGAGAGAGGCTGGGACAGAGAACAGGATGAGAAGGAAATAAGGCAAGGCAAGGCTAGGCCAAAGGACGTTTCTTTGATTTATATTTTCTACCACATTCATCTTGAGATGAGAGGAAAGCCATCAGACCATATGGATTAGGCCCAAACAAAAGCCCCGGCTACTTGAGACACTTAGACTAAGCCTAAACCAGAAAGATCTCTCCATAAAGATGGTTTTTATACTGTACTTCCACAATCAGCTGGCAGTACAAAAGAACAAGCGGCAGACATACTTAGGCTGAGACATGGTGGTTTGGTGCAGAGACCATGCATATCATGGGAATATTTCAGCATTTCTGCTCTGGTTTTCAGTGTATTACACCAAAACACCCACCTGATGACATCATTTCAAGAGCAAAAGCAGCAATTTGCAGAATTCAGCTTCTTTGGGGAACTGAGCAATTGCTGAGCTGACAGCAAGTCCTGCTGGGTCCCTGTCACCTGCAGAGTGCCCGCATCCTCACCACGGTAGCGGGCATTGTGACAAAGGTTCTACGTCAGCTGGGTGTGGCAGCCGAGCGCCCGCTAGGGGAGGGGGAGCCTGTCAGCCCCGGGCCTGTCACTGCCTGCTGTCCCCCCTGTCACCAGCAAGGCCTCTGAAAAGTTTCCAAAACATGCCCAGACTTGGGTCCAAAGTGGCCAAAAGTCTCCAAGAGACAAGTCGGGAAGAAGAATATGGAAGAGAGGGAGAAAGCGAAGGGAGCAGGCCAAAGGGAGGCAAGAGGAAAAAGTAGTGCGGGGCTGCAGGACTGAAATGGAGGAATTGAAAGACGAAAGCCAGGAAGCAGGAGAGTTTGAGAAAAGGAGAGAGGAAAGAAGAGACATGCAGCCAGACGAGGGCTTAGTGAGAGAGGCTGGGACAGAGAACAGGATGAGAAGGAAATAAGGCAAGGCAAGGCAAGGCAAGGCTAGGCCAAAGGACGTTTCTTTGATTTATATTTTCTACCACATTCATCTTGAGATGAGAGGAAAGCCATCAGACCATATGGATTAGGCCCAAACAAAAGCCCCGGCTACTTGAGACACTTAGACTAAGCCTAAACCAGAAAGATCTCTCCATAAAGATGGTTTTTATACTGTACTTCCACAATCAGCTGGCAGTACAAAAGAACAAGCGGCAGACATACTTAGGCTGAGACATGGTGGTTTGGTGCAGAGACCATGCATATCATGGGAATATTTCAGCATTTCTGCTCTGGTTTTCAGTGTATTACACCAAAACCCCCACCTGATGACATCATTTCAAGAGCAAAAGCAGCAATTTGCAGAATTCAGCTTCTTTGGGGAACTGAGCAATTGCTGAGCTGACAGCAAGTCCTGCTGGGTCCCTGTCACCTGCAGAGTGCCCGCATCCTCACCACGGTAGCGGGCATTGTGACAAAGGTTCTACGTCAGCTGGGCGTGACAGCCGAGCACCCGGTAGGGGAGGGGGAGCCTGTCAGCCCCGGGCCTGTCACTGCCTGCTGTCCCCCGTGTAACCAGCGAGGCCTCTGAAAAGTTTCCAAAACATGCCCAGACTTGGGTCCAAAGTGGCCAAAAGTCTCCAAGAGACAAGTCAGAAAGAAGGATATGGAAGAGAGGGAGAAAGCCAAGGGAGCAGGCCAAAGGGAGGCAAGAGAAAAAAGTAGTGCCGGGCTGCAGGACTGAAATGGAGGAATTGAAAGACGAAAGCCAGGAAGCAGGAGAGTTTGAGAAAAGGAGAGAGGAAAGAAGAGACATGCCGCCAGACGAGGGCTTAGTGAGAGAGGCTGGGACAGAGAACAGGATGAGAAGGAAATAAGGCAAGGCAAGGCTAGGCCAAACGAGGTTTCCTTGATTTATATTTTCTACCACATTCATCTTGAGATGAGGAGGAAAGGCATGAGACCATATGGATTAGGCCCAAACAAAAGCCCCGGCTACTTGAGACACTTAGACTAAGCCTAAACCAGAAAGATCTCTCCATAAAGATGGTTTTTATACTGTACTTCCACAATCAGCTGGCAGTACAAAAGAACAAGCGGCAGACATACTTAGGCTGAGACATGGTGGTTTGGTGCAGAGACCATGCATATCATGGGAATATTTCAGCATTTCTGCTCTGGTTTTCAGTGTATTACACCAAAACACCCACCTGATGACATCATTTCAAGAGCAAAAGCAGCAATTTGCAGAATTCAGCTTCTTTGGGGAACTGAGCAATTGCTGAGCTGACAGCAAGTCCTGCTGGGTCCCTGTCACCTGCAGAGTGCCCGCATCCTCACCACGGTAGCGGGCATTGTGACAAAGGTTCTACGTCAGCTGGGTGTGGCAGCCGAGCGCCCGCTAGGGGAGGGGGAGCCTGTCAGCCCCGGGCCTGTCACTGCCTGCTGTCCCCCGTGTCACCAGCGAGGCCTCTGAAAAGTTTCCAAAACATGCCCAGACTTGGGTCCAAAGTGGCCAAAAGTCTCCAAGAGACAAGTCGGGAAGAAGGATATGGAAGAGAGGGAGAAAGCCAAGGGAGCAGGCCCAAGGGAGGCAAGAGAAAAAAGTAGTGCCGGGCTGCAGGACTGAAATGGAGGAATTGAAAGACGAAAGCCAGGAAGCAGGAGAGTTTGAGAAAAGGAGAGAGGAAAGAAGAGACATGCAGCCAGACGAGGGCTTAGTGAGAGAGGCTGGGACAGAGAACAGGATGAGAAGGAAATAAGGCAAGGCAAGGCTAGGCCAAAGGACGTTTCTTTGATTTATATTTTCTACCACATTCATCTTGAGATGAGAGGAAAGCCATCAGACCATATGGATTAGGCCCAAACAAAAGCCCCGGCTACTTGAGACACTTAGACTAAGCCTAAACCAGAAAGATCTCTCCATAAAGATGGTTTTTATACTGTACTTCCACAATCTTCTGTCAGTACAAAAGAACAAGCGGCAGACATACTTAGGCTGAGACATGGTGGTTTGGTGCAGAGACCATGCATATCATGGGAATATTTCAGCATTTCTGCTCTGGTTTTCAGTGTATTACACCAAAACACCCACCTGATGACATCATTTCAAGAGCAAAAGCAGCAATTTGCAGAATTCAGCTTCTTTGGGGAACTGAGCAATTGCTGAGCTGACAGCAAGTCCTGCTGGGTCCCTGTCACCTGCAGAGTGCCCGCATCCTCACCACGGTAGCGGGCATTGTGACAAAGGTTCTACGTCAGCTGGGTGTAGCAGCCGAGCGCCCGCTAGGGGAGGGGGAGCCTGTCAGCCCCGGGCCTGTCACTGCCTGCTGTCCCCCGTGTCACCAGCGAGGCCTCTGAAAAGTTTCCAAAACATCCCCAGACTTGGCTCCAAAGTGGCCAAAAGTCTCCAAGAGACAAGTCGGGAAGAAGGATATGGAAGAGAGGGAGAAAGCCAAGGGAGCAGGCCCAAGGGAGGCAAGAGAAAAAAGTAGTGCCGGGCTGCAGGACTGAAATGGAGGAATTGAAAGACGAAAGCCAGGAAGCAGGAGAGTTTGAGAAAAGGAGAGAGGAAAGAAGAGACATGCAGCCAGACGAGGGCTTAGTGAGAGAGGCTGGGACAGAGAACAGGATGAGAAGGAAATAAGGCAAGGCAAGGCAAGGCAAGGCTAGGCCAAAGGACGTTTCTTTGATTTATATTTTCTACCACATTCATCTTGAGATGAGAGGAAAGCCATCAGACCATATGGATTAGGCCCAAACAAAAGCCCCGGCTACTTGAGACACTTAGACTAAGCCTAAACCAGAAAGATCTCTCCATAAAGATGGTTTTTATACTGTACTTTCACAATCAGCTGGCAGTACAAAAGAACAAGCGGCAGACATACTTAGGCTGAGACATGGTGGTTTGGTGCAGAGACCATGCATATCATGGGAATATTTCAGCATTTCTGCTCTGGTTTTCAGTGTATTACACCAAAACACCCACCTGATGACATCATTTCAAGAGCAAAAGCAGCAATTTGCTTAATTCAGCTTCTTTGGGGAACTGAGCAATTGCTGAGCTGACAGCAAGTCCTGCTGGGTCCCTGTCACCTGCAGAGTGCCCGCATCCTCACCACGGTAGCGGGCATTGTGACAAAGGTTCTACTTCAGCTGGGTGTGGCAGCCGAGCGCCCGCTAGGGGAGGGGGAGCCTGTCAGCCCCGGGCCTGTCACTGCCTGCTGTCCCCCCTGTCACCAGCGAGGCCTCTGAAAAGTTTCCAAAACATGCCCAGACTTGGGTCCAAAGTGGCCAAAAGTCTCCAAGAGACAAGTCGGGAAGAAGGATATGGAAGAGAGGGAGAAAGCCAAGGGAGCAGGCCCAAGGGAGGCAAGAGAAAAAAGTAGTGCCGGGCTGCAGGACTGAAATGGAGGAATTGAAAGACGAAAGCCAGGAAGCAGGAGAGTTAGAGAAAAGGAGAGAGGAAAGAAGAGACATGCAGCCAGACGAGGGCTTAGTGAGAGAGGCTGGGACAGAGAACAGGATGAGAAGGAAATAAGGCAAGGCAAGGCTAGGCCAAAGGACGTTTCTTTGATTTATATTTTCTACCACATTCATCTTGAGATGAGAGGAAAGCCATCAGACCATATGGATTAGGCCCAAACAAAAGCCCCGGCTACTTGAGACACTTAGACTAAGCCTAAACCAGAAAGATCTCTCCATAAAGATGGTTTTTATACTGTACTTCCACAATCTTCTGTCAGTACAAAAGAACAAGCGGCAGACATACTTAGGCTGAGACATGGTGGTTTGGTGCAGAGACCATGCATATCATGGGAATATCTCAGCATTTCTGCTCTGGTTTTCAGTGTATTACACCAAAACACCCACCTGATGACATCATTTCAAGAGCAAAAGCAGCAATTTGCAGAATTCAGCTTCTTTGGGGAACTGAGCAATTGCTGAGCTGACAGCAAGTCCTGCTGGGGCCCTGTCACCTGCAGAGTGCCCGCATCCTCACCACGGTAGCGGGCATTGTGACAAAGGTTCTACGTCAGCTGGGTGTGGCAGCCGAGCACCCGCTAGGGGAGGGGGAGCCTGTCAGCCCCGGGCCTGTCACTGCCTGCTGTCCCCCGTGTCACCAGCGAGGCCTCTGAAAAGTTTCCAAAACATGCCCAGACCTGGGTCCAAAGTGGCCAAAAGTCTCCAAGAGACAAGTCAGGAAGAAGGATATGGAAGAGAGGGAGAAAGCCAAGGGAGCAGGCCAAAGGGAGGCAAGAGAAAGAAGTAGTGCCGGGCTGCAGGACTGAAATGGAGGAATTGAAAGACGAAAGCCAGGAAGCAGGAGAGTTTGAGAAAAGGAGAGAGGAAAGAAGAGACATGCAGCCAGACGAGGGCTTAGTGAGAGAGGCTGGGACAGAGAACAGGATGAGAAGGAAATAAGGCAAGGCAAGGCTAGGCCAAACGAGGTTTCCTTGATTTATATTTTCTACCACATTCATCTTGAGATGAGGAGGAAAGGCATCAGACGTTATGGATTAGGCCCAAACAAAAGCCCCGGCTACTTGAGACACTTAGACTAAGCCTAAACCAGAAAGATCTCTCCATAAAGATGGTTTTTATACTGTACTTCCACAATCAGCTGGCAGTACAAAAGAACAAGCGGCAGACATACTTAGGCTGAGACATGGTGGTTTGGTGCAGAGACCATGCATATCATGGGAATATCTCAGCATTTCTGCTCTGGTTTTCAGTGTATTACACCAAAACACCCACCTGATGACATCATTTCAAGAGCAAAAGCAGCAATTTGCAGAATTCAACTTCTTTGGGGAACTGAGCAATTGCTGAGCTGACAGCAAGTCCTGCTGGGTCCCTGTCACCTGCAGAGTGCCCGCATCCTCACCACGGTAGCGGGCATTGTGACAAAGGTTCTACGTCAGCTGGGTGTGGCAGCCGAGCGCCCGCTAGGGGAGGGGGAGCCTGTCAGCCCCGGGCCTGTCACTGCCTGCTGTCCCCCGTGTAACCAGCGAGGCCTCTGAAAAGTTTCCAAAACATGCCCAGACTTGGGTCCAAAGTGGCCAAAAGTCTCCAAGAGACAAGTCGGGAAGAAGAATATGGAAGAGAGGGAGAAAGCGAAGGGAGCAGGCCAAAGGGAGGCAAGAGGAAAAAGTAGTGCGGGGCTGCAGGACTGAAATGGAGGAATTGAAAGACGAAAGCCAGGAAGCAGGAGAGTTTGAGAAAAGGAGAGAGGAAAGAAGAGACATGCAGCCAGACGAGGGCTTAGTGAGAGAGGCTGGGACAGAGAACAGGATGAGAAGGAAATAAGGCAAGGCAAGGCTAGGCCAAAGGACGTTTCCTTGATTTATATTTTCTACCACATTCATCTTGAGATGAGGAGGAAAGGCATCAGACCATATGGATTAGGCCCAAACAAAAGCCCCGGCTACTTGAGACACTTAGACTAAGCCTAAACCAGAAAGATCTCTCCATAAAGATGGTTTTTATACTGTACTTCCACAATCAGCTGGCAGTACAAAAGAACAAGCGGCAGACATACTTAGGCTGAGACATGGTGGTTTGGTGCAGAGACCATGCATATCATGGGAATATTTCAGCATTTCTGCTCTGGTTTTCAGTGTATTACACCAAAACACCCACCTGATGACATCATTTCAACAGCAAAAGCAGCAATTTGCAGAATTCAGCTTCTTTGGGGAACTGAGCAATTGCTGAGCTGACAGCAAGTCCTGCTGGGTCCCTGTCACTTGCAGAGTGCCCGCATCCTCACCACGGTAGCGGGCATTGTGACAAAGGTTCTACGTCAGCTGGGTGTGGCAGCCGAGCGCCCGCTAGGGGAGGGGGAGCCTGTCAGCCCCGGGCCTGTCACTGCCTGCTGTCCCCCCTGTCACCAGCGAGGCCTCTGAAAAGTTTCCAAAACATCCCCAGACTTGGGTCCAAAGTGGCCAAAAGTCTCCAAGAGACAAGTCGGGAAGAAGGATATGGAAGAGAGGGAGAAAGCCAAGGGAGAAGGCCCAAGGGAGGCAAGAGAAAAAAGTAGTGCCGGGCTGCAGGACTGAAATGGAGGAATTGAAAGACGAAAGCCAGGAAGCAGGAGAGTTTGAGAAAAGGAGAGAGGAAAGAAGAGACATGCAGCCAGACGAGGGCTTAGTGAGAGAGGCTGGGACAGAGAACAGGATGAGAAGGAAATAAGGCAAGGCAAGGCTAGGCCAAAGGACGTTTCTTTGATTTATATTTTCTACCACATTCATCTTGAGATGAGAGGAAAGCCATCAGACCATATGGATTAGGCCCAAACAAAAGCCCCGGCTACTTGAGACACTTAGACTAAGCCTAAACCAGAAAGATCTCTCCATAAAGATGGTTTTTATACTGTACTTCCACAATCTTCTGTCAGTACAAAAGAACAAGCGGCAGACATACTTAGGCTGAGACATGGTGGTTTGGTGCAGAGACCATGCATATCATGGGAATATCTCAGCATTTCTGCTCTGGTTTTCAGTGTATTACACCAAAACACCCACCTGATGACATCATTTCAAGAGCAAAAGCAGCAATTTGCAGAATTCAGCTTCTTTGGGGAACTGAGCAATTGCTGAGCTGACAGCAAGTCCTGCTGGGTCCCTGTCACCTGCAGAGTGCCCGCATCCTCACCACGGTAGCGGGCATTGTGACAAAGGTTCTACGTCAGCTGGGTGTGACAGCCGAGCGCCCGCTAGGGGAGGGGGAGCCTGTCAGCCCCGGGCCTGTCACTGCCTGCTGTCCCCCGTGTAACCAGCGAGGCCTCTGAAAAGTTTCCAAAACATGCCCAGACTTGGGTCCAAAGTGGCCAAAAGTCTCCAAGAGACAAGTCGGGAAGAAGAATATGGAAGAGAGGGAGAAAGCGAAGGGAGCAGGCCAAAGGGAGGCAAGAGGAAAAAGTAGTGCGGGGCTGCAGGACTGAAATGGAGGAATTGAAAGACGAAAGCCAGGAAGCAGGAGAGTTTGAGAAAAGGAGAGAGGAAAGAAGAGACATGCAGCCAGACGAGGGCTTAGTGAGAGAGGCTGGGACAGAGAACAGGATGAGAAGGAAATAAGGCAAGGCAAGGCAAGGCTAGGCCAAAGGATGTTTCTTTGATTTATATTTTCTACCACATTCATCTTGCGATGAGAGGAAAGCCAACAGACGTTATGGATTAGGCCCAAACAAAAGCCCCGGCTACTTGAGACACTTAGACTAAGCCTAAACCAGAAAGAATCCTCCATAAAGATGGTTTTTATACTGTACTTCCACAATCAGCTGGCAGTACAAAAGAACAAGCGGCAGACATACTTAGGCTGAGACATGGTGGTTTGGTGCAGAGACCATGCATATCATGGGAATATTTCAGCATTTCTGCTCTGGTTTTCAGTGTATTACACCAAAACACCCACCTGATGACATCATTTCAAGAGCAAAAGCAGCAATTTGCAGAATTCAGCTTCTTTGGGGAACTGAGCAATTGCTGAGCTGACAGCAAGTCCTGCTGGGTCCCTGTCACCTGCAGAGTGCCCGCATCCTCACCACGGTAGCGGGCATTGTGACAAAGGTTCTACGTCAGCTGGGTGTGGCAGCCGAGCGCCCGCTAGGGGAGGGGGAGCCTGTCAGCCCCGGGCCTGTCACTGCCTGCTGTCCCCCGTGTCACCAGCGAGGCCTCTGAAAAGTTTCCAAAACATCCCCAGACTTGGGTCCAAAGTGGCCAAAAGTCTCCAAGAGACAAGTCGGGAAGAAGGATATGGAAGAGAGGGAGAAAGCCAAGGGAGCAGGCCAAAGGGAGGCAAGAGAAAAAAGTAGTGCCGGGCTGCAGGACTGAAATGGAGGAATTGAAAGACGAAAGCCAGGAAGCAGGAGAGTTTGAGAAAAGGAGAGAGGAAAGAAGAGACATGCAGCCAGACGAGGGCTTAGTGAGAGAGGCTGGGACAGAGAACAGGATGAGAAGGAAATAAGGCAAGGCAAGGCTAGGCCAAAGGACGTTTCTTTGATTTATATTTTCTACCACATTCATCTTGAGATGAGAGGAAAGCCATCAGACCATATGGATTAGGCCCAAACAAAAGCCCCGGCTACTTGAGACACTTAGACTAAGCCTAAACCAGAAAGATCTCTCCATAAAGATGGTTTTTATACTGTACTTCCACAATCAGCTGGCAGTACAAAAGAACAAGCGGCAGACATACTTAGGCTGAGACATGGTGGTTTGGTGCAGAGACCATGCATATCATGGGAATATTTCAGCATTTCTGCTCTGGTTTTCAGTGTATTACACCAAAACACCCACCTGATGACATCATTTCAAGAGCAAAAGCAGCAATTTGCAGAATTCAGCTTCTTTGGGGAACTGAGCAATTGCTGAGCTGACAGCAAGTCCTGCTGGGTCCCTGTCACCTGCAGAGTGCCCGCATCCTCACCACGGTAGCGGGCATTGTGAACAAAGGATCTATGTCAGCTGGGTGTGGCAGCCGAGCGCCCGCTAGGGGAGGGGGAGCCTGTCAGCCCCGGGCCTGTCACTGCCTGCTGTCCCCCCTGTCACCAGCGAGGCCTCTGAAAAGTTTCCAAAACATGCCCAGACTTGGCTCCAAAGTGGCCAAAAGTCTCCAAGAGACATGTCGGGAAGAAGGATATAGAAGAGATGGAGAAAGCCAAGGGAGCAGGCCAAAGGGAGGCAAGAGAAAAAAGTAGTGCCGGGCTGCAGGACTGAAATGGAGGAATTGAAAGACGAAAGCCAGGAAGCAGGAGAGTTTGAGAAAAGGAGAGAGGAAAGAAGAGACATGCAGCCAGACGAGGGGTTAGTGAGAGAGGCTGGGACAGAGAACAGGATGAGAAGGAAATAAGGCAAGGCAAGGCTAGGCCAAAGGACGTTTCTTTGATTTATATTTTCTACCACATTCATCTTGAGATGAGAGGAAAGCCATCAGACCATATGGATTAGGCCCAAACAAAAGCCCCGGCTACTTGAGACACTTAGACTAAGCCTAAACCAGAAAGATCTCTCCATAAAGATGGTTTTTATACTGTACTTCCACAATCAGCTGGCAGTACAAAAGAACAAGCGGCAGACATACTTAGGCTGAGACATGGTGGTTTGGTGCAGAGACCATGCATATCATGGGAATATTTCAGCATTTCTGCTCTGGTTTTCAGTGTATTACACCAAAACACCCACCTGATGACATCATTTCAAGAGCAAAAGCAGCAATTTGCAGAATTCAGCTTCTTTGGGGAACTGAGCAATTGCTGAGCTGACAGCAAGTCCTGCTGGGTCCCTGTCACCTGCAGAGTGCCCGCATCCTCACCACGGTAGCGGGCATTGTGAACAAAGGATCTATGTCAGCTGGGTGTGGCAGCCGAGCGCCCGCTAGGGGAGGGGGAGCCTGTCAGCCCCGGGCCTGTCACTGCCTGCTGTCCCCCCTGTCACCAGCGAGGCCTCTGAAAAGTTTCCAAAACATGCCCAGACTTGGCTCCAAAGTGGCCAAAAGTCTCCAAGAGACATGTCGGGAAGAAGGATATAGAAGAGATGGAGAAAGCCAAGGGAGCAGGCCAAAGGGAGGCAAGAGGAAAAAGTAGTGCCGGGCTGCAGGACTGAAATGGAGGAATTGAAAGACGAAAGCCAGGAAGCAGGAGAGTTTGAGAAAAGGAGAGAGGAAAAAAGAGACATGCAGCCAGACGAGGGCTTAGTGAGAGAGGCTGGGACAGAGAACAGGATGAGAAGGAAATAAGGCAAGGCAAGGCAAGGCTAGGCCAAAGGACGTTTCTTTGATTTATATTTTCTACCACATTCATCTTGCGATGAGAGGAAAGCCATCAGACGTTATGGATTAGGCCCAAACAAAAGCCCCGGCTACTTGAGACACTTAGACTAAGCCTAAACCAGAAAGATCTCTCCATAAAGATGGTTTTTATACTGTACTTCCACAATCAGGTGGCAGTACAAAAGAACAAGCGGCAGACATACTTAGGCTGAGACATGGTGGTTTGGTGCAGAGACCATGCATATCATGGGAATATTTCAGCATTACTGCTCTGGTTTTCAGTGTATTACACCAAAACACCCACCTGATGACATCATTTCAAGAGCAAAAGCAGCAATTTGCAGAATTCAGCTTCTTTGGGGAACTGAGCAATTGCTGAGCTGACAGCAAGTCCTGCTGGGTCCCTGTCACCTGCAGAGTGCCCTCATCCTCACCACGGTAGCGGGCATTGTGACAAAGGTTCTACGTCAGCTGGGTGTGGCAGCCGAGCGCCCGCTAGGGGAGGGGGAGCCTGTCAGCCCCGGGCCTGTCACTGCCTGCTGTCCCCCGTGTCACCAGCGAGGCCTCTGAAAAGTTTCCAAAACATGCCCAGACTTGGCTCCAAAGTGGCCAAAAGTCTCCAAGAGACAAGTCGGGAAGAAGAATATGGAAGAGAGGGAGAAAGCCAAGGGAGCAGGCCAAAGGGAGGCAAGAGGAAAAAGTAGTGCCGGGCTGCAGGACTGAAATGGAGGAATTGAAAGACGAAAGCCAGGAAGCAGGAGAGTTTGAGAAAAGGAGAGAGGAAAAAAGAGACATGCAGCCAGACGAGGGCTTAGTGAGAGAGGCTGGGACAGAGAACAGGATGAGAAGGAAATAAGGCAAGGCAAGGCAAGGCAAGGCTAGGCCAAAGGACGTTTCCTTGATTTATATTTTCTACCACATTCATCTTGAGATGAGAGGAAAGCCATCAGACCATATGGATTAGGCCCAAACAAAAGCCCCGGCTACTTGAGACACTTAGACTAAGCCTAAACCAGAAAGATCTCTCCATAAAGATGGTTTTTATACTGTACTTCCACAATCAGCTGGCAGTACAAAAGAACAAGCGGCAGACATACTTAGGCTGAGACATGGTGGTTTGGTGCAGAGACCATGCATATCATGGGAATATTTCAGCATTTCTGCTCTGGTTTTCAGTGTATTACACCAAAACACCCACCTGATGACATCATTTCAAGAGCAAAAGCAGCAATTTGCAGAATTCAGCTTCTTTGGGGAACTGAGCAATTGCTGAGCTGACAGCAAGTCCTGCTGGGTCCCTGTCACCTGCAGAGTGCCCGCATCCTCACCACGGTAGCGGGCATTGTGACAAAGGTTCTACGTCAGCTGGGTGTGGCAGCCGAGCGCCCGCTAGGGGAGGGGGAGCCTGTCAGCCCCGGGCCTGTCACTGCCTGCTGTCCCCCCTGTCACCAGCGAGGCCTCTGAAAAGTTTCCAAAACATTCCCAGACTTGGGTCCAAAGTGGCCAAAAGTCTCCAAGAGACAAGTGGGGAAGAAGGATATGGAAGAGAGGGAGAAAGCCAAGGGAGCAGGCCAAAGGGAGGCAAGAGAAAAAAGTAGTGCCGGGCTGCAGGACTGAAATGGAGGAATTGAAAGACGAAAGCCAGGAAGCAGGAGAGTTTGAGAAAAGGAGAGAGGAAAGAAGAGACATGCAGGCAGACGAGGGCTTAGTGAGAGAGGCTGGGACAAGAACAGGATGAGAAGGAAATAAGGCAAGGCAAGGCTAGGCCAACGGACGTTTCTTTGATTTATATTTTCTACCACATTCATCTTGAGATGAGAGGAAAGCCATCAGACCATATGGATTAGGCCCAAACAAAAGCCCCGGCTACTTGAGACACTTAGACTAAGCCTAAACCAGAAAGATCTCTCCATAAAGATGGTTTTTATACTGTACTTCCACAATCAGCTGGCAGTACAAAAGAACAAGCGGCAGACATACTTAGGCTGAGACATGGTGGTTTGGTGCAGAGACCATGCATATCATGGGAATATTTCAGCATTTCTGCTCTGGTTTTCAGTGTATTACACCAAAACACCCACCTGATGACATCATTTCAAGAGCAAAAGCAGCAATTTGCAGAATTCAGCTTCTTTGGGGAACTGAGCAATTGCTGAGCTGACAGCAAGTCCTGCTGGGTCCCTGTCACCTGCAGAGTGCCCGCATCCTCACCACGGTAGCGGGCATTGTGACAAAGGTTCTACGTCAGCTGGGTGTGGCAGCCGAGCGCCCGCTAGGGGAGGAGGAGCCTGTCAGCCCCGGGCCTGTCACTGCCTGCTGTCCCCCGTGTCACCAGCGAGGCCTCTGAAAAGTTTCCAAAACATGCTCAGACTTGGGTCCAAAGTGGCCAAAAGTCTCCAAGAGACAAGTCGGGAAGAAGGATATGGAAGAGAGGGAGAAAGCCAAGGGAGCAGGCCAAAGGGAGGCAAGAGAAAAAAGTAGTGCCGGGCTGCAGGACTGAAATGGAGGAATTGAAAGACGAAAGCCAGGAAGCAGGAGAGTTTGAGAAAAGGAGAGAGGAAAGAAGAGACATGCAGCCAGACGAGGGCTTAGTGAGAGAGGCTGGGACAGAGAACAGGATGAGAAGGAAATAAGGCAAGGCAAGACAAGGCTAGGCCAAAGGATGTTTCTTTGATTTATATTTTCTACCACATTCATCTTGCGATGAGAGGAAAGCCATCAGACGTTATGGATTAGGCCCAAAAAAAAGCCCCGGCTACTTGAGACACTTAGACTAAGCCTGAACCAGAAAGATCTCTCCATAAAGATGGTTTTTATACTGTACTTCCACAATCTTCTGTCAGTACAAAAGAACAAGCGGCAGACATACTTAGGCTGAGACATGGTGGTTTGGTGCAGAGACCATGCATATCATGGGAATATTTCAGCATTTCTGCTCTGGTTTTCAGTGTATTACACCAAAACACCCACCTGATGACATCATTTCAAGAGCAAAAGCAGCAATTTGCAGAATTCAGCTTCTTTGGGGAACTGAGCAATTGCTGAGCTGACAGCAAGTCCTGCTGGGTCCCTGTCACCTGCAGAGTGCCCGCATCCTCACCACGGTAGCGGGCATTGTGACAAAGGTTCTACGTCAGCTGGGTGTGGCAGCCGAGCGCCCGCTAGGGGAGGGGGAGCCTGTCAGCCCCGGGCCTGTCACTGCCTGCTGTCCCCCCTGTCACCAGCGAGGCCTCTGAAAAGTTTCCAAAACCTCCCCAGACTTGGCTCCAAAGTGGCCAAAAGTCTCCAAGAGACAAGTCGGGAAGAAGAATATGGAAGAGAGGGAGAAAGCCAAGGGAGCAGGCCAAAGGGAGGCAAGAGGAAAAAGTAGTGCCGGGCTGCAGGACTGAAATGGAGGAATTGAAAGACGAAAGCCAGGAAGCAGGAGAGTTTGAGAAAAGGAGAGAGGAAAGAAGAGACATGCAGCCAGACGAGGGCTTAGTGAGAGAGGCTGGGACAGAGAACAGGATGAGAAGGAAATAAGGCAAGGCAAGGCTAGGCCAAAGGACGTTTCTTTGATTTATATTTTCTACCACATTCATCTTGAGATGAGAGGAAAGCCATCAGACGTTATGGATTAGGCCCAAACAAAAGCCCCGGCTACTTGAGACACTTAGACTAAGCCTAAACCAGAAAGATCTCTCCATAAAGATGGTTTTTATACTGTACTTCCACAATTAGCTGGCAGTACAAAAGAACAAGCGGCAGACATACTTAGGCTGAGACATGGTGGTTTGGTGCAGAGACCATGCATATCATGGGAATATTTCAGCATTTCTGCTCTGGTTTTCAGTGTATTACACCAAAACACCCACCTGATGACATCATTTCAAGAGCAAAAGCAGCAATTTGCAGAATTCAGCTTCTTTGGGGAACTGAGCAATTGCTGAGCTGACAGCAAGTCCTGCTGGGTCCCTGTCACCTGCAGAGTGCCCGCATCCTCACCACGGTAGCGGGCATTGTGACAAAGGTTCTACGTCAGCTGGGTGTGGCAGCCGAGCGCCCGCTAGGGGAGGGGGAGCCTGTCAGCCCCGGGCCTGTCACTGCCTGCTGTCCCCCGTGTCACCAGCGAGGCCTCTGAAAAGTTTCCAAAACATGCCCAGACTTGGCTCCAAAGTGGCCAAAAGTCTCCAAGAGACAAGTCGGGAAGAAGGATATGGAAGAGAGGGAGAAAGCCAAGGGAGCAGGCCCAAGGGAGGCAAGAGAAAAAAGTAGTGCCGGGCTGCAGGACTGAAATGGAGGAATTGAAAGACGAAAGCCAGGAAGCAGGAGAGTTTGAGAAAAGGAGAGAGGAAAGAAGAGACATGCAGCCAGACGAGGGCTTAGTGAAAGAGCCTGGGACAGAGAACAGGATGAGAAGGAAATAAGGCAAGGCAAGGCAAGGCTAGGCCAAAGGACGTTTCTTTGATTTATATTTTCTACCACATTCATCTTGAGATGAGAGGAAAGCCATCAGACCATATGGATTAGGCCCAAACAAAAGCCCCGGCTACTTGAGACACTTAGACTAAGCCTAAACCAGAAAGATCTCTCCATAAAGATGGTTTTTATACTGTACTTTCACAATCAGCTGGCAGTACAAAAGAACAAGCGGCAGACATACTTAGGCTGAGACATGGTGGTTTGGTGCAGAGACCATGCATATCATGGGAATATTTCAGCATTTCTGCTCTGGTTTTCAGTGTATTACACCAAAACACCCACCTGATGACATCATTTCAAGAGCAAAAGCAGCAATTTGCAGAATTCAGCTTCTTTGGGGAACTGAGCAATTGCTGAGCTGACAGCAAGTCCTGCTGGGTCCCTGTCACCTGCAGAGTGCCCGCATCCTCACCACGGTAGCGGGCATTGTGACAAAGGTTCTACGTCAGCTGGGTGTGGCAGCCGAGCGCCCGCTAGGGGAGGGGGAGCCTGTCAGCCCCGGGCCTGTCACTGCCTGCTGTCCCCCGTGTCACCAGCGAGGCCTCTGAAAAGTTTCCAAAACATGCCCAGACTTGGCTCCAAAGTGGCCAAAAGTCTCCAAGAGACAAGTCGGGAAGAAGGATATGGAAGAGAGGGAGAAAGCCAAGGGAGCAGGCCCAAGGGAGGCAAGAGAAAAAAGTAAGCCGGGCTGCAGGACTGAATGGAGGAATTGAAAGACGAAAGCCAGGAAGCAGGAGAGTTTGAGAAAAGGAGAGAGGAAAGAAGAGACATGCAGCCAGACGAGGGCTTAGTGAGAGAGGCTGGGACAGAGAACAGGATGAGAAGGAAATAAGGCAAGGCAAGGCTAGGCCAAAGGATGTTTCTTTGATTTATATTTTCTACCACATTCATCTTGAGATGAGAGGAAAGCCATCAGACCATATGGATTAGGCCCAAACAAAAGCCCCGGCTACTTGAGACACTTAGACTAAACCTAAACCAGAAAGATCTTACCATAAAGATGGTTTTTATACTGTACTTCCACAATCAGCTGGCAGTACAAAAGAACAAGCGGCAGACATACTTAGGCTGAGACATGGTGGTTTGGTGCAGAGACCATGCATATCATGGGAATATTTCAGCATTTCTGCTCTGGTTTTCAGTGTATTACACCAAAACACCCACCTGATGACATCATTTCAAGAGCAAAAGCAGCAATTTGCAGAATTCAGCTTCTTTGGGGAACTGAGCAATTGCTGAGCTGACAGCAAGTCCTGCTGGGTCCCTGTCACCTGCAGAGTGCCCGCATCCTCACCACGGTAGCGGGCATTGTGACAAAGGTTCTATGTCAGCTGGGTGTGGCAGCCGAGCGCCCGCTAGGGGAGGGGGAGCCTGTCAGCCCCGGGCCTGTCACTGCCTGCTGTCCCCCGTGTCACCAGCGAGGCCTCTGAAAAGTTTCCAAAACATGCCCAGACTTGGGTCCAAAGTGGCCAAAAGTCTCCAAGAGACAAGTCGGGAAGAAGGATATGGAAGAGAGGGAGAAAGCCAAGGGAGCAGGCCAAAGGGAGGCAAGAGGAAAAAGTAGTGCCGGGCTGCAGGACTGACATGGAGGAATTGAAAGACGAAAGCCAGGAAGCAGGAGAGTTTGAGAAAAGGAGAGAGGAAAGAAGAGACATGCAGCCAGACGAGGGCTTAGTGAGAGAGGCTGGGACAGAGAACAGGATGAGAAGGAAATAAGGCAAGGCAAGGCAAGGCTAGGCCAAAGGACGTTTCTTTGATTTATATTTTCTACCACATTCATCTTGAGATGAGAGGAAAGCCATCAGACCATATGGATTAGGCCCAAACAAAAGCCCCGGCTACTTGAGACACTTAGACTAAGCCTAAACCAGAAAGATCTCTCCATAAAGATGGTTTTTACACTGTACTTCCACAATCAGCTGGCAGTACAAAAGAACAAGCGGCAGACATACTTAGGCTGAGACATGGTGGTTTGGTGCAGAGACCATGCATATCATGGGAATATTTCAGCATTTCTGCTCTGGTTTTCAGTGTATTACACCAAAACACCCACCTGATGACATCATTTCAAGAGCAAAAGCAGCAATTTGCAGAATTCAGCTTCTTTGGGGAACTGAGCAATTGCTGAGCTGACAGCAAGTCCTGCTGGGTCCCTGTCACCTGCAGAGTGCCCGCATCCTCACCACGGTAGCGGGCATTGTGACAAAGGTTCTACGTCAGCTGGCTGTGGCAGCCGAGCGCCCGCTAGGGGAGGGGGAGCCTGTCAGCCCCGGGCCTGTCACTGCCTGCTGTCCCCCCTGTCACCAGCGAGGCCTCTGAAAAGTTTCCAAAACATGCCCAGACTTGGGTCCAAAGTGGCCAAAAGTCTCCAAGAGACAAGTCGGGAAGAAGGATATGGAAGAGAGGGAGAAAGCCAAGGGAGCAGGCCAAAGGGAAGCAAGAGAAAAAAGTAAGCCGGGCTGCAGGACTGAATGGAGGAATTGAAAGACGAAAGCCAGGAAGCAGGAGAGTTTGAGAAAAGGCGAGAGGAAAGAAGAGACATGCAGCCAGACGAGGGCTTAGTGAGAGAGGCTGGGACAGAGAACAGGATGAGAAGGAAATAAGGCAAGGCAAGGCTAGGCCAAAGGACGTTTCTTTGATTTATATTTTCTACCACATTCATCTTGAGATGAGAGGAAAGCCATCAGACCATATGGATTAGGCCCAAACAAAAGCCCCGGCTACTTGAGACACTTAGACTAAACCTAAACCAGAAAGATCTTACCATAAAGATGGCTTTTATACTGTACTTCCACAATCAGCTGGCACTACAAAAGAACAAGCGGCAGACATACTTAGGCTGAGACATGGTGGTTTGGTGCAGAGACCATGCATATCATGGGAATATTTCAGCATTTCTGCTCTGGTTTTCAGTGTATTACACCAAAACACCCACCTGATGACATCATTTCAAGAGCAAAGCAGCAATTTGCAAAATTCAACTTCTTTGGGGAACTGAGCAATTGCTGAGCTGACAGCAAGTCCTGCTGGGTCCCTGTCACCTGCAGAGTGCCCGCATCCTCACCACGGTAGCGGGCATTGTGACAAAGGATCTATGTCAGCTGGGCGTGGCAGCCGAGCGCCCGCTAGGGGAGAGGGAGCCTGTCAGCCCCGGGCCTGTCACTGCCTGCTGTCCCCCCTGTCACCAGCGAGGCCTCTGAAAAGTTTCCAAAACATCCCCAGACTTGGCTCCAAAGTGGCCAAAAGTCTCCAAGAGACATGTCGGGAAGAAGGATATGGAAGAGAGGGAGAAAGCCAAGGGAGCAGGCCAAAGGGAGGCAAGAGGAAAAAGTAGTGCCGGGCTGCAGGAATGAAATGGAGGAATTGAAAGACGAAAGCCAGGAAGCAGGAGAGTTTGAGAAAAGGAGAGAGGAAAGAAGAGACATGCAGCCAGACGAGGGGTTAGTGAGAGAGGCTGGGACAGAGAACAGGATGAGAAGGAAATAAGGCAAGGCAAGGCAAGGCTAGGCCAAAGGATGTTTCTTTGATTTATATTTTCTACCACATTCATCTTGCGATGAGAGGAAAGCCATCAGACCATATGGATTAGGCCCAAACAAAAGCCCCGGCTACTTGACACACTTAGACTAAGCCTAAACCAGAAAGAATCCTCCATAAAGATGGTTTTTATACTGTACTTCCACAATCAGCTGGCAGTACAAAAGAACAAGCGGCAGACATACTTAGGCTGAGACATGGTGGTTTGGTGCAGAGACCATGCATATCATGGGAATATTTCAGCATTTCTGCTCTGGTTTTCAGTGTATTACACCAAAACACCCACCTGATGACATCATTTCAAGAGCAAAAGCAGCAATTTGCAGAATTCAGCTTCTTTGGGGAACTGAGCAATTGCTGAGCTGACAGCAAGTCCTGCTGGGTCCCTGTCACCTGCAGAGTGCCCGCATCCTCACCACGGTAGCGGGCATTGTGACAAAGGTTCTACGTCAGCTGGGTGTGGCAGCCGAGCGCCCGCTAGGGGAGGGGGAGCCTGTCAGCCCCGGGCCTGTCACTGCCTGCTGTCCCCCGTGTCACCAGCGAGGCCTCTGAAAAGTTTCCAAAACATCCCCAGACTTGGCTCCAAAGTGGCCAAAAGTCTCCAAGAGACAAGTCGGGAAGAAGGATATGGAAGAGAGGGAGAAAGCCAAGGGAGCAGGCCCAAGGGAGGCAAGAGAAAAAAGTAGTGCCGGGCTGCAGGACTGTAATGGAGGAATTGAAAGACGAAAGCCAGGAAGCAGGAGAGTTTGAGAAAAGGAGAGATGAAAGAAGAGACATGCAGCCAGACGAGGGCTTAGTGAGAGAGGCTGGGACAGAGAACAGGATGAGAAGGAAATAAGGCAAGGCAAGGCTAGGCCAAAGGACGTTTCTTTGATTTATATTTTCTACCACATTCATCTTGAGATGAGAGGAAAGGCATCAGACCATATGGATTAGGCCCAAACAAAAGCCCCGGCTACTTGAGACACTTAGACTAAGCCTAAACCAGAAAGATCTCTCCATAAAGATGGTTTTTATACTGTACTTCCACAATCAGCTGGCAGTACAAAAGAACAAGCGGCAGGCATACTTAGGCTGAGACATGGTGGTTTGGTGCAGAGACCATGCATATCATGGGAATATTTCAGCATTTCTGGTCTGGTTTTCAGTGTATTACACCAAAACACCCACCTGATGACATCATTTCAAGAGCAAAAGCAGCAATTTGCAGAATTCAGCTTCTTTGGGGAACTGAGCAATTGCTGAGCTGACAGCAAGTCCTGCTGGGTCCCTGTCACCTGCAGAGTGCCCGCATCCTCACCACGGTAGCGGGCATTGTGACAAAGGTTCTACGTCAGCTGGGTGTGGCAGCCGAGCGCCCGCTAGGGGAGGGGGAGCCTGTCAGCCCCGGGCCTGTCACTGCCTGCTGTCCCCCCTGTCACCAGCGAGGCCTCTGAAAAGTTTCCAAAACATGCCCAGACTTGGGTCCAAAGTGGCCAAAAGTCTCCAAGAGACAAGTCGGGAAGAAGGATATGGAAGAGAGGGAGAAAGCCAAGGGAGCAGGCCAAAGGGAAGCAAGAGAAAAAAGTAAGCCGGGCTGCAGGACTGAATGGAGGAATTGAAAGACGAAAGCCAGGAAGCAGGAGAGTTTGAGAAAAGGCGAGAGGAAAGAAGAGACATGCAGCCAGACGAGGGCTTAGTGAGAGAGGCTGGGACAGAGAACAGGATGAGAAGGAAATAAGGCAAGGCAAGGCTAGGCCAAAGGACGTTTCTTTGATTTATATTTTCTACCACATTCATCTTGAGATGAGAGGAAAGCCATCAGACCATATGGATTAGGCCCAAACAAAAGCCCCGGCTACTTGAGACACTTAGACTAAACCTAAACCAGAAAGATCTTACCATAAAGATGGCTTTTATACTGTACTTCCACAATCAGCTGGCACTACAAAAGAACAAGCGGCAGACATACTTAGGCTGAGACATGGTGGTTTGGTGCAGAGACCATGCATATCATGGGAATATTTCAGCATTTCTGCTCTGGTTTTCAGTGTATTACACCAAAACACCCACCTGATGACATCATTTCAAGAGCAAAGCAGCAATTTGCAAAATTCAACTTCTTTGGGGAACTGAGCAATTGCTGAGCTGACAGCAAGTCCTGCTGGGTCCCTGTCACCTGCAGAGTGCCCGCATCCTCACCACGGTAGCGGGCATTGTGACAAAGGATCTATGTCAGCTGGGCGTGGCAGCCGAGCGCCCGCTAGGGGAGAGGGAGCCTGTCAGCCCCGGGCCTGTCACTGCCTGCTGTCCCCCCTGTCACCAGCGAGGCCTCTGAAAAGTTTCCAAAACATCCCCAGACTTGGCTCCAAAGTGGCCAAAAGTCTCCAAGAGACATGTCGGGAAGAAGGATATGGAAGAGAGGGAGAAAGCCAAGGGAGCAGGCCAAAGGGAGGCAAGAGGAAAAAGTAGTGCCGGGCTGCAGGAATGAAATGGAGGAATTGAAAGACGAAAGCCAGGAAGCAGGAGAGTTTGAGAAAAGGAGAGAGGAAAGAAGAGACATGCAGCCAGACGAGGGGTTAGTGAGAGAGGCTGGGACAGAGAACAGGATGAGAAGGAAATAAGGCAAGGCAAGGCAAGGCTAGGCCAAAGGATGTTTCTTTGATTTATATTTTCTACCACATTCATCTTGCGATGAGAGGAAAGCCATCAGACCATATGGATTAGGCCCAAACAAAAGCCCCGGCTACTTGACACACTTAGACTAAGCCTAAACCAGAAAGAATCCTCCATAAAGATGGTTTTTATACTGTACTTCCACAATCAGCTGGCAGTACAAAAGAACAAGCGGCAGACATACTTAGGCTGAGACATGGTGGTTTGGTGCAGAGACCATGCATATCATGGGAATATTTCAGCATTTCTGCTCTGGTTTTCAGTGTATTACACCAAAACACCCACCTGATGACATCATTTCAAGAGCAAAAGCAGCAATTTGCAGAATTCAGCTTCTTTGGGGAACTGAGCAATTGCTGAGCTGACAGCAAGTCCTGCTGGGTCCCTGTCACCTGCAGAGTGCCCGCATCCTCACCACGGTAGCGGGCATTGTGACAAAGGTTCTACGTCAGCTGGGTGTGGCAGCCGAGCGCCCGCTAGGGGAGGGGGAGCCTGTCAGCCCCGGGCCTGTCACTGCCTGCTGTCCCCCCTGTCACCAGCGAGGCCTCTGAAAAGTTTCCAAAACATCCCCAGACTTGGGTCCAAAGTGGCCAAAAGTCTCCAAGAGACAAGTCGGGAAGAAGGATATGGAAGAGAGGGAGAAAGCCAAGGGAGCAGGCCCAAGGGAGGCAAGAGAAAAAAGTAGTGCCGGGCTGCAGGACTGTAATGGAGGAATTGAAAGACGAAAGCCAGGAAGCAGGAGAGTTTGAGAAAAGGAGAGAGGAAAGAAGAGACATGCAGCCAGACGAGGGCTTAGTGAGAGAGGCTGGGACAGAGAACAGGATGAGAAGGAAATAAGGCAAGGCAAGGCTAGGCCAAAGGACGTTTCTTTGATTTATATTTTCTACCACATTCATCTTGAGATGAGAGGAAAGGCATCAGACCATATGGATTAGGCCCAAACAAAAGCCCCGGCTACTTGAGACACTTAGACTAAGCCTAAACCAGAAAGATCTCTCCATAAAGATGGTTTTTATACTGTACTTCCACAATCAGCTGGCAGTACAAAAGAACAAGCGGCAGGCATACTTAGGCTGAGACATGGTGGTTTGGTGCAGAGACCATGCATATCATGGGAATATTTCAGCATTTCTGCTCTGGTTTTCAGTGTATTACACCAAAACACCCACCTGATGACATCATTTCAAGAGCAAAAGCAGCAATTTGCAGAATTCAGCTTCTTTGGGGAACTGAGCAATTGCTGAGCTGACAGCAAGTCCTGCTGGGTCCCTGTCACCTGCAGAGTGCCCGCATCCTCACCACGGTAGCGGGCATTGTGACAAAGGTTCTACGTCAGCTGGGTGTGGCAGCCGAGCGCCCGCTAGGGGAGGGGGAGCCTGTCAGCCCCGGGCCTGTCACTGCCTGATGTCCCCCCTGTCACCAGCGAGGCCTCTGAAAAGTTTCCAAAACATGCCCAGACTTGGGTCCCAAGTGGCCAAAAGTCTCCAAGAGACAAGTCGGGAAGAAGGATATGGAAGAGAGGGAGAAAGCCAAGGGAGCAGGCCCAAGGGAGGCAAGAGAAAAAAGTAGTGCCGGGCTGCAGGACTGAAATGGAGGAATTGAAAGACGAAAGCCAGGAAGCAGGAGAGTTTGAGAAAAGGAGAGAGGAAAGAAGAGACATGCAGCCAGACGAGGGCTTAGTGAGAGAGGCTGGGACAGAGAACAGGATGAGAAGGAAATAAGGCAAGGCAAGGCTAGGCCAAAGGACGTTTCTTTGATTTATATTTTCTACCACATTCATCTTGCGATGAGAGGAAAGCCATCAGACCATATGGATTAGGCCCAAACAAAAGCCCCGGCTACTTGAGACACTTAGACTAAACCTAAACCAGAAAGATCTTACCATAAAGATGGCTTTTATACTGTACTTCCACAATCAGCTGGCACTACAAAAGAACAAGCGGCAGACATACTTAGGCTGAGACATGGTGGTTTGGTGCAGAGACCATGCATATCATGGGAATATTTCAGCATTTCTGCTCTGGTTTTCAGTGTATTACACCAAAACACCCACCTGATGACATCATTTCAAGAGCAAAGCAGCAATTTGCAAAATTCAACTTCTTTGGGGAACTGAGCAATTGCTGAGCTGACAGCAAGTCCTGCTGGGTCCCTGTCACCTGCAGAGTGCCCGCATCCTCACCACGGTAGCGGGCATTGTGACAAAGGATCTATGTCAGCTGGGCGTGGCAGCCGAGCGCCCGCTAGGGGAGAGGGAGCCTGTCAGCCCCGGGCCTGTCACTGCCTGCTGTCCCCCCTGTCACCAGCGAGGCCTCTGAAAAGTTTCCAAAACATCCCCAGACTTGGCTCCAAAGTGGCCAAAAGTCTCCAAGAGACATGTCGGGAAGAAGGATATGGAAGAGAGGGAGAAAGCCAAGGGAGCAGGCCAAAGGGAGGCAAGAAAAAAAAGTAGTGCCGGGCTGCAGGAATGAAATGGAGGAATTGAAAGACGAAAGCCAGGAAGCAGGAGAGTTTGAGAAAAGGAGAGAGGAAAGAAGAGACATGCAGCCAGACGAGGGCTTAGTGAGAGAGGCTGGGACAGAGAACAGGATGAGAAGGAAATAAGGCAAGGCAAGGCTAGGCCAAAGGACGTTTCTTTGATTTATATTTTCTACCACATTCATCTTGAGATGAGAGGAAAGGCATCAGACCATATGGATTAGGCCCAAACAAAAGCCCCGGCTACTTGAGACACTTAGACTAAGCCTAAACCAGAAAGATCTCTCCATAAAGATGGTTTTTATACTGTACTTCCACAATCAGCTGGCAGTACAAAAGAACAAGCGGCAGGCATACTTAGGCTGAGACATGGTGGTTTGGTGCAGAGACCATGCATATCATGGGAATATTTCAGCATTTCTGCTCTGGTTTTCAGTGTATTACACCAAAACACCCACCTGATGACATCATTTCAAGAGCAAAAGCAGCAATTTGCAGAATTCAGCTTCTTTGGGGAACTGAGCAATTGCTGAGCTGACAGCAAGTCCTGCTGGGTCCCTGTCACCTGCAGAGTGCCCGCATCCTCACCACGGTAGCGGGCATTGTGACAAAGGTTCTACGTCAGCTGGGTGTGGCAGCCGAGCGCCCGCTAGGGGAGGGGGAGCCTGTCAGCCCCGGGCCTGTCACTGCCTGCTGTCCCCCCTGTCACCAGCGAGGCCTCTGAAAAGTTTCCAAAACATGCCCAGACTTGGGTCCCAAGTGGCCAAAAGTCTCCAAGAGACAAGTCGGGAAGAAGGATATGGAAGAGAGGGAGAAAGCCAAGGGAGCAGGCCCAAGGGAGGCAAGAGAAAAAAGTAGTGCCGGGCTGCAGGACTGAAATGGAGGAATTGAAAGACGAAAGCCAGGAAGCAGGAGAGTTTGAGAAAAGGAGAGAGGAAAGAAGAGACATGCAGCCAGACGAGGGCTTAGTGAGAGAGGCTGGGACAGAGAACAGGATGAGAAGGAAATAAGGCAAGGCAAGGCTAGGCCAAAGGACGTTTCTTTGATTTATATTTTCTACCACATTCATCTTGCGATGAGAGGAAAGCCATCAGACCATATGGATTAGGCCCAAACAAAAGCCCCAGCTACTTGAGACACTTAGACTAAGCCTAAACCAGAAAGATCTCTCCATAAAGATGCTTTTTATACTGTACTTCCACAATCAGCTGGCAGTACAAAAGAACAAGCGGCAGACATACTTAGGCTGAGACATGGTGGTTTGGTGCAGAGACCATGCATATCATGGGAATATTTCAGCATTTCTGCTCTGGTTTTCAGTGTATTACACCAAAACACCCACCTGATGACATCATTTCAAGAGCAAAAGCAGCAATTTGCAGAATTCAGCTTCTTTGGGGAACTGAGCAATTGCTGAGCTGACAGCAAGTCCTGCTGGGTCCCTGTCACCTGCAGAGTGCCCGCATCCTCACCACGGTAGCGGGCATTGTGACAAAGGTTCTACGTCAGCTGGGTGTGGCAGCCGAGCGCCCGCTAGGGGAGGGGGAGCCTGTCAGCCCCGGGCCTGTCACTGCCTGCTGTCCCCCGTGTCACCAGCGAGGCCTCTGAAAAGTTTCCAAAACATGCCCAGACTTGGGTGCAAAGTGGCCAAAAGTCTCCAAGAGACAAGTCGGGAAGAAGGATATGGAAGAGAGGGAGAAATCCAAGGGAGCAGGCCCAAGGGAGGCAAGAGAAAAAAGTAGTGCCGGGCTGCAGGACTGAAATGGAGGAATTGAAAGACGAAAGCCAGGAAGCAGGAGAGTTTGAGAAAAGGAGAGAGGAAAGAAGAGACATGCAGCCAGACGAGGGCTTAGTGAGAGAGGCTGGGACAGAGAACAGGATGAGAAGGAAATAAGGCAAGGCAAGGCTAGGCCAAAGGACGTTTCTTTGATTTATATTTTCTACCACATTCATCTTGCGATGAGAGGAAAGCCATCAGACGTTATGGACTAGGCCCAAACAAAAGCCCCGGCTACTTGAGACACTTAGACTAAGCCTAAACCAGAAAGATCTCTCCATAAAGATGCTTTTTATACTGTACTTCCACAATCAGCTGGCAGTACAAAAGAACAAGCGGCAGACATACTTAGGCTGAGACATGGTGGTTTGGTGCAGAGACCATGCATATCATGGGAATATTTCAGCATTTCTGCTCTGGTTTTCAGTGTATTACACCAAAACACCCACCTGATGACATCATTTCAAGAGCAAAAGCAGCAATTTGCAGAATTCAGCTTCTTAGGGGAACTGAGCAATTGCTGAGCTGACAGCAAGTCCTGCTGGGTCCCTGTCACCTGCAGAGTGCCCGCATCCTCACCATGGTAGCGGGCATTGTGACAAAGGTTCTACGTCAGCTGGGTGTGGCAGCCGAGCGCCCGCTAGGGGAGGGGGAGCCTGTCAGCCCCGGGCCTGTCACTGCCTGCTGTCCCCCGTGTCACCAGCGAGGCCTCTGAAAAGTTTCCAAAACATGCCCAGACTTGGGTCCAAAGTGGCCAAAAGTCTCCAAGAGACAAGTCGGGAAGAAGGATATGGAAGAGAGGGAGAAAGCCAAGGGAGCAGGCCCAAGGGAGGCAAGAGAAAAAAGTAGTGCCAGGCTGCAGGAATGAAATGGAGGAATTGAAAGACGAAAGCCAGGAAGCAGGAGAGTTTGAGAAAAGGAGAGAGGAAAGAAGAGACATGCAGCCAGACGAGGGCTTAGTGAGAGAGGCTGGGACAGAGAACAGGATGAGAAGGAAATAAGGCAAGGCAAGGCTAGGCCAAAGGACGTTTCTTTGATTTATATTTTCTACCACATTCATCTTGAGATGAGAGGAAATGCATCAGACCATATGGATTAGGCCCAAACAAAAGCCCCGGCTACTTGAGACACTTAGACTAAGCCTAAACCAGAAAGATCTCTCCATAAAGATGGTTTTTATACTGTACTTCCACAATCAGCTGGCAGTACAAAAGAACAAGCGGCAGACATACTTAGGCTGAGACATGGTGGTTTGGTGCAGAGACCATGCATATCATGGGAATATTTCAGCATTTCTGCTCTGGTTTTCAGTGTATTACACCAAAACACCCACCTGATGACATCATTTCAAGAGCAAAAGCAGCAATTTGCAGAATTCAGCTTCTTTGGGGAACTGAGCAATTGCTGAGCTGACAGCAAGTCCTGCTGGGTCCCTGTCACCTGCAGAGTGCCCGCATCCTCACCACGGTAGCGGGCATTGTGACAAAGGATCTATGTCAGCTGGGTGTGGCAGCCGAGCGCCCGCTAGGGGAGGGGGAGCCTGTCAGCCCCGGGCCTGTCACTGCCTGCTGTCCCCCGTGTCACCAGCGAGGCCTCTGAAAAGTTTCCAAAACATCCCCAGACTTGGCTCCAAAGTGGCCAAAAGTCTCCAAGAGACAAGTCGGGAAGAAGATATGGAAGAGAGGGAGAAAGCCAAGGGAGCAGGCCAAAGGGAGGCAAGAGAAAAAAGTAGTGCCGGGCTGCAGGACTGAAATGGAGGAATTGAAAGACGAAAGCCAGGAAGCAGGAGAGTTTGAGAAAAGGAGAGAGGAAAGAAGAGACATGCAGCCAGACGAGGGGTTAGTGAGAGAGGCTGGGACAGAGAACAGGATGAGAAGGAAATAAGGCAAGGCAAGGCTAGGCCAAAGGACGTTTCTTTGATTTATATTTTCTACCACATTCATCTTGAGATGAGAGGAAAGCCATCAGACCATATGGATTAGGCCCAAACAAAAGCCCCGGCTACTTGAGACACTTAGACTAAGCCTAAACCAGAAAGATCTCTCCATAAAGATGGTTTTTATACTGTACTTCCACAATCTTCTGTCAGTACAAAAGAACAAGCGGCAGACATACTTAGGCTGAGACATGGTGGTTTGGTGCAGAGACCATGCATATCATGGGAATATTTCAGCATTTCTGCTCTGGTTTTCAGTGTATTACACCAAAACACCCACCTGATGACATCATTTCAAGAGCAAAAGCAGCAATTTGCAGAATTCAGCTTCTTTGGGGAACTGAGCAATTGCTGAGCTGACAGCAAGTCCTGCTGGGTCCCTGTCACCTGCAGAGTGCCCGCATCCTCACCACGGTAGCGGGCATTGTGACAAAGGTTCTACGTCAGCTGGGTGTGGCAGCCGAGCGCCCGCTAGGGGAGGGGGAGCCTGTCAGCCCCGGGCCTGTCACTGCCTGCTGTCCCCCGTGTCACCAGCGAGGCCTCTGAAAAGTTTCCAAAACATCCCCAGACTTGGCTCCAAAGTGGCCAAAAGTCTCCAAGAGACAAGTCGGGAAGAAGGATATGGAAGAGAGGGAGAAAGCCAAGGGAGCAGGCCAAAGGGAGGCAAGAGAAAAAAGTAGTGCCGGGCTGCAGGACTGAAATGGAGGAATTGAAAGACGAAAGCCAGGAAGCAGGAGAGTTTGAGAAAAGGAGAGAGGAAAGAAGAGACATGCAGCCAGACGAGGGGTTAGTGAGAGAGGCTGGGACAGAGAACAGGATGAGAAGGAAATAAGGCAAGGCAAGGCTAGGCCAAAGGACGTTTCTTTGATTTATATTTTCTACCACATTCATCTTGAGATGAGAGGAAAGCCATCAGACCATATGGATTAGGCCCAAAGAAAAGCCCCGGCTACTTGAGACACTTAGACTAAGCCTAAACCAGAAAGATCTCTCCATAAAGATGGTTTTTATACTGTACTTCCACAATCTTCTGTCAGTACAAAAGAACAAGCGGCAGACATACTTAGGCTGAGACATGGTGGTTTGGTGCAGAGACCATGCATATCATGGGAATATTTCAGCATTTCTGCTCTGGTTTTCAGTGTATTACACCAAAACACCCACCTGATGACATCATTTCAAGAGCAAAAGCAGCAATTTGCAGAATTCAGCTTCTTTGGGGAACTGAGCAATTGCTGAGCTGACAGCAAGTCCTGCTGGGTCCCTGTCACCTGCAGAGTGCCCGCATCCTCACCACGGTAGCGGGCATTGTGACAAAGGTTCTACGTCAGCTGGGTGTGGCAGCCGAGCACCCGCTAGGGGAGGGGGAGCCTGTCAGCCCCGGGCCTGTCACTGCCTGCTGTCCCCCGTGTCACCAGCGAGGCCTCTGAAAAGTTTCCAAAACATGCCCAGACTTGGCTCCAAAGTGGCCAAAAGTCTCCAAGAGACAAGTCGGGAAGAAGGATATGGAAGAGAGGGAGAAAGCCAAGGGAGCAGGCCAAAGGGAGGCAAGAGAAAAAAGTAGTGCCGGGCTGCAGGACTGAAATGGAGGAATTGAAAGACGAAAGCCAGAAAGCAGGAGAGTTTGAGAAAAGGAGAGAGGAAAGAAGAGACATGCAGCCAGACGAGGGCTTAGTGAGAGAGGCTGGGACAGAGAACAGGATGAGAAGGAAATAAGGCAAGGCAAGGCTAGGCCAAAGGACGTTTCTTTGATTTATATTTTCTACCACATTCATCTTGAGATGAGAGGAAAGCCATCAGACCATATGGATTAGGCCCAAACAAAAGCCCCGGCTACTTGAGACACTTAGACTAAGCCTAAACCAGAAAGATCTCTCCATAAAGATGGTTTTTATACTGTACTTCCACAATCTTCTGTCAGTACAAAAGAACAAGCGGCAGACATACTTAGGCTGAGACATGGTGGTTTGGTGCAGAGACCATGCATATCATGGGAATATTTCAGCATTTCTGCTCTGGTTTTCAGTGTATTACACCAAAACACCCACCTGATGACATCATTTCAAGAGCAAAAGCAGCAATTTGCAGAATTCAGCTTCTTTGGGGAACTGAGCAATTGCTGAGCTGACAGCAAGTCCTGCTGGGTCCCTGTCACCTGCAGAGTGCCCGCATCCTCACCACGGTAGCGGGCATTGTGACAAAGGTTCTACGTCAGCTGGGTGTGGCAGCCGAGCGCCCGCTAGGGGAGGGGGAGCCTGTCAGCCCCGGGCCTGTCACTGCCTGCTGTCCCCCGTGTCACCAGCGAGGCCTCTGAAAAGTTTCCAAAACATCCCCAGACTTGGGTCCAAAGTGGCCAAAAGTCTCCAAGAGACAAGTCGGGAAGAAGGATATGGAAGAGAGGGAGAAAGCCAAGGGAGCAGGCCAAAGGGAGGCAAGAGAAAAAAGTAGTGCCGGGCTGCAGGACTGAAATGGAGGAATTGAAAGACGAAAGCCAGGAAGCAGGAGAGTTTGAGAAAAGGAGAGAGGAAAGAAGAGACATGCAGCCAGACGAGGGGTTAGTGAGAGAGGCTGGGACAGAGAACAGGATGAGAAGGAAATAAGGCAAGGCAAGGCTAGGCCAAAGGACGTTTCTTTGATTTATATTTTCTACCACATTCATCTTGAGATGAGAGGAAAGCCATCAGACCATATGGATTAGGCCCAAAGAAAAGCCCCGGCTACTTGAGACACTTAGACTAAGCCTAAACCAGAAAGATCTCTCCATAAAGATGGTTTTTATACTGTACTTCCACAATCAGCTGGCAGTACAAAAGAACAAGCGGCAGACATACTTAGGCTGAGACATGGTGGTTTGGTGCAGAGACCATGCATATCATGGGAATATTTCAGCATTTCTGCTCTGGTTTTCAGTGTATTACACCAAAACACCCACCTGATGACATCATTTCAAGAGCAAAGCAGCAATTTGCAAAATTCAACTTCTTTGGGGAACTGAGCAATTGCTGAGCTGACAGCAAGTCCTGCTGGGTCCCTGTCACCTGCAGAGTGCCCGCATCCTCACCACGGTAGCGGGCATTGTGACAAAGGATCTATGTCAGCTGGGTGTGGCAGCCGAGCGCCCGCTAGGGGAGGGGGAGCCTGTCAGCCCCGGGCCTGTCACTGCCTGCTGTCCCCCCTGTCACCAGCGAGGCCTCTGAAAAGTTTCGAAAACATGCCCAGACTTGGCTCCAAAGTGGCCAAATGTCTCCAAGAGACAAGTCGGGAAGAAGGATATGGAAGAGAGGGAGAAAGCGAAGGGAGCAGGCCCAAGGGAGGCAAGAGGAAAAAGTAGTGCCGGGCTGCAGGACTGAAATGGAGGAATTGAAAGACGAAAGCCAGGAAGCAGGAGAGTTTGAGAAAAGGAGAGAGGAAAGAAGAGACATGCAGCCAGACGAGGGCTTAGTGAGAGAGGCTGGGACAGAGAACAGGATGAGAAGGAAATAAGGCAAGGCAAGGCAAGGCTAGGCCAAAGGATGTTTCTTTGATTTATATTTTCTACCACATTCATCTTGCGATGAGAGGAAAGCCATCAGACCTTATGGATTAGGCCCAAACAAAAGCCCCGACTACTTGAGACACTTAGACTAAGCCTAAACCAGAAAGATCTCTCCATAAAGATGGTTTTTATACTGTACTTCCACAATCAGCTGGCAGTACAAAAGAACAAGCGGCAGACATACTTAGGCTGAGACATGGTGGTTTGGTGCAGAGACCATGCATATCATGGGAATATTTCAGCATTTCTGCTCTGGTTTTCAGTGTATTACACCAAAACACCCACCTGATGACATCATTTCAAGAGCAAAGCAGCAATTTGCAAAATTCAACTTCTTTGGGGAACTGAGCAATTGCTGAGCTGACAGCAAGTCAAGCTGGGTCCCTGTCACCTGCAGAGTGCCCGCATCCTCACCACGGTAGCGGGCATTGTGACAAAGGATCTATGTCAGCTGGGTGTGGCAGCCGAGAGCCTGCTAGGGGAGGGGGAGCCTGTCAGCCCCGGGCCTGTCACTGCCTGCTATCCCCCCTGTCACCAGCGAGGCCTCTGAAAAGTTTCCAAAACATGCCCAGACTTGGCTCCAAAGTGGCCAAAAGTCTCCAAGAGACAAGTCGGGAAGAAGGATATGGAAGAGAGGGAGAAAGCCAAGGGAGCAGGCCAAAGGGAGGCAAGAGGAAAAAGTAGTGCCGGGCTGCAGGACTGAAATGGAGGAATTGAAAGACGAAAGCCAGGAAGCAGGAGAGTTTGAGAAAAGGAGAGAGGAAAGAAGAGACATGCAGCCAGACGAGGGCTTAGTGAGAGAGGCTGGGACAGAGAACAGGATGAGAAGGAAATAAGGCAAGGCAAGGCAAGGCTAGGCCAAAGGATGTTTCTTTGATTTATATTTTCTACCACATTCATCTTGCGATGAGAGGAAAGCCATCAGACGTTATGGATTAGGCCCAAACAAAAGCCCCGGCTACTTGAGACACTTAGACTAAGCCTAAACCAGAAAGATCTCTCCATAAAGATGGTTTTTATACTGTACTTCCACAATATTCTGTCAGTACAAAAGCACAAGCGGCAGACATACTTAGGCTGAGACATGGTGGTTTGGTGCAGAGACCATGCATATCATGGGAATATTTCAGCATTTCTGCTCTGGTTTTCAGTGTATTACACCAAAACACCCACCTGATGACATCATTTCAAGAGCAAAGCAGCAATTTGCAAAATTCAACTTCTTTGGGGAACTGAGCAATTGCTGAGCTGACAGCAAGTCCTGCTGGGTCCCTGTCACCTGCAGAGTGCCCGCATCCTCACCACGGTAGCGGGCATTGTGACAAAGGATCTATGTCAGCTGGGTGTGGCAGCCGAGCGCCCGCTAGGGGAGGGGGAGCCTGTCAGCCCCGGGCCTGTCACTGCCTGCTGTCCCCCCTGTCACCAGCGAGGCCTCTGAAAAGTTTCGAAAACATGCCCAGACTTGGCTCCAAAGTGGCCAAAAGTCTCCAAGAGACAAGTCGGGAAGAAGGATATGGAAGAGAGGGAGAAAGCCAAGGGAGCAGGCCAAAGGGAGGCAAGAGGAAAAAGTAGTGCCGGGCTGCAGGACTGAAATGGAGGAATTGAAAGACGAAAGCCAGGAAGCAGGAGAGTTTGAGAAAAGGAGAGAGGAAAGAAGAGACATGCAGCCAGACGAGGGCTTAGTGAGAGAGGCTGGGACAGAGAACAGGATGAGAAGGAAATAAGGCAAGGCAAGGCAAGGCTAGGCCAAAGGATGTTTCTTTGATTTATATTTTCTACCACATTCATCTTGCGATGAGAGGAAAGCCATCAGACGTTATGGATTAGGCCCAAACAAAAGCCCCGACTACTTGAGACACTTAGACTAAGCCTAAACCAGAAAGATCTCTCCATAAAGATGGTTTTTATACTGTACTTCCACAATCAGCTGGCAGTACAAAAGAACAAGCGGCAGACATACTTAGGCTGAGACATGGTGGTTTGGTGCAGAGACCATGCATATCATGGGAATATTTCAGCATTTCTGCTCTGGTTTTCAGTGTATTACACCAAAACACCCACCTGATGACATCATTTCAAGAGCAAAGCAGCAATTTGCAAAATTCAACTTCTTTGGGGAACTGAGCAATTGCTGAGCTGACAGCAAGTCCTGCTGGGTCCCTGTCACCTGCAGAGTGCCCGCATCCTCACCACGGTAGCGGGCATTGTGACAAAGGTTCTACGTCAGCTGGGTGTGGCAGCCGAGCGCCCGCTAGGGGAGGGGGAGCCTGTCAGCCCCGGGCCTATCACTGCCTGCTGTCCCCCCTGTCACCAGCGAGGCCTCTGAAAAGTTTCCAAAACATCCCCAGACTTGGGTCCAAAGTGGCCAAAAGTCTCCAAGAGACAAGTCGGGAAGAAGGATATGGAAGAGAGGGAGAAAGCCAAGGGAGCAGGCCCAAGGGAGGCAAGAGAAAAAAGTAGTGCCGGGCTGCAGGACTGAAATGGAGGAATTGAAAGACGAAAGCCAGGAAGCAGGAGAGTTTGAGAAAAGGAGAGAGGAAAGAAGAGACATGCAGCCAGACGAGGGCTTAGTGAGAGAGGCTGGGACAGAGAACAGGATGAGAAGGAAATAAGGCAAGGCAAGGCAAGGCTAGGCCAAAGGATGTTTCTTTGATTTATATTTTCTACCACATTCATCTTGAGATGAGAGGAAAGCCATCAGACCATATGGATTAGGCCCAAACAAAAGCCCCGGCTACTTGAGACACTTAGACTAAGCCTAAACCAGAAAGATCTCTCCATAAAGATGGTTTTTATACTGTACTTCCACAATCAGCTGGCAGTACAAAAGAACAAGCGGCAGACATACTTAGGCTGAGACATGGTGGTTTGGTGCAGAGACCATGCATATCATGGGAATATTTCAGCATTTCTGCTCTGGTTTTCAGTGTATTACATCAAAACACCCACCTGATGACATCATTTCAAGAGCAAAAGCAGCAATTTGCAGAATTCAGCTTCTTTGGGGAACTGAGCAATTGCTGAGCTGACAGCAAGTGCTGCTGGGTCCCTGTCACCTGCAGAGTGCCCGCATCCTCACCACGGTAGCGGGCATTGTGACAGAGGTTCTACGTCAGCTGGGTGTGGCAGCCAAGCGCCCGCTAGGGGAGGGGGAGCCTGTCAGCCCCGGGCCTGTCACTGCCTGCTGTCCCCCGTGTCACCAGCGAGGCCTCTGAAAAGTTTCCAAAACATGCCCAGACTTGGGTCCAAAGTGGCCAAAAGTCTCCAAGAGACAAGTCGGGAAGAAGGATATGGAAGAGAGGGAGAAAGCCAAGGGAGCAGGCCAAAGGGAGGCAAGAGAAAAAAGTAGTGCCGGGCTGCAGGACTGAAATGGAGGAATTGAAAGACGAAAGCCAGGAAGCAAGAGAGTTTGAGAAAAGGAGAGAGGAAAGAAGAGACATGCAGCCAGACGAGGGCTTAGTGAGAGAGGCTGGGACAGAGAACAGGATGAGAAGGAAATAAGGCAAGGCAAGGCTAGGCCAAAGGACGTTTCTTTGATTTATATTTTCTACCACATTCATCTTGAGATGAGAGGAAAGCCATCAGACCTTATGGATTAGGCCCAAACAAAAGCCCCGGCTACTTGAGACACTTAGACTAAGCCTAAACCAGAAAGATCTCTCCATAAAGATGGTTTTTATACTGTACTTCCACAATCAGCTGGCAGTACAAAAGAACAAGCGGCAGACATACTTAGGCTGAGACATGGTGGTTTGGTGCAGAGACCATGCATATCATGGGAATATTTCAGCATTTCTGCTCTGGTTTTCAGTGTATTACACCAAAACACCCACCTGATGACATCATTTCAAGAGCAAAAGCAGCAATTTGCAGAATTCAGCTTCTTAGGGTAACTGAGCAATTGCTGAGCTGACAGCAAGTCCTGCTGGGTCCCTGTCACCTGCAGAGTGCCCGCATCCTCACCACGGTAGCGGGCATTGTGACAGAGGTTCTACGTCAGCTGGGTGTGGCAGCCGAGCGCCCGCTAGGGGAGGGGGAGCCTGTCAGCCCCGGGCCTGTCACTGCCTGCTGTCCCCCGTGTCACCAGCGAGGCCTCTGAAAAGTTTCCAAAACATGCCCAGACTTGGGTCCAAAGTGGCCAAAAGTCTCCAAGAGACAAGTCGGGAAGAAGGATATGGAAGAGAGGGAGAAAGCCAAGGGAGCAGGCCCAAGGGAGGCAAGAGAAAAAAGTAGTGCCGGGCTGCAGGACTGAAATGGAGGAATTGAAAGACGAAAGCCAGGAAGCAGGAGAGTTTGAGAAAAGGAGAGAGGAAAGAAGAGACATGCAGCCGGACGAGGGCTTAGTGAGAGAGGCTGGGACAGAGAACAGGATGAGAAGGAAATAAGGCAAGGCAAGGCTAGGCCAAAGGACGTTTCTTTGATTTATATTTTCTACCACATTCATCTTGAGATGAGAGGAAATGCATCAGACCATGTGGATTAGGCCCAAACAAAAGCCCCGGCTACTTGAGACACTTAGACTAAGCCTAAACCAGAAAGATCTCTCCATAAAGATGGTTTTTATACTGTACTTCCACAATCAGGTGGCAGTACAAAAGAACAAGCGGCAGACATACTTAGGCTGAGACATGGTGGTTTGGTGCAGAGACCATGCATATCATGGGAATATTTCAGCATTTCTGCTCTGGTTTTCAGTGTATTACACCAAAACACCCACCTGATGACATCATTTCAAGAGCAAAGCAGCAATTTGCTAAATTCAACTTCTTTGGGGAACTGAGCAATTGCTGAGCTGACAGCAAGTCCTGCTGGGTCCCTGTCACCTGCAGAGTGCCCGCATCCTCACCACGGTAGCGGGCATTGTGACAAAGGATCTATGTCAGCTGGGTGTGGCAGCCGAGCGCCCGCTAGGGGAGGGGGAGCCTGTCAGCCCCGGGCCTGTCACTGCCTGCTGTCCCCCCTGTCACCAGCGAGGCCTCTGAAAAGTTTCGAAAACATGCCCAGACTTGGCTCCAAAGTGGCCAAAAGTCTCCAAGAGACAAGTCGGGAAGAAGGATATGGAAGAGAGGGAGAAAGCCAAGGGAGCAGGCCCAAGGAAGGCAAGAGGAAAAAGTAGTGCCGGGCTGCAGGACTGAAATGGAGGAATTGAAAGAGGAAAGCCAGGAAGCAGGAGAGTTTGAGAAAAGGAGAGAGGAAAGAAGAGACATGCAGCCAGACGAGGGCTTAGTGAGAGAGGCTGGGACAGAGAACAGGATGAGAAGGAAATAAGGCAAGGCAAGGCAAGGCTAGGCCAAAGGATGTTTCTTTGATTTATATTTTCTACCACATTCATCTTGCGATGAGAGGAAAGCCATCAGACGTTATGGATTAGGCCCAAACAAAAGCCCCGGCTACTTGAGACACTTAGACTAAGCCTAAACCAGAAAGATCTCTCCATAAAGATGGTTTTTATACTGTACTTCCACAATCAGCTGGCAGTACAAAAGAACAAGCGGCAGACATACTTAGGCTGAGACATGGTGGTTTGGTGCAGAGACCATGCATATCATGGGAATATTTCAGCATTTCTGCTCTGGTTTTCAGTGTATTACACCAAAACACCCACCTGATGACATCATTTCAAGAGCAAAGCAGCAATTTGCAAAATTCAACTTCTTTGGGGAACTGAGCAATTGCTGAGCTGACAGCAAGTCCTGCTGGGTCCCTGTCACCTGCAGAGTGCCCGCATCCTCACCACGGTAGCGGGCATTGTGACAAAGGTTCTACGTCAGCTGGGTGTGGCAGCCGAGCGCCCGCTAGGAAAGGGGGAGCCTGTCAGCCCCGGGCCTGTCACTGCCTGCTGTCCCCCCTGTCACCAGCGAGGCCTCTGAAAAGTTTCCAAAACATCCCCAGACTTGGGTCCAAAGTGGCCAAAAGTCTCCAAGAGACAAGTCGGGAAGAAGGATATGGAAGAGAGGGAGAAAGCCAAGGGAGCAGGCCCAAGGGAGGCAAGAGAAAAAAGTAGTGCCGGGCTGCAGGACTGAAATGGAGGAATTGAAAGACGAAAGCCAGGAAGCAGGAGAGTTTGAGAAAAGGAGAGAGGAAAGAAGAGACATGCAGCCAGACGAGGGGTTAGTGAGAGAGGCTGGGACAGAGAACAGGATGAGAAGGAAATAAGGCAAGGCAAGGCAAGGCTAGGCCAAAGGATGTTTCTTTGATTTATATTTTCTACCACATTCATCTTGAGATGAGAGGAAAGCCATCAGACCATATGGATTAGGCCCAAACAAAAGCCCCGGCTACTTGAGACACTTAGACTAAGCCTAAACCAGAAAGATCTCTCCATAAAGATGGTTTTTATACTGTACTTCCACAATCAGCTGGCAGTACAAAAGAACAAGCGGCAGACATACTTAGGCTGAGACATGGTGGTTTGGTGCAGAGACCATGCATATCATGGGAATATTTCAGCATTTCTGCTCTGGTTTTCAGTGTATTACATCAAAACACCCACCTGATGACATCATTTCAAGAGCAAAAGCAGCAATTTGCAGAATTCAGCTTCTTTGGGGAACTGAGCAATTGCTGAGCTGACAGCAAGTGCTGCTGGGTCCCTGTCACCTGCAGAGTGCCCGCATCCTCACCACGGTAGCGGGCATTGTGACAAAGGTTCTACGTCAGCTGGGTGTGGCAGCCAAGCGCCCGCTAGGGGAGGGGGAGCCTGTCAGCCCCGGGCCTGTCACTGCCTGCTGTCCCCCGTGTCACCAGCGAGGCCTCTGAAAAGTTTCGAAAACATGCCCAGACTTGGGTCCAAAGTGGCCAAAAGTCTCCAAGAGACAAGTCGGGAAGAAGGATATGGAAGAGAGGGAGAAAGCCAAGGGAGCAGGCCAAAGGGAGGCAAGAGAAAAAAGTAGTGCCGGGCTGCAGGACTGAAATGGAGGAATTGAAAGACGAAAGCCAGGAAGCAAGAGAGTTTGAGAAAAGGAGAGAGGAAAGAAGAGACATGCAGCCAGACGAGGGCTTAGTGAGAGAGGCTGGGACAGAGAACAGGATGAGAAGGAAATAAGGCAAGGCAAGGCTAGGCCAAAGGACGTTTCTTTGATTTATATTTTCTACCACATTCATCTTGAGATGAGAGGAAAGCCATCAGACCTTATGGATTAGGCCCAAACAAAAGCCCCGGCTACTTGAGACACTTAGACTAAGCCTAAACCAGAAAGATCTCTCCATAAAGATGGTTTTTATACTGTACTTCCACAATCAGCTGGCAGTACAAAAGAACAAGCGGCAGACATACTTAGGCTGAGACATGGTGGTTTGGTGCAGAGACCATGCATATCATGGGAATATTTCAGCATTTCTGCTCTGGTTTTCAGTGTATTACACCAAAACACCCACCTGATGACATCATTTCAAGAGCAAAAGCAGCAATTTGCAGAATTCAGCTTCTTTGGGGAACTGAGCAATTGCTGAGCTGACAGCAAGTCCTGCTGGGTCCCTGTCACCTGCAGAGTGCCCGCATCCTCACCACGGTAGCGGGCATTGTGACAGAGGTTCTATGTCAGCTGGGTGTGGCAGCCGAGCGCCCGCTAGGGGAGGGGGAGCCTGTCAGCCCCGGGCCTGTCACTGCCTGCTGTCCCCCGTGTCACCAGCGAGGCCTCTGAAAAGTTTCCAAAACATGCCCAGACTTGGGTCCAAAGTGGCCAAAAGTCTCCAAGAGACAAGTCGGGAAGAAGGATATGGAAGAGAGGGAGAAAGCCAAGGGAGCAGGCCCAAGGGAGGCAAGAGAAAAAAGTAGTGCCGGGCTGCAGGACTGAAATGGAGGAATTGAAAGACGAAAGCCAGGAAGCAGGAGAGTTTGAGAAAAGGAGAGAGGAAAGAAGAGACATGCAGCCAGACGAGGGCTTAGTGAGAGAGGCTGGGACAGAGAACAGGATGAGAAGGAAATAAGGCAAGGCAAGGCTAGGCCAAAGGACGTTTCTTTGATTTATATTTTCTACCACATTCATCTTGAGATGAGAGGAAATGCATCAGACCATGTGGATTAGGCCCAAACAAAAGCCCCGGCTACTTGAGACACTTAGACTAAGCCTAAACCAGAAAGATCTCTCCATAAAGATGGTTTTTATACTGTACTTCCACAATCAGGTGGCAGTACAAAAGAACAAGCGGCAGACATACTTAGGCTGAGACATGGTGGTTTGGTGCAGAGACCATGCATATCATGGGAATATTTCAGCATTTCTGCTCTGGTTTTCAGTGTATTACACCAAAACACCCACCTGATGACATCATTTCAAGAGCAAAGCAGCAATTTGCTAAATTCAACTTCTTTGGGGAACTGAGCAATTGCTGAGCTGACAGCAAGTCCTGCTGGGTCCCTGTCACCTGCAGAGTGCCCGCATCCTCACCACGGTAGCGGGCATTGTGACAAAGGATCTATGTCAGCTGGGTGTGGCAGCCGAGCGCCCGCTAGGGGAGGGGGAGCCTGTCAGCCCCGGGCCTGTCACTGCCTGCTGTCCCCCCTGTCACCAGCGAGGCCTCTGAAAAGTTTCGAAAACATGCCCAGACTTGGCTCCAAAGTGGCCAAAAGTCTCCAAGAGACAAGTCGGGAAGAAGGATATGGAAGAGAGGGAGAAAGCCAAGGGAGCAGGCCCAAGGGAGGCAAGAGGAAAAAGTAGTGCCGGGCTGCAGGACTGAAATGGAGGAATTGAAAGAGGAAAGCCAGGAAGCAGGAGAGTTTGAGAAAAGGAGAGAGGAAAGAAGAGACATGCAGCCAGACGAGGGCTTAGTGAGAGAGGCTGGGACAGAGAACAGGATGAGAAGGAAATAAGGCAAGGCAAGGCAAGGCTAGGCCAAAGGATGTTTCTTTGATTTATATTTTCTACCACATTCATCTTGCGATGAGAGGAAAGCCATCAGACGTTATGGATTAGGCCCAAACAAAAGCCCCGGCTACTTGAGACACTTAGACTAAGCCTAAACCAGAAAGATCTCTCCATAAAGATGGTTTTTATACTGTACTTCCACAATCAGCTGGCAGTACAAAAGAACAAGCGGCAGACATACTTAGGCTGAGACATGGTGGTTTGGTGCAGAGACCATGCATATCATGGGAATATTTCAGCATTTCTGCTCTGGTTTTCAGTGTATTACACCAAAACACCCACCTGATGACATCATTTCAAGAGCAAAGCAGCAATTTGCAAAATTCAACTTCTTTGGGGAACTGAGCAATTGCTGAGCTGACAGCAAGTCCTGCTGGGTCCCTGTCACCTGCAGAGTGCCCGCATCCTCACCACGGTAGCGGGCATTGTGACAAAGGATCTATGTCAGCTGGGTGTGGCAGCCGAGCGCCCGCTAGGGGAGGGGGAGCCTGTCAGCCCCGGGCCTGTCACTGCCTGCTGTCCCCCCTGTCACCAGCGAGGCCTCTGAAAAGTTTCGAAAACATGCCCAGACTTGGCTCCAAAGTGGCCAAAAGTCTCCAAGAGACAAGTCGGGAAGAAGGATATGGAAGAGAGGGAGAAAGCCAAGGGAGCAGGCCCAAGGGAGGCAAGAGGAAAAAGTAGTGCCGGGCTGCAGGACTGAAATGGAGGAATTGAAAGAGGAAAGCCAGGAAGCAGGAGAGTTTGAGAAAAGGAGAGAGGAAAGAAGAGACATGCAGCCAGACGAGGGCTTAGTGAGAGAGGCTGGGACAGAGAACAGGATGAGAAGGAAATAAGGCAAGGCAAGGCAAGGCTAGGCCAAAGGATGTTTCTTTGATTTATATTTTCTACCACATTCATCTTGCGATGAGAGGAAAGCCATCAGACGTTATGGATTAGGCCCAAACAAAAGCCCCGGCTACTTGAGACACTTAGACTAAGCCTAAACCAGAAAGATCTCTCCATAAAGATGGTTTTTATACTGTACTTCCACAATCAGCTGGCAGTACAAAAGAACAAGCGGCAGACATACTTAGGCTGAGACATGGTGGTTTGGTGCAGAGACCATGCATATCATGGGAATATTTCAGCATTTCTGCTCTGGTTTTCAGTGTATTACACCAAAACACCCACCTGATGACATCATTTCAAGAGCAAAGCAGCAATTTGCAAAATTCAACTTCTTTGGGGAACTGAGCAATTGCTGAGCTGACAGCAAGTCCTGCTGGGTCCCTGTCACCTGCAGAGTGCCCGCATCCTCACCACGGTAGCGGGCATTGTGACAAAGGATCTATGTCAGCTGGGTGTGGCAGCCGAGCGCCCGCTAGGGGAGGGGGAGCCTGTCAGCCCCGGGCCTGTCACTGCCTGCTGTCCCCCCTGTCACCAGCGAGGCCTCTGAAAAGTTTCGAAAACATGCCCAGACTTGGCTCCAAAGTGGCCAAAAGTCTCCAAGAGACAAGTCGGGAAGAAGGATATGGAAGAGAGGGAGAAAGTCAAGGGAGCAGGCCCAAGGGAGGCAAGAGGAAAAAGTAGTGCCGGGCTGCAGGACTGAAATGGAGGAATTGAAAGAGGAAAGCCAGGAAGCAGGAGAGTTTGAGAAAAGGAGAGAGGAAAGAAGAGACATGCAGCCAGACGAGGGCTTAGTGAGAGAGGCTGGGACAGAGAACAGGATGAGAAGGAAATAAGGCAAGGCAAGGCAAGGCTAGGCCAAAGGATGTTTCTTTGATTTATATTTTCTACCACATTCATCTTGCGATGAGAGGAAAGCCATCAGACGTTATGGATTAGGCCCAAACAAAAGCCCCGGCTACTTGAGACACTTAGACTAAGCCTAAACCAGAAAGATCTCTCCATAAAGTTGGTTTTTATACTGTACTTCCACAATCAGCTGGCAGTACAAAAGAACAAGCGGCAGACATACTTAGGCTGAGACATGGTGGTTTGGTGCAGAGACCATGCATATCATGGGAATATTTCAGCATTTCTGCTCTGGTTTTCAGTGTATTACACCAAAACACCCACCTGATGACATCATTTCAAGAGCAAAAGCAGCAATTTGCAGAATTCAGCTTCTTTGGGGAACTGAGCAATTGCTGAGCTGACAGCAAGTCCTGCTGGGTCCCTGTCACCTGCAGAGTGCCCGCATCCTCACCACGGTAGCGGGCATTGTGACAAAGGTTCTACGTCAGCTGGGTGTGGCAGACGAGAGCCTGCTAGGGGAGGGGGAGCCTGTCAGCCCCGGGCCTGTCACTGCCTGCTATCCCCCCTGTCACCAGCGAGGCCTCTGAAAAGTTTCCAAAACATGCCCAGACTTGGCTCCAAAGTGGCCAAAAGTCTCCAAGAGACATGTCGGGAAGAAGGATATGGAAGAGAGGGAGAAAGCCAAGGGAGCAGGCCAAAGGGAGGCAAGAGGAAAAAGTAGTGCCGGGCTGCAGGACTGAAATGGAGGAATTGAAAGACGAAAGCCAGGAAGCAGGAGAGTTTGAGAAAAGGAGAGAGGAAAGAAGAGACATGCAGCCAGACGAGGGCTTAGTGAGAGAGGCTGGGACAGAGAACAGGATGAGAAGGAAATAAGGCAAGGCAAGGCTAGGCCAAAGGACGTTTCTTTGATTTATATTTTCTACCACATTCATCTTGAGATGAGAGGAAAGCCATCAGACCTTATGGACTAGGCCCAAACAAAAGCCCCGGCTACTTGAGACACTTAGACTAAGCCTAAACCAGAAAGATCTCTCCATAAAGATGGTTTTTATACTGTACTTCTACAATCAGCTGGCAGTACAAAAGAACAAGCGGCAGACATACTTAGGCTGAGACATGGTGGTTTGGTGCAGAGACCATGCATATCATGGGAATATTTCAGCATTTCTGCTCTGGTTTTCAGTGTATTACACCAAAACACCCACCTGATGACATCATTTCAAGAGCAAAGCAGCAATTTGCAAAATTCAACTTCTTTGGGGAACTGAGCAATTGCTGAGCTGACAGCAAGTCCTGCTGGGTCCCTGTCACCTGCAGAGTGCCCGCATCCTCACCACGGTAGCGGGCATTGTGACAAAGGATCTATGTCAGCTGGGTGTGGCAGCCGAGCGCCCGCTAGGGGAGGGGGAGCCTGTCAGCCCCGGGCCTGTCACTGCCTGCTGTCCCCCCTGTCACCAGCGAGGCCTCTGAAAAGTTTCGAAAACATGCCCAGACTTGGCTCCAAAGTGGCCAAAAGTCTCCAAGAGACAAGTCGGGAAGAAGGATATGGAAGAGAGGGAGAAAGCCAAGGGAGCAGGCCAAAGGGAGGCAAGAGGAAAAAGTAGTGCCGGGCTGCAGGACTGAAATGGAGGAATTGAAAGACGAAAGCCAGGAAGCAGGAGAGTTTGAGAAAAGGAGAGAGGAAAGAAGAGACATGCAGCCAGACGAGGGCTTAGTGAGAGAGGCTGGGACAGAGAACAGGATGAGAAGGAAATAAGGCAAGGCAAGGCTAGGCCAAAGGACGTTTCTTTGATTTATATTTTCTACCACATTCATCTTGAGATGAGAGGAAATGCATCAGACCATATGGATTAGGCCCAAACAAAAGCCCCGGCTACTTGAGACACTTAGACCAAGCCTAAACCAGAAAGATCTCTCCATAAAGATGGTTTTTATACTGTACTTCCACAATCAGGTGGCAGTACAAAAGAACAAGCGGCAGACATACTTAGGCTGAGACATGGTGGTTTGGTGCAGAGACCATGCATATCATGGGAATATTTCAGCATTTCTGCTCTGGTTTTCAGTGTATTACACCAAAACACCCACCTGATGACATCATTTCAAGAGCAAAGCAGCAATTTGCAAAATTCAACTTCTTTGGGGAACTGAGCAATTGCTGAGCTGACAGCAAGTCCTGCTGGGTCCCTGTCACCTGCAGAGTGCCCGCATCCTCACCACGGTAGCGGGCATTGTGACAAAGGATCTATGTCAGCTGGGTGTGGCAGCCGAGCGCCCGCTAGGGGAGGGGGAGCCTGTCAGCCCCGGGCCTGTCACTGCCTGCTGTCCCCCCTGTCACCAGCGAGGCCTCTGAAAAGTTTCGAAAACATGCCCAGACTTGGGTCCAAAGTGGCCAAAAGTCTCCAAGAGACAAGTCGGGAAGAAGGATATGGAAGAGAGGGAGAAAGCCAAGGGAGCAGGCCAAAGGGAGGCAAGAGGAAAAAGTAGTGCCGGGCTGCAGGACTGAAATGGAGGAATTGAAAGACGAAAGCCAGGAAGCAGGAGAGTTTGAGAAAAGGAGAGAGGAAAGAAGAGACATGCAGCCAGACGAGGGCTTAGTGAGAGAGGCTGGGACAGAGAACAGGATGAGAAGGAAATAAGGCAAGGCAAGGCAAGGCTAGGCCAAAGGATGTTTCTTTGATTTATATTTTCTACCACATTCATCTTGCGATGAGAGGAAAGCCATCAGACGTTATGGATTAGGCCCAAACAAAAGCCCCGGCTACTTGAGACACTTAGACTAAGCCTAAACCAGAAAGATCTCTCCATAAAGATGGTTTTTATACTGTACTTCCACAATCAGCTGGCAGTACAAAAGAACAAGCGGCAGACATACTTAGGCTGAGACATGGTGGTTTGGTGCAGAGACCATGCATATCATGGGAATATTTCAGCATTTCTGCTCTGGTTTTCAGTGTATTACACCAAAACACCCACCTGATGACATCATTTCAAGAGCAAAGCAGCAATTTGTAAATTCAACTTCTTTGGGGAACTGAGCAATTGCTGAGCTGACAGCAAGTCCTGCTGGGTCCCTGTCACCTGCAGAGTGCCCGCATCCTCACCACGGTAGCGGGCATTGTGACAAAGGATCTATGTCAGCTGGGTGTGGCAGCCGAGAGCCTGCTAGGGGAGGGGGAGCCTGTCAGCCCCGGGCCTGTCACTGCCTGCTATCCCCCCTGTCACCAGCGAGGCCTCTGAAAAGTTTCCAAAACATGCCCAGACTTGGCTCCAAAGTGGCCAAAAGTCTCCAAGAGACATGTCGGGAAGAAGGATATGGAAGAGAGGGAGAAAGCCAAGGGAGCAGGCCAAAGGGAGGCAAGAGGAAAAAGTAGTGCCGGGCTGCAGGACTGAAATGGAGGAATTGAAAGACGAAAGCCAGGAAGCAGGAGAGTTTGAGAAAAGGAGAGAGGAAAGAAGAGACATGCAGCCAGACGAGGGCTTAGTGAGAGAGGCTGGGACAGAGAACAGGATGAGAAGGAAATAAGGCAAGGCAAGGCAAGGCTAGGCCAAAGGATGTTTCTTTGATTTATATTTTCTACCACATTCATCTTGAGATGAGAGGAAAGCCATCAGACCATATGGATTAGGCCCAAACAAAAGCCCCGGCTACTTGAGACACTTAGACTAAGCCTAAACCAGAAAGATCTCTCCATAAAGATGGTTTTTATACTGTACTTCCACAATCAGCTGGCAGTACAAAAGAACAAGCGGCAGACATACTTAGGCTGAGACATGGTGGGTTGGTGCAGAGACCATGCATATCATGGGAATATTTCAGCATTTCTGCTCTGGTTTTCAGTGTATTACACCAAAACACCCACCTGATGACATCATTTCAAGAGCAAAAGCAGCAATTTGCAGAATTCAGCTTCTTTGGGGAAGTGAGCAATTGCTGAGCTGACAGCAAGTGCTGCTGGGTCCCTGTCACCTGCAGAGTGCCCGCATCCTCACCACGGTAGCGGGCATTGTGACAGAGGTTCTACGTCAGCTGGGTGTGGCAGCCGAGCGCCCGCTAGGGGAGGGGGAGCCTGTCAGCCCCGGGCCTGTCACTGCCTGCTGTCCCCCGTGTCACCAGCGAGGCCTCTGAAAAGTTTCCAAAACATGCCCAGACTTGGGTCCAAAGTGGCCAAAAGTCTCCAAGAGACAAGTCGGGAAGAAGGATATGGAAGAGAGGGAGAAAGCCAAGGGAGCAGGCCAAAGGGAGGCAAGAGAAAAAAGTAGTGCCGGGCTGCAGGACTGAAATGGAGGAATTGAAAGACGAAAGCCAGGAAGCAGGAGAGTTTGAGAAAAGGAGAGAGGAAAGAAGAGACATGCAGCCAGACGAGGGCTTAGTGAGAGAGGCTGGGACAGAGAACAGGATGAGAAGGAAATAAGGCAAGGCAAGGCTAGGCCAAAGGACGTTTCTTTGATTTATATTTTCTACCACATTCATCTTGAGATGAGAGGAAAGCCATCAGACCTTATGGATTAGGCCCAAACAAAAGCCCCGGCTACTTGAGACACTTAGACTAAGCCTAAACCAGAAAGATCTCTCCATAAAGATGGTTTTTATACTGTACTTCCACAATCTTCTGTCAGTACAAAAGAACAAGCGGCAGACATACTTAGGCTGAGACATGGTGGTTTGGTGCAGAGACCATGCATATCATGGGAATATTTCAGCATTTCTGCTCTGGTTTTCAGTGTATTACACCAAAACACCCACCTGATGACATCATTTCAAGAGCAAAAGCAGCAATTTGCAGAATTCAGCTTCTTTGGGGAACTGAGCAATTGCTGAGCTGACAGCAAGTCCTGCTGGGCCCCTGTCACCTGCAGAGTGCCCGCATCCTCACCACGGTAGCGGGCATTGTGACAAAGGTTCTACGTCAGCTGGGTGTGGCAGCCGAGCGCCCGCTAGGGGAGGGGGAGCCTGTCAGCCCCGGGCCTGTCACTGCCTGCTGTCCCCCGTGTCACCAGCGAGGCCTCTGAAAAGTTTCCAAAACATGCCCAGACTTGGCTCCAAAGTGGCCAAAAGTCTCCAAGAGACAAGTCGGGAAGAAGGATATGGAAGAGAGGGAGAAAGCCAAGGGAGCAGGCCAAAGGGAGGCAAGAGAAAAAAGTAGTGCCGGGCTGCAGGACTGAAATGGAGGAATTGAAAGACGAAAGCCAGAAAGCAGGAGAGTTTGAGAAAAGGAGAGAGGAAAGAAGAGACATGCAGCCAGACGAGGGCTTAGTGAGAGAGGCTGGGACAGAGAACAGGATGAGAAGGAAATAAGGCAAGGCAAGGCTAGGCCAAAGGACGTTTCTTTGATTTATATTTTCTACCACATTCATCTTGAGATGAGAGGAAAGACATCAGACCTTATGGACTAGGCCCAAACAAAAGCCCCGGCTACTTGAGACACTTAGACTAAGCCTAAACCAGAAAGATCTCTCCATAAAGATGGTTTTTATACTGTACTTCCACAATATTCTGTCAGTACAAAAGCACAAGCGGCAGACATACTTAGGCTGAGACATGGTGGTTTGGTGCAGAGACCATGCATATCATGGGAATATTTCAGCATTTCTGCTCTGGTTTTCAGTGTATTACACCAAAACACCCACCTGATGACATCATTTCAAGAGCAAAGCAGCAATTTGCAAAATTCAACTTCTTTGGGGAACTGAGCAATTGCTGAGCTGACAGCAAGTCCTGCTGGGTCCCTGTCACCTGCAGAGTGCCCGCATCCTCACCACGGTAGCGGGCATTGTGACAAAGGTTCTACGTCAGCTGGGTGTGGCAGCCGAGCGCCCGCTAGGGGAGGGGGAGCCTGTCAGCCCCGGGCCTGTCACTGCCTGCTGTCCCCCCTGTCACCAGCGAGGCCTCTGAAAAGTTTCGAAAACATGCCCAGACTTGGCTCCAAAGTGGCCAAAAGTCTCCAAGAGACAAGTCGGGAAGAAGGATATGGAAGAGAGGGAGAAAGCCAAGGGAGCAGGCCAAAGGGAGGCAAGAGGAAAAAGTAGTGCCGGGCTGCAGGACTGAAATGGAGGAATTGAAAGACGAAAGCCAGGAAGCAGGAGAGTTTGAGAAAAGGAGAGAGGAAAGAAGAGACATGCAGCCAGACGAGGGCTTAGTGAGAGAGGCTGGGACAGAGAACAGGATGAGAAGGAAATAAGGCAAGGCAAGGCAAGGCTAGGCCAAAGGATGTTTCTTTGATTTATATTTTCTACCACATTCATCTTGCGATGAGAGGAAAGCCATCAGACCATATGGATTAGGCCCAAACAAAAGCCCCGGCTACTTGAGACACTTAGACTAAGCCTAAACCAGAAAGATCTCTCCATAAAGATGGTTTTTATACTGTACTTCCACAATATTCTGTCAGTACAAAAGCACAAGCGGCAGACATACTTAGGCTGAGACATGGTGGTTTGGTGCAGAGACCATGCATATCATGGGAATATTTCAGCATTTCTGCTCTGGTTTTCAGTGTATTACACCAAAACACCCACCTGATGACATCATTTCAAGAGCAAAAGCAGCAATTTGCAGAATTCAGCTTCTTTGGGGAACTGAGCAATTGCTGAGCTGACAGCAAGTCCTGCTGGGTCCCTGTCACCTGCAGAGTGCCCGCATCCTCACCACGGTAGCGGGCATTGTGACAAAGGTTCCACGTCAGCTGGGTGTGGCAGCCGAGCGCCTGCTAGGGGAGGGGGAGCCTGTCAGCCCCGGGCCTGTCACTGCCTGCTGTCCCCCCTGTCACCAGCGAGGCCTCTGAAAAGTTTCCAAAACATCCCCAGACTTGGGTCCAAAGTGGCCAAAAGTCTCCAAGAGACAAGTCGGGAAGAAGGATATGGAAGAGAGGGAGAAAGCCAAGGGAGCAGGCCCAAGGGAGGCAAGAGAAAAAAGTAGTGCCGGGCTGCAGGACTGAAATGGAGGAATTGAAAGACGAAAGCCAGGAAGCAGGAGAGTTTGAGAAAAGGAGAGAGGAAAGAAGAGACATGCAGCCAGACGAGGGGTTAGTGAGAGAGGCTGGGACAGAGAACAGGATGAGAAGGAAATAAGGCAAGGCAAGGCAAGGCTAGGCCAAAGGATGTTTCTTTGATTTATATTTTCTACCACATTCATCTTGCGATGAGAGGAAAGCCATCAGACCATATGGATTAGGCCCAAACAAAAGCCCCGGCTACTTGAGACACTTAGACTAAGCCTAAACCAGAAAGATCTCTCCATAAAGATGGTTTTTATACTGTACTTCCACAATCAGCTGGCAGTACAAAAGAACAAGCGGCAGACATACTTAGGCTGAGACATGGTGGTTTGGTGCAGAGACCATGCATAATGGGAATATTTCAGCATTTCTGCTCTGGTTTTCAGTATATTACACCAAAACACCCACCTGATGACATCATTTCAAGAGCAAAAGCAGCAATTTGCAGAATTCAGCTTCTTTGGGGAACTGAGCAATTGCTGAGCTGACAGCAAGTCCTGCTGGGTCCCTGTCACCTGCAGAGTGCCCGCATCCTCACCACGGTAGCGGGCATTGTGACAAAGGTTCTACGTCAGCTGGGTGTGGCAGCCGAGCGCCCGCTAGGGGAGGGGGAGCCTGTCAGCCCCGGGCCTGTCACTGCCTGCTGTCCCCCCTGTCACCAGCGAGGCCTCTGAAAAGTTTCCAAAACATGCCCAGACTTGGGTCCAAAGTGGCCAAAAGTCTCCAAGAGACAAGTCGGGAAGAAGGATATGGAAGAGAGGGAGAAAGCCAAGGGAGCAGGCCAAAGGGAGGCAAGAGGAAAAAGTAGTGCCGGGCTGCAGGACTGAAATGGAGGAATTGAAAGACGAAAGCCAGGAAGCAGGAGAATTTGAGAAAAGGAGAGAGGAAAGAAGAGACATGCAGCCAGACGAGGGGTTAGTGAGAGAGGCTGGGACAGAGAACAGGATGAGAAGGAAATAAGGCAAGGCAAGGCTAGGCCAAAGGACGTTTCTTTGATTTATATTTTCTACCACATTCATCTTGAGATGAGAGGAAAGACATCAGACCTTATGGACTAGGCCCAAACAAAAGCCCCGGCTACTTGAGACACTTAGACTAAGCCTAAACCAGAAAGATCTCTCCATAAAGATGGTTTTTATACTGTACTTCCACAATCAGCTGGCAGTACAAAAGCACAAGCGGCAGACATACTTAGGCTGAGACATGGTGGTTTGGTGCAGAGACCATGCATATCATGGGAATATTTCAGCATTTCTGCTCTGGTTTTCAGTGTATTACACCAAAACACCCACCTGATGACATCATTTCAAGAGCAAAGCAGCAATTTGCAAAATTCAACTTCTTTGGGGAACTGAGCAATTGCTGAGCTGACAGCAAGTCCTGCTGGGTCCCTGTCACCTGCAGAGTGCCCGCATCCTCACCACGGTAGCGGGCATTGTGACAAAGGATCTATGTCAGCTGGGTGTGGCAGCCGAGCGCCCGCTAGGGGAGGGGGAGCCTGTCAGCCCCGGGCCTGTCACTGCCTGCTGTCCCCCCTGTCACCAGCGAGGCCTCTGAAAAGTTTCGAAAACATGCCCAGACTTGGCTCCAAAGTGGCCAAAAGTCTCCAAGAGACAAGTCGGGAAGAAGGATATGGAAGAGAGGGAGAAAGCCAAGGGAGCAGGCCAAAGGGAGGCAAGAGGAAAAAGTAGTGCCGGGCTGCAGGACTGAAATGGAGGAATTGAAAGACGAAAGCCAGGAAGCAGGAGAGTTTGAGAAAAGGAGAGAGGAAAGAAGAGACATGCAGCCAGACGAGGGCTTAGTGAGAGAGGCTGGGACAGAGAACAGGATGAGAAGGAAATAAGGCAAGGCAAGGCAAGGCTAGGCCAAAGGATGTTTCTTTGATTTATATTTTCTACCACATTCATCTTGCGATGAGAGGAAAGCCATCAGACGTTATGGATTAGGCCCAAACAAAAGCCCCGGCTACTTGAGACACTTAGACTAAGCCTAAACCAGAAAGATCTCTCCATAAAGATGGTTTTTATACTGTACTTCCACAATCAGCTGGCAGTACAAAAGAACAAGCGGCAGACATACTTAGGCTGAGACATGGTGGTTTGGTGCAGAGACCATGCATATCATGGGAATATTTCAGCATTTCTGCTCTGGTTTTCAGTGTATTACACCAAAACACCCACCTGATGACATCATTTCAAGAGCAAAAGCAGCAATTTGCAGAATTCAGCTTCTTAGGGTAACTGAGCAATTGCTGAGCTGACAGCAAGTCCTGCTGGGTCCCTGTCACCTGCAGAGTGCCCGCATCCTCACCACGGTAGCGGGCATTGTGACAAAGGTTCCACGTCAGCTGGGTGTGGCAGCCGAGCGCCTGCTAGGGGAGGGGGAGCCTGTCAGCCCCGGGCCTGTCACTGCCTGCTGTCCCCCCTGTCACCAGCGAGGCCTCTGAAAAGTTTCCAAAACATCCCCAGACTTGGGTCCAAAGTGGCCAAAAGTCTCCAAGAGACAAGTCGGGAAGAAGGATATGGAAGAGAGGGAGAAAGCCAAGGGAGCAGGCCCAAGGGAGGCAAGAGAAAAAAGTAGTGCCGGGCTGCAGGACTGAAATGGAGGAATTGAAAGACGAAAGCCAGGAAGCAGGAGAGTTTGAGAAAAGGAGAGAGGAAAGAAGAGACATGCAGCCAGACGAGGGGTTAGTGAGAGAGGCTGGGACAGAGAACAGGATGAGAAGGAAATAAGGCAAGGCAAGGCAAGGCTAGGCCAAAGGATGTTTCTTTGATTTATATTTTCTACCACATTCATCTTGCGATGAGAGGAAAGCCATCAGACCATATGGATTAGGCCCAAACAAAAGCCCCGGGTACTTGAGACACTTAGACTAAGCCTAAACCAGAAAGATCTCTCCATAAAGATGGTTTTTATACTGTACTTCCACAATCAGCTGGCAGTACAAAAGAACAAGCGGCAGATATACTTAGGCTGAGACATCGTGGTTTGGTGCAGAGACCATGCATAATGGGAATATTTCAGCATTTCTGCTCTGGTTTTCAGTGTATTACACCAAAACACCCACCTGATGACATCATTTCAAGAGCAAAAGCAGCAATTTGCAGAATTCAGCTTCTTTGGGGAACTGAGCAATTGCTGAGCTGACAGCAAGTCCTGCTGGGTCCCTGTCACCTGCAGAGTGCCCGCATCCTCACCACGGTAGCGGGCATTGTGACAAAGGTTCTACGTCAGCTGGGTGTGGCAGCCGAGCGCCCGCTAGGGGAGGGGGAGCCTGTCAGCCCCGGGCCTGTCACTGCCTGCTGTCCCCCCTGTCACCAGCGAGGCCTCTGAAAAGTTTCCAAAACATGCCCAGACTTGGGTCCAAAGTGGCCAAAAGTCTCCAAGAGACAAGTCGGGAAGAAGGATATGGAAGAGAGGGAGAAAGCCAAGGGAGCAGGCCAAAGGGAGGCAAGAGGAAAAAGTAGTGCCGGGCTGCAGGACTGAAATGGAGGAATTGAAAGACGAAAGCCAGGAAGCAGGAGAATTTGAGAAAAGGAGAGAGGAAAGAAGAGACATGCAGCCAGACGAGGGCTTAGTGAGAGAGGCTGGGACAGAGAACAGGATGAGAAGGAAATAAGGCAAGGCAAGGCAAGGCTAGGCCAAAGGATGTTTCTTTGATTTATATTTTCTACCACATTCATCTTGCGATGAGAGGAAAGCCATCAGACGTTATGGATTAGGCCCAAACAAAAGCCCCGACTACTTGAGACACTTAGACTAAGCCTAAACCAGAAAGATCTCTCCATAAAGATGGTTTTTATACTGTACTTCCACAATCAGCTGGCAGTACAAAAGAACAAGCGGCAGACATACTTAGGCTGAGACATGGTGGTTTGGTGCAGAAACCATGCATATCATGGGAATATTTCAGCATTTCTGCTCTGGTTTTCAGTGTATTACACCAAAACACCCACCTGATGACATCATTTCAAGAGCAAAAGCAGCAATTTGCAGAATTCAGCTTCTTAGGGTAACTGAGCAATTGCTGAGCTGACAGCAAGTCCTGCTGGGTCCCTGTCACCTGCAGAGTGCCCGCATCCTCACCACGGTAGCGGGCATTGTGACAAAGGTTCTACGTCAGCTGGGTGTGGCAGCTGAGCGCCCGCTAGGGGAGGGGGAGCCTGTCAGCCCCGGGCCTGTCACTGCCTGCTGTCCCCCATGTCACCAGCGAGGCCTCTGAAAAGTTTCCAAAACATCCCCAGACTTGGGTCCAAAGTGGCCAAAAGTCTCCAAGAGACAAGTCGGGAAGAAGGTTATGGAAGAGAGGGAGAAAGCCAAGGGAGCAGGCCCAAGGGAGGCAAGAGAAAAAAGTAGTGCCGGGCTGCAGGACTGAAATGGAGATATTGAAAGACGAAAGCCAGGAAGCAGGAGAGTTTGAGAAAAGGAGAGAGGAAAGAAGAGACATGCAGCCAGACGAGGGCTTAGTGAGAGAGGCTGGGACAGAGAACAGGATGAGAAGGAAATAAGGCAAGGCAAGGCTAGGCCAAAGGACGTTTCTTTGATTTATATTTTCTACCACATTCATCTTGAGATGAGAGGAAAGCCATCAGACCTTATGGACTAGGCCCAAACAAAAGCCCCGGCTACTTGAGACACTTAGACTAAGCCTAAACCAGAAAGATCTCTCCATAAAGATGGTTTTTATACTGTACTTCCACAATCAGCTGGCAGTACAAAAGAACAAGCGGCAGACATACTTAGGCTGAGACATGGTGGTTTGGTGCAGAGACCATGCATATCATGGGAATATTTCAGCATTTCTGCTCTGGTTTTCAGTGTATTACACCAAAACACCCACCTGATGACATCATTTCAAGAGCAAAAGCAGCAATTTGCAGAATTCAGCTTCTTTGGGGAACTGAGCAATTGCTGAGCTGACAGCAAGTCCTGCTGGGTCCCTGTCACCTGCAGAGTGCCCGCATCCTCACCACGGTAGCGGGCATTGTGACAAAGGTTCTACGTCAGCTGGGTGTGGCAGCCGAGCGCCTGCTAGGGGAGGGGGAGCCTGTCAGCCCCGGGCCTGTCACTGCCTGCTGTCCCCCCTGTCACCAGCGAGGCCTCTGAAAAGTTTCCAAAACATCCCCAGACTTGGGTCCAAAGTGGCCAAAAGTCTCCAAGAGACAAGTCGGGAAGAAGGATATGGAAGAGAGGGAGAAAGCCAAGGGAGCAGGCCCAAGGGAGGCAAGAGAAAAAAGTAGTGCCGGGCTGCAGGACTGAAATGGAGGAATTGAAAGACGAAAGCCAGGAAGCAGGAGAGTTTGAGAAAAGGAGAGAGGAAAGAAGAGACATGCAGCCAGACGAGGGGTTAGTGAGAGAGGCTGGGACAGAGAACAGGATGAGAAGGAAATAAGGCAAGGCAAGGCTAGGCCAAAGGACGTTTCTTTGATTTATATTTTCTACCACATTCATCTTGAGATGAGAGGAAAGCCATCAGACCATATGGATTAGGCCCAAACAAAAGCCCCGGCTACTTGAGACACTTAGACTAAGCCTAAACCAGAAAGATCTCTCCATAAAGATGGTTTTTATACTGTACTTTCACAATCAGCTGGCAGTACAAAAGAACAAGCGGCAGATGTACTTAGGCTGAGACATGGTGGTTTGGTGCAGAGACCATGCATATCATGGGAATATTTCAGCATTTCTGCTCTGGTTTTCAGTGTATTACACCAAAACACCCACCTGATGACATCATTTCAAGAGCAAAAGCAGCAATTTGCAAAATTCAACTTCTTTGGGGAACTGAGCAATTGCTGAGCTGACAGCAAGTCCTGCTGGGTCCCTGTCACCCGCAGAGTGCCCGCATCCTCACCACGGTAGCGGGCATTGTGACAAAGGTTCTACGTCAGCTGGGTGTGGCAGCCGAGCGCCCGCTAGGGGAGGGGGAGCCTGTCAGCCCCGGGCCTGTCACTGCCTGCTGTCCCCCGTGTCACCAGCGAGGCCTCTGAAAAGTTTCCAAAACATGCCCAGACTTGGGTCCAAAGTGGCCAAAAGTCTCCAAGAGACAAGTCGGGAAGAAGGATATGGAAGAGAGGGAGAAAGCCAAGGGAGCAGGCCAAAGGGAGGCAAGAGAAAAAAGTAGTGCCGGGCTGCAGGACTGAAATGGAGGAATTGAAAGACGAAAGCCAGGAAGCAGGAGAGTTAGAGAAAAGGAGAGAGGAAAGAAGAGACATGCAGCCAGACGAAGGCTTAGTGAGAGAGGCTGGGACAGAGAACAGGATGAGAAGGAAATAAGGCAAGGCAAGGCTAGGCCAAAGGACGTTTCTTTGATTTATATTTTCTACCACATTCATCTTGAGATGAGAGGAAAGCCATCAGACCATATGGATTAGGCCCAAACAAAAGCCCCGGCTACTTGAGACACTTAGACTAAGCCTAAACCAGAAAGATCTCTCCATAAAGATGGTTTTTATACTGTACTTCCACAATCTTCTGTCAGTACAAAAGAACAAGCGGCAGACATACTTAGGCTGAGACATGGTGGTTTGGTGCAGAGACCATGCATATCATGGGAATATTTCAGCATTTCTGCTCTGGTTTTCAGTGTATTACACCAAAACACCCACCTGATGACATCATTTCAAGAGCAAAGCAGCAATTTGCAAAATTCAGCTTCTTTGGGGAACTGAGCAATTGCTGAGCTGACAGCAAGTCCTGCTGGGTCCCTGTCACCTGCAGAGTGCCCGCATCCTCACCACGGTAGCGGGCATTGTGACAAAGGATCTATGTCAGCTGGGTGTGGCAGCCGAGCGCCCGCTAGGGGAGGGGGAGCCTGTCAGCCCCGGGCCTGTCACTGCCTGCTGTCCCCCGTGTCACCAGCGAGGCCTCTGAAAAGTTTCCAAAACATCCCCAGACTTGGGTCCAATATGGCCAAAAGTCTCCAAGAGACATGTCGGGAAGAAGGATATGGAAGAGAGGGAGAAAGCCAAGGGAGCAGGCCAAAGGGAGGCAAGAGGAAAAAGTAGTGCCGGGCTGCAGGACTGAAATGGAGGAATTGAAAGACGAAAGCCAGGAAGCAGGAGAGTTTGAGAAAAGGAGAGAGGAAAGAAGAGACATGCAGCCAGACGAGGGCTTAGTGAGAGAGGCTGGGACAGAGAACAGGATGAGAAGGAAATAAGGCAAGGCAAGGCTAGGCCAAAGGACGTTTCTTTGATTTATATTTTCTACCACATTCATCTTGAGATGAGAGGAAAGCCATCAGACCATATGGATTAGGCCCAAACAAAAGCCCCGGCTACTTGAGACACTTAGACTAAGCCTAAACCAGAAAGATCTCTCCATAAAGATGGTTTTTATACTGTACTTCCACAATCAGCTGGCAGTACAAAAGAACAAGCGGCAGACATACTTAGGCTGAGACATGGTGGTTTGGTGCAGAGACCATGCATATCATGGGAATATTTCAGCATTTCTGCTCTGGTTTTCAGTGTATTACACCAAAACACCCACCTGATGACATCATTTCAAGAGCAAAAGCAGCAATTTGCAGAATTCAGCTTCTTTGGGGAACTGAGCAATTGCTGAGCTGACAGCAAGTCCTGCTGGGTCCCTGTCACCCGCATAGTGCCCGCATCCTCACCACGGTAGCGGGCATTGTGACAAAGGTTCTACGTCAGCTGGGTGTGGCAGCCGAGCGCCCGCTAGGGGAGGGGGAGCCTGTCAGCCCCGGGCCTGTCACTGCCTGCTGTCCCCCGTATCACCAGCGAGGCCTCTGAAAAGTTTCCAAAACATGCCCAGAGTTGGGTCCAAAGTGGCCAAAAGTCTCCAAGAGACAAGTCGGGAAGAAGGATATGGAAGAGAGGGAGAAAGCCAAGGGAGCAGGCCCAAGGGAGGCAAGAGAAAGAAGTAGTGCCGGGCTGCAGGACTGAAATGGAGGAATTGAAAGACGAAAGCCAGGAAGCAGGAGAGTTTGAGAAAAGGAGAGAGGAAAGAAGAGACATGCAGCCAGACGAGGGCTTAGTGAGAGAGGCTGGGACAGAGAACAGGATGAGAAGGAAATAAGGCAAGGCAAGGCTAGGCCAAAGGACGTTTCTTTGATTTATATTTTCTACCACATTCATCTTGAGATGAGAGGAAAGCCATCAGACCTTATGGATTAGGCCCAAACAAAAGCCCCGGCTACTTGAGACACTTAGACTAAGCCTAAACCAGAAAGATCTCTCCATAAAGTTGGTTTTTATACTGTACTTCCACAATCAGCTGGCAGTACAAAAGAACAAGCGGCAGACATACTTAGGCTGAGACATGGTGGTTTGGTGCAGAGACCATGCATATCATGGGAATATTTCAGCATTTCTGCTCTGGTTTTCAGTGTATTACACCAAAACACCCACCTGATGACATCATTTCAAGAGCAAAAGCAGCAATTTGCAGAATTCAGCTTCTTTGGGGAACTGAGCAATTGCTGAGCTGACAGCAAGTCCTGCTGGGTCCCTGTCACCTGCAGAGTGCCCGCATCCTCACCACGGTAGCGGGCATTGTGACAAAGGTTCTACGTCAGCTGGGTGTGGCAGCCGAGCGCCCGCTAGGGGAGGGGGAGCCTGTCAGCCCCGGGCCTGTCACTGCCTGCTGACACCCGTGTCACCAGCGAGGCCTCTGAAAAGTTTCCAAAACATGCCCAGACTTGGCTCCAAAGTGGCCAAAAGTCTCCAAGAGACAAGTCGGGAAGAAGGATATGGAAGAGAGGGAGAAAGCCAAGGGAGCAGGCCCAAGGGAGGCAAGAGAAAAAAGTAGTGCCGGGCTGCAGGACTGAAATGGAGGAATTGAAAGACGAAAGCCAGGAAGCAGGAGAGTTTGAGAAAAGGAGAGAGGAAAGAAGAGACATGCAGCCAGACGAGGGCTTAGTGAGAGAGGCTGGGACAGAGAACAGGATGAGAAGGAAATAAGGCAAGGCAAGGCTAGGCCAAAGGACGTTTCTTTGATTTATATTTTCTACCACATTCATCTTGAGATGAGAGGAAAGCCATCAGACCATATGGATTAGGCCCAAACAAAAGCCCCGGCTACTTGAGACACTTAGACTAAGCCTAAACCAGAAAGATCTCTCCATAAAGTTGGTTTTTATACTGTACTTCCACAATCAGCTGGCAGTACAAAAGAACAAGCGGCAGACATACTTAGGCTGAGACATGGTGGTTTGGTGCAGAGACCATGCATATCATGGGAATATTTCAGCATTTCTGCTCTGGTTTTCAGTGTATTACACCAAAACACCCACCTGATGACGTCATTTCAAGAGCAAAAGCAGCAATTTGCAGAATTCAGCTTCTTTGGGGAACTGAGCAATTGCTGAGCTGACAGCAAGTCCTGCTGGGTCCCTGTCACCTGCAGAGTGCCCGCATCCTCACCACGGTAGCGGGCATTGTGACAAAGGTTCTACGTCAGCTGGGTGTGGCAGCCGAGCGCCCGCTAGGGGAGGGGGAGCCTGTCAGCCCCGGGCCTGTCACTGCCTGCTGTCCCCCGTGTCACCAGCGAGGCCTCTGAAAAGTTTCCAAAACATGCCCAGACTTGGCTCCAAAGTGGCCAAAAGTCTCCAAGAGACAAGTCGGGAAGAAGGATATGGAAGAGAGGGAGAAAGCCAAGGGAGCAGGCCCAAGGGAGGCAAGAGAAAAAAGTAGTGCCGGGCTGCAGGACTGAAATGGAGGAATTGAAAGACGAAAGCCAGGAAGCAGGAGAGTTTGAGAAAAGGAGAGAGGAAAGAAGAGACATGCAGCCAGACGAGGGCTTAGTGAGAGAGGCTGGGACAGAGAACAGGATGAGAAGGAAATAAGGCAAGGCAAGGCTAGGCCAAAGGACATTTCTTTGATTTATATTTTCTACCACATTCATCTTGAGATGAGAGGAAAGCCATCAGACCATATGGATTAGGCCCAAACAAAAGCCCCGGCTACTTGAGACACTTAGACTAAGCCTAAACCAGAAAGATCTCTCCATAAAGATGGTTTTTATACTGTACTTCCACAATCAGCTGGCAGTACAAAAGAACAAGCGGCAGACATACTTAGGCTGAGACATGGTGGTTTGGTGTAGAGACCATGCATATCATGGGAATATTTCAGCATTTCTGCTCTGGTTTTCAGTGTATTACACCAAAACACCCACCTGATGACATCATTTCAAGAGCAAAAGCAGCAATTTGCAGAATTCAGCTTCTTTGGGGAACTGAGCAATTGCTGAGCTGACAGCAAGTCCTGCTGGGTCCCTGTCACCTGCAGAGTGCCCGCATCCTCACCACGGTAGCGGGCATTGTGACAAAGGTTCTACGTCAGCTGGGTGTGGCAGCCGAGCGCCCGCTAGGGGAGGGGGAGCCTGTCAGCCCCGGGCCTGTCACTGCCTGCTGTCCCCCCTGTCACCAGCGAGGCCTCTGAAAAGTTTCCAAAACATGCCCAGACTTGGGTCCAAAGTGGCCAAAAGTCTCCAAGAGACAAGTCGGGAAGAAGAATATGGAAGAGAGGGAGAAAGCCAAGGGAGCAGGCCAAAGGGAGGCAAGAGAAAAAAGTAGTGCCGGGCTGCAGGAAGGAAATGGAGGAATTGAAAGACGAAAGCCAGGAAGCAGGAGAGTTTGAGAAAAGGAGAGAGGAAAGAAGAGACATGCAGCCAGACGAGGGCTTAGTGAGAGAGGCTGGGACAGAGAACAGGATGAGAAGGAAATAAGGCAAGGCAAGGCAAGGCTAGGCCAAAGGACGTTTCTTTGATTTATATTTTCTACCACATTCATCTTGAGATGAGGAGGAAAGCCATCAGACCTTATGGATTAGGCCCAAACAAAAGCCCCGGCTACTTGAGACACTTAGACTAAGCCTAAACCAGAAAGATCTCTCCATAAAGTTGGTTTTTATACTGTACTTCCACAATCAGCTGGCAGTACAAAAGAACAAGCGGCAGACATACTTAGGCTGAGACATGGTGGTTTGGTGCAGAGACCATGCATATCATGGGAATATTTCAGCATTTCTGCTCTGGTTTTCAGTGTATTACACCAAAACACCCACCTGATGACGTCATTTCAAGAGCAAAAGCAGCAATTTGCAGAATTCAGCTTCTTTGGGGAACTGAGCAATTGCTGAGCTGACAGCAAGTCCTGCTGGGTCCCTGTCACCTGCAGAGTGCCCGCATCCTCACCACGGTAGCGGGCATTGTGACAAAGGTTCTACGTCAGCTGGGTGTGGCAGTCGAGCGCCCGCTAGGGGAGGGGGAGCCTGTCAGCCCCGGGCCTGTCACTGCCTGCTGTCCCCCGTGTCACCAGCGAGGCCTCTGAAAAGTTTCCAAAACATGCCCAGACTTGGCTCCAAAGTGGCCAAAAGTCTCCAAGAGACAAGTCGGGAAGAAGGATATGGAAGAGAGGGAGAAAGAAAGGGAGCAGGCCCAAGGGAGGCAAGAGAAAAAAGTAGTGCCGGGCTGCAGGACTGAAATGGAGGAATTGAAAGACGAAAGCCAGGAAGCAGGAGAGTTTGAGAAAAGGAGAGAGGAAAGAAGAGACATGCAGCCAGACGAGGGCTTAGTGAGAGAGGCTGGGACAGAGAACAGGATGAGAAGGAAATAAGGCAAGGCAAGGCTAGGCCAAAGGACATTTCTTTGATTTATATTTTCTACCACATTCATCTTGAGATGAGAGGAAAGCCATCAGACCATATGGATTAGGCCCAAACAAAAGCCCCGGCTACTTGAGACACTTAGACTAAGCCTAAACCAGAAAGATCTCTCCATAAAGATGGTTTTTATACTGTACTTCCACAATCAGCTGGCAGTACAAAAGAACAAGCGGCAGACATACTTAGGCTGAGACATGGTGGTTTGGTGTAGAGACCATGCATATCATGGGAATATTTCAGCATTTCTGCTCTGGTTTTCAGTGTATTACACCAAAACACCCACCTGATGACATCATTTCAAGAGCAAAAGCAGCAATTTGCAGAATTCAGCTTCTTTGGGGAACTGAGCAATTGCTGAGCTGACAGCAAGTCCTGCTGGGTCCCTGTCACCTGCAGAGTGCCCGCATCCTCACCACGGTAGCGGGCATTGTGACAAAGGTTCTACGTCAGCTGGGTGTGGCAGCCGAGCGCCCGCCAGGGGAGGGGGAGCCTGTCAGCCCCGGGCCTGTCACTGCCTGCTGTCCCCCCTGTCACCAGCGAGGCCTCTGAAAAGTTTCCAAAACATGCCCAGACTTGGGTCCAAAGTGGCCAAAAGTCTCCAAGAGACAAGTCGGGAAGAAGAATATGGAAGAGAGGGAGAAAGCGAAGGGAGCAGGCCAAAGGGAGGCAAGAGGAAAAAGTAGTGCCGGGCTGCAGGACTGAAATGGAGGAATTGAAAGACGAAAGCCAGGAAGCAGGAGAGTTTGAGAAAAGGAGAGAGGAAAGAAGAGACATGCAGCCAGACGAGGGCTTAGTGAGAGAGGCTGGGACAGAGAACAGGATGAGAAGGAAATAAGGCAAGGCAAGGCAAGGCTAGGCCAAAGGACGTTTCTTTGATTTATATTTTCTACCACATTCATCTTGAGATGAGGAGGAAAGCCATCAGACCTTATGGATTAGGCCCAAACAAAAGCCCCGGCTACTTGAGACACTTAGACTAAGCCTAAACCAGAAAGATCTCTCCATAAAGATGGTTTTTATACTGTACTTCCACAATCAGCTGGGTGTACAAAAGAACAAGCGGCAGACATACTTAGGCTGAGACATGGTGGTTTGGTGCAGAGACCATGCATATCATGGGAATATTTCAGCATTTCTGCTCTGGTTTTCAGTGTATTACACCAAAACACCCACCTGATGACATCATTTCAAGAGCAAAAGCAGCAATTTGCAGAATTCAGCTTCTTTGGGGAACTGAGCAATTGCTGAGCTGACAGCAAGTCCTGCTGGGTCCCTGTCACCTGCAGAGTGCCCGCATCCTCACCACGGTAGCGGGCATTGTGACAAAGGTTCTACGTCAGCTGGGTGTGGCAGCCGAGCGCCCGCTAGGGGAGGGGGAGCCTGTCAGCCCCGGGCCTGTCACTGCCTGCTGACACCCGTGTCACCAGCGAGGCCTCTGAAAAGTTTCCAAAACATGCCCAGACTTGGCTCCAAAGTGGCCAAAAGTCTCCAAGAGACAAGTCGGGAAGAAGGATATGGAAGAGAGGGAGAAAGCCAAGGGAGCAGGCCCAAGGGAGGCAAGAGAAAAAAGTAGTGCCGGGCTGCAGGACTGAAATGGAGGAATTGAAAGACGAAAGCCAGGAAGCAGGAGAGTTTGAGAAAAGGAGAGAGGAAAGAAGAGACATGCAGCCAGACGAGGGCTTAGTGAGAGAGGCTGGGACAGAGAACAGGATGCGAAGGAAATAAGGCAAGGCAAGGCTAGGCCAAAGGACGTTTCTTTGATTTATATTTTCTACCACATTCATCTTGAGATGAGAGGAAAGCCATCAGACCATATGGATTAGGCCCAAACAAAAGCCCCGGCTACTTGAGACACTTAGACTAAGCCTAAACCAGAAAGATCTCTCCATAAAGTTGGTTTTTATACTGTACTTCCACAATCAGCTGGCAGTACAAAAGAACAAGCGGCAGACATACTTAGGCTGAGACATGGTGGTTTGGTGCAGAGACCATGCATATCATGGGAATATTTCAGCATTTCTGCTCTGGTTTTCAGTGTATTACACCAAAACACCCACCTGATGACGTCATTTCAAGAGCAAAAGCAGCAATTTGCAGAATTCAGCTTCTTTGGGGAACTGAGCAATTGCTGAGCTGACAGCAAGTCCTGCTGGGTCCCTGTCACCTGCAGAGTGCCCGCATCCTCACCACGGTAGCGGGCATTGTGACAAAGGTTCTACGTCAGCTGGGTGTGGCAGTCGAGCGCCCGCTAGGGGAGGGGGAGCCTGTCAGCCCCGGGCCTGTCACTGCCTCCTGTCCCCCGTGTCACCAGCGAGGCCTCTGAAAAGTTTCCAAAACATGCCCAGACTTGGCTCCAAAGTGGCCAAAAGTCTCCAAGAGACAAGTCGGGAAGAAGGATATGGAAGAGAGGGAGAAAGAAAGGGAGCAGGCCCAAGGGAGGCAAGAGAAAAAAGTAGTGCCGGGCTGCAGGACTGAAATGGAGGAATTGAAAGACGAAAGCCAGGAAGCAGGAGAGTTTGAGAAAAGGAGAGAGGAAAGAAGAGACATGCAGCCAGACGAGGGCTTAGTGAGAGAGGCTGGGACAGAGAACAGGATGAGAAGGAAATAAGGCAAGGCAAGGCTAGGCCAAAGGACATTTCTTTGATTTATATTTTCTACCACATTCATCTTGAGATGAGAGGAAAGCCATCAGACCATATGGATTAGGCCCAAACAAAAGCCCCGGCTACTTGAGACACTTAGACTAAGCCTAAACCAGAAAGATCTCTCCATAAAGATGGTTTTTATACTGTACTTCCACAATCAGCTGGCAGTACAAAAGAACAAGCGGCAGACATACTTAGGCTGAGACATGGTGGTTTGGTGTAGAGACCATGCATATCATGGGAATATTTCAGCATTTCTGCTCTGGTTTTCAGTGTATTACACCAAAACACCCACCTGATGACATCATTTCAAGAGCAAAAGCAGCAATTTGCAGAATTCAGCTTCTTTGGGGAACTGAGCAATTGCTGAGCTGACAGCAAGTCCTGCTGGGTCCCTGTCACCTGCAGAGTGCCCGCATCCTCACCACGGTAGCGGGCATTGTGACAAAGGTTCTACGTCAGCTGGGTGTGGCAGCCGAGCGCCCGCCAGGGGAGGGGGAGCCTGTCAGCCCCGGGCCTGTCACTGCCTGCTGTCCCCCCTGTCACCAGCGAGGCCTCTGAAAAGTTTCCAAAACATGCCCAGACTTGGGTCCAAAGTGGCCAAAAGTCTCCAAGAGACAAGTCGGGAAGAAGAATATGGAAGAGAGGGAGAAAGCCAAGGGAGCAGGCCAAAAGGAGGCAAGAGGAAAAAGTAGTGCCGGGCTGCAGAAAGGAAATGGAGGAATTGAAAGACGAAAGCCAGGAAGCAGGAGAGTTTGAGAAAAGGAGAGAGGAAAGAAGAGACATGCAGCCAGACGAGGGCTTAGTGAGAGAGGCTGGGACAGAGAACAGGACGAGAAGGAAATAAGGCAAGGCAAGGCAAGGCTAGGCCAAAGGACGTTTCTTTGATTTATATTTTCTACCACATTCATCTTGAGATGAGGAGGAAAGCCATCAGACCTTATGGATTAGGCCCAAACAAAAGCCCCGGCTACTTGAGACACTTAGACTAAGCCTAAACCAGAAAGATCTCTCCATAAAGATGGTTTTTATACTGTACTTCCACAATCAGCTGGTAGTACAAAAGAACAAGCGGCAGACATACTTAGGCTGAGACATGGTGGTTTGGTGCAGAGACCATGCATATCATGGGAATATTTCAGCATTTCTGCTCTGGTTTTCAGTGTATTACACCAAAACACCCACCTGATGACATCATTTCAAGAGCAAAAGCAGCAATTTGCAAAATTCAACTTCTTTGGGGAACTGAGCAATTGCTGAGCTGACAGCAAGTCCTGCTGGTTCCCTGTCACCTGCAGAGTGCCCGCATCCTCACCACGGTAGCGGGCATTGTGACAAAGGTTCTACGTCAGCTGCGTGTGGCAGCCGAGCGCCCGCTAGGGGAGGGGGAGCCTGTCAGCCCCGGGCCTGTCACTGCCTGCTGTCCCCCGTGTCACCAGCGAGGCCTCTGAAAAGTTTCCAAAACCTCCCCAGACTTGGCTCCAAAGTGGCCAAAAGTCTCCAAGAGACAAGTCGGGAAGAAGGATATGGAACAGAGGGAGAAAGCCAAGGGAGCAGGCCCAAGGGAGGCAAGAGAAAAAAGTAGTGCCGGGCTGCAGGACTGAAATGGAGGAATTGAAAGACGAAAGCCAGGAAGCAGGAGAGTTTGAGAAAAGGAGAGAGGAAAGAAGAGACATGCAGCCAGACGAGGGCTTAGTGAGAGAGGCTGGGACAGAGAACAGGATGCGAAGGAAATAAGGCAAGGCAAGGCTAGGCCAAAGGACGTTTCTTTGATTTATATTTTCTACCACATTCATCTTGAGATGAGAGGAAAGCCATCAGACGTTATGGTTTAGGCCCAAACAAAAGCCCCGGCTACTTGAGACACTTAGACTAAGCCTAAACCAGAAAGCTCTCTCCATAAAGATGGTTTTTATACTGTACTTCCACAATCAGCTGGCAGTACAAAAGAACAAGCGGCAGACATACTTAGGCTGAGACATGGTGGTTTGGTGCAGAGACCATGCATATCATGGGAATATTTCAGCATTTCTGCTCTGGTTTTCAGTGTATTACACCAAAACACCCACCTGATGACATCATTTCAAGAGCAAAAGCAGCAATTTGCAGAATTCAGCTTCTTTGGGGAACTGAGCAATTGCTGAGCTGACAGCAAGTCCTTCTGGGTCCCTGTCACCCGCAGAGTGCCCGCATCCTCACCACGGTAGCGGGCATTGTGACAAAGGTTCTACGTCAGCTGGGTGTGGCAGCCGAGCGCCCGCTAGGGGAGGGGGAGCCTGTCAGCCCCGGGCCTGTCACTGCCTGCTGTCCCCCGTGTCACCAGCGAGGCCTCTGAAAAGTTTCCAAAACATGCCCAGACTTGGCTCCAAAGTGGCCAAAAGTCTCCAAGAGACAAGTCAGGAAGAAGGATATGGAAGAGAGGGAGAAAGCCAAGGGAGCAGGCCCAAGGGAGGCAAGAGAAAAAAGTAGTGCCGGGCTGCAGGACTGAAATGGAGGAATTGAAAGACGAAAGCCAGGAAGCAGGAGAGTTTGAGAAAAGGAGAGAGGAAAGAAGAGACATGCAGCCAGACGAGGGCTTAGTGAGAGAGGCTGGGACAGAGAACAGGATGAGAAGGAAATAAGGCAAGGCAAGGCTAGGCCAAAGGACATTTCTTTGATTTATATTTTCTACCACATTCATCTTGAGATGAGAGGAAAGCCATCAGACCATATGGATTAGGCCCAAACAAAAGCCCCAGCTACTTGAGACACTTAGACTAAGCCTAAACCAGAAAGATCTCTCCATAAAGATGGTTTTTATACTGTACTTCCACAATCAGCTGGCAGTAGAAAAGAACAAGCGGCAGACATACTTAGGCTGAGACATGGTGGTTTGGTGTAGAGACCATGCATATCATGGGAATATTTCAGCATTTCTGCTCTGGTTTTCAGTGTATTACACCAAAACACCCACCTGATGACATCATTTCAAGAGCAAAAGCAGCAATTTGCAGAATTCAGCTTCTTTGGGGAACTGAGCAATTGCTGAGCTGACAGCAAGTCCTGCTGGGTCCCTGTCACCTGCAGAGTGCCCGCATCCTCCCCACGGTAGCGGGCATTGTGACAAAGGTTCTATGTCAGCTGGGTGTGGCAGCCGAGCGCCCGCTAGGGGAGGGGGAGGCTGTCAGCCCCGGGCCTGTCACTGCCTGCTGTCCCCCCTGTCACCAGCGAGGCCTCTGAAAAGTTTCCAAAACATCCCCAGACTTGGGTCCAAAGTGGCCAAAAGTCTCCAAGAGACAAGTCGGGAAGAAGGATATGGAAGAGAGGGAGAAAGCCAAGGGAGCAGGCCAAAGGGAGGCAAGAGAAAAAAGTAGTGCCGGGCTGCAGGACTGAAATGGAGGAATTGAAAGACGAAAGCCAGGAAGCAGGAGAGTTTGAGAAAAGGAGAGAGGAAAGAAGAGACATGCAGCCAGACGAGGGCTTAGTGAGAGAGGCTGGAACAGAGAACAGGATGAGAAGGAAATAAGGCAAGGCAAGGCAAGGCTAGGCCAAAGGACGTTTCTTTGATTTATATTTTCTACCACATTCATCTTGAGATGAGAGGAAAGCCATCAGACCATATGGATTAGGCCCAAACAAAAGCCCCGGCTACTTGAGACACTTAGACTAAGCCTAAACCAGAAAGATCTCTCCATAAAGATGGTTTTCATACTGTACTTCCATAATCAGCTGGCAGTACAAAAGAACAAGCGGCAGACATACTTAGGCTGAGACATGGTGGTTTGGTGCAGAGACCATGCATATCATGGGAATATTTCAGCATTTCTGCTCTGGTTTTCAGTGTATTACACCAAAACACCCACCTGATGACATCATTTCAAGAGCAAAAGAAGCAATTTGCAAAATTCAAGTTCTTTGGGGAACTGAGCAATTGCTGAACTGACACCAAGTCTTGCTGGGTCCCTGTCACCTGCAGAGTGCCCGCATCCTCCCCACGGTAGCGGGCATTGTGACAAAGGTTCTATGTCAGCTGGGTGTGGCAGCCGAGCGCCCGCTAGGGGAGGGGGAGCCTGTCAGCCCCGGGCCTGTCACTGCCTGCTGTCCCCCCTGTCACCAGCGAGGCCTCTGAAAAGTTTCCAAAACATGCCCAGACTTGGGTCCAAAGTGGCCAAAAGTCTCCAAGAGACAAGTCGGGAAGAAGGATATGGAACACAGGGAGAAAGGCAAGGGAGCAGGCCAAAGGGAGGCAAGAGGAAAAAGTAGTGCCGGGCTGCAGGACTGAAATGGAGGAATTGAAAGACGAAAGCCAGGAAGCAGGAGAGTTTGAGAAAAGGAGAGAGGAAAGAAGAGACATGCAGCCAGACGAGGGCTTAGTGAGAGAGGCTGGGACAGAGAACAGGATGAGAAGGAAATAAGGCAAGGCAAGGCAAGGCTAGGCCAAAGGACGTTTCCTTGATTTGTATTTTCTACCACATTCATCTTGAGATGAGGAGGAAAGCCATCAGACCTTATGGATTAGGCCCAAACAAAAGCCCCGGCTACTTGAGACACTTAGACTAAGCCTAAACCACAAAGATCTCTCCATAAAGATGGTTTTTACACTGTACTTACACAATCTGCTGGCAGTACAAGAGAACAAGCGGCAGATGTATTTAGGCTGTATCGTGGTGGTTTGGTGCAGAGACCATGCATATCATGGGAATATTTCAGCATTTCTGCTCTGGTTTTCAGTGTATTACACCAAAACACCCACCTGATGACATCATTTCAAGAGCAAAAGCAGCAATTTGCAGAATTCAGCTTCTTTGGGGAACTGAGCAATTGCTGAGCTGACAGCAAGTCCTGCTGGGTCCCTGTCACCTGCAGAGTGCCCGCATCCTCCCCACGGTAGCGGGCATTGTGACAAAGGTTCTATGTCAGCTGGGTGTGGCAGCCGAGCGCCCGCTAGGGGAGGGGGAGCCTGTCAGCCCCGGGCCTGTCACTGCCTGCTGTCCCCCCTGTCACCAGCGAGGCCTCTGAAAAGTTTCCAAAACATCCCCAGACTTGGGTCCAAAGTGGCCAAAAGTCTCCAAGAGACAAGTCGGGAAGAAGGATATGGAAGAGAGGGAGAAAGCCAAGGGAGCAGGCCAAAGGGAGGCAAGAGAAAAAAGTAGTGCCGGGCTGCAGGACTGAAATGGAGGAATTGAAAGAGGAAAGCCAGGAAGCAGGAGAGTTTGAGAAAAGGAGAGAGGAAAGAAGAGATATGCAGCCAGACGAGGGCTTAGTGAGAGAGGCTGGGACAGAGAACAGGATGAGAAGGAAATAAGGCAAGGCAAGGCAAGGGTAGGCCAAAGGACGTTTCTTTGATTTATATTTTCTACCACATTCATCTTGAGTGAGGAGGAAAGCCATCAGACCTTATGGATTAGGCCCAAACAAAAGCCCCGGCTACTTGAGACACTTAGACTAAGCCTAAACCACAAAGATCTCTCCATAAAGATGGTTTTTACACTGTACTTCCACAATCTGCTGGCAGTACAAGAGAACAAGCGGCAGATGTATTTAGGCTGTATCGTGGTGGTTTGGTGCAGAGACCATGCATATCATGGGAATATTTCAGCATTTCTGCTCTGGTTTTCAGTGTATTACACCAAAACACCCACCTGATGACATCATTTCAAGAGCAAAAGCAGCAATTTGCAAAATTCAAGTTCTTTGGGGAACTGAGCAATTGCTGAACTGACACCAAGTCTTGCTGGGTCCCTGTCACCTGCAGAGTGCCCGCATCCTCCCCACGGTAGCGGGCATTGTGACAAAGGTTCTATGTCAGCTGGGTGTGGCAGCCGAGCGCCCGCTAGGGGAGGGGGAGCCTGTCAGCCCCGGGCCTGTCACTGCCTGCTGTCCCCCCTGTCACCAGCGAGGCCTCTGAAAAGTTTCCAAAACATGCCCAGACTTGGGTCCAAAGTGGCCAAAAGTCTCCAAGAGACAAGTCGGGAAGAAGGATATGGAACACAGGGAGAAAGGCAAGGGAGCAGGCCAAAGGGAGGCAAGAGGAAAAAGTAGTGCCGGGCTGCAGGACTGAAATGGAGGAATTGAAAGACGAAAGCCAGGAAGCAGGAGAGTTTGAGAAAAGGAGAGAGGAAAGAAGAGACATGCAGCCAGACGAGGGCTTAGTGAGAGAGGCTGGGACAGAGAACAGGATGAGAAGGAAATAAGGCAAGGCAAGGCAAGGCTAGGCCAAAGGACGTTTCCTTGATTTGTATTTTCTACCACATTCATCTTGAGATGAGGAGGAAAGCCATCAGACCTTATGGATTAGGCCCAAACAAAAGCCCCGGCTACTTGAGACACTTAGACTAAGCCTAAACCACAAAGATCTCTCCATAAAGATGGTTTTTACACTGTACTTACACAATCTGCTGGCAGTACAAGAGAACAAGCGGCAGATGTATTTAGGCTGTATCGTGGTGGTTTGGTGCAGAGACCATGCATATCATGGGAATATTTCAGCATTTCTGCTCTGGTTTTCAGTGTATTACACCAAAACACCCACCTGATGACATCATTTCAAGAGCAAAAGCAGCAATTTGCAGAATTCAGCTTCTTTGGGGAACTGAGCAATTGCTGAGCTGACAGCAAGTCCTGCTGGGTCCCTGTCACCTGCAGAGTGCCCGCATCCTCCCCACGGTAGCGGGCATTGTGACAAAGGTTCTATGTCAGCTGGGTGTGGCAGCCGAGCGCCCGCTAGGGGAGGGGGAGCCTGTCAGCCCCGGGCCTGTCACTGCCTGCTGTCCCCCCTGTCACCAGCGAGGCCTCTGAAAAGTTTCCAAAACATCCCCAGACTTGGGTCCAAAGTGGCCAAAAGTCTCCAAGAGACAAGTCAGGAAGAAGGATATGGAAGAGAGGGAGAAAGCCAAGGGAGCAGGCCAAAGGGAGGCAAGAGAAAAAAGTAGTGCCGGGCTGCAGGACTGAAATGGAGGAATTGAAAGAGGAAAGCCAGGAAGCAGGAGAGTTTGAGAAAAGGAGAGAGGAAAGAAGAGACATGCAGCCAGACGAGGGCTTAGTGAGAGAGGCTGGGACAGAGAACAGGATGAGAAGGAAATAAGGCAAGGCAAGGCAAGGGTAGGCCAAAGGACGTTTCTTTGATTTATATTTTCTACCACATTCATCTTGAGTGAGGAGGAAAGCCATCAGACCTTATGGATTAGGCCCAAACAAAAGCCCCGGCTACTTGAGACACTTAGACTAAGCCTAAACCACAAAGATCTCTCCATAAAGATGGTTTTTACACTGTACTTCCACAATCTGCTGGCAGTACAAGAGAACAAGCGGCAGATGTATTTAGGCTGTATCGTGGTGGTTTGGTGCAGAGACCATGCATATCATGGGAATATTTCAGCATTTCTGCTCTGGTTTTCAGTGTATTACACCAAAACACCCACCTGATGACATCATTTCAAGAGCAAAAGCAGCAATTTGCAGAATTCAGCTTCTTTGGGGAACTGAGCAATTGCTGAGCTGACAGCAAGTCCTGCTGGGTCCCTGTCACCTGCAGAGTGCCCGCATCCTCACCACGGTAGCGGTTATTGTGACAAAGGTTCTATGTCAGCTGGGTGTGGCAGCCGAGCGCCCGCTAGGGGAGGGGGAGCCTGTCAGCCCCGGGCCTGTCACTGCCTGCTGTCCCCCGTGTCACCAGCGAGGCCTCTGAAAAGTTTCCAAAACATGCCCAGACTTGGCTCCAAAGTGGCCAAAAGTCTCCAAGAGACAAGTCGGGAAGAAGGATATGGAAGAGAGGGAGAAAGCCAAGGGAGCAGGCCAAAGCGAGGCAAGAGGAAAAAGTAGTGCCGGGCTGCAGGACTGAAATGGAGGAATTGAAAGAGGAAAGCCAGGAAGCAGGAGAGTTTGAGAAAAGGAGAGAGGAAAGAAGAGACATGCAGCCAGACGAGGGCTTAGGGAGAGAGGCTGGGACAGAGAACAGGATGAGAAGGAAATAAGGCAAGGCAAGGCAAGGCTAGGCCAAAGGACGTTTCCTTGATTTGTATTTTCTACCACATTCATCTTGAGATGAGGAGGAAAGCCATCAGACCATATGGATTAGGCCCAAACAAAAGCCCCGGCTACTTGAGACACTTAGACTAAGCCTAAACCACAAAGATCTCTCCATAAAGATGGTTTTTACACTGTACTTACACAATCTGCTGGCAGTACAAGAGAACAAGCGGCAGATGTATTTAGGCTGAGTCATGGTGGTTTGGTGCAGAGACCATGCATATCATGGGAATATTTCAGCATTTCTGCTCTGGTTTTCAGTGTATTACACCAAAACACCCACCTGATGACATCATTTCAAGAGCAAAAGCAGCAATTTGCAGAATTCAGCTTCTTTGGGGAACTGAGCAATTGCTGAGCTGACAGCAAGTCCTGCTGGGTCCCTGTCACCTGCAGAGTGCCCGCATCCTCCCCACGGTAGCGGGCATTGTGACAAAGGTTCTATGTCAGCTGGGTGTGGCAGCCGAGCGCCCGCTAGGGGAGGGGGAGCCTGTCAGCCCCGGGCCTGTCACTGCCTGCTGTCCCCCCTGTCACCAGCGAGGCCTCTGAAAAGTTTCCAAAACATGCCTAGACTTGGGTCCAAAGTGGCCAAAAGTCTCCAAGAGACAAGTCGGGAAGAAGGATATGGAAGAGAGGGAGAAAGCCAAGGGAGCAGGCCAAAGGGAGGCAAGAGAAAAAAGTAGTGCCGGGCTGCAGGACTGAAATGGAGGAATTGAAAGAGGAAAGCCAGGAAGCAGGAGAGTTTGAGAAAAGGAGAGAGGAAAGAAGAGACATGCAGCCAGACGAGGGCTTAGTGAGAGAGGCTGGGACAGAGAACAGGATGAGAAGGAAATAAGGCAAGGCAAGGCAAGGGTAGGCCAAAGGACTTTTCTTTGATTTATATTTTCTACCACATTCATCTTGAGTGAGGAGGAAAGCCATCAGACCTTATGGATTAGGCCCAAACAAAAGCCCCGGCTACTTGAGACACTTAGACTAAGCCTAAACCACAAAGATCTCTCCATAAAGATGGTTTTTACACTGTACTTCCACAATCTGCTGGCAGTACAAGAGAACAAGCGGCAGATGTATTTAGGCTGTATCGTGGTGGTTTGGTGCAGAGACCATGCATATCATGGGAATATTTCAGCATTTCTGCTCTGGTTTTCAGTGTATTACACCAAAACCCCCACCTGATGACATCATTTCAAGAGCAAAAGCAGCAATTTGCAGAATTCAGCTTCTTTGGGGAACTGAGCAATTGCTGAACTGACACCAAGTCTTGCTGGGTCCCTGTCACCTGCAGAGTGCCCGCATCCTCCCCACGGTAGCGGGCATTGTGACAAAGGTTCTATGTCAGCTGGGTGTGGCAGCCGAGCGCCCGCTAGGGGAGGGGGAGGCTGTCAGCCCCGGGCCTGTCACTGCCTGCTGTCCCCCCTGTCACCAGCGAGGCCTCTGAAAAGTTTCCAAAACATCCCCAGACTTGGGTCCAAAGTGGCCAAAAGTCTCCAAGAGACATGTCGGGAAGAAGGATATGGAACACAGGGAGAAAGGCAAGGGAGCAGGCCAAAGGGAGGCAAGAGGAAAAAGTAGTGCCGGGCTGCAGGACTGAAATGGAGGAATTGAAAGACGAAAGCCAGGAAGCAGGAGAGTTTGAGAAAAGGAGAGAGGAAAGAAGAGACATGCAGCCAGACGAGGGCTTAGTGAGAGAGGCTGGGACAGAGAACAGGATGAGAAGGAAATAAGGCAAGGCAAGGCAAGGCTAGGCCAAAGGATGTTTCTTTGATTTATATTTTCTACCACATTCATCTTGAGATGAGAGGAAAGCCATCAGACGTTATGGATTAGGCCCAAACAAAAGCCCCGGCTACTTGAGACACTTAGACTAAGCCTAAACCAGAAAGATCTCTCCATAAAGATGGTTTTTATACTGTACTTCCACAATCAGCTGGCAGTACAAAAGAACAAGCGGCAGATGTACTTAGGCTGAGACATGGTGGTTTGGTGCAGAGACCATGCATATCATGGGAATATTTCAGCATTTCTTCTCTGGTTTTCAGTGTATTACACCAAAACACCCACCTGATGTCATCATTTCAAGAGCAAAAGCAGCAATTTGCAGAATTCAGCTTCTTTGGGGAACTGAGCAATTGCTGAGCTGACAGCAAGTCCTGCTGGGTCCCTGTCACCTGCAGAGTGCCCGCATCCTCCCCACGGTAGCGGGCATTGTGACAAAGGTTCTATGTCAGCTGGGTGTGGCAGCCGAGCGCCCGCTAGGGGAGGGGGAGGCTGTCAGCCCCGGGCCTGTCACTGCCTGCTGTCCCCCCTGTCACCAGCGAGGCCTCTGAAAAGTTTCCAAAACATGCCTAGACTTGGGTCCAAAGTGGCCAAAAGTCTCCAAGAGACAAGTCGGGAAGAAGGATATGGAAGAGAGGGAGAAAGCCAAGGGAGCAGGCCCAAGGGAGGCAAGGGAAAAAAGCAGTGCCGCGCTGCAGGACTGAAATGGAGGAATTGAAAGACGAAAGACAGGAAGCAGGAGAGTTTGAGATAAGGAGAGAGGAAAGAAGAGACATGCAGCCAGACGAGGGCTTAGTGAGAGAGGCTGGGACAGAGAACAGGATGAAAAGGAAATAAGGCAAGGCAAGGCAAGGCAAGGCTAGGCCAAACGAGGTTTCCTTGATTTATATTTTCTACCACATTCATCTTGAGATGAGAGGAAAGCCATCAGACCATATGGATTAGGCCCAAACAAAAGCCCCGGCTACTTGAGACACTTAGACTAAGCCTAAACCACAAAGATCTCTCCATAAAGATGGTTTTTATACTGTACTTCCACAATCAGCTGGCAGTACAAAAGAACAAGCGGCAGACATACTTAGGCTGAGACATGGTGGTTTGGTGCAGAGACCATGCATATCATGGGAATATTTCAGCATTTCTGCTCTGGTTTTCAGTGTATTACACCAAAACACCCACCTGATGACATCATTTCAAGAGCAAAAGCAGCAATTTGCAGAATTCAGCTTCTTTGGGGAACTGAGCAATTGCTGAGCTGACAGCAAGTCCTGCTGGGTCCCTGTCACCTGCAGAGTGCCCGCATCCTCACCACGGTAGCGGGCATTGTGACAAAGGTTCTACGTCAGCTGGGTGTGGCAGCCGAGCGCCCGCTAGGGGAGGGGGAGCCTGTCAGCCCCGGGCCTGTCACTGCCTGCTGTCCCCCCTGTCACCAGCGAGGCCTCTGAAAAGTTTCCAAAACATGCCCAGACTTGGGTCCAAAGTGGCCAAAAGTCTCCAAGAGACAAGTCGGGAAGAAGGATATGGAAGAGAGGGAGAAAGCCAAGGGAGCAGGTCCAAGGGAGGCAAGAGGAAAAAGTAGTGCCGGGCTGCAGGACTGAAATGGAGGAATTGAAAGACGAAAGCCAGGAAGCAGGAGAGTTTGAGAAAAGGAGAGAGGAAAGAAGAGACATGCAGCCAGACGAGGGCTTAGTGAGAGAGGCTGGGACAGAGAACAGGATGAGAAGGAAATAAGGCAAGGCAAGGCTAGGCCAAAGGACATTTCTTTGATTTATATTTTCTACCACATTCATCTTGAGATGAGAGGAAAGCCATCAGACCATATGGATTAGGCCCAAACAAAAGCCCCGGCTACTTGAGACACTTAGACTAAGCCTAAACCAGAAAGATCTCTCCATAAAGATGGTTTTTATACTGTACTTCCACAATCAGCTGGCAGTACAAAAGAACAAGCGGCAGACATACTTAGGCTGAGACATGGTGGTTTGGTGCAGAGACCATGCATATCATGGGAATATTTCAGCATTTCTGCTCTGGTTTTCAGTGTATTACACCAAAACACCCACCTGATGACATCATTTCAAGAGCAAAAGCAGCAATTTGCAGAATTCAGCTTCTTTGGGGAACTGAGCAATTGCTGAGCTGACAGCAAGTCCTGCTGGGTCCCTGTCACCTGCAGAGTGCCCGCATCCTCACCACGGTAGCGGGCATTGTGACAAAGGTTCTATGTCAGCTGGGTGTGGCAGCCGAGCGCCCGCTAGGGGAGGGGGAGCCTGTCAGCCCCGGGCCTGTCACTGCCTGCTGTCCCCCCTGTCACCAGCAAGGCCTCTGAAAAGTTTCCAAAACATCCCCAGACTTGGCTCCAAAGTGGCCAAAAGTCTCCAAGAGACAAGTCGGGAAGAAGAATATGGAAGAGAGGGAGAAAGCCAAGGGAGCAGGCCAAAGGGAGGCAAGAGGAAAAAGTAGTGCCGGGCTGCAGGAATGAAATGGAGGAATTGAAAGACGAAAGCCAGGAAGCAGGAGAGTTTGAGAAAAGGAGAGAGGAAAGAAGAGACATGCAGCCAGACGAGGGCTTAGTGAGAGAGGCTGGGACAGAGAACAGGATGAGAAGGAAATAAGGTAAGGCAAGGCTAGGCCAAAAAACGTTTCTTTGATTTATATTTTCTACCACATTCATCTTGAGATGAGAGGAAAGCCATCAGACCATATGGATTAGGCCCAAACAAAAGCCCCGGCTACTTGAGACACTTAGACTAAGTCTAAACCACAAAGATCTTACCATAAAGATGGTTTTTATACTGTACTTTCACAATCAGCTGGCAGTACAAAAGAAGAAGCGGCAGATGTACTTAGGCTGAGACATGGTGGTTTGGTGCAGAGACCATGCATATCATGGGAATATTTCAGCATTTCTGCTCTGGTTTTCAGTGTATTACACCAAAACACCCACCTGATGACATCATTTCAAGAGCAAAGCAGCAATTTGCAAAATTCAACTTCTTTGGGGAACTGAGCAATTGCTGAGCTGACAGCAAGTCCTGCTGGGTCCCTGTCACCTGCAGAGTGCCCGCATCCTCACCACGGTAACGTGCATTGTGACAAAGGTTGTACGTCAGCTGGGTGTGGCAGCCGAGCGCCCGCTAGGGGAGGGGGAGCCTGTCAGCCCCGAGCCTGTCACTGCCTGCTGTCCCCCCTGTCACCAGCGAGGCCTTTGAAAAGTTTCCAAAACATGCCCAGACTTGGCTCCAAAGTGGCCAAAAGTCTCCAAGAGACAAGTCGGGAAGAAGGATATGGAAGAGAGGGAGAAAGCCAAGGGAGCAGGCCAAAGGGAGGCAAGAGGAAAAAGTAGTGCCGGGCTGCAGGACTGAAATGGAGGAATTGAAAGACGAAAGCCAGGAAGCAGGAGAGTTTGAGAAAAGGAGAGAGGAAAGAAGAGACATGCAGCCAGACGAGGGCTTAGTGAGAGAGGCTGGGACAGAGAACAGGATGAGAAGGAAATAAGGCAAGGCAAGGCTAGGCCAAAGGACGTTTCTTTGATTTATATTTTCTACCACATTCATCTTGAGATGAGAGGAAAGCCATCAGACCATATGGATTAGGCCCAAACAAAAGCCCCGGCTACTTGAGACACTTAGACTAAGCCTAAACCAGAAAGATCTCTCCATAAAGATGGTTTTTATAGTGTACTTCCACAATCTTTTGTCAGTACAAAAGAACAAGCGGCAGACATACTTAGGCTGAGACATGGTGGTTTGGTGCAGAGACCATGCATATCATGGGAATATTTCAGCATTTCTGCTCTGGTTTTCAGTGTATTACACCAAAACCCCCACCTGATGACATCATTTCAAGAGCAAAAGCAGCAATTTGCAGAATTCAGCTTCTTTGGGGAACTGAGGAATTGCTGAGCTGACAGCAAGTCCTGCTGGGTCCCTGTCACCTGCAGAGTGCCCGCATCCTCCCCACGGTAGCGGGCATTGTGACAAAGGTTCTATGTCAGCTGGGTGTGGCAGCCGAGCGCCCGCTAGGGGAGGGAGAGCCTGTCAGCCCCGGGCCTGTCACTGCCTGCTGTCCCCCCTGTCAGCAGCGAGGCCTCTGAAAAGTTTCCAAAACATGCCCAGACTTGGTCCAAAGTGGCCAAAATTCTCCAAGAGACAAGTCGGGAAGAAGGATATGGAAGAGAGGGAGAAAGCCAAGGGAGCAGGTCCAAGGGAGGCAAGAGAAAAAAGTAGTGCCGGGCTGCAGGACTGAAATGGAGGAATTGAAAGAGGAAAGCCAGGAAGCAGGAGAGTTTGAGAAAAGGAGAGAGGAAAGAAGAGACATGCAGCCAGACGAGGGCTTAGTGAGAGAGGCTGGGACAGAGAACAGGATGAGAAGGAAATAAGGCAAGGCAAGGCAAGGGTAGGCCAAAGGACGTTTCTTTGATTTATATTTTCTACCACATTCATCTTGAGTGAGGAGGAAAGCCATCAGACCTTATGGATTAGGCCCAAACAAAAGCCCCGGCTACTTGAGACACTTAGACTAAGCCTAAACCACAAAGATCTCTCCATAAAGATGGTTTTTACACTGTACTTCCACAATCTGCTGGCAGTACAAGAGAACAAGCGGCAGATGTATTTAGGCTGTATCGTGGTGGTTTGGTGCAGAGACCATGCATATCATGGGAATATTTCAGCATTTCTGCTCTGGTTTTCAGTGTATTACACCAAAACACCCACCTGATGACATCATTTCAAGAGCAAAAGCAGCAATTTGCAGAATTCAGCTTCTTTGGGGAACTGAGCAATTGCTGAGCTGACAGCAAGTCCTGCTGGGTCCCTGTCACCTGCAGAGTGCCCGCATCCTCACCACGGTAGCGGTTATTGTGACAAAGGTTCTATGTCAGCTGGGTGTGGCAGCCGAGCGCCCGCTAGGGGAGGGGGAGCCTGTCAGCCCCGGGCCTGTCACTGCCTGCTGTCCCCCGTGTCACCAGCGAGGCCTCTGAAAAGTTTCCAAAACATGCCCAGACTTGGGTCCAAAGTGGCCAAAAGTCTCCAAGAGACAAGTCGGGAAGAAGGATATGGAAGAGAGGGAGAAAGCCAAGGGAGCAGGCCAAAGCGAGGCAAGAGGAAAAAGTAGTGCCGGGCTGCAGGACTGAAATGGAGGAATTGAAAGAGGAAAGCCAGGAAGCAGGAGAGTTTGAGAAAAGGAGAGAGGAAAGAAGAGACATGCAGCCAGACGAGGGCTTAGTGAGAGAGGCTGGGACAGAGAACAGGATGAGAAGGAAATAAGGCAAGGCAAGGCAAGGCTAGGCCAAAGGACGTTTCCTTGATTTGTATTTTCTACCACATTCATCTTGAGATGAGGAGGAAAGCCATCAGACCATATGGATTAGGCCCAAACAAAAGCCCCGGCTACTTGAGACACTTAGACTAAGCCTAAACCACAAAGATCTCTCCATAAAGATGGTTTTTACACTGTACTTACACAATCTGCTGGCAGTACAAGAGAACAAGCGGCAGATGTATTTAGGCTGTATCGTGGTGGTTTGGTGCAGAGACCATGCATATCATGGGAATATTTCAGCATTTCTGCTCTGGTTTTCAGTGTATTACACCAAAACCCCCACCTGATGACATCATTTCAAGAGCAAAAGCAGCAATTTGCAGAATTCAGCTTCTTTGGGGAACTGAGCAATTGCTGAACTGACACCAAGTCTTGCTGGGTCCCTGTCACCTGCAGAGTGCCCGCATCCTCCCCACGGTAGCGGGCATTGTGACAAAGGTTCTATGTCAGCTGGGTGTGGCAGCCGAGCGCCCGCTAGGGGAGGGGGAGGCTGTCAGCCCCGGGCCTGTCACTGCCTGCTGTCCCCCCTGTCACCAGCGAGGCCTCTGAAAAGTTTCCAAAACATCCCCAGACTTGGGTCCAAAGTGGCCAAAAGTCTCCAAGAGACATGTCGGGAAGAAGGATATGGAACACAGGGAGAAAGGCAAGGGAGCAGGCCAAAGGGAGGCAAGAGGAAAAAGTAGTGCCGGGCTGCAGGACTGAAATGGAGGAATTGAAAGACGAAAGCCAGGAAGCAGGAGAGTTTGAGAAAAGGAGAGAGGAAAGAAGAGACATGCAGCCAGACGAGGGCTTAGTGAGAGAGGCTGGGACAGAGAACAGGATGAGAAGGAAATAAGGCAAGGCAAGGCAAGGCTAGGCCAAAGGATGTTTCTTTGATTTATATTTTCTACCACATTCATCTTGAGATGAGAGGAAAGCCATCAGACGTTATGGATTAGGCCCAAACAAAAGCCCCGGCTACTTGAGACACTTAGACTAAGCCTAAACCAGAAAGATCTCTCCATAAAGATGGTTTTTATACTGTACTTCCACAATCAGCTGGCAGTACAAAAGAACAAGCGGCAGATGTACTTAGGCTGAGACATGGTGGTTTGGTGCAGAGACCATGCATATCATGGGAATATTTCAGCATTTCTTCTCTGGTTTTCAGTGTATTACACCAAAACACCCACCTGATGTCATCATTTCAAGAGCAAAAGCAGCAATTTGCAGAATTCAGCTTCTTTGGGGAACTGAGCAATTGCTGAGCTGACACCAAGTCCTGCTGGGTCCCTGTCACCTGCAGAGTGCCCGCATCCTCCCCACGGTAGCGGGCATTGTGACAAAGGTTCTATGTCAGCTGGGTGTGGCAGCCGAGCGCCCGCTAGGGGAGGGGGAGGCTGTCAGCCCCGGGCCTGTCACTGCCTGCTGTCCCCCCTGTCACCAGCGAGGCCTCTGAAAAGTTTCCAAAACATGCCTAGACTTGGGTCCAAAGTGGCCAAAAGTCTCCAAGAGACAAGTCGGGAAGAAGGATATGGAAGAGAGGGAGAAAGCCAAGGGAGCAGGCCCAAGGGAGGCAAGGGAAAAAAGCAGTGCCGCGCTGCAGGACTGAAATGGAGGAATTGAAAGACGAAAGACAGGAAGCAGGAGAGTTTGAGATAAGGAGAGAGGAAAGAAGAGACATGCAGCCAGACGAGGGCTTAGTGAGAGAGGCTGGGACAGAGAACAGGATGAAAAGGAAATAAGGCAAGGCAAGGCAAGGCAAGGCTAGGCCAAACGAGGTTTCCTTGATTTATATTTTCTACCACATTCATCTTGAGATGAGAGGAAAGCCATCAGACCATATGGATTACGCCCAAACAAAAGCCCCGGCTACTTGAGACACTTAGACTAAGCCTAAACCACAAAGATCTCTCCATAAAGATGGTTTTTATACTGTACTTCCACAATCAGCTGGCAGTACAAAAGAACAAGCGGCAGACATACTTAGGCTGAGACATGGTGGTTTGGTGCAGAGACCATGCATATCATGGGAATATTTCAGCATTTCTGCTCTGGTTTTCAGTGTATTACACCAAAACACCCACCTGATGACATCATTTCAAGAGCAAAAGCAGCAATTTGCAGAATTCAGCTTCTTTGGGGAACTGAGCAATTGCTGAGCTGACAGCAAGTCCTGCTGGGTCCCTGTCACCTGCAGAGTGCCCGCATCCTCACCACGGTAGCGGGCATTGTGACAAAGGTTCTACGTCAGCTGGGTGTGGCAGCCGAGCGCCCGCTAGGGGAGGGGGAGCCTGTCAGCCCCGGGCCTGTCACTGCCTGCTGTCCCCCCTGTCACCAGCGAGGCCTCTGAAAAGTTTCCAAAACATGCCCAGACTTGGGTCCAAAGTGGCCAAAAGTCTCCAAGAGACAAGTCGGGAAGAAGGATATGGAAGAGAGGGAGAAAGCCAAGGGAGCAGGTCCAAGGGAGGCAAGAGGAAAAAGTAGTGCCGGGCTGCAGGACTGAAATGGAGGAATTGAAAGACGAAAGCCAGGAAGCAGGAGAGTTTGAGAAAAGGAGAGAGGAAAGAAGAGACATGCAGCCAGACGAGGGCTTAGTGAGAGAGGCTGGGACAGAGAACAGGATGAGAAGGAAATAAGGCAAGGCAAGGCTAGGCCAAAGGACATTTCTTTGATTTATATTTTCTACCACATTCATCTTGAGATGAGAGGAAAGCCATCAGACCATATGGATTAGGCCCAAACAAAAGCCCCGGCTACTTGAGACACTTAGACTAAGCCTAAACCAGAAAGATCTCTCCATAAAGATGGTTTTTATACTGTACTTCCACAATCAGCTGGCAGTACAAAAGAACAAGCGGCAGACATACTTAGGCTGAGACATGGTGGTTTGGTGCAGAGACCATGCATATCATGGGAATATTTCAGCATTTCTGCTCTGGTTTTCAGTGTATTACACCAAAACACCCACCTGATGACATCATTTCAAGAGCAAAAACAGCAATTTGCAGAATTCAGCTTCTTTGGGGAACTGAGCAATTGCTGAGCTGACAGCAAGTCCTGCTGGGTCCCTGTCACCTGCAGAGTGCCCGCATCCTCCCCACGGTAGCGGGCATTGTGACAAAGGTTCTATGTCAGCTGGGTGTGGCAGCCGAGCGCCCGCTAGGGGAGGGGGAGCCTGTCAGCCCCGGGCCTGTCACTGCCTGCTGTCCCCCCTGTCACCAGCAAGGCCTCTGAAAAGTTTCCAAAACATCCCCAGACTTGGCTCCAAAGTGGCCAAAAGTCTCCAAGAGACAAGTCGGGAAGAAGAATATGGAAGAGAGGGAGAAAGCCAAGGGAGCAGGCCAAAGGGAGGCAAGAGGAAAAAGTAGTGCCGGGCTGCAGGAATGAAATGGAGGAATTGAAAGACGAAAGCCAGGAAGCAGGAGAGTTTGAGAAAAGGAGAGAGGAAAGAAGAGACATGCAGCCAGATGAGGGGTTAGTGAGAGAGGCTGGGACAGAGAACAGGATGAGAAGGAAATAAGGTAAGGCAAGGCTAGGCCAAAAAACGTTTCTTTGATTTATATTTTCTACCACATTCATCTTGAGATGAGAGGAAAGCCATCAGACCATATGGATTAGGCCCAAACAAAAGCCCCGGCTACTTGAGACACTTAGACTAAGTCTAAACCACAAAGATCTTACCATAAAGATGGTTTTTATACTGTACTTTCACAATCAGCTGCCAGTACAAAAGAACAAGCGGCAGATGTACTTAGGCTGAGACATGGTGGTTTGGTGCAGAGACCATGCATATCATGGGAATATTTCAGCATTTCTGCTCTGGTTTTCAGTGTATTACACCAAAACACCCACCTGATGACATCATTTCAAGAGCAAAGCAGCAATTTGCAAAATTCAACTTCTTTGGGGAACTGAGCAATTGCTGAGCTGACAGCAAGTCCTGCTGGGTCCCTGTCACCTGCAGAGTGCCCGCATCCTCACCACGGTAACGTGCATTGTGACAAAGGTTGTACGTCAGCTGGGTGTGGCAGCCGAGCGCCCGCTAGGGGAGGGGGAGCCTGTCAGCCCCGAGCCTGTCACTGCCTGCTGTCCCCCCTGTCACCAGCGAGGCCTTTGAAAAGTTTCCAAAACATGCCCAGACTTGGCTCCAAAGTGGCCAAAAGTCTCCAAGAGACAAGTCGGGAAGAAGGATATGGAAGAGAGGGAGAAAGCCAAGGGAGCAGGCCAAAGGGAGGCAAGAGGAAAAAGTAGTGCCGGGCTGCAGGACTGAAATGGAGGAATTGAAAGACGAAAGCCAGGAAGCAGGAGAGTTTGAGAAAAGGAGAGAGGAAAGAAGAGACATGCAGCCAGACGAGGGCTTAGTGAGAGAGGCTGGGACAGAGAACAGGATGAGAAGGAAATAAGGCAAGGCAAGGCTAGGCCAAAGGACGTTTCTTTGATTTATATTTTCTACCACATTCATCTTGAGATGAGGAGGAAAGCCATCAGACGTTATGGATTAGGCCCAAACAAAAGCCCCAGCTACTTGAGACACTTAGACTAAGCCTAAACCAGAAAGATCTCTCCATAAAGATGGTTTTTATACTGTACTTTCACAATCAGCTGGCAGTACAAAAGAACAAGCGGCAGATGTACTTAGGCTGAGTCATGGTGGTTTGGTGCAGAGACCATGCATATCATGGGAATATTTCAGCATTTCTGCTCTGGTTTTCAGTGTATTACACCAAAACACCCACCTGATGACATCATTTCAAGAGCAAAAGCAGCAATTTGCAGAATTCAGCTTCTTAGGGGAACTGAGCAATTGCTGAGCTGACAGCAAGTCCTGCTGGGTCCCTGTCACCTGCAGAGTGCCCGCATCCTCCCCACGGTAGCGGGCATTGTGACAAAGGTTCTATGTCAGCTGGGTGTGGCAGCCGAGCGCCCGCTAGGGGAGGGGGAGCCTGTCAGCCCCGGGCCTGTCACTGCCTGCTGTCCCCCGTGTCACCAGCGAGGCCTCTGAAAAGTTTCCAAAACATGCCCAGACTTGGGTCCAAAGTGGCCAAAAGTCTCCAAGAGACAAGTCGGGAAGAAGAATATGGAAGAGAGGGAGAAAGCCAAGGGAGCAGGCCAAAGGGAGGCAAGAGGAAAAAGTAGTGCCGGGCTGCAGGAATGAAATGGAGGAATTGAAAGACGAAAGCCAGGAAGCAGGAGAGTTTGAGAAAAGGAGAGAGGAAAGAAGAGACATGCAGCCAGATGAGGGGTTAGTGAGAGAGGCTGGGACAGAGAACAGGATGAGAAGGAAATAAGGTAAGGCAAGGCTAGGCCAAAAAACGTTTCTTTGATTTATATTTTCTACCACATTCATCTTGAGATGAGAGGAAAGCCATCAGACCATATGGATTAGGCCCAAACAAAAGCCCCGGCTACTTGAGACACTTAGACTAAGTCTAAACCACAAAGATCTCTCCATAAAGATGGTCTTTATACTGTACTTTCACAATCAGCTGGCAGTACAAAACAACAAGCGGCAGATGTACTTAGGCTGAGACATGGTGATTTGGTGCAGAGACCATGCATATCATGGGAATATTTCAGCATTTCTGCTCTGGTTTTCAGTGTATTACACCAAAACACCCACCTGATGACATCATTTCAAGAGCAAAGCAGCAATTTGCAAAATTCAACTTCTTTGGGGAACTGAGCAATTGCTGAGCTGACAGCAAGTCCTGCTGGGTCCCTGTCACCTGCAGAGTGCCCGCATCCTCACCACGGTAACGGGCATTGTGACAAAGGTTCTACGTCAGCTGGGTGTGGCAGCCGAGCGCCCGCTAGGGGAGGGGGAGCCTGTCAGCCCCGGGCCTGTCACTGCCTGCTGTCCCCCCTGTCACCAGCGAGGCCTTTGAAAAGTTTCCAAAACATGCCCAGACTTGGCTCCAAAGTGGCCAAAAGTCTCCAAGAGACAAGTCGGGAAGAAGGATATGGAAGAGAGGGAGAAAGCCAAGGGAGCAGGCCAAAGGGAGGCAAGAGAAAAAAGTAGTGCCGGGCTGCAGGACTGAAATGGAGGAATTGAAAGAGGAAAGCCAGGAAGCAGGAGAGTTTGAGAAAAGGAGAGAGGAAAGAAGAGACATGCAGCCAGACGAGGGCTTAGTGAGAGAGGCTGGGACAGAGAACAGGATGAGAAGGAAATAAGGCAAGGCAAGGCTAGGCCAAAGGACGTTTCTTTGATTTATATTTTCTACCACATTCATCTTGAGATGAGAGGAAAGCCATCAGACCATATGGATTAGGCCCAAACAAAAGCCCCGGCTACTTGAGACACTTAGACTAAGTCTAAACCACAAAGATCTTACCATAAAGATGGTTTTTATAGTGTACTTCCACAATCTTTTGTCAGTACAAAAGAACAAGCGGCAGACATACTTAGGCTGAGACATGGTGGTTTGGTGCAGAGACCATGCATATCATGGGAATATTTCAGCATTTCTGCTCTGGTTTTCAGTGTATTACACCAAAACCACCACCTGATGACATCATTTCAAGAGCAAAAGCAGCAATTTGCAGAATTCAGCTTCTTTGGGGAACTGAGCAATTGCTGAGCTGACAGCAAGTCCTGCTGGGTCCCTGTCACCTGCAGAGTGCCTGCATCCTCCCCACGGTAGCGGGCATTGTGACAAAGGTTCTATGTCAGCTGGGTGTGGCAGCCGAGCGCCCGCTAGGGGAGGGGGAGCCTGTCAGCCCCGGGCCTGTCACTGCCTGCTGCCCCCCCTGTCACCAGCGAGGCCTCTGAAAAGTTTCCAAAACATGCCCAGACTTGGTCCAAAGTGGCCAAAAGTCTCCAAGAGACAAGTCGGGAAGAAGGATATGGAAGAGAGGGAGAAAGCCAAGGGAGCAGGCCAAAGGGAGGCAAGAGAAAAAAGTAGTGCCGGGCTGCAGGACTGAAATGGAGGAATTGAAAGAGGAAAGCCAGGAAGCAGGAGAGTTTGAGAAAAGGAGAGAGGAAAGAAGAGACATGCAGCCAGACGAGGGCTTAGTGAGAGAGGCTGGGACAGAGAACAGGATGAGAAGGAAATAAGGCAAGGCAAGGCAAGGCTAGGCCAAAGGACGTTTCTTTGATTTATATTTTCTACCACATTCATCTTGAGATGAGGAGGAAAGCCATCAGACCTTATGGATTAGGCCCAAACAAAAGCCCCGGCTACTTGAGACACTTAGACTAAGCCTAAACCAGAAAGATCTCTCCATAAAGATGGTTTTTATACTGTACTTTCACAATCAGCTGGCAGTACAAAAGAACAAGCGGCAGATGTACTTAGGCTGAGTCATGGTGGTTTGGTGCAGAGACCATGCATATCATGGGAATATTTCAGCATTTCTGCTCTGGTTTTCAGTGTATTACACCAAAACACCCACCTGATGACATCATTTCAAGAGCAAAAGCAGCAATTTGCAGAATTCAGCTTCTTTGGGGAACTGAGCAATTGCTGAGCTGACAGCAAGTCCTGCTGGGTCCCTGTCACCTGCAGAGTGCCCGCATCCTCCCCACGGTAGCGGGCATTGTGACAAAGGTTCTATGTCAGCTGGGTGTGGCAGCCGAGCGCCCGCTAGGGGAGGGGGAGCCTGTCAGCCCCGGGCCTGTCACTGCCTGCTGTCCCCCCTGTCACCAGCGAGGCCTCTGAAAGGTTTCCAAAACATGCCCAGACTTGGTCCAAAGTGGCCAAAAGTCTCCAAGAGACAAGTCGGGAGAAGGATATGGAAGAGAGGGAGAAAGCCAAGGGAGCAGGCCCAAGGGAGGCAAGAGAAAAAAGTAGTGCCGGGCTGCAGGACTGAAATGGAGGAATTGAAAGAGGAAAGCCAGGAAGCAGTACAGTTTGAGAAAAGGAGAGAGGAAAGAAGAGACATGCAGCCAGACGAGGGCTTAGTGAGAGAGGCTGGGACAGAGAACAGGATGAGAAGGAAATAAGGCAAGGCAAGGCAAGGCAAGGCAAGGCTAGGCCAAAGGATGTTTCTTTGATTTATATTTTCTACCACATTCATCTTGAGATGAGAGGAAAGCCATCAGACGTTATGGATTAGGCCCAAACAAAAGCCCCGGCTACTTGAGACACTTAGACTAAGCCTAAACCAGAAAGATCTCTCCATAAAGATGGTTTTTATACTGTACTTCCACAATCAGCTGGCAGTACAAAAGAAAAAGCGGCAGATGTACTTAGGCTGAGACATGGTGGTTTGGTGCAGAGACCATGCATATCATGGGAATATTTCAGCATTTCTGCTCTGGTTTTCAGTGTATTACACCAAAACACCCACCTGATGACATCATTTCAAGAGCAAAAGCAGCAATTTGCAGAATTCAGCTTCTTTGGGGAACTGAGCAATTGCTGAGCTGACAGCAAGTCCTGCTGGGTCCCTGTCACCTGCAGAGTGCCCGCATCCTCACCACGGTAGCGGGCATTGTGACAAAGGTTCTACGTCAGCTGGGTGTGGCAGCCGAGCGCCCGCTAGGGGAGGGGGAGCCTGTCAGCCCCGGGCCTGTCACTGCCTGCTGTCCCCCCTGTCACCAGCGAGGCCTCTGAAAAGTTTCCAAAACATGCCCAGACTTGGGTCCAAAGTGGCCAAAAGTCTCCAAGAGACAAGTCGGGAAGAAGGATATGGAAGAGAGGGAGAAAGCCAAGGGAGCAGGCCAAAGGGAGGCAAGAGGAAAAAGTAGTGCCGGGCTGCAGGACTGAAATGGAGGAATTGAAAGACGAAAGCCAGGAAGCAGGAGAGTTTGAGAAAAGGAGAGAGGAAAGAAGAGACATGCAGCCAGACGAGGGCTTAGTGAGAGAGGCTGGGACAGAGAACAGGATGAGAAGGAAATAAGGCAAGGCAAGGCAAGGCTATGCCAAAGGACGTTTCCTTGATTTGTATTTTCTACCACATTCATCTTGAGATGAGGAGGAAAGCCATCAGACCTTATGGATTAGGCCCAAACAAAAGCCCCGGCTACTTGAGACACTTAGACTAAGCCTAAACCACAAAGATCTCTCCATAAAGATGGTTTTTACACTGTACTTCCACAATCTGCTGGCAGTACAAGAGAACAAGCGGCAGATGTATTTAGGCTGTATCGTGGTGGTTTGGTGCAGAGACCATGCATATCATGGGAATATTTCAGCATTTCTGCTCTGGTTTTCAGTGTATTACACCAAAACACCCACCTGATGACATCATTTCAAGAGCAAAAGCAGCAATTTGCAGAATTCAGCTTCTTTGGGGAACTGAGCAATTGCTGAGCTGACAGCAAGTCCTGCTGGGTCCCTGTCACCTGCAGAGTGCCAGCATCCTCCCCACGGTAGCGGGCATTGTGACAAAGGTTCTATGTCAGCTGGGTGTGGCAGCCGACCGCCCGCTAGGGGAGGGGGAGCCTGTCAGCCCCGGGCCTGTCACTGCCTGCTGTCCCCCCTGTCACCAGCGAGGCCTCTGAAAAGTTTCCAAAACATCCCCAGACTTATGTGCCAAGTGGCCAAAAGTCTCCAAGAGACAAGTCGGGAAGAAGGATATGGAACAGAGGGAGAAAGCCAAGGGAGCAGGCCAAAGGGAGGCAAGAGGAAAAAGTAGTGCCGGGCTGCAGGACTGAAATGGAGGAATTGAAAGACGAAAGCCAGGAAGCAGGAGAGTTTGAGAAAAGGAGAGAAGAAAGAAGAGACATGCAGCCAGACGAGGGCTTAGTGAGAGAGGCTGGGACAGAGAACAGGATGAGAAGGAAATAAGGCAAGGCAAGGCAAGGGTACGCCAAAGGACGTTTCTTTGATTTATATTTTCTACCACATTCATCTTGAGATGAGGAGGAAAGCCATCAGACGTTATGGATTAGGCCCAAACAAAAGCCCCGGCAACTTGAGACACTTAGACTAAGCCTAAACCAGAAAGATCTCTCCATAAAGATGGTTTTTATACTGTACTTCCACAATCAGCTGGCAGTACAAAAGAACAAGCGGCAGACATACTTAGAATGAGACATGGTGGTTTGGTGCAGAGACCATGCATATCATGGGAATATTTCAGCATTTCTGCTCTGGTTTTCAGTGTATTACACCAAAACACCCACCTGATGACATCATTTCAAGAGCAAAAGAAGCAATTTGCAAAATTCAAATTCTTTGGGGAACTGAGCAATTGCTGAGCTGACAGCAAGTCCTGCTGGGTCCCTGTCACCTGCAGAGTGCCCGCATCCTCACCACGGTAGCGGGCATTGTGACAAAGGTTCTATGTCAGCTGGGTGTGGCAGCCGAGCGCCCGCTAGGGGAGGGGGAGCCTGTCAGCCCCGGGCCTGTCACTGCCTGCTGTCCCCCGTGTCACCAGCGAGGCCTCTGAAAAGTTTCCAAAACATGCCCAGACTTGGGTCCAAAGTGGCCAAAAGTCTCCAAGAGACAAGTCGGGAAGAAGGATATGGAAGAGAGGGAGAAAGCCAAGGGAGCAGGCCAAAGGGAGGCAAGAGGAAAAAGTAGTGCCGGGCTGCAGGACTGAAATGGAGGAATTGAAAGACGAAAGCCAGGAAGCAGGAGAGTTTAAGAAAAGGAGAGAGGAAAGAAGAGACATGCAGCCAGACGAGGGCTTAGTGAGAGAGGCTGGGACAGAGAACAGGATGAGAAGGAAATAAGGCAAGGCAAGGCTAGGCCAAAGGACGTTTCTTTGATTTATATTTTCTACCACATTCATCTTGAGATGAGAGGAAAGCCATCAGACCTTATGGATTAGGCCCAAACAAAAGCCCCGGCTACTTGAGACACTTAGACTAAGCCTAAACCAGAAAGATCTCTCCATAAAGATGGTTTTTACACTGTATTTACACAATCTGCTGGCAGTACAAGAGAACAAGCGGCAGATGTATTTAGGCTGTATCGTGGTGGTTTGGTGCAGAGACCATGCATATCATGGGAATATTTCAGCATTTCTGCTCTGGTTTTCAGTGTATTACACCAAAACACCCACCTGATGACATCATTTCAAGAGCAAAAGCAGCAATTTGCAGAATTCAGCTTCTTTGGGGAACTGAGCAATTGCTGAGCTGACAGCAAGTCCTGCTGGGTCCCTGTCACCTGCAGAGTGCCCGCATCCTCACCACGGTAGCGGGCATTGTGACAAAGGTTCTATGTCAGCTGGGTGTGGCAGCCGAGCGCCCGCTAGGGGAGGGGGAGCCTGTCAGCCCCGGGCCTGTCACTGCCTGCTGTCCCCCCTGTCACAAGCGAGGCCTCTGAAAAGTTTCCAAAACATCCCCAGATTTGGCTCCAAAGTGGCCAAAAGTCTCCAAGAGACAAGTCGGGAAGAAGAATATGGAAGAGAGGGAGAAAGCCAAGGGAGCAGGCCAAAGGGAGGCTAGAGGAAAAAGTAGTGCCGGGCTGCAGGACTGAAATGGAGGAATTGAAAGACGAAAGCCAGGAAGCAGGAGAGTTTGAGAAAAGGAGAGAGGAAAGAAGAGACATGCAGCCAGACGAGGGCTTAGTGAGAGAGGCTGGGACAGAGAACAGGATGAGAAGGAAATAAGGCAAGGCAAGGCTAGGCCAAAGGACGTTTCTTTGATTTATATTTTCTACCACATTCATCTTGAGATGAGAGGAAAGCCATCAGACCATATGGATTAGGCCCAAACAAAAGCCCCGGCTACTTGAGACACTTAGACTAAGTCTAAACCACAAAGATCTTACCATAAAGATGGTTTTTATACTGTACTTTCACAATCAGTTGGCAGTACAAAAGAACAAGCGGCAGATGTACTTAGGCTGAGACATGGTGGTTTGGTGCAGAGACCATGCATATCATGGGAATATTTCAGCATTTCTGCTCTGGTTTTCTGTGTATTACACCAAAACACCCACCTGATGACATCATTTCAAGAGCAAAGCAGCAATTTGCAAAATTCAACTTCTTTGGGGAACTGAGCAATTGCTGAGCTGACAGCAAGTCCTGCTGGGTCCCTGTCACCTGCAGAGTGCCCGCATCCTCACCACGGTAGCGGGCATTGTGACAAAGGTTTTACGTAGCTGGGTGTGGCAGCCGAGCGCCCGCTAGGGGAGGGGGAGCCCGTCAGCCCCGGGCCTGTCACTGCCTGCTGTCCCCCCTGTCACCAGCGAGGCCTCTGAAAAGTTTCCAAAACATGCCCAGACTTGGGTCCAAAGTGGCCAAAATCTCCAAGAGACAAGTCGGGAAGAAGGATATGGAAGAGAGGGAGAAAGCCAAGGGAGCAGGCCAAAGGGAGGCAAGAGAAAAAAGTAGTGCCGGGCTGCAGGACTGAAATGGAGGAATTGAAAGACGAAAGCCAGGAAGCAGGAGAGTTTGAGAAAAGGAGAGAGGAAAGAAGAGACATGCAGCCAGACGAGGGCTTAGTGAGAGAGGCTGGGACAGAGAACAGGATGAGAAGGAAATAAGGCAAGGCAAGGCAAGGCTAGGCCAAAGGACGTTTCTTTGATTTATATTTTCTACCACATTCATCTTGAGATGAGAGGAAAGCCATCAGACCATATGGATTAGGCCCAAACAAAAGCCCCGGCTACTTGAGACACTTAGACTAAGTCTAAACCACAAAGATCTTACCATAAAGATGGTGTTTATACTGTACTTTCACAATCAGCTGGCAGTACAAAAGAACAAGCGGCAGATGTACTTAGGCTGAGACATGGTGGTTTGGTGCAGAGACCATGCATATCATGGGAATATTTCAGCATTTCTGCTCTGGTTTTCAGTGTATTACACCAAAACACCCACCTGATGACATCATTTCAAGAGCAAAGCAGCAATTTGCAAAATTCAACTTCTTTGGGGAACTGAGCAATTGCTGAGCTGACAGCAAGTCCTGCTGGGTCCCTGTCACCTGCAGAGTGCCCGCATCCTCACCACGGTAACGGGCATTGTGACAAAGGTTCTACGTCAGCTGGGTGTGGCAGCCGAGCGCCCGCTAGGGGAGGGGGAGCCTGTCAGCCCCGGGCCTGTCACTGCCTGCTGTCCCCCGTGTCACCAGCGAGGCCTCTGAAAAGTTTCCAAAACATGCCCAGACTTGGGTCCAAAGTGGCCAAAAGTCTCCAAGAGACAAGTCGGGAAGAAGGATATGGAAGAGAGGGAGAAAGCCAAGGGAGCAGGCCAAAGGGAGGCAAGAGAAAAAAGTAGTGCCGGGCTGCAGGACTGAAATGGAGGAATTGAAAGACGAAAGCCAGGAAGCAGGAGAGTTTGAGAAAAGGAGAGAGGAAAGAAGAGACATGCAGCCAGACGAGGGCTTAGTGAGAGAGGCTGGGACAGAGAACAGGATGAGAAGGAAATAAGGCAAGGCAAGGCAAGGCTAGGCCAAAGGACGTTTCTTTGATTTATATTTTCTACCACATTCATCTTGAGATGAGAGGAAAGCCATCAGACCATATGGATTAGGCCCAAACAAAAGCCCCGGCTACTTGAGACACTTAGACTAAGTCTAAACCACAAAGATCTTACCATAAAGATGGTGTTTATACTGTACTTTCACAATCAGCTGGCAGTACAAAAGAACAAGCGGCAGATGTACTTAGGCTGAGACATGGTGGTTTGGTGCAGAGACCATGCATATCATGGGAATATTTCAGCATTTCTGCTCTGGTTTTCAGTGTATTACACCAAAACACCCACCTGATGACATCATTTCAAGAGCAAAGCAGCAATTTGCAAAATTCAACTTCTTTGGGGAACTGAGCAATTGCTGAGCTGACAGCAAGTCCTGCTGGGTCCCTGTCACCTGCAGAGTGCCCGCATCCTCACCACGGTAACGGGCATTGTGACAAAGGTTCTACGTCAGCTGGGTGTGGCAGCCGAGCGCCCGCTAGGGGAGGGGGAGCCTGTCAGCCCCGGGCCTGTCACTGCCTGCTGTCCCCCCTGTCACCAGCGAGGCCTCTGAAAAGTTTCCAAAACATGCCCAGACTTGGGTCCAAAGTGGCCAAAAGTCTCCAAGAGACAAGTCGGGAAGAAGGATATGGAAGAGAGGGAGAAAGCCAAGGGAGCAGGCCAAAGGGAGGCAAGAGAAAAAAGTAGTGCCGGGCTGCAGGACTGAAATGGAGGAATTGAAAGACGAAAGCCAGGAAGCAGGAGAGTTTGAGAAAAGGAGAGAGGAAAGAAGAGACATGCAGCCAGACGAGGGCTTAGTGAGAGAGGCTGGGACAGAGAACAGGATGAGAAGGAAATAAGGCAAGGCAAGGCTAGGCCAAAGGACGTTTCTTTGATTTATATTTTCTACCACATTCATCTTGAGATGAGAGGAAAGCCATCAGACCATATGGATTAGGCCCAAACAAAAGCCCCGGCTACTTGAGACACTTAGACTAAGCCTAAACCAGAAAGATCTCTCCATAAAGATGGTTTTTATACTGTACTTCCACAGTCTTCTGTCAGTACAAAAGAACAAGCGGCAGACATACTTAGGCTGAGACATGGTGGTTTGGTGCAGAGACCATGCATATCATGGCAATATTTCAGCATTTCTGCTCTGGTTTTCAGTGTATTACACCAAAACACCCACCTGATGACATCATTTCAAGAGCAAAAGCAGCAATTTGCACAATTCAGCTTCTTTGGGGAACTGAGCAATTGCTGAGCTGACAGCAAGTCCTGCTGGGTTCCTGTCACCTGCAGAGTGCCCGCATCCTCACCACGATAGCGGGCATTGTGACAAAGGTTCTATGTCAGCTGGGTGTGGCAGCCGAGGGCCCGCTAGGGGAGGGGGAGCCTGTCAGCCCCGGGCCTGTCACTGCCTGCTGTCCCCCCTGTCACCAGTGAGGCCTCTGAAAAGTTTCCAAAACATGCCCAGACTTGGGTCCAAAGTGGCCAAAAGTCTCCAAGAGACAAGTCGGGAAGAAGGATATGGAAGAGAGGGAGAAAGCCAAGGGAGCAGGCCAAAGGGAGGCAAGAGAAAAAAGTAGTGCCGGGCTGCAGGACTGAAATGGAGGAATTGAAAGACGAAAGCCAGGAAGCAGGAGAGTTAGAGAAAAGGAGAGAGGAAAGAAGAGACATGCAGCCAGACGAGGGCTTAGTGAGAGAGGCTGGGACAGAGAACAGGATGAGAAGGAAATAAGGCAAGGCAAGGCAAGGCTAGGCCAAAGGATGTTTCTTTGATTTATATTTTCTACCACATTCATCTTGAGATGAGAGGAAAGCCATCAGACGTTATGGATTAGGCCCAAACAAAAGCCCCGGCTACTTGAGACACTTAGACTAAGCTTAAACCAGAAAGATCTCTCCATAAAGATTGTTTTTATACTGTACTTCCACAATCAGCTGGCAGTACAAAAGAACAAGCGGCAGATGTACTTAGGCTGAGACATGGTGGTTTGGTGCAGAGACCATGCATATCATGGGAATATTTCAGCATTTCTGCTCTGGTTTTCAGTGTATTACACCAAAACACCCACCTGATGACATCATTTCAAGAGCAAAGCCGCAATTTGCAAAATTCAACTTCTCTGGGGAACTGAGCAATTGCTGAGCTGACAGCAAGTCCTGCTGGGTCCCTGTCACCTGCAGAGTGCCCGCATCCTCACCACGGTAGCGGGCATTGTGACAAAGGTTCTATGTCAGCTGGGTGTGGCAGCCGAGGGCCCGCTAGGGGAGGGGGAGCCTGTCAGCCCCGGGCCTGTCACTGCCTGCTGTCCCCCGTGTCACCAGCGAGGCCTCTGAAAAGTTTCCAAAACATGCCCAGACTTGGGTCCAAAGAGGCCAAAAGTCTCCAAGAGACAAGTCGGGAAGAAGGATATGGAAGAGAGGGAGAAAGCCAAGGGAGCAGGCCAAAGGGAGGCAAGAGGAAAAAGTAGTGCCGGGCTGCAGGACTGAAATGGAGGAATTGAAAGACGAAAGCCAGGAAGCAGGAGAGTTTGAGAAAAGGAGAGAGGAAAGAAGAGACATGCAGCCAGACGAGGGCTTAGTGAGAGAGGCTGGGACAGAGAACAGGATGAGAAGGAAATAAGGCAAGGCAAGGCAAGGCTAGGCCAAAGGACGTTTCTTTGATTTATATTTTCTACCACATTCATCTTGAGATGAGAGGAAAGCCATCAGACCATATGGATTAGGCCCAAACAAAAGCCCCGGCTACTTGAGACACTTAGACTAAGCCTAAACCAGAAAGATCTCTCCATAAAGATGGTTTTTATACTGTACTTCCACAATCAGCTGGCAGTACAAAAGAACAAGCGGCAGACATACTTAGGCTGAGACATGGTGGTTTGGTGCAGAGACCATGCATATCATGGGAATATTTCAGCATTTCTGCTCTGGTTTTCAGTGTATTACACCAAAACACCCACCTGATGACATCATTTCAAGAGCAAAGCAGCAATTTGCAAAATTCAACTTCTTTGGGGAACTGAGCAATTGCTGAGCTGACAGCAAGTCCTGCTGGGTCCCTGTCACCTGCAGAGTGCCCGCATCCTCACCACGGTAGCGGGCATTGTGACAAAGTTTCTATGTCAGCTGGGTGTGGCAGCCGAGAGCCCGCTAGGGGAGGGGGAGCCTGTCAGCCCCGGGCCTGTCACTGCCTGCTGTCCCCCCTGTCACCAGCGAGGCCTCTGAAAAGTTTCCAAAACATGCCCAGACTTGGGTCCAAAGTGGCCAAAAGTCTCCAAGAGACAAGTCAGGAAGAAGGATATGGAAGAGAGGGAGAAAGCCAAGGGAGCAGGCCCAAGGGAGGCAAGAGAAAAAAGTAGTGCCGGGCTGCAGGACTGAAATGGAGGAATTGAAAGACGAAAGCCAGGAAGCAGGAGAGTTTGAGAAAAGGAGAGAGGAAAGAAGAGACATGCAGCCAGACGAGGGCTTAGTGAGAGAGGCTGGGACAGAGAACAGGATGAGAAGGAAATAAGGCAAGGCAAGGCAAGGCTAGGCCAAAGGACGTTTCTTTGATTTATATTTTCTACCACATTCATCTTGAGATGAGGAGGAAAGCCATCAGACGTTATGGATTAGGCCCAAACAAAAGCCCCGGCTACTTGAGACACTTAGACTAAGCCTAAACCAGAAAGATCTCTCCATAAAGATGGTTTTCATACTGTACTTCCACAATCTTCTGTCAGTACAAAAGAACAAGCGGCAGACATACTTAGGCTGAGACATGGTGGTTTGGTGCAGAGACCATGCATATCATGGGAATATTTCAGCATTTCTGCTCTGGTTTTCAGTGTATTACACCAAAACACCCACCTGATGACATCATTTCAAGAGCAAAAGCAGCAATTTGCAAAATTCAAATTCTTTGGGAAACTGAGCAATTGCTGAGCTGACAGCAAGTCCTGCTGGGTCCCTGTCACCTGCAGAGTGCCCGCATCCTCACCACGGTAGCGGGCATTGTGACAAAGGTTCTACGTCAGCTGGGTGTGGCAGCCGAGCGCCCGCTAGGGGAGGGGGAGCCTGTCAGCCCCGGGCCTGTCACTGCCTGCTGTCCCCCGTGTCACCAGCGAGGCCTCTGAAAAGTTTCCAAAACATGCCCAGACTTGGGTCCAAAGTGGCCAAAAGTCTCCAAGAGATATGTCGGGAAGAAGGATATGGAAGAGAGGGAGAAAGCCAAGGGAGCAGGCCAAAGGGAGGCAAGAGGAAAAAGTAGTGCCGGGCTGCAGGACTGAAATGGAGGAATTGAAAGACAAAAGCCAGGAAGCAGGAGAGTTAGAGAAAAGGAGAGAGGAAAGAAGAGACATGCAGCCAGACGAGGGCTTAGTGAGAGAGGCTGGGACAGAGAACAGGATGAGAAGGAAATAAGGCAAGGCAAGGCTAGGCCAAAGGACGTTTCTTTGATTTATATTTTCTACCACATTCATCTTGAGATGAGAGGAAAGCCATCAGACCATATGGATTAGGCCCAAACAAAAGCCCCGGCTACTTAAGACACTTAGACTAAGCCTAAACCAGAAAGATCTCTCCATAAAGATGGTTTTTATACTGTACTTCCACAATCTTCTGTCAGTACAAAAGAACAAGCGGCAGACAGGCTGAGTCATGGTGGTTTGGTGCAGAGACCATGCATATCATGGCAATATTTCAGCATTTCTGCTCTGGTTTTCAGTGTATTACACCAAAACACCCACCTGATGACATCATTTCAAGAGCAAAGCAGCAATTTGCAAAATTCAACTTCTTTGGGGAACTGAGCAATTGCTGAGCTGACAGCAAGTCCTGCTGGGTCCCTGTCACCTGCAGAGTGCCCGCATCCTCACCACGGTAGCGGGCATTGTGACAAAGGTTCTATGTCAGCTGGGTGTGGCAGCCGAGGGCCCGCTAGGAGAGGGGGAGCCTGTCAGCCCCGGGCCTGTCACTGCCTGCTGTCCCCCGTGTCACCAGCGAGGCCTCTGAAAAGTTTCCAAAACATGCCCAGACTTGGGTCCAAAGTGGCCAAAAGTCTCCAAGAGACAAGTCGGGAAGAAGGATATGGAAGAGAGGGAGAAAGCCAAGGGAGCAGGCCCAAGGGAGGCAAGAGAAAAAAGTAGTGCCGGGCTGCAGGACTGAAATGGAGGAATTGAAAGACGAAAGCCAGGAAGCAGGAGAGTTTGAGAAAAGGAGAGAGGAAAGAAGAGACATGCAGCCAGACGAGGGCTTAGTGAGAGAGGCTGGGACAGAGAACAGGATGAGAAGGAAATAAGGCAAGGCAAGGCAAGGCTAGGCCAAAGGATGTTTCTTTGATTTATATTTTCTACCACATTCATCTTGAGATGAGAGGAAAGCCATCAGACGTTATGGATTAGGCCCAAACAAAAGCCCCGGCTACTTGAGACACTTAGACTAAGCCTAAACCAGAAAGATCTCTCCATAAAGATGGTTTTTATACTGTACTTCCACAATCTTCTGTCAGTACAAAAGAACAAGCGGCAGACATACTTAGGCTGAGACATGGTGGTTTGGTGCAGAGACCATGCATATCATGGGAATATTTGAGCATTTCTGCTCTGGTTTTCAGTGTATTACACCAAAACACCCACCTGATGACATCATTTCAAGAGCAAAAGCAGCAATTTGCAGAATTCAGCTTCTTTGGGGAACTGAGCAATTGCTGAGCTGACAGCAAGTCCTGCTGGGTCCCTGTCACCTACAGAGTGCCCGCATACTCACCACGGTAGCGGTTATTGTGACAAAGGTTCTATGTCAGCTGGGTGTGGCAGCGGAGCGCCCGCTAGGGGAGGGGGAGCCTCTCAGCCCCGGGTCTGTCACTGCCTGCTGTCCCCCGTGTCACCAGCGAGGCCTCTGAAAAGTTTCCAAAACATGCCCAGACTTGGGTCCAAAGTGGCCAAAAGTCTCCAAGAGTCAAGTCGGGAAGAAGTATATGGAAGAGAGGGAGAAAGCCAAGGGAGCAGGCCCAAGGGAGGCAAGAGGAAAAACTAGTGAGGGGCTGCAGGAATGAAACGGAGGAATTGAAAGACGAAAGCCAGGAAGCAGGAGAGTTTGAGAAAAGGAGAGAGGAAAGAAGAGACATGCAGCCAGACGAGGGCTTAGTGAGAGAGGCTGGGACAGAGAACAGGATGAGAAGGAAATAAGGCAAGGAAAGGCAAGGCAAGGCTAGGCCAAACGAGGTTTCCCTGATTTATATTTTCTACCACATTCATCTTGAGATGAGGAGGAAAGCCATCAGACCTTATGGATTAGGCCCAAACAAAAGCCCCGGCTACCTGAGACACTTAGACTAAGTCTAAACCACAAAGATCTTACCATAAAGATGGTTTTTATACTGTACTTTCACAATCAGCTGGCAGTACAAAAGAACAAGCGGCAGACGTACTTAGGCTGAGACATGGTGGTTTGCTGCATAGACCATGCATATCATGGGAATATTTCAGCATTTCTGCTCTGGTTTTCAGTGTATTACACCAAAACACCCACCTGATGACATCATTTCAAGAGTAAAGCAGCAATTTGCAAAATTCAACTTCTTTGGGGAACTGAGCAGTTGCTGAGCTGACAGCAAGTCCTGCTGGGTCCCTGTCACCTACAGAGTGCCCGCATCCTCACCACGGTAGCGGGCATTGTGACAAAGGTTCTACGTCAGCTGGGTGTGGCAGCCGAGCGCCCGCTAGGGGAGGGGGAGCCTGTCAGCCCCGGGCCTGTCACTGCCTGCTGTCCCCCCTGTCACCAGCGAGGCCTCTGAAAAGTTTCCAAAACATGCCCAGACTTGGCTCCAAAGTGGCCAAAAGTCTCCAAGAGACAAGTCGGGAAGAAGGATATGGAAGAGAGGGAGAAAGCCAAGGGAGCAGGCCAAAGGGAGGCAAGAGAAAAAAGTAGTGCCGGGCTGCAGGACTGAAATGGAGGAATTAAAAGTCGAAAGCCAGGAAGCAGGAGAGTTTGAGAAAAGGAGAGAGGAAAGAAGAGACATGCAGCCAGACGAGGGCTTAGTGAGAGAGGCTGGGACAGAGAACAGGATGAGAAGGAAATAAGGCAAGGCAAGGCAAGGCTAGGCCAAAGGACGTTTCTTTGATTTATATTTTCTACCACATTCATCTTGAGATGAGAGGAAAGCCATCAGACCTTATGGATTAGGCCCAAACAAAAGCCCCGGCTACTTGAGACACTTAGACTAAGCCTAAACCAGAAAGATCTCTCCATAAAGATGGTTTTTATACTGTACTTCCACAATCAGCTGGCAGTACAAAAGAACAAGCGGCAGACATTCTTAGGCTGAGACATGGTGGTTTGGTGCAGAGACCATGCTTATTATGGGAATATTTCAGCATTTCTGCTCTGGTTTTCAGTGTATTACACCAAAACACCCACCTGATGACATCATTTCAAGAGCAAAAGCAGCAATTTGCAGAATTCAGCTTCTTTGGGGAAATGAGCAATTGCTGAGCTGACAGCAAGTCCTGCTGGGTCCCTGTCACCTGCAGAGTGCCCGCATCCTCACCACGGTAGCGGTTATTGTGACAAAGGTTCTATGTCAGCTGGGTGTGGCAGCGGAGCGCCCGCTAGGAGAGGGGGAGCCTGTCAGCCCCGGGCCTGTCACTGCCTGCTGTCCCCCGTGTCACCAGCGAGGCCTCTGAAAAGTTTCCAAAACATGCCCAGACTTGGGTCCAAAGTGGCCAAAAGTCTCCAAGAAACAAGTCGGGAAGAAGGATATGGAAGAGAGGGAGAAAGCCAAGGGAGCAGACCCAAGGGAGGCAAGAGGAAAAACTAGTGCGAGGCTGCAGGACTGAAATGGAGGAATTGAAAGACGAAAGCCAGGAAGCAGGAGAGTTTGAGAAAAGGAGAGAGGAAAGAAGAGACATGCAGCCAGACGAGGGCTTAGTGAGAGAGGCTGGGACAGAGAACAGGATGAGAAGGAAATAAGGCAAGGCAAGGCAAGGCAAGGCTAGGCCAAACGAGGTTTCCCTGATTTATATTTTCTACCACATTCATCTTGAGATGAGGAGGAAAGCCATCAGACCTTATGGATTAGGCCCAAACAAAAGCCCCGGCTACTTGAGACACTTAGACTAAGCCTAAACCAGAAAGATCTCTCCATAAAGATGGTTTTTATACTGTACTTCCACAATCAGCTGGCAGTACAAAAGAACAAGCGGCAGACATACTTAGGCTGAGTCATGGTGGTTTGGTGCAGAGACCATGCTTATCATGGGAATATTTCAGCATTTCTGCTCTGGTTTTCAGTGTATTACACCAAAACACCCACCTGATGACATCATTTCAAGAGCAAAAGCAGCAATTTGCAGAATTCAGCTTCTTTGGGGAACTGAGCAATTGCTGAGCTGACAGCAAGTCCTGCTGGGTCCCTGTCACCTGCAGAGTGCCCGCATCCTCACCACAGTAGCGGGCATTGTGACAAAGGTTCTATGTCAGCTGGGTGTGGCAGCCGAGCGCCCGCTAGGGGAGGGGGAGCCTGTCAGCCCCGGGCCTGTCACTGCCTGCTGTCCCCCGTGTCACCAGCGAGGCCTCTGAAAAGTTTCCAAAACATCCCCAGACTTGGCTCCAAAGTGGCCAAAAGTCTCCAAAAGACAAGTCGGGAAAAGGATATGGAAGAGAGGGAGAAAGCCAAGGGAGCAGGCCAAAGGGAGGCAAGGGACAAAAGTAGTGCCGGGCTGCAGGACTGAAATGGAGGAGTTGAAAGAGGAAAGCCAGGGAGCAGGAGAGTTTGAGAAAAGGAGAGAGGAAAGAAGAGACATGCAGCCAGACGAGGGGTTAGTGTGAGAGGCAGGGACAGAGAACAGGATGAGAAGGAAATAAGACAAGGCAAGGCAAGGCAAGGCTAGGCCAAAGGACGTTTCTTTGATTTATATTTTCTACCACATTCATCTTGAGATGAGGAGGAAAGCCATCAGACCTTATGGATTAGGCCCAAACAAAAGCCCCGGCTACTTGAGACGCTTAGACTAAGCCTAAACCACAAAGATCTCTCCATAAAGATGGTTTTTATACTGTACTTCCACAATCAGCTGGCAGTACAAAAGAACAAGCAGCAGACATACTTAGGCTGAGACATGGTGGTTTGGTGCAGAGACCATGCTTATCATGGGAATATTTCAGCATTTCTGCTCTGGTTTTCAGTGTATTACACCAAAACACCCACCTGATGACATCATTTCAAGAGCAAAAGCAGCAATTTGCAGAATTCAGCTTCTTTGGGGAACTGAGCAATTGCTGAGCTGACAGCAAGTCCTGCTGGGTCCCTGTCACCTCAGAGTACCCGCATCCTCACCACGGTAGCGGGCATTGTGACAAAGGTTCTACGTCAGCTGGGTGTGGCAGCCGAGCGCCCGCTAGGGGTGGGGGAGCCTGTCAGCCCCGGTCCTGTCACTGCCTGCTGTCCCCCGTGTCACCAGCGAGGCCTCTGAAAAGTTTCCAAAACATGCCCAGACTTGGGTCCAAAGTGGCCAAAAGTCTCCAAGAGACAAGTCGGGAAGAAGGATATGGAAGAGAGGGAGAAAGCCAAGGGAGCAGCCCAAAGGGAGGCAAGAGAAAAAAGTAGTGCCGGGCTGCAGGACTGAAATGGAGGAATTGAAAGACGAAAGCCAGGAAGCAGGAGAGTTTGAGAAAAGGAGAGAGGAAAGAAGAGACATGCAGCCAGACGAGGGCTTAGTGAGAGAGGCTGGGACAGAGAACAGGATGAGAAGGAAACAAGGCAAGGCAAGGCAAGGCAAGGGTAGGCCAAACGAGGTTTCCTTGATTTATATTTTCTACCACATTCATCTTGAGATGAGGAGGAAAGCCATCAGACCTTATGGATTAGGCCCAAACAAAAGCCCCGGCTACTTGAGACACTTAGACTAAGTCTAAACCACAAAGATCTTACCCTAAACATGGTTTTTATACTGTACTTTCACAATCAACTGGCAGTACAAAAGAACAAGCGGCAGATGTACTTAGGCTGAGTCATGGTGGATTGGTGCAGAGACCATGCATATCATGGGAATATTTCAGCATTTCTGCTCTGGTTTTCAGTGTATTACACCAAAACACCCACCTGATGACATCATTTCAAGAGCAAAGCAGTAATTTGCAGAATTCAGCTTCTTTGGGGAACTGAGCAATTGCTGAGCTGACAGCAAGTCCTGCTGGGTCCCTGTCACCTGCAGAGTGCCCGCATCCTCACCACAGTAGCAGGCATTGTGACAAAGGTTCTATGTCAGCTGGGTGTGGCAGCCGAGCGCCCCCTAGGGGAGGGGGAGCCTGTCAGCCCCGGGCCTGTCACTGCCTGCTGTCCCCCGTGTCACCAGCGAGGCCTCTGAAAAGTTTCCAAAACATGCCCAGACTTGGGTCCAAAGTGGCCAAAAGTCTCCAAGAGGCAATTCGGGAAGAAGGATATGGAAGAGAGGGAGAAAGTCAAGGGACAGGTCAAAGGGAGGCAAGAGAAAAAAGCAGTGCCGGGCTGCAGGACTGAAATGGAGGAATTGAAAGACGAAAGCCAGGAAGCAGGAGAGTTTGAGAAAAGGAGAGAGGAAAGAAGAGACGTGCAGCCAGACGAGAGCTTAGTGAGAGAGGCTGGGACAGAGAACAGGATGAGAAGGAAATAAGGTAAGGCAAGGCAAGGCAAGGCTAGGCCAAACGAGGTTTCCTTGATTTATATTTTCTACCACATTCATCTTGAGATGAGGAGGAAAGCCATCAGACCTTATGGATTAGGCCCAAACAAAAGCCCCGGCTACTTGAGACACTTAGACTAAGTCTAAACCACAAAGATCTTACCATAAAGATGGTTTTTATACTGTACTTTCATAATCAGCTGGCAGTACAAAAGAACAAGCGGCAGATGTACTTAGGCTGAGTCATGGTGGTTTGGTGCAGAGACCATGCTTATCATGGGAATATTTCAGCATTTCTGCTCTGGTTTTCAGTGTATTACACCAAAACACCCACCTGATGACATCATTTCAAGAGCAAAGCAGCAATTTGCAAAATTCAGCTTCTTTGGGTAACTGAGCAATTGCTGAGCTGACAGCAAGTCCTGCTGGGTCCCTGTCACCTGCAGAGTGCCCACATCCTCACCACAGAAGCGGGCATTGTGACAAAGGTTCTATGTCAGCTGGGTATGGCAGCCGAACGCCTGCTAGGGGAGGGGGAGCCTGTCAGCCCCGGGCCTGTCACTGCCTGCTGTCCCCCCTGTCACCAGCGAGGCCTCTGAAAAGTTTCCAAAACATCCCCAGACTTGGCTCCAAAGTGGCCAAACGTCTCCAAGAGACAAGTCGGGAAAAGGATATGGAAGAGAGGGAGAAAGCCAAGGGAGCAGGCCAAAGGGAGGCAAGAGAAAACAGTAGTGCCGGGCTGCAGGACTGAAATGGAGGAATTGAAAGAGGAAAGCCAGGAAGCAGGAGAGTTTGAGAAAAGGAGAGAGGAAAGAAGAGACATGCAGCCAGACGAGGGGTTAGTGAGAGAGGCTGGGACAGAGAACAGGATGAGAAGGAAATAAGGCAAGGCAAGGCAAGGCTAGGCCAAACGAGGTTTCCTTCATTTATATTTTCTACCACATTCATCTTGAGATGAGGAGGAAAGCCATCAGACCTTATGGATTAGGCCCAAACAAAAGCCCCGGCTACTTGAGACACTTAGACTAAGCCTAAACCAGAAAGATCTCTCCATAAAGATGGTTTTTATACTGTACTTCCACAATCAGCTGGCAGTACAAAAGAACAAGCGGCAGACATACTTAGGCTGAGACATGGTGATTTGGTGCAGAGACCATGCATATCATGGGAGTATTTCAGCATTTCTGCTCTGGTTTTCAGTGTATTACACCAAAACACCCACCTGATGACATCATTTCAAGAGCAAAAGCAGCAATTTGCAGAATTCAGCTTCTTTGGGGAACTGAGCAATTGCTGAGCTGACAGCAAGTCCTGCTGGGTCCCTGTCACCTGCAGAGTGCCCGCATCCTCACCACGGTAGCGGGCATTGTGACAAAGGTTCTACGTCAGCTGGGTGTGGCAGCCGAGCGCCCGCTAGGGGAGGGGGAGCCTGTCAGCCCCGGGCCTGTCACTGCCTGCTGTCCCCCCTGTCACCAGCGAGGCCTCTGAAAAGTTTCCAAAACATCCCCAGACTTGGCTCCAAAGTGGCCAAAAGTCTCCAAGAGACAAGTCGGGAAGAAGAATATGGAAGAGAGGGAGAAAGCCAAGGGAGCAGGCCAAAGGGAGGCAAGAGAAAAAAGTAGTGCCGGGCTGCAGGACTGAAATGGAGGAGTTGAAAGACGAAAGCCAGGAAGCAGGAGAGTTTGAGAAAAGGAGAGAGGAAAGAAGAGACATGCAGCCAGACGAGGGCTTAGTGAGAGAGGCAGGGACAGAGAACAGGATGAGAAGGAAATAAGGCAAGGCAAGGAAAGGCTAGGCCAAAGGACGTTTCTTTGATTTATATTTTCTACCACATTCATCTTGAGATGAGAGGAAAGCCATCAGACGTTATGGATTAGGCCCAAACAAAAGCCCTGGCTACTTGAGACACTTAGACTAAGCCTAAACCAGAAAGATATCTCCATAAAGATGGTTTTTATACTGTACTTCCACAATCAGCTGGCAGTACAAAAGAACAAGCGGCAGACATACTTAGGCTGAGTCATGGTGGTTTGGTGCAGAGACCATGCTTATCATGGGAATATTTCAGCATTTCTGCTCTCGTTTTCAGTGTATTACACCAAAACACCCACCTGATGACATCATTTCAAGAGCAAGAGCAGCAATTTGCAGAATTCAGCTTCTTTGGGGAACTGAGCAATTGCTGAGCTGACAGCAAGTCCTGCTGGGTCCCTGTCACCTGCAGAGTGCCCGCATCCTCACCACGGTAGCGTGCATTGTGACAAAGGTTCTACGTCAACTGGGTGTGGCAGCCGAGCGCCCGCTAGGGGAGGGGGAGCCTGTCAGCCCCGGGCCTGTCACTGCCTGCTGTCCCCCCTGTCACCAGCGAGGCCTCTGAAAAGTTTCCAAAACATCCCCAGACTTGGCTCCAAAGTGGCCAAAAGTCTCCAAGAGACAAGTCGGGAAAAGGATATGGAAGAGAGGGAGAAAGCCAAGGGAGCATGTCAAAGGGAGGCAAGAGGAAAAAGTAGTGCCGGGCTGCAGGACTGAAATGGAGGAATTGAAAGACGAAAGCCAGGAAGCAGGAGAGTTTGAGAAAAGGAGAGAGGAAAGAAGAGACATGCAGCCAGACGAGGGCTTAGTGAGAGAGGCAGGGACAGAGAACAGGATGAGAAGGAAATAAGGCAAGGCAAGGCAAGGCTAGGCCAAAGGACGTTTCTTTGATTTATATTTTCTACCACATTCATCTTGAGATGAGAGGAAAGCCATCAGACCATATGGATTAGGCCCAAACAAAAGCCCCGGCTACTTGAGACACTTAGACTAAGCCTAAACCAGAAAGATCTCTCCATAAAGATGGTTTTTATACTGTACTTCCACAATCTTCTGTCAGTACAAAAGAACAAGCGGCAGACATACTTAGGCTGAGACATGGTGGTTTGGTGCAGAGACCATGCATATCATGGGAATATTTGAGCATTTCTGCTCTGGTTTTCAGTGTATTACACCAAAACACCCACCTGATGACATCATTCAAGAGCAAAAGCAGCAATTTGCAGAATTCAGCTTCTTTGGGGAACTGAGCAATTGCTGAGCTGACAGCAAGTCCTGCTGGGTCCCTGTCACCTGCAGAGTGCCCGCATCCTCACCACGGTAGCGGGCATTGTGACAAAGGTTCTACGTCAGCTGGGTGTGGCAGCCGAGCGCCCGCTAGGGGAGGGGGAGCCTGTCAGCCCCGGGCCTGTCACTGCCTGCTGTCCCCCCTGTCACCAGCGAGGCCTCTGAAAAGTTTCCAAAACATGCCCAGACTTGGCTCCAAAGTGGCCAAAAGTCTCCAAGAGACAAGTCGGGAAGAAGGATATGGAAGAGAGGGAGAAAGCCAAGGGAGCAGGCCAAAGGGAGGCAAGAGGAAAAAGTAGTGCCGGGCTGCAGGACTGAAATGGAGGAGTTGAAAGACGAAAGCCAGGAAGAAGGAGAGTTTGAGAAAAGGAGAGAGGAAAGAAGAGACATGCAGCCAGACAAGGGCTTAGTGAGAGAGGCTGGGACAGAGAACAGGATGAGAAGGAAATAAGGCAAGGCAAGGCAAGGCTAGGCCAAAGGACGTTTCTTTGATTTATATTTTCTACCACATTCATCTTGAGATGAGAGGAAAGCCATCAGACGTTATGGATTAGGCCCAAACAAAAGCCCCGGCTACTTGAGACACTTAGACTAAGCCTAAACCAGAAAGATCTCTCCATAAAGATGGTTTTTATACTGTACTTCCACAATCAGCTGGCAGTACAAAAGAACAAGCGGCAGACATACTTAGGCTGAGTCATGGTGGTTTGGTGCAGAGACCATGCTTATCATGGGAATATTTCAGCATTTCTGCTCTGGTTTTCAGTGTATTACACCAAAACTCCCACCTGATGACATCATTTCAAGAGCAAAAGCAGCAATTTGCAGAATTCAGCTTCTTTGGGGAACTGAGCAATTGCTGAGCTGACAGCAAGTCCTGCTGGGTCCCTGTCACCTGCAGAGTGCCCGCATCCTCACCACGGTAGCGGTTATTGTGACAAAGGTTCTATGTTAGCTGGGTGTGGCAGCGGAGCGCCCGCGAGAGGAGGGGGAGCCTGTCATCCCCGGGCCTGTCACTGCCTGCTGTCCCCCCTGTCACCAGCGAGGCCTCTGAAAAGTTTCCAAAACATGCCCAGACTTGGGTCCAAAGTGGCCAAAAGTCTCCAAGAGACAAGTCGGAAAGAAGGATATGGAAGAGAGGGAGAAAGCCAAGGGACAGGTCAAAGGGAGGCAAGAGAAAAAAGTAGTGCCGGGCTGCAGGACTGAAATGGAGGAATTGAAAGACGAAAGCCAGGAAGCAGGAGAGTTTGAGAAAAAGAGAGAGGAAAGAAGAGACATGCAGCCAGACGAGGGGTTAGTGAGAGAGGCTGGGACAGAGAACAGGATGAGAAGGAAATAAGGCAAGGCAAGGCAAGGCTAGGCCAAACGAGGTTTCCTTGATTTATATTTTCTACCACATTCATCTTGAGATGAGGAGGAAAGCCATCAGACCTTATGGATTAGGCCCAAACAAAAGCCCCGGCTACTTGAGACACTTAGACTAAGCCTAAACCAGAAAGATCTCTCCATAAAGATGGTTTTTATACTGTACTTCCACAATCAGCTGGCAGTACAAAAGAACAAGCGGCAGACATACTTAGGCTGAGACATGGTGGTTTGGTGCAGAGACCATGCATATCATGGGAATATTTCAGCATTTCTGCTCTGGTTTTCAGTGTATTACACCAAAACACCCACCTGATGACATCATTTCAAGAGCAAAAGCAGCAATTTGCAGAATTCAGCTTCTTTGGGGAACTGAGCAATTGCTGAGCTGACAGCAAGTCCTGCTGGGTCCCTGTCACCTGCAGAGTGCCCGCATCCTCACCACGGTAGCGGGCATTGTGACAAAGGTTCTACGTCAGCTGGGTGTGGCAGCCGAGCGCCCGCTAGGGGAGGGGGAGCCTGTCAGCCCCGGGCCTGTCACTGCCTGCTGTCCCCCCTGTCACCAGCGAGGCCTCTGAAAAGTTTCCAAAACATCCCCAGACTTGGCTCCAAAGTGGCCAAAAGTCTCCAAGAGACAAGTCGGGAAGAAGGATATGGAAGAGAGGGAGAAAGCCAAGGGAGCAGGCCAAAGGGAGGCAAGAGAAAAAAGTAGTGCGGGGCTGCAGGACTGAAATGGAGGAGTTGAAAGACGAAAGCCAGGAAGCAGGAGAGTTTGAGAAAAGGAGAGAGGAAAGAAGAGACATGCAGCCAGACGAGGGCTTAGTGAGAGAGGCAGGGACAGAGAACAGGATGAGAAGGAAATAAGGCAAGGCAAGGAAAGGCTAGGCCAAAGGACGTTTCTTTGATTTATATTTTCTACCACATTCATCTTGAGATGAGAGGAAAGCCATCAGACGTTATGGATTAGGCCCAAACAAAAGCCCTGGCTACTTGAGACACTTAGACTAAGCCTAAACCAGAAAGATATCTCCATAAAGATGGTTTTTATACTGTACTTCCACAATCAGCTGGCAGTACAAAAGAACAAGCGGCAGACATACTTAGGCTGAGTCATGGTGGTTTGGTGCAGAGACCATGCTTATCATGGGAATATTTCAGCATTTCTGCTCTCGTTTTCAGTGTATTACACCAAAACACCCACCTGATGACATCATTTCAAGAGCAAGAGCAGCAATTTGCAGAATTCAGCTTCTTTGGGGAACTGAGCAATTGCTGAGCTGACAGCAAGTCCTGCTGGGTCCCTGTCACCTGCAGAGTGCCCGCATCCTCACCACGGTAGCGTGCATTGTGACAAAGGTTCTACGTCAACTGGGTGTGGCAGCCGAGCGCCCGCTAGGGGAGGGGGAGCCTGTCAGCCCCGGGCCTGTCACTGCCTGCTGTCCCCCCTGTCACCAGCGAGGCCTCTGAAAAGTTTCAAAAAACATCCCCAGACTTGGCTCCAAAGTGGCCAAAAGTCTCCAAGAGACAAGTCGGGAAAAGGATATGGAAGAGAGGGAGAAAGCCAAGGGAGCATGTCAAAGGGAGGCAAGAGGAAAAAGTAGTGCCGGGCTGCAGGACTGAAATGGAGGAATTGAAAGACGAAAGCCAGGAAGCAGGAGAGTTTGAGAAAAGGAGAGAGGAAAGAAGAGACATGCAGCCAGACGAGGGCTTAGTGAGAGAGGCAGGGACAGAGAACAGGATGAGAAGGAAATAAGGCAAGGCAAGGCAAGGCTAGGCCAAAGGACGTTTCTTTGATTTATATTTTCTACCACATTCATCTTGAGATGAGAGGAAAGCCATCAGACCATATGGATTAGGCCCAAACAAAAGCCCCGGCTACTTGAGACACTTAGACTAAGCCTAAACCAGAAAGATCTCTCCATAAAGATGGTTTTTATACTGTACTTCCACAATCTTCTGTCAGTACAAAAGAACAAGCGGCAGACATACTTAGGCTGAGACATGGTGGTTTGGTGCAGAGACCATGCATATCATGGGAATATTTGAGCATTTCTGCTCTGGTTTTCAGTGTATTACACCAAAACACCCACCTGATGACATCATTCAAGAGCAAAAGCAGCAATTTGCAGAATTCAGCTTCTTTGGGGAACTGAGCAATTGCTGAGCTGACAGCAAGTCCTGCTGGGTCCCTGTCACCTGCAGAGTGCCCGCATCCTCACCACGGTAGCGGGCATTGTGACAAAGGTTCTACGTCAGCTGGTTGTGGCAGCCGAGCGCCCGCTAGGGGAGGGGGAGCCTGTCAGCCCCGGGCCTGTCACTGCCTGCTGTCCCCCGTGTCACCAGCGAGGCCTCTGAAAAGTTTCCAAAACATGCCCAGACTTGGCTCCAAAGTGGCCAAAAGTCTCCAAGAGACAAGTCGGGAAGAAGGATATGGAAGAGAGGGAGAAAGCCAAGAGAGCAGGCCAAAGGGAGGCAAGAGAAAAAAGTAGTGCCGGGCTGCAGGACTGAAATGGAGGAGTTGAAAGACGAAAGCCAGGAAGAAGGAGAGTTTGAGAAAAGGAGAGAGGAAAGAAGAGACATGCAGCCAGACGAGGGCTTAGTGAGAGAGGCAGGGACAGAGAACAGGATGAGAAGGAAATAAGGCAAGGCAAGGCAAGGCTAGGCCAAAGGACGTTTCTTTGATTTATATTTTCTACCACATTCATCTTGAGATGAGAGGAAAGCCATCAGACCATATGGATTAGGCCCAAACAAAAGCCCCGGCTACTTGAGACACTTAGACTAAGCCTAAACCAGAAAGATCTCTCCATAAAGATGGTTTTTATACTGTACTTCCACAATCAGCTGGCAGTACAAAAGAACAAGCGGCAGACATACTTAGGCTGAGTCATGGTGGTTTGGTGCAGAGACCATGCTTATCATGGGAATATTTCAGCATTTCTGCTCTGGTTTTCAGTGTATTACACCAAAACACCCACCTGATGACATCATTTCAAGAGCAAAAGCAGCAATTTGCAGAATTCAGCTTCTTTGGGGAACTGAGCAATTGCTGAGCTGACAGCAAGTCCTGCTGGGTCCCTGTCACCTGCAGAGTGCCCGCATCCTCACCACAGTAGCGGTTATTGTGACAAAGGTTCTATGTTAGCTGGGTGTGGCAGCGGAGCGCCCGCGAGAGGAGGGGGAGCCTGTCAGCCCCGGGCCTGTCACTGCCTGCTGTCCCCCCTGTCACCAGCGAGGCCTCTGAAAAGTTTCCAAAACATGCCCAGACTTGGGTCCAAAGTGGCCAAAAGTCTCCAAGAGACAAGTCGGAAAGAAGGATATGGAAGAGAGGGAGAAAGCCAAGGGACAGGTCAAAGGGAGGCAAGAGAAAAAAGTAGTGCCGGGCTGCAGGACTGAAATGGAGGAATTGAAAGACGAAAGCCAGGAAGCAGGAGAGTTTGAGAAAAAGAGAGAGGAAAGAAGAGACATGCAGCCAGACGAGGGGTTAGTGAGAGAGGCTGGGACAGAGAACAGGATGAGAAGGAAATAAGGCAAGGCAAGGCAAAGCAAGGCTAGGCCAAACGATGTTTCCTTGATTTATATTTTCTACCACATTCATCTTGAGATGAGGAGGAAAGCCATCAGACCTTATGGATTAGGCCCAAACAAAAGCCCCGGCTACTTGAGACACTTAGACTAAGTCTAAACCACAAAGATCTTACCCTAAAGATGGTTTTTATACTGTACTTTCACAATCAGCTGGCAGTACAAAAGAACAAGCGGCAGATGTACTTAGGCTGAGTCATGGTGGATTGGTGCAGAGACCATGCATATCATGGGAATATTTCAGCATTTCTGCTCTGGTTTTCAGTGTATTACACCAAAACTCCCACCTGATGACATCATTTCAAGAGCAAAGCAGTAATTTGCAGAATTCAGCTTCTTTGGGGAACTGAGCAATTGCTGAGCTGACAGCAAGTCCTGCTGGGTCCCTGTCACCTGCACAGTGCCCGCATCCTCACCACAGTAGCAGGCATTGTGACAAAGGTTCTATGTCAGCTGGGTGTGGCAGCCGAGCGCCCGCTAGGGGAGGGGGAGCCTGTCAGCCCCGGGCCTGTCACTGCCTGCTGTCCCCCCTGTCACCAGCGAGGCCTCTGAAAAGTTTCCAAAACATGCCCAGACTTGGGTCCAAAGTGGCCAAAAGTCTCCAAGAGACAAGTCGGGAAGAAGGATATGGAACAGAGGGAGAAAGCCAAGGGAGCAGGCCAAAGGGAGGCAAGAGGAAAAAGTAGTGCCGGGCTGCAGGACTGAAATGGAGGAATTGAAAGACGAAAGCCAGGAAGCAGGAGAGTTTGAGAAAAGGAGAGAGGAAAGAAGAGACATGCAGCCAGACGAGGGCTTAGTGAGAGATGCTGGGACAGAGAACAGGATGAGAAGGAAATAAGGCAAGGCAAGGCAAGGCTAGGCCAAAGGACGTTTCTTTGATTTATATTTTCTACCACATTCATCTTGAGATGAGAGGAAAGCCATCAGACGTTATGGATTAGGCCCAAACAAAAGCCCCGGCTACTTGAGACACTTAGACTAAGCCTAAACCAGAAAGATCTCTCCATAAAGATGGTTTTTATACTGTACTTCCACAATCAGCTGGCAGTACAAAAGAACAAGCGGCAGACATACTTAGGCTGAGTCATGGTGGTTTGGTGCAGAGACCATGCATATCATGGGAATATTTCAGCATTTCTGCTCTGGTTTTCAGTGTATTACACCAAAACACCCACCTGATGACATCATTTCAAGAGCAAAAGCAGCAATTTGCAGAATTCAGCTTCTTTGGGGAACTGAGCAATTGCTGAGCTGACAGCAAGTCCTGCTGGGTCCCTGTCACCTGCAGAGTGCCCGCATCCTCACCACGGTAGCGGGCATTGTGACAAAGGTTCTATGTTAGCTGGGTGTGGCAGCCGAGCGCCCGCTAGGGGAGGGGGAGCCTGTCAGCCCCGGGCCTGTCACTGCCTGCTGTCCCCCCTGTCACCAGCGAGGCCTCTGAAAAGTTTCCAAAACATGCCCAGACTTGGCTCCCAAGTGGTCAAAAGTCTCCAAGAGACAAGTCGGGAAGAAGAATATGGAAGAGAGGGAGAAAGCCAAGGGACAGGTCAAAGGGAGGCAAGAGGAAAAAGTAGTGCGGGGCTGCAGGACTGAAATGGAGGAATTGAAAGACGAAAACCAGGAAGCAGGAGAGTTTGAGAAAAGGAGAGAGGAAAGAAGAGACATGCAGCCAGACGAGGGGTTAGTGAGAGAGGCTGGGACAGAGAACAGGATGAGAAGGAAATAAGGCAAGGCAAGGCAAGGCAAGGCTAGGCCAAACGAGGTTTCCTTGATTTATATTTTCTACCACATTCATCTTGTGATGAGGAGGAAAGCCATCTGACCTTATGGATTAGGCCCAAACAAAAGCTCCGGCTACTTGAGACACTTAGACTAAGTCTAAACCACAAATATCTTACCATAAAGATGGTTTTTATACTGTACTTTCACAATCAGCTGGCAGTACAAAAGAACAAGCGGCAGATGTACTTAGGCTGAGTCATGGTGGCTTGGTGCAGAGACCATGCATATCATGGGAATATTTCAGCATTTCTGCTCTGGTTTTCAGTGTATTACACCAAAACACCCACCTGATGACATCATTTCAAGAGCAAAGCAGCAATTTGCAAAATTCAACTTCTTTGGGGAACTGAGCAATTGCTGAGCTGACAGCAAGTCCTGCTGGGTCCCTGTCACCTGCAGAGTGCCGCATCCTCACCACAGTAGCGGGCATTGTGACAAAGGTTCTATGTCAGCTGGGTGTGGCAGCCGAGCGCCAGCTAGGGGAGGGGGAGCCTGTCAGCCCCGGGCCTGTCACTGCCTGCTGTGCCCCGTGTCACCAGCGAGGCCTCTGAAAAGTTTCCAAAACATGCCCAGACTTGGGTCCAAAGTGGCCAAAAGTCTCCAAGAGACAAGTCGGGAAGAAGGATATGGAAGAGAGGGAGAAAGCCAAGGGAGCAGGTCAAAGGGAGGCAAGAGAAAAAAGTAGTGCCGGGCTGCAGGACTGAAATGGAGGAATTGAAAGACGAAAGCCAGGAAGCAGGAGAGTTTGAGAAAAGGAGAGAGGAAAGAAGAGACATGCAGCCAGGCGAGGGCTTAGTGAGAGAGGCTGGGACAGAGAACAGGATGAGAAGGAAATAAGGCAAGGCAAGGCAAGGCTAGGCCAAAGGACGTTTCTTTGATTTATATTTTCTACCACATTCATCTTGCGATGAGAGGAAAGCCATCAGACGTTATGGATTAGGCCCAAACAAAAGCCCCGGCTACTTGAGACACTTAGACTAAGCCTAAACCAGAAAGATCTCTCCATAAAGATGGTTTTTATACTGTACTTCCACAATCAGCTGGCAGTACAAAAGAACAAGCGGCAGATGTACTTAGGCTGAGTCATGGTGGTTTGGTGCAGAGACCATGCATATCATGGGAATATTTCAGCATTTCTGCTCTGGTTTTCAGTGTATTACACCAAAACCCCCACCTGATGACATCATTTCAAAAGCAAAGCAGCAATTTGCAAAATTCAACTTCTTTGGGGAACTGAGCAATTGCTGAGCTGACAGCAAGTCCTGCTGGGTCCCTGTCACCTGCAGAGTGCCCGCATCCTCACCACGGTAGCGGGCATTGTGACAAAGGTTCTATGTCAGCTGGGTGTGGCAGCCGAGCACCCGCTAGGGGAGGGGGAGCCTGTCAGCCCCGAGCCTGTCACTGCCTGCTGTCGCCCCTGTCACCAGCGAGGCCTCTGAAAAGTTTCCAAAACATGCCCAGACTTGGGTCCAAATTGGCCAAAAGTCTCCAAGAGACAAGTCGGGAAGAAGGATATGGAAGAGAGGGAGAAAGCCAAGGGAGCAGGCCAAAGGGAGGCAAGAGGAAAAAGTAGTGCCGGGCTGCAGGAATGAAATGGAGGAATTGAAAGACGAAAGCCAGGAAGCAGGAGAGTTTGAGAAAAGGAGAGAGGAAAGAAGAGACATGCAGCCAGACGAGGGCTTAGTGAGAGAGGCTGGGACAGAGAACAGGATGAGAAGGAAATAAGGCAAGGCAAGGCTAGGCCAAAGGACGTTTCTTTGATTTATATTTTCTACCACATTCATCTTGAGATGAGAGGAAAGCCATCAGACCATATGGATTAGGCCCAAACAAAAGCCCCGGCTACTTGAGACACTTAGACTAAGCCTAAACCAGAAAGATCTCTCCATAAAGATGGTTTTTATACTGTACTTCCACAATCAGCTGGCAGTACAAAAGAACAAGCGGCAGACATACTTAGGCTGAGTCATGGTGGTTTGGTGCAGAGACCATGCATATCATGGGAATATTTCAGCATTTCTGCTCTGGTTTTCAGTGTATTACACCAAAACACCCACCTGATGACATCATTTCAAGAGCAAAAGCAGCAATTTGCAGAATTCAGCTTCTTTGGGGAACTGAGCAATTGCTGAGCTGACAGCAAGTCCTGCTGGGTCCCTGTCACCTGCAGAGTGCCCGCATCCTCACCACGGTAGCGGGCATTGTGACAAAGGTTCTATGTCAGCTGGGTGTGGCAGCCGAGCGCCCGCTAGGGGAGGGGGAGCCTGTCAGCCCCGGGCCTGTCACTGCCTGCTGTCCCCCCTGTCACCAGCGAGGCCTCTGAAAAGTTTCCAAAACATGCCCAGACTTGGCTCCAAAGTGGCCAAAAGTCTCCAAGAGACAAGTCGGGAAGAAGGATATGGAAGAGAGGGAGAAAGCCAAGGGACAGGTCAAAGGGAGGCAAGAGAAAAAAGTAGTGCCGGGCTGCAGGACTGAAATGGAGGAATTGAAAGAGGAAAGCCAGGAAGCAGGAGAGTTTGAGAAAAGGAGAGAGGAAAGAAGAGACATGCAGCCAGACGAGGGGTTAGTGAGAGAGGCTGGGACAGAGAACAAGATGAGAAGGAAATAAGGCAAGGCAAGGCAAGGCAAGGCTAGGCCAAACGAGGTTTCCTTGATTTATATTTTCTACCACATTCATCATGAGATGAGGAGGAAAGCCATCAGACCTTATGGATTAGGCCCAAACAAAAGCCCCGGCTACTTGAGACACTTAGACTAAGTCTAAACCACAAAGATCTTACCATAAAGATGGTTTTTATACTGTACTTTCACAATCAGCTGGCAGTACAAAAGAACAAGCGGCAGATGTACTTAGGCTGAGTCATGGTGGCTTGGTGCAGAGACCATGCATATCATGGGAATATTTCAGCATTTCTGCTCTGGTTTTCAGTGTATTACACCAAAACACCCACCTGATGACATCATTTCAAGAGCAAAGCAGCAATTTGCAAAATTCAACTTCTTTGGGGAACTGAGCAATTGCTGAGCTGACAGCAAGTCCTGCTGGGTCCCTGTCACCTGCAGAGTGCCCGCATCCTCACCACAGTAGCGGGCATTGTGACAAAGGTTCTATGTCAGCTGGGTGTGGCAGCCGAGCGCCCGCTAGGGGAGGGCGAGCCTATCAGCCCCGGGCCTGTCACTGCCTGCTGTCCCTCCTGTCACCAGCGAAGCCTCTGAAAAGTTTCCAAAACATGCCCAGACTTGGCTCCAAAGTGGCCAAAAGTCTCCAAGAGACAAGTCGGGAAGAAGGATATGGAAGAGAGGGAGAAAGCCAAGGGAGCAGGCCAAAGGGAGGCAAGAGGAAAAAGTAGTGCCGGGCTGCAGGACTGAAATGGAGGAATTGAAAGACGAAAGCCAGGAAGCAGGAGAGTTTGAGAAAAGGAGAGAGGAAAGAAGAGACATGCAGCCAGACGAGGGGTTAGTGAGAGAGGCTGGGACAGAGAACAGGATGAGAAGGAAATAAGGCAAGGCAAGGCAAGGCTAGGCCAAAGGACGTTTCTTTGATTTATATTTTCTACCACATTCATCTTGAGATGAGGAGGAAAGGCATGAGAACATACGGATTAGGCCCAAACAAAAGCCCCGGCTACTTGAGACACTTAGACTAAGCCTAAACCAGAAAGATCTCTCCATAAAGATGGTTTTTATACTGTACTTCCACAATCAGCTGTCAGTACAAAAGAACAAGTGGCAGACATACTTAGGCTGAGTCATGGTGGTTTGGTGCAGAGACCATGCATATCATGGGAATATTTCAGCATTTCTGCTCTGGTTTTCAGTGTATTACACCAAAACACCCACCTGATGACATCATTTCAAGAGCAAAAGCAGCAATTTGCAGAATTCAGCTTCTTTGGGGAACTGAGCAATTGCTGAGCTGACAGCAAGTCCTGCTGGGTCCCTGTCACCTGCAGAGTGCCCACATCCTCACCACGGTAGCGGGCATTGTGACAAAGGTTCTATGTCAGCTGGGTGTGGCATCCGAGCGCCTGCTAGGGGAGGGGGAGCCTGTCAGCCCCGGGCCTGTCACTGCCTGCTGTCCCCCGCGTCACCAGCGAGGCCTCTGAAAAGTTTCCAAAACATGCCCAGACTTGGGTCCAAAGTGGCCAAAAGTCTCCAAGAGACAATTCGGGAAGAAGGATATGGAAGAGAGGGAGAAAGCCAAGGGACAGGTCAAAGGGAGGCAAGAGAAAAAAGTAGTGTCGGGCTGCAGGACTGAAATGGAGGAATTGAAAGACGAAAGCCAGGAAGCAGGAGAGTTTGAGAAAAGGAGAGAGGAAAGAAGAGACATGCAGCCAGACGAGAGCTTAGTGAGAGAGGCTGGGACAGAGAACAGGATGAGAAGGAAATAAGGTAAGGCAAGGCAAGGCAAGGCTAGGCCAAACGAGGTTTCCTTGATTTATATTTTCTACCACATTCATCTTGAGATGAGGAGGAAAGCCATCAGACCTTATGGATTAGGCCCAAACAAAAGCCCCGGCTACTTGAGACACTTAGACTAAGTCTAAACCACAAAGATCTTACCATAAAGATGGTTTTTATACTGTACTTTCATAATCAGCTGGCAGTACAAAAGAACAAGCGGCAGATGTACTTAGGCTGGGTCATGGTGGTTTGGTGCAGAGACCATGCATATCATGGGGATATTTCAGCATTTCTGCTCTGGTTTTCAGTGTATTACACCAAAACACCCACCTGATGACATCATTTCAAGAGCAAAGCAGCAATTTGCAAAATTCAACTTCTTTGGGGAACTGAGCAATTGCTGAGCTGACAGCAAGTCCTGCTGGGTCCCTGTCACCTGCAGAGTGCCCGCATCCTCACCACGGTAGCGGGCATTGTGACAAAGGTTCTATGTCAGCTGGGTGTGGCAGCCGAGCGCCAGCTAGGGGAGGGGGAGCCTGTCAGCCCCGGGCCTGTCACTGCCTGCTGTGCCCCGTGTCACCAGCGAGGCCTCTGAAAAGTTTCCAAAACATGCCCAGACTTGGGTCCAAAGTGGCCAAAAGTCTCCAAGAGACAAGTCGGGAAGAAGGATATGGAAGAGAGGGAGAAAGCCAAGGGAGCAGGTCAAAGGGAGGCAAGAGAAAAAAGTAGTGCCGGGCTGCAGGACTGAAATGGAGGAATTGAAAGACGAAAGCCAGGAAGCAGGAGAGTTTGAGAAAAGGAGAGAGGAAAGAAGAGACATGCAGCCAGGCGAGGGCTTAGTGAGAGAGGCTGGGACAGAGAACAGGATGAGAAGGAAATAAGGCAAGGCAAGGCAAGGCTAGGCCAAAGGACGTTTCTTTGATTTATATTTTCTACCACATTCATCTTGAGATGAGAGGAAAGCCATCAGACGTTATGGATTAGGCCCAAACAAAGCCCCGGCTACTTGAGACACTTAGACTAAGCCTAAACCAGAAAGATCTCTCCATAAAGATGGTTTTTATACTGTACTTCCACAATCAGCTGGCAGTACAAAAGAACAAGCGGCAGACATACTTAGGCTGAGTCATGGTGGTTTGGTGCAGAGACCATGCATATCATGGGAATATTTCAGCATTTCTGCTCTGGTTTTCAGTGTATTACACCAAAACACCCACCTGATGACATCATTTCAAGAGCAAAAGCAGCAATTTGCAGAATTCAGCTTCTTTGGGGAACTGAGCAATTGCTGAGCTGACAGCAAGTCCTGCTGGGTCCCTGTCACCTGCAGAGTGCCCGCATCCTCACCACGGTAGCGGGCATTGTGACAAAGGTTCTATGTCAGCTGGGTGTGGCAGCCGAGCGCCCGCTAGGGGAGGGGGAGCCTGTCAGCCCCGGGCCTGTCACTGCCTGCTGTCGCCCGTGTCTCCAGCGAGGCCTCTGAAAAGTTTCCAAAACATGCCCAGACTTGGGTCCAAAGTGACCAAAAGTCTCCAAGAGACAAGTCGGGAAGAAGGATATGGAAGAGAGGGAGAAAGCCAAGGGAGCAGGCCAAAGGGAGGCAAGAGAAAAAAGTAGTGCCGGGCTGCAGGACTGAAATGGAGGAATTGAAAGAGGAAAGCCAGGAAGCAGGAGAGTTTGAGAAAAGGAGAGAGGAAAGAAGAGACATGCAGCCAGACGAGGGGTTAGTGAGAGAGGCTGGGACAGAGAACAGGATGAGAAGGAAATAAGGCAAGGCAAGGCAAGGCAAGGCTAGGCCAAACGAGGTTTCCTTGATTTATATTTTCTACCACATTCATCTTGAGATGAGGAGGAAAGCCATCAGACCTTATGGATTAGGCCCAAACAAAAGCCCCGGCTACTTGAGACACTTAGACTAAGTCTAAACCACAAAGATCTCTCCATAAAGATGGTTTTTACACTGTACTTCCACAATCAGCTGGCAGTACAAAAGAACAAGCGGCAGATGTACTTAGGCTGAGTCATGGTGGTTTGGTGCAGAGACCATGCATATCATGGGAATATTTCAGCATTTCTGCTCTGGTTTTCAGTGTATTACACCAAAACCCCCACCTGATGACATCATTTCAAAAGCAAAGCAGCAATTTGCAAAATTCAACTTCTTTGGGGAACTGAGCAATTGCTGAGCTGACAGCAAGTCCTGCTGGGTCCCTGTCACCTGCAGAGTGCCCGCATCCTCACCACGGTAGCGGGCATTGTGACAAAGGTTCTATGTCAGCTGGGTGTGGCAGCCGAGCACCCGCTAGGGGAGGGGGAGCCTGTCAGCCCCGAGCCTGTCACTGCCTGCTGTCGCCCCTGTCACCAGCGAGGCCTCTGAAAAGCTTCCAAAACATGCCCAGACTTGGGTCCAAATTGGCCAAAAGTCTCCAAGAGACAAGTCGGGAAGAAGGATATGGAAGAGAGGGAGAAAGCCAAGGGAGCAGGCCAAAGGGAGGCAAGAGAAAAAAGTAGTGCCGGGCTGCAGGACTGAAATGGAGGAATTGAAAGACGAAAGCCAGGAAGCAGGAGAGTTTGAGAAAAGGAGAGAGGAAAGAAGAGACATGCAGCCAGACGAGGGCTTAGTGAGAGAGGCTGGGACAGAGAACAGGATGAGAAGGAAATAAGGCAAGGCAAGGCTAGGCCAAAGGACGTTTCTTTGATTTATATTTTCTACCACATTCATCTTGAGATGAGGAGGAAAGCCATCAGACCTTATGGATTAGGCCCAAACAAAAGCCCCGGCTACTTGAGACACTTAGACTAAGTCTAAACCACAAAGATCTCTCCATAAAGATGGTTTTTACACTGTACTTCCACAATCAGCTGGCAGTACAAAAGAACAAGCGGCAGACATACTTAGGCTGAGACATGGTGGTTTGGTGCAGAGACCATGCATATCATGGGAATATTTCAGCATTTCTGCTCTGGTTTTCAGTGTATTACACCAAAACACCCACCTGATGACATCATTTCAAGAGCAAAGCAGCAATTTGCAAAATTCAACTTCTTTGGGGAACTGAGCAATTGCTGAGCTGACAGCAAGTCCTGCTGGGTCCCTGTCACCTGCAGAGTGCCCGCATCCTCACCACAGTAGCGGGCATTGTGACAAAGGTTCTATGTCAGCTGGGTATGGCAGCCAAACGCCTGCTAGGGGAGGGGGAGCCTGTCAGCCCCGGGCCTGTCACTGCCTGCTGTCCCCCCTGTCACCAGCGAGGCCTCTGAAAAGTTTCCAAAACATGCCCAGACTTGGGTCCAAAGTGGCCAAAAGTCTCCAAGAGACAAGTCGGGAAGAAGGATATGGAAGAGAGGGAGAAAGCCAAGGGAGCAGGCCAAAGGGAGGCAAGAGGAAAAAGTAGTGCCGGGCTGCAGGACTGAAATGGAGGAATTGAAAGACGAAAGCCAGGAAGCAGGAGAGTTTGAGAAAAGGAGAGAGGGAAGAAGAGACATGCAGCCAGACGAGGGCTTAGTGAGAGAGGCTGGGACAGAGAACAGGATGAGAAGGAAATAAGGCAAGGCAAGGAAAGGCTAGGCCAAAGGACGTTTCTTTGATTTATATTTTCTACCACATTCATCTTGAGATGAGAGGAAAGCCATCAGACGTTATGGATTAGGCCCAAACAAAAGCCCCGGCTACTTGAGACACTTAGACTAAGCCTAAACCAGAAAGATCTCTCCATAAAGATGGTTTTTATACTGTACTTCCACAGTCAGTTGGCAGTACAAAAGAACAAGCGGCAGACATACTTAGGCTGAGTCTTGGTGGTTTGGTGAAGAGACCTTGCTTATCATCGGAATATTTCAGCATTTCTGCTCTGGTTTTCAGTGTATTACACCAAAACCCCCACCTGATGACATCATTTCAAGAGCAAAAGCAGCAATTTGCAGAATTCAGCTTCTTTGGGGAACTGAGCAATTGCTGAGCTGACAGCAAGTCCTGCTGGGTCCCTGTCACCTGCAGAGTGCCCGCATCCTCACCACGGTAGCGGGCATTGTGACAAAGGTTCTACGTCAGCTGGGTGTGGCAGCCGAGCGCCCGCTAGGGGAGGGGGAGCCTGTCAGCCCCGGGCCTGTCACTGCCTGCTGTCCCCCCTGTCACCAGCGAGGCCTCTGAAAAGTTTCCAAAACATGCCCAGACTTGGGTCCAAAGTGGCCAAAAGTCTCCAAGAGACAAGTCGGGAAGAAGGATATGGAAGAGAGGGAGAAAGCCAAGGGAGCAGGCCAAAGGGAGGCAAGAGAAAAAAGTAGTGCCAGGCTGCAGGACTGAAATGGAGGAATTGAAAGACGAAAGCCAGGAAGCAGGAGAGTTTGAGAAAAGGAGAGAGGAAAGAAGAGACATGCAGCCAGACGAGAGCTTAGTGAGAGAGGCTGGGACAGAGAACAGGATGAGAAGGAAATAAGGTAAGGCAAGGCAAGGCAAGGCTAGGCCAAACGAGGTTTCCTTGATTTATATTTTCTACCACATTCATCTTGAGATGAGGAGGAAAGCCATCAGACCTTATGGATTAGGCCCAAACAAAAGCCCCGGCTACTTGAGACACTTAGACTAAGTCTAAACCACAAAGATCTTACCATAAAGATGTTTTTTATACTGTACTTTCATAATCAGCTGGCAGTACAAAAGAACAAGCGGCAGATGTACTTAGGCTGAGTCATGGTGGTTTGGTGCAGAGACCATGCATATCATGGGAATATTTCAGCATTTCTGCTCTGGTTTTCAGTGTATTACACCAAAACCCCCACCTGATGACATCATTTCAAAAGCAAAGCAGCAATTTGCAAAATTCAACTTCTTTGGGGAACTGAGCAATTGCTGAGCTGACAGCAAGTCCTGCTGGGTCCCTGTCACCTGCAGAGTGCCCGCATCCTCACCACGGTAGCGGGCATTGTGACAAAGGTTCTATGTCAGCTGGGTGTGGCAGCCGAGCACCCGCTAGGGGAGGGGGAGCCTGTCAGCCCCGAGCCTGTCACTGCCTGCTGTCGCCCCTGTCACCAGCGAGGCCTCTGAAAAGCTTCCAAAACATGCCCAGACTTGGGTCCAAATTGGCCAAAAGTCTCCAAGAGACAAGTCGGGAAGAAGGATATGGAAGAGAGGGAGAAAGCCAAGGGAGCAGGCCAAAGGGAGGCAAGAGAAAAAAGTAGTGCCGGGCTGCAGGACTGAAATGGAGGAATTGAAAGACGAAAGCCAGGAAGCAGGAGAGTTTGAGAAAAGGAGAGAGGAAAGAAGAGACATGCAGCCAGACGAGGGCTTAGTGAGAGAGGCTGGGACAGAGAACAGGATGAGAAGGAAATAAGGCAAGGCAAGGCTAGGCCAAAGGACGTTTCTTTGATTTATATTTTCTACCACATTCATCTTGAGATGAGAGGAAAGCCATCAGACCATATGGATTAGGCCCAAACAAAAGCCCCGGCTACTTGAGACACTTAGACTAAGCCTAAACCAGAAAGATCTCTCCATAAAGATGGTTTTTATACTGTACTTCCACAATCAGCTGGCAGTACAAAAGAACAAGCGGCACACATACTTAGGCTGAGTCATGGTGGTTTGGTGCAGAGACCATGCATATCATGGGAATATTTCAGCATTTCTGCTCTGGTTTTCAGTGTATTACACCAAAACACCCACCTGATGACATCATTTCAAGAGCAAAGCAGCAATTTGCAAAATTCAACTTCTTTGGGGAACTGAGCAATTGCTGAGCTGACAGCAAGTCCTGCTGGGTCCCTGTCACCTGCAGAGTGCCCGCATCCTCACCACAGTAGCGGGCATTGTGACAAAGGTTCTATGTCAGCTGGGTATGGCAGCCGAACGCCTGCTAGGGGAGGGGGAGCCTGTCAGCCCCGGGCCTGTCACTGCCTGCTGTCCCCCCTGTCAGCAGCGAGGCCTCTGAAAAGTTTCCAAAACATCCCCAGACTTGGCTCCAAAGTGGCCAAAAGTCTCCAAGAGACAAGTCGGGAAAAGGATATGGAAGAGAGGGAGAAAGCCAAGGGAGCAGGCCAAAGGGAGGCAAGAGAAAACAGTAGTGCCGGGCTGCAGGACTGAAATGGAGGAATTGAAAGACGAAAGCCAGGAAGCAGGAGAGTTTGAGAAAAGGAGAGAGGAAAGAAGAGACATGCAGCCAGACGAGGGGTTAGTGAGAGAGGCTGGGACAGAGAACAGGATGAGAAGGAAATAAGGCAAGGCAAGGCAAGGCTAGGCCAAACGAGGTTTCCTTGATTTATATTTTCTACCACATTCATCTTGAGATGAGGAGGAAAGCCATCAGACCTTATGGATTAGGCCCAAACAAAAGCCCCGGCTACTTGAGACACTTAGACTAAGCCTAAACCAGAAAGATCTCTCCATAAAGATGGTTTTTATACTGTACTTCCACAATCAGCTGGCAGTACAAAAGAACAAGCGGCAGACATACTTAGGCTGAGACATGGTGGTTTGGTGCAGAGACCATGCATATCATGGGAGTAGTTCAGCATTTCTGCTCTGGTTTTCAGTGTATTACACCAAAACCCCCACCTGATGACATCATTTCAAGAGCAAAAGCAGCAATTTGCAGAATTCAGCTTCTTTGGGGAACTGAGCAATTGCTGAGCTGACAGCAAGTCCTGCTGGGTCCCTGTCACCTGCAGAGTGCCCGCATCCTCACCACGGTAGCGGGCATTGTGACAAAGGTTCTACGTCAGCTGGGTGTGGCAGCCGAGCGCCCGCTAGGGGAGGGGGAGCCTGTCAGCCCCGGGCCTGTCACTGCCTGCTGTCCCCCCTGTCACCAGCGAGGCCTCTGAAAAGTTTCCAAAACATGCCCAGACTTGGCTCCAAAGTGGCCAAAAGTCTCCAAGAGACAAGTCGGGAAGAAGAATATGGAAGAGAGGGAGAAAGCCAAGGGAGCAGGCCAAAGGGAGGCAAGAGGAAAAAGTAGTGCCGGGTGCAGGACTGAAATGGAGGAATTGAAAAACGAAAGCCAGGAAGCAGGAGAGTTTGAGAAAAGGAGACAGGAAAGAAGAGACATGCAGCCAGACGAGGGCTTAGTGAGAGAGGCTGGGACAGAGAACAGGATGAGAAGGAAATAAGGCAAGGCAAGGCAAGGCAAGGCTAGGCCTAACGAGGTTTCCTTGATTTATATTTTCTACCACATTCATCTTGAGATGAGGAGGAAAGCCATCAGACCTTATGGATTAGGCCCAAACAAAAGCCCCGGCTACTTGAGACACTTAGACTAAGTCTAAACCACAAAGATCTTACCATAAAGATGGTTTTTATACTGTACTTTCACAATCAGCTGGCAGTACAAAAGAACAAGCGGCAGATGTACTTAGGCTGAGTCATGGTGGCTTGGTGCAGAGACCATGCATATCATGGGAATATTTCAGCATTTCTGCTCTGGTTTTCAGTGTATTACACCAAAACACCCACCTGATGACATCATTTCAAGAGCAAAGCAGCAATTTGCAAAATTCAACTTCTTTGGGGAACTGAGCAATTGCTGAGCTGACAGCAAGTCCTGCTGGGTCCCTGTCACCTGCAGAGTGCCCGCATCCTCACCACAGTAGCGGGCATTGTGACAAAGGTTCTATGTCAGCTGGGTGTGGCAGCCGAGCGCCCGCTAGGGGAGGGGGAGCCTGTCAGCCCCGGGCCTGTCACTGCCTGCTGTCCCCCCTGTCACCAGCGAGGCCTCTGAAAAGTTTCCAAAACATGCCCAGACTTGGGTCCAAAGTGGCCAAAAGTCTCCAAGAGACAAGTCGGGAAGAAGGATATGGAAGAGAGGGAGAAAGCCAAGGGAGCAGGCCAAAGGGAGGCAAGAGAAAAAAGTAGTGCCGGGCTGCAGGACTGAAATGGAGGAATTGAAAGACGAAAGCCAGGAAGCAGGAGAGTTTGAGAAAAGGAGAGAGGAAAGAAGAGACATGCAGCCAGACGAGGGCTTAGTGAGAGAGGCTGGGACAGAGAACAGGATGAGAAGGAAATAAGGCAAGGCAAGGCAAGGCTAGGCCAAAGGACGTTTCTTTGATTTATATTTTCTACCACATTCATCTTGAGATGAGAGGAAAGCCATCAGACGTTATGGATTAGGCCCAAACAAAAGCCCCGGCTACTTGAGACACTTAGACTAAGCCTAAACCAGAAAGATCTCTCCATAAAGATGGTTTTTATACTGTACTTCCACAATCAGCTGGCAGTATAAAAGAACAAGCGGCAGACATACTTAGGCTGAGTCATGGTGGTTTGGTGCAGAGACCATGCTTATCATGGGAATATTTCAGCATTTCTGCTCTGGTTTTCAGTGTATTACACCAAAACACCCACCTGATGACATCATTCAAGAGCAAAAGCAGCAATTTGCAGAATTCAGCTTCTTTGGGGAACTGAGCAATTGCTGAGCTGACAGCAAGTCCTGCTGGGTCCCTGTCACCTGCAGAGTGCCCGCATCCTCACCACGGTAGCGGGCATTGTGACAAAGGTTCTATGTCAGCTGGGTGTGGCAGCGGAGCGCCCGCTAGGGGAGGGGGAGCCTGTCAGCCCTGGGCCTGTCACTGCCTGCTGTCCCCCTGTCAGCAGCGAGGCCTCTGAAAAGTTTCCAAAACATCCCCAGACTTGGGTCCAAAGTGGCCAAAAGTCTCCAAGAGACAAGTCGGGAAGAAGGATATGGAAGAGAGGGAGAAAGCCAAGGGAGCAGGCCAAAGGGAGGCAAGAGGAAAAAGTAGTGCCGGGCTGCAGGACTGAAATGGAGGAATTGAAAGACGAAAGCCAGGAAGCAAGAGAGTTTGAGAAAAGGAGAGAGGAAAGAAGAGACATGCAGCCAGACGAGGGCTTAGTGAGAGAGGCTGGGACAGAGAACAGGATGAGAAGGAAATAAGGCAAGGCAAGGCAAGGCTAGGCCAAAGGACGTTTCTTTGATTTATATTTTCTACCACATTCATCTTGAGATGAGAGGAAAGCCATCAGACCTTATGGATTAGGCCCAAACAAAAGCCCCGGCTACTTGAGACACTTAGACTAAGCCTAAACCAGAAAGATCTCTCCATAAAGATGGTTTTTATACTGTACTTCCACAATCAGCTGGCAGTACAAAAGAACAAGCGGCAGACATACTTAGGCTGAGACATGGTGGTTTGGTGCAGAGACCATGCATATCATGGGAATATTTCAGCATTTCTGCTCTGGTTTTCAGTGTATTACACCAAAACACCCACCTGATGACATCATTTCAAGAGCAAAAGCAGCAATTTGCAGAATTCAGCTTCTTAGGGGAACTGAGCAATTGCTGAGCTGACAGGAAGTCCTGCTGGGTCCCTGTCACCTGCAGAGTGCCCGCATCCTCACCACGGTAGCGGGCATTGTGACAAAGGTTCTATGTCAGCTGGGTGTGGCAGCCGAGCGCCCGCTAGGGGAGGGGGAGCCTGTCATCCCCGGGCCTGTCACTGCCTGCTGTCCCCCCTGTCACCAGCGAGGCCTCTGAAAAGTTTCCAAAACATGCCCAGACTTGGGTCCAAAGTGGCCAAAAATCTCCAAGAGACAAGTCGGGAAGAAGGATATGGAACAGAGGGTAAAGCCAAGGGAGCAGGCCCAAGGGAGGCAAGAGGAAAAAGTAGTGCCGGGCTGCAGGAATGAAATGGAGGAATTGAAAGACGAACGCTAGGAAGCAGGAGAGTTTGAGAAAAGGAGAGAGGAAAGAAGAGACATGCAGCCAGAGGAGGGCTTAGTGAGAGAGGCTGGGACAGAGAACAGGATGAGAAGGAAATAAGGCAAGGCAAGGCTAGGCCAAAGGACGTTTCTTTGATTTATATTTTCTACCACATTCATCTTGAGATGAGAGGAAAGCCATCAGATGTTATGGATTAGGTCCAAACAAAAGCCCCGGCTACTTGAGACACTTAGACTAAGCCTAAACCAGAAAGATCTCTCCATAAAGATGGTTTTTATACTGTACTTCCACAATCAGCTGGCAGTACAAAAGAACAAGCGGCAGACATACTTAGGCTGAGTCATGGTGGTTTGGTGCAGAGACCATGCATATCATGGGAATATTTCAGCATTTCTTCTCTGGTTTTCAGTGTATTACACCAAAACACCCACCTGATGACATCATTTCAAGAGCAAAAGCAGCAATTTGCAGAATTCAGCTTCTTTGGGGAACTGAGCAATTGCTGAGCTGACAGCAAGTCCTGCTGGGTCCCTGTCACCTGCAGAGTGCCCGCATCCTCACCACGGTAGCGGGCATTGTGACAAAGGTTCTATGTCAGCTGGGTGTGGCAGCCGAGCGCCCGCTAGGGGAGGGGGAGCCTGTCAGCCCCGGGCCTGTAACTGCCTGCTGTCCCCCGTGTCACCAGCGAGGCCTCTGAAAAGTTTCCAAAACATCCCCAGACTTGGGTGCAAAGTGGCCAAAAGTCTCCAAGAGACAAGTCGGGAAGAAGGATATGGAAGAGAGGGAGAAAGCCAAGGGAGCAGGCCAAAGGGAGGCAAGAGGAAAAAGTAGTGCTGGGCTGCAGGAATGAAATGGAGGAATTGAAAGAGGAAAGCCAGGAAGCAGGAGAGTTTGAGAAAAGGAGAGAGGAAAGAAGAGACATGCAGCCAGACGAGGGCTTAGTGAGAAAGGCTGGGACAGAGAACAGGATGAGAAGGAAATAAGGCAAGGCAAGGCAAGGCTAGGCCAAACGAGGTTTCCTTGATTTATATTTTCTACCACATTCATCTTGAGATGAGAGGAAAGCCATCAGACGTTATGGATTAGGCCCAAACAAAAGCCCCGGCTACTTGAGACACTTAGACTAAGTCTAAACCACAAAGATCTCTCCATAAAGATGGTTTTTATACTGTACTTTGACAATCAGCTGGCAGTACAAAAGAACAAGCGGCAGATGTACTTAGGCTGAGTCATGGTGGCTTGGTGCAGAGACCATGCATATCATGGGAATATTTCAGCATTTTTGCTCTGGTTTTCAGTGTATTACACCAAAACACCCACCTGATGACATCATTTCAAGAGCAAAGCAGCAATTTGCAAAATTCAACTTCTTTGGGGAACTGAGCATTTGCTGAGCTGACACCAAGTCCTGCTGGGTCCCTGTCACCTGCAGAGTGCCCGCATCCTCACCACAGTAGCGGGCATTGTGACAAAGGTTCTATGTCAGCTGGGTGTGGCAGCCGAGCGCCCGCTAGGGGAGGGGGAGCCTGTCAGCCCCGGGCCTGTCACTGCCTGCTGTCCACCCTGCCACCAGCGAGGCCTCTGAAAAGTTTCCAAAACATGCCCAGACTTGGGTCCAAAGTGGCCAAAAGTCTCCAAGAGACAAGTCGGGAAGAAGGATATGGAAGAGAGGGAGAAAGCCAAGGGAGCAGGCCAAAGGGAGGCAAGAGAAAAAAGTAGTGCCGGGCTGCAGGAATGAAATGGAGGAATTGAAAGACGAAAGCCAGGAAGCAGGAGAGTTTGAGAAAAGGAGAGAGGAAAGAAGAGACATGCAGCCAGACGAGGGCTTAGTGAGAGAGGCTGGGACAGAGAACAGGATGAGAAGGAAATAAGGCTAGGCAAGGCAAGGCTAGGCCAAAGGACGTTTCTTTGATTTATATTTTCTACCACATTCATCTTGAGATGAGAGGAAAGCCATCAGACGTTATGGATTAGGCCCAAACAAAAGCCCCTGCTACTTGAGACACTTAGACTAAGCCTAAACCAGAAAGATCTCTCCATAAAGATGGTTTTTATACTGTACTTCCACAATCAGCTGGCAGTACAAAAGAACAAGCGGCAGACATACTTAGGCTGAGTCATGGTGGTTTGGTGCAGAGACCATGCATATCATGGGAATATTTGAGCATTTCTGCTCTGGTTTTCAGTGTATTACACCAAAACACCCACCTGATGACATCATTTCAAGAGCAAAAGCAGCAATTTGCAGAATTCAGCTTCTTAGGGGAACTGAGCAATTGCTGAGCTGACAGCAAGTCCTGCTGGGTCCCTGTCACCTGCAGAGTGCCCGCATCCTCACCACGGTAGCGGGCATTGTGACAAAGGTTCTACGTCAGCTGGGTGTGGCAGCCGAGCGCCCGCTAGGGGAGGGGGAGCCTGTCAGCCCCGGGCCTGTCACTGCCTGCTGTCCCCCCTGTCACCAGCGAGGCCTCTGAAAAGTTTCCAAAACATGCCCAGACTTGGCTCCAAAGTGGCCAAAAGTCTCCAAGAGACAAGTCGGAAAGAAGGATATGGAAGAGAGGGAGAAAGCCAAGGGAGCAGGCCAAAGGGAGGCAAGAGGAAAAAGTAGTGCGGGGCTGCAGGACTGAAATGGAGGAATTGAAAGACGAAAGCCAGGAAGCAGGAGAGTTTGAGAAAAGGAGAGAGGAAAGAAGAGACATGCAGCCAGACGAGGGCTTAGTGAGAGAGGCTGGGACAGAGAACAGGATGAGAAGGAAATAAGGCAAGGCAAGGCAAGGCAAGGCTAGGCCAAACGAGGTTTCCTTGATTTATATTTTCTACCACATTCATCTTGAGATGAGGAGGAAAGCCATCAGACGTTATGGATTAGGCCCAAACAAAAGCCCCGGCTACTTGAGACACTTAGACTAAGTCTAAACCACAAAGATCTTACCATAAAGATGGTTTTTATACTGTACTTTCACAATCAGCTGGCAGTACAAAAGAACAAGCGGCAGATGTACTTAGGCTGAGACATGATGGTTTGGTGCAGAGACCATGCATATCGTGGGAATATTTCAGCATTTCTGCTCTGGTTTTCAGTGTATTACACCAAAACACCCACCTGATGACATCATATCAAGAGCAAAGCAGCAATTTGCAAAATTCAACTTCTTTGGGGAACTGAGCAATTGCTGAGCTGACAGCAAGTCCTGCTGGGTCCCTGTCACCTGCAGAGTGCCCGCATCCTCACCACGGTAGCGGGCATTGTGACAAAGGTTCTATGTCAGCTGGGTGTGGCAGCCGAGCGCCCGCTAGGGGAGGGGGAGCCTGTCAGCCCCGGGCCTGTAACTGCCTGCTGTCCCCCGTGTCACCAGCGAGGCCTCTGAAAAGTTTCCAAAACATCCCCAGACTTGGGTGCAAAGTGGCCAAAAGTCTCCAAGAGACAAGTCGGGAAGAAGGATATGGAAGAGAGGGAGAAAGCCAAGGGAGCAGGCCAAAGGGAGGCAAGAGGAAAAAGTAGTGCCGGGCTGCAGGAATGAAATGGAGGAATTGAAAGAGGAAAGCCAGGAAGCAGGAGAGTTTGAGAAAAGGAGAGAGGAAAGAAGAGACATGCAGCCAGACGAGGGCTTAGTGAGAAAGGCTGGGACAGAGAACAGGATGAGAAGGAAATAAGGTAAGGCAAGGCAAGGCTAGGCCAAACGAGGTTTCCTTGATTTATATTTTCTACCACATTCATCTTGAGATGAGAGGAAAGCCATCAGACGTTATGGATTAGGCCCAAACAAAAGCCCCGGCTACTTGAGACACTTAGACTAAGTCTAAACCACAAAGATCTCTCCATAAAGATGGTTTTTATACTGTACTTTCACAATCAGCTGGCAGTACAAAAGAACAAGCGGCAGATGTACTTAGGCTGAGTCATGGTGGCTTGGTGCAGAGACCATGCATATCATGGGAATATTTCAGCATTTTTGCTCTGGTTTTCAGTGTATTACACCAAAACACCCACCTGATGACATCATTTCAAGAGCAAAGCAGCAATTTGCAAAATTCAACTTCTTTGGGGAACTGAGCATTTGCTGAGCTGACACCAAGTCCTGCTGGGTCCCTGTCACCTGCAGAGTGCCCGCATCCTCACCACAGTAGCGGGCATTGTGACAAAGGTTCTATGTCAGCTGGGTGTGGCAGCCGAGCGCCCGCTAGGGGAGGGGGAGCCTGTCAGCCCCGGGCCTGTCACTGCCTGCTGTCCACCCTGCCACCAGCGAGGCCTCTGAAAAGTTTCCAAAACATGCCCAGACTTGGCTCCAAAGTGGCCAAAAGTCTCCAAGAGACAAGTCGGGAAGAAGGATATGGAAGAGAGGGAGAAAGCCAAGGGAGCAGGCCAAAGGGAGGCAAGAGAAAAAAGTAGTGCCGGGCTGCAGGAATGAAATGGAGGAATTGAAAGACGAAAGCCAGGAAGCAGGAGAGTTTGAGAAAAGGAGAGAGGAAAGAAGAGACATGCAGCCAGACGAGGGCTTAGTGAGAGAGGCTGGGACAGAGAACAGGATGAGAAGGAAATAAGGCTAGGCAAGGCAAGGCTAGGCCAAAGGACGTTTCTTTGATTTATATTTTCTACCACATTCATCTTGAGATGAGAGGAAAGCCATCAGACGTTATGGATTAGGCCCAAACAAAAGCCCCGGCTACTTGAGACACTTAGACTAAGTCTAAATCACAAAGATCTTACCATAAAGATGGTTTTTATACTGTACTTTCACAATCAGCTGGCAGTACAAAAGAACAAGCGGCAGATGTACTTAGGCTGAGACATGATGGTTTGGTGCAGAGACCATGCATATCGTGGGAATATTTCAGCATTTCTGCTCTGGTTTTCAGTGTATTACACCAAAACACCCACCTGATGACATCATATCAAGAGCAAAGCAGCAATTTGCAAAATTCAACTTCTTTGGGGAACTGAGCAATTGCTGAGCTGACAGCAAGTCCTGCTGGGTCCCTGTCACCTGCAGAGTGCCCGCATCCTCACCACAGTAGCGGGCATTGTGACAAAGGTTCTACGTCAGCTGGGTATGGCAGCCGAACGCCCGCTAGGGGAGGGGGAGCCTGTCAGCCCCGGGCCTGTCACTGCCTGCTGTCCCCCCTGTCACCAGCGAGGCCTCTGAAAAGTTTCCAAAACATCCCCAGACTTGGCTCCAAAGTGGCCAAAAGTCTCCAAGAGACAAGTCGGGAAGAAGGATATGGAAGAGAGGGAGAAAGCCAAGGGAGCAGGCCCAAGGGAGGCAAGAGGAAAAAGTAGTGCCGGGCTGCAGGACTGAAATGGAGGAATTGAAAGAGGAAAGCCAGGAAGCAGGAGAGTTTGAGAAAAGGAGAGAGGAAAAAAGAGACATGCAGCCAGACGAGGGCTTAGTGAGAGAGGCTGGGACAGAGAACAGGATGAGAAGGAAATAAGGCAAGGCAAGGCAAGGCTAGGCCAAACGAGGTTTCCTTGATTTATATTTTCTACCACATTCATCTTGAGATGAGGAGGAAAGCCATCAGACCTTATGGATTAGGCCCAAACAAAAGCCCCGGCTACTTGAGACACTTAGACTAAGCCTAAACCAGAAAGATCTCTCCATAAAGATGGTTTTTATACTGTACTTCCATAATCAGCTGGCAGTACAAAAGAACAAGCGGCAGACATACTTAGGCTGAGTCATAGTGGTTTGGTGCAGAGACCATGCTTATCATGGGAATATTTCAGCATTTCTGCTCTGGTTTTCAGTGTATTACACCAAAACACCCACCTGATGACATCATTTCAAGAGCAAAAGCAGCAATTTGCAGAATTCAGCTTCTTAGGGGAACTGAGCAATTGCTGAGCTGACAGCAAGTCCTGCTGGGTCCCTGTCACCTGCAGAGTGCCCGCATCCTCACCACGGTAGCGGTTATTGTGACAAAGGTTCTACGTCAGCTGGGTGTGGCAGCGGAGCGCCCACTAGGGGAGGGGGAGCCTGTCAGCCCTGGGCCTGTCACTGCCTGCTGTCCCCCTGTCACCAGCGAGGCCTCTGAAAAGTTTCCAAAACATGCCCAGACTTGGGTCCAAAGTGGCCAAAAGTCTCCAAGAGACAAGTCGGAAAGAAGGATATGGAAGAGAGGGAGAAAGCCAAGGGAGCAGGCCAAAGGGAGGCAAGAGGAAAAAGTAGTGCGGGGCTGCAGGACTGAAATGGAGGAATTGAAAGACGAAAGCCAGGAAGCAGGAGAGTTTGAGAAAAGGAGAGAGGAAAGAAGAGACATGCAGCCAGACGAGGGCTTAGTGAGAGAGGCTGGGACAGAGAACAGGATGAGAAGGAAATAAGGCAAGGCAAGGCAAGGCAAGGCTAGGCCAAACGAGGTTTCCTTGATTTATATTTTCTACCACATTCATCTTGAGATGAGGAGGAAAGCCATCAGACGTTATGGATTAGGCCCAAACAAAAGCCCCGGCTACTTGAGACACTTAGACTAAGTCTAAACCACAAAGATCTTACCATAAAGATGGTTTTTATACTGTACTTTCACAATCAGCTGGCAGTACAAAAGAACAAGCGGCAGATGTACTTAGGCTGAGACATGATGGTTTGGTGCAGAGACCATGCATATCGTGGGAATATTTCAGCATTTCTGCTCTGGTTTTCAGTGTATTACACCAAAACACCCACCTGATGACATCATATCAAGAGCAAAGCAGCAATTTGCAAAATTCAACTTCTTTGGGGAACTGAGCAATTGCTGAGCTGACAGCAAGTCCTGCTGGGTCCCTGTCACCTGCAGAGTGCCCGCATCCTCACCACAGTAGCGGGCATTGTGACAAAGGTTCTACGTCAGCTGGGTATGGCAGCCGAACGCCCGCTAGGGGAGGGGGAGCCTGTCAGCCCCGGGCCTGTCACTGCCTGCTGTCCCCGCTGTCACCAGCGAGGCCTCTGAAAAGTTTCCAAAACATCCCCAGACTTGGCTCCAAAGTGGCCAAAAGTCTCCAAGAGACAAGTCGGGAAGAAGGATATGGAAGAGAGGGAGAAAGCCAAGGGAGCAGGCCAAAGGGAGGCAAGAGGAAAAAGTAGTGCCGGGCTGCAGGACTGAAATGGAGGAATTGAAAGACGAAAGCCAGGAAGCAGGAGAGTTTGAGAAAAGGAGAGAGGAAAAAAGAGACATGCAGCCAGACGAGGGCTTAGTGAGAGAGGCTGGGACAGAGAACAGGATGAGAAGGAAATAAGGCAAGGCAAGGCAAGGCTAGGCCAAACGAGGTTTCCTTGATTTATATTTTCTACCACATTCATCTTGAGATGAGGAGGAAAGCCATCAGACCTTATGGATTAGGCCCAAACAAAAGCCCCGGCTACTTGAGACACTTAGACTAAGCCTAAACCAGAAAGATCTCTCCATAAAGATGGTTTTTATACTGTACTTCCATAATCAGCTAGCAGTACAAAAGAACAAGCGGCAGACATACTTAGGCTGAGTCATGGTGGTTTGGTGCAGAGACCATGCTTATCATGGGAATATTTCAGCATTTCTGCTCTCGTTTTCAGTGTATTACACCAAAACACCCACCTGATGACATCATTTCAAGAGCAAAAGCAGCAATTTGCAGAATTCAGCTTCTTTGGGGAACTGAGCAATTGCTGAGCTGACAGCAAGTCCTGCTGGGTCCCTGTCACCTGCAGAGTGCCCGCATCCTCACCACGGTAGCGGGCATTGTGACAAAGGTTCTATGTCAGCTGGGTGTGGCAGCGGAGCGCCCACTAGGGGAGGGGGAGCCTGTCAGCCCTGGGCCTGTCACTGCCTGCTGTCCCCCTGTCACCAGCGAGGCCTCTGAAAAGTTTCCAAAACATCCCCAGACTTGGGTCCAAAGTGGCCAAAAGTCTCCAAGAGACAAGTCGGGAAGAAGGATATGGAAGAGAGGGAGAAAGCCAAGGGAGCAGGCCCAAGGGAGGCAAGAGGAAAAAGTAGTGCCGGGCTGCAGGACTGAAATGGAGGAATTGAAAGACGAAAGCCAGGAAGCAAGAGAGTTTGAGAAAAGGAGAGAGGAAAGAAGAGACATGCAGCCAGACAAGGGCTTAGTGAGAGAGGCTGGGACAGAGAACAGGATGAGAAGGAAATAAGGCAAGGCAAGGCAAGGCTAGGCCAAAGGACGTTTCTTTGATTTATATTTTCTACCACATTCATCTTGAGATGAGAGGAAAGCCATCAGACGTTATGGATTAGGTCCAAACAAAAGCCCCGGCTACTTGAGACACTTAGACTAAGCCTAAACCAGAAAGATCTCTCCATAAAGATGGTTTTTATACTGTACTTCCACAATCAGCTGGCAGTACAAAAGAACAAGCGGCAGACATACTTAGGCTGAGTCATGGTGGTTTGGTGCAGAGACCATGCATATCATGGGAATATTTCAGCATTTCTTCTCTGGTTTTCAGTGTATTACACCAAAACACCCACCTGATGACATCATTTCAAGAGCAAAAGCAGCAATTTGCAGAATTCAGCTTCTTTGGGGAACTGAGCAATTGCTGAGCTGACAGCAAGTCCTGCTGGGTCCCTGTCACCTGCAGAGTGCTTGCATCCTCACCACGGTAGCGGCATTTTGACAAAGGTTCTATGTCAGCTGGGTGTGGCAGACGAGCGCCCGCTAGGGGAGGGGGAGCCTGTCAGCCCCGGGCCTGTCACTGCCTGCTGTCCCCCCTGTCACCAGCGAGGCCTCTGAAAAGTTTCCAAAACATCCCCAGACTTGGGTGCAAAGTGGCCAAAAGTCTCCAAGAGACAAGTCGGGAAGAAGGATATGGAACAGAGGGAGAAAGCCAAGGGAGCAGGCCAAAGGGAGGCAAGAGGAAAAAGTAGTGCCGGGCTGCAGGAATGAAATGAAGGAATTGAAAGACGAAAGCCAGGAAGCAGGAGAGTTTGAGAAAAGGAGAGAGGAAAGAAGAGACATGCAGCCAGACGAGGGGTTAGTGAGAGAGGCTGGGACAGAGAACAGGATGAGAAGGAAATAAGGCAAGGCAAGGCAAGGCTAGGCCAAACGAGGTTTCCTTGATTTATATTTTCTACCACATTCATCTTGAGATGAGGAGGAAAGCCATCAGACCTTATGGATTAGGCCCAAACAAAAGCCCCGGCTACTTGAGACACTTAGACTAAGCCTAAAGCAGAAAGATCTCTCCATAAAGATGGTTTTTATACTGTACTTCCACAATCAGCTGGCAGTACAAAAGAACAAGCGGCAGACATACTTAGGCTGAGACATGGTGGTTTGGTGCAGAGACCATGCATATCATGGGAATATTTCAGCATTTCTGCTCTGGTTTTCAGTGTATTACACCAAAACACCCACCTGATGACATCATTTCAAGAGCAAAAGCAGCAATTTGCAGAATTCAGCTTCTTTGGGGAACTGAGCAATTGCTGAGCTGACAGCAAGTCCTGCTGGGTCCCTGTCACCTGCAGAGTGCCCGCATCCTCACCACGGTAGCGGGCATTGTGACAAAGGTTCTACGTCAGCTGGGTGTGGCAGCCGAGCGCCCGCTAGGGGAGGGGGAGCCTGTCAGCCCCGGGCCTGTCACTGCCTGCTGTCCCCCCTGTCACCAGCGAGGCCTCTGAAAAGTTTCCAAAACATGCCCAGACTTGGGTCCAAAGTGGCCAAAAGTCTCCAAGAGACAAGTCGGGAAGAAGGATATGGAACAGAGGGTAAAGCCAAGGGAGCAGGCCCAAGGGAGGCAAGAGGAAAAAGTAGTGCCGGGCTGCAGGAATGAAATGGAGGAATTGAAAGACGAAAACTAGTAAGCAGGAGAGTTTGAGAAAAGGAGAGAGGAAAGAAGAGACATGCAGCCAGACGAGGGCTTAGTGAGAGAGGCTGGGACAGAGAACAGGATGAGAAGGAAATAAGGCAAGGCAAGGCTAGGCCAAAGGACGTTTCTTTGATTTATATTTTCTACCACATTCATCTTGAGATGAGAGGAAAGCCATCAGATGTTATGGATTAGGTCCAAACAAAAGCCCCGGCTACTTGAGACACTTAAACTAAGCCTAAACCAGAAAGATCTCTCCATAAAGATGGTTTTTATACTGTACTTCCACAATCAGCTGGCAGTACAAAAGAACAAGCGGCAGACATACTTAGGCTGAGTCATGGTGGTTTGGTGCAGAGACCATGCATATCATGGGAATATTTCAGCATTTCTTCTCTGGTTTTCAGTATATTACACCAAAACACCCACCTGATGACATCATTTCAAGAGCAAAAGCAGCAATTTGCAGAATTCAGCTTCTTTGGGGAACTGAGCAATTGCTGAGCTGACAGCAAGTCCTGCTGGGTCCCTGTCACCTGCAGAGTGCCCGCATCCTCACCACGGTAGCGGGCATTGTGACAAAGGTTCTATGTCAGCTGGGTGTGGCAGCCGAGCGCCCGCTAGGGGAGGGGGAGCCTGTCAGCCCCGGGCCTGTCACTGCCTGCTGTCCCCCGTGTCACCAGCGAGGCCTCTGAAAAGTTTCCAAAACATGCCCAGACTTGGGTCCAAAGTGGCCAAAAGTCTCCAAGAGACAAGTCGGGAAGAAGGATATGGAACAGAGGGTAAAGCCAAGGGAGCAGGCCCAAGGGAGGCAAGAGGAAAAAGTAGTGCCGGGCTGCAGGAATGAAATGGAGGAATTGAAAGACGAAAGCTAGGAAGCAGGAGAGTTTGAGAAAAGGAGAGAGGAAAGAAGAGACATGCAGCCAGACGAGGGCTTAGTGAGAGAGGCTGGGACAGAGAACAGGATGAGAAGGAAATAAGGCAAGGCAAGGCTAGGCCAAAGGACGTTTCTTTGATTTATATTTTCTACCACATTCATCTTGAGATGAGAGGAAAGCCATCAGATGTTATGGATTAGGTCCAAACAAAAGCCCCGGCTACTTGAGACACTTAAACTAAGCCTAAACCAGAAAGATCTCTCCATAAAGATGGTTTTTATACTGTACTTCCACAATCAGCTGGCAGTACAAAAGAACAAGCGGCAGACATACTTAGGCTGAGTCATGGTGGTTTGGTGCAGAGACCATGCATATCATGGGAATATTTCAGCATTTCTTCTCTGGTTTTCAGTGTATTACACCAAAACACCCACCTGATGACATCATTTCAAGAGCAAAAGCAGCAATTTGCAGAATTCAGCTTCTTTGGGGAACTGAGCAATTGCTGAGCTGACAGCAAGTCCTGCTGGGTCCCTGTCACCTGCAGAGTGCCCGCATCCTCACCACGGTAGCGGGCATTGTGACAAAGGTTCTATGTCAGCTGGGTGTGGCAGCCGAGTGCCCGCTAGGGGAGGGGGAGCCTGTCAGCCCCGGGCCTGTCACTGCCTGCTGTCCCCCGTGTCACCAGCGAGGCCTCTGAAAAGTTTCCAAAACATGCCCAGACTTGGGTCCAAAGTGGCCAAAAGTCTCCAAGAGACAAGTCGGGAAGAAGGATATGGAACAGAGGGTAAAGCCAAGGGAGCAGGCCCAAGGGAGGCAAGAGGAAAAAGTAGTGCCGGGCTGCAGGAATGAAACGGAGGAATTGAAAGACGAAACCTAGGAAGCAGGAGAGTTTGAGAAAAGGAGAGAGGAAAGAAGAGACATGCAGCCAGACGAGGGCTTAGTGAGAGAGGCTGGGACAGAGAACAGGATGAGAAGGAAATAAGGCAAGGCAAGGCTAGGCCAAAGGACGTTTCTTTGATTTATATTTTCTACCACATTCATCTTGAGATGAGAGGAAAGCCATCAGATGTTATGGATTAGGTCCAAACAAAAGCCCCGGCTACTTGAGACACTTAGACTAAGCCTAAACCAGAAAGATCTCTCCATAAAGATGGTTTTTATACTGTACTTCCACAATCAGCTGGCAGTACAAAAGAACAAGCGGCAGACATACTTAAGCTGAGTCATGGTGGTTTGGTGCAGAGACCATGCATATCATGGGAATATTTCAGCATTTCTTCTCTGGTTTTCAGTGTATTACACCAAAACACCCACCTGATGACATCATTTCAAGAGCAAAAGCAGCAATTTGCAGAATTCAGCTTCTTTGGGGAACTGAGCAATTGCTGAGCTGACAGCAAGTCCTGCTGGGTCCCTGTCACCTGCAGAGTGCCCGCATCCTCACCACGGTAGCGGCATTGTGACAAAGGTTCTATGTCAGCTGGGTGTGGCAGCCGAGCGCCCGCTAGGGGAGGGGGAGCCTGTCAGCCCCGGGCCTGTCACTGCCTGCTGTCCCCCGTGTCAGCAGCGAGGCCTCTGAAAAGTTTCCAAAACATCCCCAGACTTGGGTGCAAAGTGGCAAAAAGTCCTCAAGAGACAAGTCGGGAAGAAGGATATGGAAGAGAGGGAGAAAGCCAAGGGAGCAGGCCCAAGGGAGGCAAGAGAAAAAAGTAGTGCCGGGCTGCAGGAATGAAATGGAGGAATTGAAAGACGAAAGCCAGGAAGCAGGAGAGTTTGAGAAAAGGAGAGAGGAAAGAAGAGACATGCAGCCAGACGAGGGGTTAGTGAGAGAGGCTGGGACAGAGAACAGGATGAGAAGGAAATAAGGCTAGGCAAGGCAAGGCTAGGCCAAAGGACGTTTCTTTGATTTATATTTTCTACCACATTCATCTTGAGATGAGAGGAAAGCCATCAGACCTTATGGATTAGGCCCAAACAAAAGCCCCGGCTACTTGAGACACTTAGACTAAGCCTAAACCAGAAAGATCTCTCCATAAAGATGCTTTTTATACTGTACTTCCACAATCAGCTGGCAGTACAAAAGAACAAGCGGCAGACATACTTAGGCTGAGTCATGGTGGTTTGGTGCAGAGACCATGCATATCATGGGAATATTTCAGCATTTCTTCTCTGGTTTTCAGTGTATTACACCAAAACACCCACCTGATGACATCATTTCAAGAGCAAAAGCAGCAATTTGCAGAATTCAGCTTCTTAGGGGAACTGAGCAATTGCTGAGCTGACAGCAAGTCCTGCTGGGTCCCTGTCACCTGCAGAGTGCCCGCATCCTCACCACGGTAGCGGGCATTGTGACAAAGGTTCTACGTCAGCTGGGTGTGGCAGCCGAGCGCCCGCTAGGGGAGGGGGAGCCTGTCAGCCCCGGGCCTGTCACTGCCTGCTGTCCCCCCTGTCACCAGCGAGGCCTCTGAAAAGTTTCCAAAACATGCCCAGACTTGGGTCCAAAGTGGCCAAAAGTCTCCAAGAGACAAGTCGGGAAGAAGGATATGGAACAGAGGGTAAAGCCAAGGGAGCAGGCCCAAGGGAGGCAAGAGGAAAAAGTAGTGCCGGGCTGCAGGAATGAAATGGAGGAATTGAAAGACGAAAACTAGTAAGCAGGAGAGTTTGAGAAAAGGAGAGAGGAAAGAAGAGACATGCAGCCAGACGAGGGCTTAGTGAGAGAGGCTGGGACAGAGAACAGGATGAGAAGGAAATAAGGCAAGGCAAGGCTAGGCCAAAGGACGTTTCTTTGATTTATATTTTCTACCACATTCATCTTGAGATGAGAGGAAAGCCATCAGATGTTATGGATTAGGTCCAAACAAAAGCCCCGGCTACTTGAGACACTTAAACTAAGCCTAAACCAGAAAGATCTCTCCATAAAGATGGTTTTTATACTGTACTTCCACAATCAGCTGGCAGTACAAAAGAACAAGCGGCAGACATACTTAGGCTGAGTCATGGTGGTTTGGTGCAGAGACCATGCATATCATGGGAATATTTCAGCATTTCTTCTCTGGTTTTCAGTATATTACACCAAAACACCCACCTGATGACATCATTTCAAGAGCAAAAGCAGCAATTTGCAGAATTCAGCTTCTTTGGGGAACTGAGCAATTGCTGAGCTGACAGCAAGTCCTGCTGGGTCCCTGTCACCTGCAGAGTGCCCGCATCCTCACCACGGTAGCGGGCATTGTGACAAAGGTTCTATGTCAGCTGGGTGTGGCAGCCGAGCGCCCGCTAGGGGAGGGGGAGCCTGTCAGCCCCGGGCCTGTCACTGCCTGCTGTCCCCCGTGTCACCAGCGAGGCCTCTGAAAAGTTTCCAAAACATGCCCAGACTTGGGTCCAAAGTGGCCAAAAGTCTCCAAGAGACAAGTCGGGAAGAAGGATATGGAACAGAGGGTAAAGCCAAGGGAGCAGGCCCAAGGGAGGCAAGAGGAAAAAGTAGTGCCGGGCTGCAGGAATGAAATGGAGGAATTGAAAGACGAAACCTAGGAAGCAGGAGAGTTTGAGAAAAGGAGAGAGGAAAGAAGAGACATGCAGCCAGACGAGGGCTTAGTGAGAGAGGCTGGGACAGAGAACAGGATGAGAAGGAAATAAGGCAAGGCAAGGCTAGGCCAAAGGACGTTTCTTTGATTTATATTTTCTACCACATTCATCTTGAGATGAGAGGAAAGCCATCAGATGTTATGGATTAGGTCCAAACAAAAGCCCCAGCTACTTGAGACACTTAGACTAAGCCTAAACCAGAAAGATCTCTCCATAAAGATGGTTTTTATACTGTACTTCCACAATCAGCTGGCAGTACAAAAGAACAAGCGGCAGACATACTTAAGCTGAGTCATGGTGGTTTGGTGCAGAGACCATGCATATCATGGGAATATTTCAGCATTTCTTCTCTGGTTTTCAGTGTATTACACCAAAACACCCACCTGATGACATCATTTCAAGAGCAAAAGCAGCAATTTGCAGAATTCAGCTTCTTTGGGGAACTGAGCAATTGCTGAGCTGACAGCAAGTCCTGCTGGGTCCCTGTCACCTGCAGAGTGCCCGCATCCTCACCACGGTAGCGGCATTGTGACAAAGGTTCTATGTCAGCTGGGTGTGGCAGCCGAGCGCCCGCTAGGGGAGGGGGAGCCTGTCAGCCCCGGGCCTGTCACTGCCTGCTGTCCCCCGTGTCAGCAGCGAGGCCTCTGAAAAGTTTCCAAAACATCCCCAGACTTGGGTGCAAAGTGGCAAAAAGTCCTCAAGAGACAAGTCGGGAAGAAGGATATGGAAGAGAGGGAGAAAGCCAAGGGAGCAGGCCAAAGGGAGGCAAGAGGAAAAAGTAGTGCCGGGCTGCAGGAATGAAATGGAGGAATTGAAAGACGAAAGCCAGGAAGCAGGAGAGTTTGAGAAAAGGAGAGAGGAAAGAAGAGACATGCAGCCAGACGAGGGGTTAGTGAGAGAGGCTGGGACAGAGAACAGGATGAGAAGGAAATAAGGCTAGGCAAGGCAAGGCTAGGCCAAAGGACGTTTCTTTGATTTATATTTTCTACCACATTCATCTTGAGATGAGAGGAAAGCCATCAGACCTTATGGATTAGGCCCAAACAAAAGCCCCGGCTACTTGAGACACTTAGACTAAGCCTAAACCAGAAAGATCTCTCCATAAAGATGCTTTTTATACTGTACTTCCACAATCAGCTGGCAGTACAAAAGAACAAGCGGCAGACATACTTAGGCTGAGACATGGTGGTTTGGTGCAGAGACCATGCATATCATGGGAATATTTCAGCATTTCTGCTCTGGTTTTCAGTGTATTACACCAAAACACCCACCTGATGACATCATTTCAAGAGCAAAGCAGCAATTTGCAAAATTCAACTTCTTTGGGGAACTGAGCAATTGCTGAGCTGACACCAAGTCCTGCTGGGTCCCTGTCACCTGAAGAGTGCCCGCATCCTTACCACGGTAGCGGGCATTGTGACAAAGGTTCTATGTCAGCTGGGTGTGGCAGCCGAGCACCCGCTAGGGGAGGGGGAGCCTGTCAGCCCCGGGCCTGTCACTGCCTGCTGTCCCCCGTGTCACCAGCGAGGCCTCTGAAAAGTTTCCAAAACATGCCCAGACTTGGGTCCAAAGTGGCCAAAAGTCTCCAAGAGACAAGTCGGGAAGAAGGATATGGAAGAGAGGGAGAAAGCCAAGGGAGCAGGCCAAAGGGAGGCAAGAGAAAAAAGTAGTGCCGGGCTGCAGGACTGAAATGGAGGAATTGAAAGACGAAAGCCAGGAAGCAGGAGAGTTTGAGAAAAGGAGAGAGGAAAGAAGAGACATGCAGCCAGACGAGGGCTTAGTGAGAGAGGCTGGGACAGAGAACAGGAGGAGAAGGAAATAAGGCAAGGCAAGGCTAGGCCAAAGGACGTTTCTTTGATTTATATTTTCTACCACATTCATCTTGAGATGAGAGGAAAGCCATCAGACCATATGGATTAGGCCCAAACAAAAGCCCCGGCTACTTGAGACACTTAGACTAAGCCTAAACCAGAAAGATCTCTCCATAAAGATGGTTTTTATACTGTACTTCCACAATCAGCTGGCAGTACAAAAGAACAAGCGGCAGACATACTTAAGCTGAGTCATGGTGGTTTGGTGCAGAGACCATGCATATCATGGGAATATTTCAGCATTTCTTCTCTGGTTTTCAGTGTATTACACCAAAACACCCACCTGATGACATCATTTCAAGAGCAAAAGCAGCAATTTGCAGAATTCAGCTTCTTTGGGGAACTGAGCAATTGCTGAGCTGACAGCAAGTCCTGCTGGGTCCCTGTCACCTGCAGAGTGCCCGCATCCTCACCACGGTAGCGGCATTGTGACAAAGGTTCTATGTCAGCTGGGTGTGGCAGCCGAGCGCCCGCTAGGGGAGGGGGAGCCTGTCAGCCCCGGGCCTGTCACTGCCTGCTGTCCCCCGTGTCACCAGCGAGGCCTCTGAAAAGTTTCCAAAACATGCCCAGGCTTGGGTCCAAAGTGGCCAAAAGTCTCCAAGAGACAAGTCGGGAAGAAGGATATGGAAGAGAGGGAGAAAGCCAAGGGAGCAGGCCAAAGGGAGGCAAGAGAAAAAAGTAGTGCCGGGCTGCAGGAATGAAATGGAGGAATTGAAAGACGAAAGCCAGGAAGCAGGAGAGTTTGAGAAAAGGAGAGAGGAAAGAAGAGACATGCAGCCAGACGAGGGCTTAGTGAGAGAGGCTGGGACAGAGAACAGGAGGAGAAGGAAATAAGGCAAGGCAAGGCTAGGCCAAAGGACGTTTCTTTGATTTATATTTTCTACCACATTCATCTTGAGATGAGAAGAAAGCCATCAGACCATATGGATTAGGCCCAAACAAAAGCCCCGGATACTTGATACACTTAGACTAAGCCTAAACCAGAAAGATCTCTCCATAAAGATGGTTTTTATACTGTACTTCCACAATCAGCTGGCAGTACAAAAGAACAAGCGGCAGACATACTTAGGCTGAGACATGGTGGTTTGGTGCAGAGACCATGCATATCATGGGAATATTTCAGCATTTCTGCTCTGGTTTTCAGTGTATTACACCAAAACACCCACCTGATGACATCATTTCAAGAGCAAAAGCAGCAATTTGCAGAATTCAGCTTCTTTGGGGAACTGAGCAATTGCTGAGCTGACAGCAAGTCCTGCTGGGTCCCTGTCACCTGCAGAGTGCCCGCATCCTCACCACGGTAGCGGGCATTGTGACAAAGGTTCTACGTCAGCTGGGTGTGGCAGCTGAGCGCCCGCTAGGGGAGGGGGAGCCTGTCAGCCCCGGGCCTGTCACTGCCTGCACTCCCCCTTGTCACCAGCGAGGCCTCTGAAAAGTTTCCAAAACATGCCCAGACTTGGGTCCAAAGTGGACAAAAGTCTCCAAGAGACAAGTTGGGAAGAAGGATATGGAAGAGAGGGAGAAAGCCAAGGGAGCAGGCCAAAGGGAGGCAAGAGAAAAAAGTAGTGCCGGGCTGCAGGACTGAAATGGAGGAATTGAAAGACGAAAGCCAGGAAGCAGGAGAGTTTGAGAAAAGGAGAGAGGAAAGAAGAGACATGCAGCCAGACGAGGGCTTAGTGAGAGAGGCTGGGACAGAGAACAGGATGAGAAGGAAATAAGGCAAGGCAAGGCAAGGCAAGGCTAGGCCAAACGAGGTTTCCTTGATTTATATTTTCTACCACATTCATCTTGAGATGAGAGGAAAGCCATCAGACCATATGGATTAGGCCCAAACAAAAGCCCCGGCTACTTGAGACACTTAGACTAAGCCTAAACCAGAAAGATCTCTCCATAAAGATGGTTTTTATACTGTACTTCCACAATCTTCTGTCAGTACAAAAGAACAAGCGGCAGACATACTTAGGCTGAGACATGGTGGTTTGGTGCAGAGACCATGCATATCATGGGAATATTTCAGCATTTCTGCTCTGGTTTTCAGTGTATTACACCAAAACACCCACCTGATGACATCATTTCAAGAGCAAAAGCAGCAATTTGCAGAATTCAGCTTTTTTGGGGAACTGAGCAATTGCTGAGCTGACACCAAGTCCTGCTGGGTCCCTGTCACCTGCAGAGTGCCCGCATCCTCACCACGGTAGCGGGCATTGTGACAAAGGTTCTATGTCAGCTGGGTGTGGCAGCCGAGCGCCCGTTAGGGGAGGGGGAGCCTGTCAGCCCCGGGCCTGTCACTGCCTGCTGTCCCCCCTGTCACCAGCGAGGCCTCTGAAAAGTTTCCAAAATATCCCCAGACTTGGCTCCAAAGTGGCCAAAAGTCTCCAAGAGACAAGTCGGGAAGAAGAATATGGAAGAGATGGAGAAAGCTAAGGGAGCAGGCCAAAGGGAGGCAAGAGGAAAAAGTAGTGCCGGGCTGGAGGACTGAAATGGAGGAATTGAAAGAGGAAAGCCAGGAAGCAGGAGAGTTTGAGAAAAGGAGAGAGGAAAGAAGAGACATGCAGCCAGACGAGGGCTTAGTGAGAGAGGCTGGGACAGAGAACAGGATGAGAAGGAAATAAGGCAAGGCAAGGCTAGGCCAAAGGACGTTTCTTTGATTTATATTTTCTACCACATTCATCTTGAGATGAGAGGAAAGCCATCAGACCATATGGATTAGGCCCAAACAAAAGCCCCGGCTACTTGAGACACTTAGACTAAGCCTAAACCAGAAAGATCTCTCCATAAAGATGGTTTTTATACTGTACTTCCACAATCAGCTGGCAGTACAAAAGAACAAGCGGCAGACATACTTAGGATGAGACATGGTGGTTTGGTGCAGAGACCATGCATATCGTGGGAATATTTCAGCATTTCTGCTCTGGTTTTCAGTGTATTACACCAAAACACCCACCTGATGACATCATTTCAAGAGCAAAGCAGCAATTTGCAAAATTCAACTTCTTTGGGGAACTGAGCAATTGCTGAGCTGACAGCAAGTCCTGCTGGGTCCCTGTCACCTGCAGAGTGCCCGCATCCTCACCACGGTAGCGGGCATTGTGACAAAGGTTCTACGTCAGCTGGGTGTGGCAGCCGAGCGCCCGCTAGGGGAGGGGGAGACTGTCAGCCCCGGGCCTGTCACTGCCTGCTGTCCCCCCTGTCACCAGCGAGGCCTCTGAAAAGTTTCCAAAACATCCCCAGACTTGGGTCCAAAGTGGCCAAAAGTCTCCAAGAGACAAGTTGGGAAGAAGGATATGGAAGAGAGGGAGAAAGCCAAGGGAGCAGGCCAAAGGGAGGCGAGAGAAAAAAGTAGTGCCGGGCTGCAGGACTGAAATGGAGGAATTGAAAGACGAAAGCCAGGAAGCAGGAGAGTTTGAGAAAAGGAGAGAGGAAAGAAGAGACATGCAGCCAGACGAGGGCTTAGTGAGAGAGGCTGGGACAGAGAACAGGATGAGAAGGAAATAAGGCAAGGCAAGGCAAGGCTAGGCCAAAGGACGTTTCTTTGATTTATATTTTCTACCACATTCATCTTGAGATGAGGAGGAAAGCCATCAGACGTTATGGATTAGGCCCAAACAAAAGCCCCGGTTACTTGAGACACTTAGACTAAGCCTAAAGCAGAAAGATCTCTCCATAAAGATGGTTTTTATACTGTACTTCCACAATCAGCTGGCAGTACAAAAGAACAAGCGGCAGACATACTTAGGCTGAGACATGGTGGTTTGGTGCAGAGACCATGCATATCATGGGAATATTTCAGCATTTCTGCTCTGGTTTTCAGTGTATTACACCAAAACACCCACCTGATGACATCATTTCAAGAGCAAAGCAGCAATTTGCAAAATTCAACTTCTTTGGGGAACTGAGCAATTGCTGAGCTGACACCAAGTCCTGCTGGGTCCCTGTCACCTGCAGAGTGCCCGCATCCTCACCACGGTAGCGGGCATTGTGACAAAGGTTCTATGTCAGCTGGGTGTGGCAGCCGAGCACCCGCTAGGGGAGGGGGAGCCTGTCAGCCCCGGGCCTGTCACTGCCTGCTGTCCCCCGTGTCACCAGCGAGGCCTCTGAAAAGTTTCCAAAACATGCCCAGACTTGGGTCCAAAGTGGCCAAAAGTCTCCAAGAGACAAGTCGGGTAAAGGATATGGAACAGAGGGAGAAAGCCAAGGGAGCAGGCCAAAGGGAGGCAAGAGAAAAAAGTAGTGCCGGGCTGCAGGACTGAAATGGAAGAATTGAAAGACGAAAGCCAGGAAGCAGGAGAGTTTGAGAAAAGGAGAAAGGAAAGAAGAGACATGCAGCCAGACGAGGGCTTAGTGAGAGAGGCTGGGACAGAGAACAGGATGAGAAGGAAATAAGGCAAGGCAAGGCTAGGCCAAAGGACGTTTCTTTGATTTATATTTTCTACCACATTCATCTTGAGATGAGAGGAAAGCCATCAGACCATATGGATTAGGCCCAAACAAAAGCCCCGGCTACTTGAGACACTTAGACTAAGCCTAAACCAGAAAGATCTCTCCATAAAGATGTTTTTTATACTGTACTTCCACAATCTTCTGTCAGTACAAAAGAACAAGCGGCAGACATACTTAGGCTGAGACGTGGTGGTTTGGTGCAGAGACCATGCATATCATGGGAATATTTCAGCATTTCTGCTCTGGTTTTCAGTGTATTACACCAAAAACCCACCTGATGACATCATTTCAAGAGCAAAGCAGCAATTTGCAAAATTCAACTTCTTTGGGGAACTGAGCAATTGCTGAGCTGACAGCAAGTCCTGCTGGGTCCCTGTCACCTGCAGAGTGCCCGCATCCTCACCACGGTAGCGGGCATTGTGACAAAGGCTCTACGTCAGCTGGGTGTGGCAGCCGAGCGCCCGCTAGGGGAGAGGGAGCCTGTCAGCCCCGGGCCTGTCACTGCCTGCTGTCCCCCGTGTCACCAGCGAGGCCTCTGAAAAGTTTCCAAAACATGCCCAGACTTGGCTCCAAAGTGGCCAAAAGTCTCCAAGAGACAAGTCGGGAAGAAGGATATGGAAGAGAGGGAGAAAGCCAAGGGAGCAGGCCCAAGGGAGGCAAGAGAAAAAAGTAGTGCCGGGCTGCAGGACTGAAATGGAGGAATTGAAAGACGAAAGCCAGGAAGCAGGAGAGTTTGAGAAAAGGAGAGAGGAAAGAAGAGACATGCAGCCAGACGAGGGCTTAGTGAGAGAGGCTGGGACAGAGAACAGGATGAGAAGGAAATAAGGCAAGGCAAGGCAAGGCTAGGCCAAAGGACGTTTCTTTGATTTATATTTTCTACCACATTCATCTTGAGATGAGGAGGAAAGCCATCAGACGTTATGGATTAGACCCAAACAAAAGCCCCGGCTACTTGAGACACTTAGACTAAGCCTAAACCAGAAAGATCTCTCCATAAAGATGGTTTTTATACTGTACCTCCACAATCAGCTGGCAGTACAAAAGAACAAGCGGCAGACATACTTAGGCTGAGACATGGTGGTTTGGTGCAGAGACCATGCATATCATGGGAATATTTCAGCATTTCTGCTCTGGTTTTCAGTGTATTACACCAAAACACCCACCTGATGACATCATTTCAAGAGCAAAAGCAGCAATTTGCAGAATTCAGCTTCTTTGGGGAACTGAGCAATTGCTGAGCTGACAGCAAGTCCTGCTGGGTCCCTGTCACCTGCAGAGTGCCCGCATCCTCACCATGGTAGCGGGCATTGTGACAAAGGTTCTACGTCAGCTGGGTGTGGCAGCCGAGCGCCCGCTAGGGGAGGGGGAGCCTGTCAGCCCCGGGCCTGTCACTGCCTGCTGTCCCCCCTGTCACAAGCGAGGCCTCTGAAAAGTTTCAAAACATCCCCAGACTTGGCTCCAAAGTGGCCAAAAGTCTCCAAGAGACAAGTCGGGAAGAAGGATATGGAAGAGAGGGAGAAAGCCAAGGGAGCAGGCCAAAGGGAGGCAAGAGGATAAAGTAGTGCCGGGCTGCAGGACTGAAATGGAGGAATTGAAAGACGAAAGCCAGGAAGCAGGAGAGTTTGAGAAAAGGAGAGAGGAAAGAAGAGACATGCAGCCAGACGAGGGCTTAGTGAGAGAGGCTGGGACAGAGAACAGGATGAGAAGGAAATAAGGTAAGGCAAGGCAAGGCAAGGCTAGGCCAAACGAGGTTTCCTTGATTTATATTTTCTACCACATTCATCTTGAGATGAGGAGGAAAGCCATCAGACCTTATGGATTAGGCCCAAACAAAAGCCCCGGCTACTTGAGACACTTAGAGTAAGCCTAAACCAGAAAGATCTCTCCATAAAGATGGTTTTTATACTATACTCCCACAATCAGCTGGCAGTACAAAAGAACAAGCGGAAGATGTACTTAGGCTGAGTCATGGTGGTTTGGTGCAGAGACCATGCATATCATGGGAATATTTCAGCATTTCTGCTCTGGTTTTCAGTGTATTACACCAAAAACCGACCTGATGACATCATTTCAAGAGCAAAGCAGCAATTTGCAAAATTCAACTTCTTTGGGGAACTTAGCAATTGCTGAGCTGACAGCAAGTCCTGCTGGGTCCCTATCACCTGCAGAGTGCCCGCATCCTCACCACGGTAGCGGGCATTGTGACAAAGGCTCTATGTCAGCTGGGTGTGGCAGCCGATCGCCCGCTAGGGGAGGGGGAGCCTGTCAGCCCCGGGCCTGTCACTGTCTGCTGTCCCCCGTGTCACCAGCGAGGCCTCTGAAAAGTTTCCAAAACATGCCCAGACTTGGGTCCAAAGTGGCCAAAAGTCTCCAAGAGACAAGTCGGGAAGAAGGATATGGAAGAGAGGGAGAAAGCCAAGGGAGCAGGCCAAAGGGAGGCAAGAGAAAAAAGTAGTGCCGGGCTGCAGGACTGAATTGGAGGAATTGAAAGACAAAAGCCAGGAAGCAGGAGAGTTTGAGAAAAGGAGAGAGGAAAGAAGAGACATGCAGCCAGATGAGGGCTTAGTGAGAGAGGCTCGGACAGAGAACAGGATGAGAAGGAAATAAGGCAAGGCAAGGCAAGGCAAGGCTATGCCAAAGGACATTTCTTTGATTTATATTTTCTACCACATTCATCTTGAGATGAGAGGAAAGGCATCAGACCATATGGATTAGGCCCAAACAAAAGCCCCGGCTACTTGAGACACTTAGACTAAGCCTAAACCAGAAAGATCTCTCCATAAAGATGGTTTTTATACTGTACTTCCACAATCAGCTGGCAGTACAAAAGAACAAGCGGCAGACATACTTAGGCTGAGACATGGTGGTTTGGTGCAGAGACCATGCATATCATGGGAATATTTCAACATTTCTGCTCTGGTTTTCAGTGTATTACACCAAAACACCCACCTGATGACATCATTTCAAGAGCAAAAGCAGCAATTTGCAGAATTCAGCTTCTTTGGGGAACTGAGCAATTGCTGAGCTGACAGCAAGTCCTGCTGGGTCCCTGTCACCTGCAGAGTGCCCGCATCCTCACCACGGTAGCGGGCATTGTGACAAAGGTTCTACGTCAGCTGGGTGTGGCAGCCGAGCGCCCGCTAGGGGAGGGGGAGCCTGTGAGCCCCGGGCCTGTCACTGCCTGCTGTCCCCCCTGTCACCAGCGAGGCCTCTAAAAAGTTTCCAAAACATGCCCAGACTTGGGTCCAAAGTGGCCAAAAGTCTCCAAGAGACAAGTCGGGAAGAAGGATATGGAAGAGAGGGAGAAAGCCAAGGGAGCAGGCCCAAGGGAGGCAAGAGGAAAAAGTAGTGCCGGGCTGCAGGACTGAAATGGAGGAATTGAAAGACGAAAGCCAGGAAGCAGGAGAGTTTGAGAAAAGGAGAGAGGAAAGAAGAGACATGCAGCCAGACGAGGGGTTAGTGAGAGAGGCTGGGACAGAGAACAGGATGAGAAGGAAATAAGGCAAGGCAAGGCTAGGCCAAAGATGGTTTCTTTGATTTATATTTTCTACCACATTCATCTTGAGATGAGAGGAAAGCCATCAGACCATATGGATTAGGCCCAAACAAAAGCCCCGGCTACTTGAGACACTTAGACTAAGCCTAAACCAGAAAGATCTCTCCATAAAGATGGTTTTTATACTGTACTTCCACAATCAGCTGGCAGTACAAAAGAACAAGCGGCAGACATACTTAGGCTGAGACATGGTGGTTTGGTGCAGAGACCATGCATATCATGGGAATATTTCAGCATTTCTGCTCTGGTTTTCAGTGTATTACACCAAAACACCCACCTGATGACATCATTTCAAGAGCAAAAGCAGCAATTTGCAGAATTCAGCTTCTTTGGGGAACTGAGCAATTGCTGAGCTGACAGCAAGTCCTGCTGGGTCCCTGTCACCTGCAGAGTGCCCGCATCCTCACCACGGTAGCGGGCATTGTGACAAAGGTTCTACGTCAGCTGGGTGTGGCAGCCGAGCGCCCGCTAGGGGAGGGGGAGCCTGTGAGCCCCGGGCCTGTCACTGCCTGCTGTCCCCCCTGTCACCAGCGAGGCCTCTAAAAAGTTTCCAAAACATGCCCAGACTTGGGTCCAAAGTGGCCAAAAGTCTCCAAGAGACAAGTCGGGAAGAAGGATATGGAAGAGAGGGAGAAAGCCAAGGGAGCAGGCCCAAGGGAGGCAAGAGGAAAAAGTAGTGCCGGGCTGCAGGACTGAAATGGAGGAATTGAAAGACGAAAGCCAGGAAGCAGGAGAGTTTGAGAAAAGGAGAGAGGAAAGAAGAGACATGCAGCCAGACGAGGGGTTAGTGAGAGAGGCTGGGACAGAGAACAGGATGAGAAGGAAATAAGGCAAGGCAAGGCTAGGCCAAAGATGGTTTCTTTGATTTATATTTTCTACCACATTCATCTTGAGATGAGAGGAAAGCCATCAGACCATATGGATTAGGCCCAAACAAAAGCCCCGGCTACTTGAGACACTTAGACTAAGCCTAAACCAGAAAGATCTCTCCATAAAGATGGTTTTTATACTGTACTTCCACAATCAGCTGGCAGTACAAAAGAACAAGCGGCAGACATACTTAGGCTGAGACATGGTGGTTTGGTGCAGAGACCATGCATATCATGGGAATATTTCAGCATTTCTGCTCTGGTTTTCAGTGTATTACACCAAAACACCCACCTGATGACATCATTTCAAGAGCAAAAGCAGCAATTTGCAGAATTCAGCTTCTTTGGGGAACTGAGCAATTGCTGAGCTGACAGCAAGTCCTGCTGGGTCCCTGTCACCTGCAGAGTGCCCGCATCCTCACCACGGTATCGGGCATTGTGACAAAGGTTCTACGTCAGCTGGGTGTGGCAGCCGAGCGCCCGCTAGGGGAGGGGGAGCCTGTCAGCCCCGGGCCTGTCACTGCCTGCTGTCCCCCCTGTCACCAGCGAAGCCTCTGAAAAGTTTCCAAAACATGCCCAGACTTGGCTCCAAAGTGGCCAAAAGTCTCCAAGAGACAAGTCGGGAAGAAGGATATGGAAGAGAGGGAGAAAGCCAAGGGAGCAGGCCAAAGGGAGGCAAGAGAAAAAAGTAGTGCCGGGCTGCAGGACTGAAATGGAGGAATTGAAAGACGAAAGCCAGGAAGCAGGAGAGTTTGAGAAAAGGAGAGAGGAAAGAAGAGACATGCAGCCAGACGAGGGCTTAGTGAGAGAGGCTGGGACAGAGAACAGGATGAGAAGGAAATAAGGCAAGGCAAGGCTAGGCCAAAGGACGTTTCTTTGATTTATATTTTCTACCACATTCATCTTGAGATGAGAGGAAAGCCATCAGACCATATGGATTAGGCCCAAACAAAAGCCCCGGCTACTTGAGACACTTAGACTAAGCCTAAACCAGAAAGATCTCTCCGTAAAGATGGTTTTTATACTGTACTTCCACAATCAGCTGGCAGTACAAAAGAACAAGCGGCAGACATACTTAGGCTGAGACATGGTGGTTTGGTGCAGAGACCATGCATATCGTGGGAATATTTCAGCATTTCTGCTCTGGTTTTCAGTGTATTACACCAAAACACCCACCTGATGACATCATTTCAAGAGCAAAGCAGCAATTTGCAAAATTCAACTTCTTTGGGGAACTGAGCAATTGCTGAGCTGACAGCAAGTCCTGCTGGGTCCCTGTCACCTGCAGAGTGCCCGCATCCTCCCCACGGTAGCGGGCATTGTGACAAAGGTTCTACGTCAGCTGGGTGTGGCAGCCGAGCGCCCGCTAGGGGAGGGGGAGCCTGTCAGCCCCGGGCCTGTCACTGCCTGCTGTCCCCCCTGTCACCAGCGAGGCCTCTGAAAAGTTTCCAAAACATGCCCAGACTTGGCTCCAAAGTGGCCAAAAGTCTCCAAGAGACAAGTCGGGAAGAAGGATATGGAAGAGAGGGAGAAAGTCAAGGGAGCAGGCCAAAGGGAGGCAAGAGAAAAAAGTAGTGCCGGGCTGCAGGACTGAAATGGAGGAATTGAAAGACGAAAGCCAGGAAGCAGGAGAGTTTGAGAAAAGGAGAGAGGAAAGAAGAGACATGCAGCCAGACGAGGGCTTAGTGAGAGAGGCTGGGACAGAGAACAGGATGAGAAGGAAATAAGGCAAGGCAAGGCTAGGCCAAAGGACGTTTCTTTGATTTATATTTTCTACCACATTCATCTTGAGATGAGAGGAAAGCCATCAGACCTTATGGATTAGGCCCAAACAAAAGCCCCGGCTACTTGAGACACTTAGACTAAGCCTAAACCAGAAAGATCTCTCCATAAAGATGGTTTTTATACTGTACTTCCACAATCAGCTGGCAGTACAAAAGAACAAGCGGCAGACATACTTAGGCTGAGACATGGTGGTTTGGTGCAGAGACCATGCATATCGTGGGAATATTTCAGCATTTCTGCTCTGGTTTTCAGTGTATTACACCAAAACACCCACCTGATGACATCATTTCAAGAGCAAAAGCAGCAATTTGCAGAATTCAGCTTCTTTGGGGAACTGAGCAATTGCTGAGCTGACAGCAAGTCCTGCTGGGTCCCTGTCACCTGCAGAGTGCCCGCATCCTCCCCACGGTAGCGGGCATTGTGACAAAGGTTCTATGTCAGCTGGGTGTGGCAGCCGAGCGCCCGCTAGGGGAGGGGGAGCCTGTCAGCCCCGGGCCTGTCACTGCTTGCTGTCCCCCGTGCCACCAGCAAAGCCTCTGAAAAGTTTCCCAAACATGCCCAGACTTGGCTCCAAAGTGGCCAAAAGTCTCCAAGAGACAAGTCGGGAAGAAGAATATGGAAGAGAGGGAGAAAGCCAAGGGAGCAGGCCAAAGGGAGGCAAGAGGAAAAAGTAGTGCCGGGCTGCAGGACTGAAATGGAGGAATTGAAAGACGAAAGCCAGGAAGCAGGAGAGTTTGAGAAAAGGAGAGAGGAAAGAAGAGACATGCAGCCAGACGAGGGCTTAGTGAGAGAGGCTGGGACAGAGAACAGGATGAGAAGGAAATAAGGCAAGGCAAGGCTAGGCCAAAGGACGTTTCTTTGATTTATATTTTCTACCACATTCATCTTGAGATGAGAGGAAAGCCATCAGACCATATGGATTAGGCCCAAACAAAAGCCCCGGCTACTTGAGACACTTAGACTAAGCCTAAACCAGAAAGATCTCTCCATAAAGATGGTTTTTATACTGTACTTCCACAATCAGCTGGCAGTACAAAAGAACAAGCGGCAGACATACTTAGGCTGAGACATGGTGGTTTGGTGCAGAGACCATGCATATCATGGGAATATTTCAGCATTTCTGCTCTGGTTTTCAGTGTATTACACCAAAACACCCACCTGATGACATCATTTCAAGAGCAAAAGCAGCAATTTGCAGAATTCAGCTTCTTTGGGGAACTGAGCAATTGCTGAGCTGACAGCAAGTCCTGCTGGGTCCCTGTCACCTGCAGAGTGCCCGCATCCTCACCACGGTAGCGGGCATTGTGACAAAGGTTCTACGTCAGCTGGGTGTGGCAGCCGAGCGCCCGCTAGGGGAGGGGGAGCCTGTCAGCCCCGGGCCTGTCACTGCCTGCTGTCCCCCCTGTCACAAGCGAGGCCTCTGAAAAGTTTCAAAACATCCCCAGACTTGGCTCCAAAGTGGTCAAAAGTCTCCAAGAGACAAGTCGGGAAGAAGGATATGGAAGAGAGGGAGAAAGCCAAGGGAGCAGGCCAAAGGGAGGCAAGAGGAAAAAGTAGTGCCGGGCTGCAGGAATGAAATGGAGGAATTGAAAGACGAAAGCCAGGAAGCAGGAGAGTTTGAGAAAAGGAGAGAGGAAAGAAGAGACATGCAGCCAGACGAGGGCTTAGTGAGAGAGGCTGGGACAGAGAACAGGATGAGAAGGAAATAAGGCAAGGCAAGGCAAGGCAAGGCTAGGCCAAAGGACGTTTCTTTGATTTATATTTTCTACCACATTCATCTTGAGATGAGAGGAAAGCCATCAGACCATATGGATTAGGCCCAAACAAAAGCCCCGGCTACTTGAGACACTTAGACTAAGCCTAAACCAGAAAGATCTCTCCATAAAGATGGTTTTTATACTGTACTTCCACAATCAGCTGGCAGTACAAAAGAACAAGCGGCAGACATACTTAGGCTGAGACATGGTGGTTTGGTGCAGAGACCATGCATATCATGGGAATATTTCAGCATTTCTGCTCTGGTTTTCAGTGTATTACACCAAAACACCCACCTGATGACATCATTTCAAGAGCAAAAGCAGCAATTTGCAGAATTCAGCTTCTTTGGGGAACTGAGCAATTGCTGAGCTGACAGCAAGTCCTGCTGGGTCCCTGTCACCTGCAGAGTGCCCGCATCCTCACCACGGTAGCGGGCATTGTGACAAAGGTTCTACGTCAGCTGGGTGTGGCAGCCGAGCGCCCGCTAGGGGAGGGGGAGCCTGTCAGCCCCGGGCCTGTCACTGCCTGCTGTCCCCCCTGTCACCAGCGAGGCCTCTGAAAAGTTTCCAAAACATCCCCAGACTTGGGTCCAAAGTGGCCAAAAGTCTCCAAGAGACAAGTCGGGAAGAAGGATATGGAAGAGAGGGAGAAAGCCAAGGGAGCAGGCCAAAGGGAGGCAAGAGAAAAAAGTAGTGCCGGGCTGCAGGACTGAAATGGAGGAATTGAAAGACGAAAGCCAGGAAGCAGGAGAGTTTGAGAAAAGGAGAGAGGACAGAAGAGACATGCAGCCAGACGAGGGCTTAGTGAGAGAGGCTGGGACAGAGAACAGGATGAGAAGGAAATAAGGCAAGGCAAGGCTAGGCCAAAGGACGTTTCTTTGATTTATATTTTCTACCACATTCATCTTGAGATGAGAGGAAAGCCATCAGACCATATGGATTAGGCCCAAACAAAAGCCCCGGCTACTTGAGACACTTAGACTAAGCCTAAACCAGAAAGATATCTCCATAAAGATGGTTTTTATACTGTACTTCCACAATCAGCTGGCAGTACAAAAGAACAAGCGGCAGATGTACTTAGGCTGAGACATGGTGGTTTGGTGCAGAGACCATGCATATCGTGGGAATATTTCAGCATTTCTGCTCTGGTTTTCAGTGTATTACACCAAAACACCCACCTGATGACATCATTTCAAGAGCAAAAGCAGCAATTTGCAGAATTCAGCTTCTTTGGGGAACTGAGCAATTGCTGAGCTGACAGCAAGTCCTGCTGGGTCCCTGTCACCTGCAGAGTGCCCGCATCCTCACCACGGTAGCGGGCATTGTGACAAAGGTTCTATGTCAGCTGGGTGTGGCAGCCGAGCGCCCGCTAGGGGAGGGGGAGCCTGTCAGCCCCGGGCCTGTCACTGCCTGCTGTCCCCCCTGTCACCAGCAAAGCCTCTGAAAAGTTTCCCAAACATGCCCAGACTTGGGTCCAAAGTGGCCAAAAGTCTCCAAGAGACAAGTCGGGAAAAGGATATGGAAGAGAGGGAGAAAGTCAAGGGAGCAGGCCAAAGGGAGGCAAGAGAAAAAAGTAGTGCCGGGCTGCAGGACTGAAATGGAGGAATTGAAAGACGAAAGCCAGGAAGCAGGAGAGTTTGAGAAAAGGAGAGAGGAAAGAAGAGACATGCAGCCAGACGAGGGCTTAGTGAGAGAGGCTGGGACAGAGAACAGGATGAGAAGGAAATAAGGCAAGGCAAGGCTAGGCCAAAGGACGTTTCTTTGATTTATATTTTCTACCACATTCATCTTGAGATGAGAGGAAAGCCATCAGACCATATGGATTAGGCCCAAACAAAAGCCCCGGCTACTTGAGACACTTAGACTAAGCCTAAACCAGAAAGATCTCTCCATAAAGATGGTTTTTATACTGTACTTCCACAATCAGCTGGCAGTACAAAAGAACAAGCGGCAGACATACTTAGGCTGAGACATGGTGGTTTGGTGCAGAGACCATGCATATCGTGGGAATATTTCAGCATTTCTGCTCTGGTTTTCAGTGTATTACACCAAAACACCCACCTGATGACATCATTTCAAGAGCAAAAGCAGCAATTTGCAGAATTCAGCTTCTTTGGGGAACTGAGCAATTGCTGAGCTGACAGCAAGTCCTGCTGGGTCCCTGTCACCTGCAGAGTGCCCGCATCCTCACCACGGTAGCGGGCATTGTGACAAAGGTTCTACGTCAGCTGGGTGTGGCAGCCGAGCGCCCGCTAGGGGAGGGGGAGCCTGTCAGCCGCGGGCCTGTCACTGCCTGCTGTCCCCCGTGTCACCAGCGAAGCCTCTGAAAAGTTTCCAAAACATGCCCAGACTTGGCTCCAAAGTGGCCAAAAGTCTCCAAGAGACAAGTCGGGAAGAAGGATATGGAAGAGAGGGAGAAAGCCAAGGGAGCAGGCCAAAGGGAGGCGAGAGAAAAAAGTAGTGCCGGGCTGCAGGACTGAAATGGAGGAATTGAAAGACGAAAGCCAGGAAGCAGGAGAGTTTGAGAAAAGGAGAGAGGAAAGAAGAGACATGCAGCCAGACGAGGGCTTAGTGAGAGAGGCTGGGACAGAGAACAGGATGAGAAGGAAATAAGGCAAGGCAAGGCAAGGCTAGGCCAAAGGACGTTTCTTTGATTTATATTTTCTACCACATTCATCTTGAGATGAGGATGAAAGCCATCAGACGTTATGGATTAGGCCCAAACAAAAGCCCCGGTTACTTGAGACACTTAGACTAAGCCTAAACCAGAAAGATCTCTCCATAAAGATGGTTTTTATACTGTACTTCCACAATCAGCTGGCAGTACAAAAGAACAAGCGGCAGACATACTTAGGCTGAGACATGGTGGTTTGGTGCAGAGACCATGCATATCATGGGAATATTTCAGCATTTCTGCTCTGGTTTTCAGTGTATTACACCAAAACACCCACCTGATGACATCATTTCAAGAGCAAAGCAGCAATTTGCAAAATTCAACTTCTTTGGGGAACTGAGCAATTGCTGAGCTGACACCAAGTCCTGCTGGGTCCCTGTCACCTGCAGAGTGCCCGCATCCTCACCACGGTAGCGGGCATTGTGACAAAGGTTCTATGTCAGCTGGGTGTGGCAGCCGAGCACCCGCTAGGGGAGGGGGAGCCTGTCAGCCCCGGGCCTGTCACTGCCTGCTGTCCCCCGTGTCACCAGCGAGGCCTCTGAAAAGTTTCCAAAACATGCCCAGACATGGGTCCAAAGTGGCCAAAAGTCTCCAAGAGACAAGTCGGGTAAAGGATATGGAACAGAGGGAGAAAGCCAAGGGAGCAGGCCAAAGGGAGGCAAGAGAAAAAAGTAGTGCCGGGCTGCAGGACTGAAATGGAGGAATTGAAAGACGAAAGCCAGGAAGCAGGAGAGTTTGAGAAAAGGAGAGAGGAAAGAAGAGACATGCAGCCAGACGAGGGCTTAGTGAGAGAGGCTGGGACAGAGAACAGGATGAGAAGGAAATAAGGCAAGGCAAGGCTAGGCCAAAGGACGTTTCTTTGATTTATATTTTCTACCACATTCATCTTGAGATGAGAGGAAAGCCATCAGACGTTATGGATTAGGCCCAAACAAAAGCCCCGGCTACTTGAGACACTTAGACTAAGCCTAAACCAGAAAGATCTCTCCATAAAGATGGTTTTTATACTGTACTTCCACAATCAGCTGGCAGTACAAAAGAACAAGCGGCAGACATACTTAGGCTGAGACATGGTGGTTTGGTGCAGAGACCATGCATATCATGGGAATATTTCAGCATTTCTGCTCTGGTTTTCAGTGTATTACACCAAAACACCCACCTGATGACATCATTTCAAGAGCAAAAGCAGCAATTTGCAGAATTCAGCTTCTTTGGGGAACTGAGCAATTGCTGAGCTGACAGCAAGTCCTGCTGGGTCCCTGTCACCTGCAGAGTGCCCGCATCCTCACCACGGTAGCGGGCATTGTGACAAAGGTTCTACGTCAGCTGGGTGTGGCAGCCGAGCGCCCGCTAGGGGAGGGGGAGCCTGTCAGCCCCGGGCCTGTCACTGCCTGCTGTCCCCCGTGTCACCAGCGAAGCCTCTGAAAAGTTTCCAAAACATGCCCAGACTTGGGTCCAAAGTGGCCAAAAGTCTCCAAGAGACAAGTCGGGAAGAAGGATATGGAAGAGAGGGAGAAAGCCAAGGGAGCAGGCCAAAGGGAGGCGAGAGAAAAAAGTAGTGCCGGGCTGCAGGACTGAAATGGAGGAATTGAAAGACGAAAGCCAGGAAGCAGGAGAGTTTGAGAAAAGGAGAGAGGAAAGAAGAGACATGCAGCCAGACGAGGGCTTAGTGAGAGAGGCTGGGACAGAGAACAGGATGAGAAGGAAATAAGGCAAGGCAAGGCAAGGCTAGGCCAAAGGACGTTTCTTTGATTTATATTTTCTACCACATTCATCTTGAGATGAGGATGAAAGCCATCAGACGTTATGGATTAGGCCCAAACAAAAGCCCCGGTTACTTGAGACACTTAGACTAAGCCTAAACCAGAAAGATCTCTCCATAAAGATGGTTTTTATACTGTACTTCCACAATCAGCTGGCAGTACAAAAGAACAAGCGGCAGACATACTTAGGCTGAGACATGGTGGTTTGGTGCAGAGACCATGCATATCATGGGAATATTTCAGCATTTCTGCTCTGGTTTTCAGTGTATTACACCAAAACACCCACCTGATGACATCATTTCAAGAGCAAAGCAGCAATTTGCAAAATTCAACTTCTTTGGGGAACTGAGCAATTGCTGAGCTGACACCAAGTCCTGCTGGGTCCCTGTCACCTGCAGAGTGCCCGCATCCTCACCACGGTAGCGGGCATTGTGACAAAGGTTCTATGTCAGCTGGGTGTGGCAGCCGAGCACCCGCTAGGGGAGGGGGAGCCTGTCAGCCCCGGGCCTGTCACTGCCTGCTGTCCCCCGTGTCACCAGCGAGGCCTCTGAAAAGTTTCCAAAACATGCCCAGACATGGGTCCAAAGTGGCCAAAAGTCTCCAAGAGACAAGTCGGGTAAAGGATATGGAACAGAGGGAGAAAGCCAAGGGAGCAGGCCAAAGGGAGGCAAGAGAAAAAAGTAGTGCCGGGCTGCAGGACTGAAATGGAGGAATTGAAAGACGAAAGCCAGGAAGCAGGAGAGTTTGAGAAAAGGAGAGAGGAAAGAAGAGACATGCAGCCAGATGAGGGCTTAGTGAGAGAGGCTGGGACAGAGAACAGGATGAGAAGGAAATAAGGCAAGGCAAGGCTAGGCCAAATAACGTTTCTTTGATTTATATTTTCTACCACATTCATCTTGAGATGAGAGGAAAGCCATCAGACCATATGGATTAGGCCCAAACAAAAGCCCCGGCTACTTGAGACACTTAGACTAAGCCTAAACCAGAAAGATCTCTCCATAAAGATGGTTTTTATACTGTACTTCCACAATCAGCTGGCAGTACAAAAGAACAAGCGGCAGACATACTTAGGCTGAGACATGGTGGTTTGGTGCAGAGACCATGCATATCATGGGAATATTTCAGCATTTCTGCTCTGGTTTTCAGTGTATTACACCAAAACACCCACCTGATGACATCATTTCAAGAGCAAAAGCAGCAATTTGCAGAATTCAGCTTCTTTGGGGAACTGAGCAATTGCTGAGCTGACAGCAAGTCCTGCTGGGTCCCTGTCACCTGCAGAGTGCCCGCATCCTCACCACGGTAGCGGGCATTGTGACAAAGGTTCTACGTCAGCTGGGTGTGGCAGCCGAGCGCCCGCTAGGGGAGGGGGAGCCTGTCAGCCCCGGGCCTGTCACTGCCTGCTGTCCCCCCTGTCACAAGCGAGGCCTCTGAAAAGTTTCAAAACATCCCCAGACTTGGCTCCAAAGTGGCCAAAAGTCTCCAAGAGACAAGTCGGGAAGAAGGATATGGAAGAGAGGGAGAAAGCCAAGGGAGCAGGCCAAAGGGAGGCAAGAGGATAAAGTAGTGCCGGGCTGCAGGAATGAAATGGAGGAATTGAAAGACGAAAGCCAGGAAGCAGGAGAGTTTGAGAAAAGGAGAGAGGAAAGAAGAGACATGCAGCCAGACGAGGGCTTAGTGAGAGAGGCTGGGACAGAGAACAGGATGAGAAGGAAATAAGGTAAGGCAAGGCAAGGCAAGGCTAGGCCAAACGAGGTTTCCTTGATTTATATTTTCTACCACATTCATCTTGAGATGAGGAGGAAAGCCATCAGACCTTATGGATTAGGCCCAAACAAAAGCCCCGGCTACTTGAGACACTTAGACTAAGCCTAAACCAGAAAGATCTCTCCATAAAGATGGTTTTTATACTATACTCCCACAATCAGCTGGCAGTACAAAAGAACAAGCGGAAGATGTACTTAGGCTGAGTCATGGTGGTTTGGTGCAGAGACCATGCATATCATGGGATTATTTCAGCATTTCTGCTCTGGTTTTCAGTGTATTACACCAAAAAACGACCTGATGACATCATTTCAAGAGCAAAGCAGCAATTTGCAAAATTCAACTTCTTTGGGGAACTTAGCAATTGCTGAGCTGACAGCAAGTCCCGCTGGGTCCCTATCACCTGCAGAGTGCCCGCATCCTCACCACGGTAGCGGGCATTGTGACAAAGGCTCTATGTCAGCTGGGTGTGGCAGCCGATCGCCCGCTAGGGGAGGGGGAGCCTGTCAGCCCCGGGCCTGTCACTGTCTGCTGTCCCCCGTGTCACCAGCGAGGCCTCTGAAAAGTTTCCAAAACATGCCCAGACTTGGGTCCAAAGTGGCCAAAAGTCTCCAAGAGACAAGTCGGGAAGAAGGATATGGAAGAGAGGGAGAAAGCCAAGGGAGCAGGCCAAAGGGAGGCAAGAGAAAAAAGTAGTGCCGGGCTGCAGGACTGAATTGGAGGAATTGAAAGACGAAAGCCAGGAAGCAGGAGAGTTTGAGAAAAGGAGAGAGGAAAGAAGAGACATGCAGCCAGACGAGGGCTTAGTGAGAGAGGCTCGGACAGAGAACAGGATGAGAAGGAAATAAGGCAAGGCAAGGCAAGGCAAGGCTAGGCCAAAGGACATTTCTTTGATTTATATTTTCTACCACATTCATCTTGAGATGAGAGGAAAGGCATCAGACCATATGGATTAGGCCCAAACAAAAGCCCCGGCTACTTGAGACACTTAGACTAAGCCTAAACCAGAAAGATCTCTCCATAAAGATGGTTTTTATACTGTACTTCCACAATCAGCTGGCAGTACAAAAGAACAAGCGGCAGACATACTTACGCTGAGACATGGTGGTTTGGTGCAGAGACCATGCATATCATGGCAATATTTCAGCATTTCTGCTCTGGTTTTCAGTGTATTACACCAAAACACCCACCTGATGACATCATTTCAAGAGCAAAAGCAGCAATTTGCAGAATTCAGCTTCTTTGGGGAACTGAGCAATTGCTGAGCTGACAGCAAGTCCTGCTGGGTCCCTGTCACCTGCAGAGTGCCCGCATCCTCACCACGGTAGCGGGCATTGTGACAAAGGTTCTATGTCAGCTGGGTGTGGCAGCCGAGCGCCCGCTAGGGGAGGGGGAGCCTGTGAGCCCCGGGCCTGTCACTGCCTGCTGTCCCCCCTGTCACCAGCGAGGCCTCTAAAAAGTTTCCAAAACATGCCCAGACTTGGGTCCAAAGTGGCCAAAAGTCTCCAAGAGACAAGTCGGGAAGAAGAATATGGAAGAGAGGGAGAAAGCCAAGGGAGCAGGCCCAAGGGAGGCAAGAGGAAAAAGTAGTGCCGGGCTGCAGGACTGAAATGGAGGAATTGAAAGACGAAAGCCAGGAAGCAGGAGAGTTTGAGAAAAGGAGAGAGGAAAGAAGAGACATGCAGCCAGACGAGGGGTTAGTGAGAGAGGCTGGGACAGAGAACAGGATGAGAAGGAAATAAGGCAAGGCAAGGCTAGGCCAAAGGAGGTTTCTTTGATTTATATTTTCTACCACATTCATCTTGAGATGAGAGGAAAGCCATCAGACCATATGGATTAGGCCCAACCAAAAGCCCCGGCTACTTGAGACACTTAGACTAAGCCTAAACCAGAAAGATCTCTCCATAAAGATGGTTTTTATACTGTACTTCCACAATCAGCTGGCAGTACAAAAGAACAAGCGGCAGACATACTTAGGCTGAGACATGGTGGTTTGGTGCAGAGACCATGCATATCATGGGAATATTTCAGCATTTCTGCTCTGGTTTTCAGTGTATTACACCAAAACACCCACCTGATGACATCATTTCAAGAGCAAAAGCAGCAATTTGCAGAATTCAGCTTCTTTGGGGAACTGAGCAATTGCTGAGCTGACAGCAAGTCCTGCTGGGTCCCTGTCACCTGCAGAGTGCCCGCATCCTCACCACGGTAGCGGGCATTGTGACAAAGGTTCTACGTCAGCTGGGTGTGGCAGCCGAGCGCCCGCTAGGGGAGGGGGAGCCTGTCAGCCCCGGGCCTGTCACTGCCTGCTGTCCCCCCTGTCACCAGCGAGGCCTCTGAAAAGTTTCCAAAACATGCCCAGACTTGGGTCCAAAGTGGCCAAAAGTCTCCAAGAGACAAGTCGGGAAGAAGGATATGGAACAGAGGGAGAAAGCCAAGGGAGCAGGCCAAAGGGAGGCGAGAGAAAAAAGTAGTGCCGGGCTGCAGGACTGAAATGGAGGAATTGAAAGACGAAAGCCAGGAAGCAGGAGAGTTTGAGAAAAGGAGAGAGGAAAGAAGAGACATGCAGCCAGACGAGGGCTTAGTGAGAGAGGCTGGGACAGAGAACAGGATGAGAAGGAAATAAGGCAAGGCAAGGCAAGGCTAGGCCAAAGGACGTTTCTTTGATTTATATTTTCTACCACATTCATCTTGAGATGAGGATGAAAGCCATCAGACGTTATGGATTAGGCCCAAACAAAAGCCCCGGTTACTTGAGACACTTAGACTAAGCCTAAACCAGAAAGATCTCTCCATAAAGATGGTTTTTATACTGTACTTCCACAATCAGCTGGCAGTACAAAAGAACAAGCGGCAGACATACTTAGGCTGAGACATGGTGGTTTGGTGCAGAGACCATGCATATCATGGGAATATTTCAGCATTTCTGCTCTGGTTTTCAGTGTATTACACCAAAACACCCACCTGATGACATCATTTCAAGAGCAAAGCAGCAATTTGCAAAATTCAACTTCTTTGGGGAACTGAGCAATTGCTGAGCTGACACCAAGTCCTGCTGGGTCCCTGTCACCTGCAGAGTGCCCGCATCCTCACCACGGTAGCGGGCATTGTGACAAAGGTTCTATGTCAGCTGGGTGTGGCAGCCGAGCACCCGCTAGGGGAGGGGGAGCCTGTCAGCCCCGGGCCTGTCACTGCCTGCTGTCCCCCGTGTCACCAGCGAGGCCTCTGAAAAGTTTCCAAAACATGCCCAGACTTGGGTCCAAAGTGGCCAAAAGTCTCCAAGAGACAAGTCGGGTAAAGGATATGGAACAGAGGGAGAAAGCCAAGGGAGCAGGCCAAAGGGAGGCAAGAGAAAAAAGTAGTGCCGGGCTGCAGGACTGAAATGGAGGAATTGAAAGACGAAAGCCAGGAAGCAGGAGAGTTTGAGAAAAGGAGAGAGGAAAGAAGAGACATGCAGCCAGACGAGGGCTTAGTGAGAGAGGCTGGGACAGAGAACAGGATGAGAAGGAAATAAGGCAAGGCAAGGCTAGGCCAAATAACGTTTCTTTGATTTATATTTTCTACCACATTCATCTTGAGATGAGAGGAAAGCCATCAGACCATATGGATTAGGCCCAAACAAAAGCCCCGGCTACTTGAGACACTTAGACTAAGCCTAAACCAGAAAGATCTCTCCATAAAGATGGTTTTTATACTGTACTTCCACAATCAGCTGGCAGTACAAAAGAACAAGCGGCAGACATACTTAGGCTGAGACATGGTGGTTTGGTGCAGAGACCATGCATATCATGGGAATATTTCAGCATTTCTGCTCTGGTTTTCAGTGTATTACACCAAAAAACGACCTGATGACATCATTTCAAGAGCAAAGCAGCAATTTGCAAAATTCAACTTCTTTGGGGAACTTAGCAATTGCTGAGCTGACAGCAAGTCCCGCTGGGTCCCTATCACCTGCAGAGTGCCCGCATCCACACCACGGTAGCGGGCATTGTGACAAAGGCTCTATGTCAGCTGGGTGTGGCAGCCGATCGCCCGCTAGGGGAGGGGGAGCCTGTCAGCCCCGGGCCTGTCACTGTCTGCTGTCCCCCGTGTCACAAGCGAGGCCTCTGAAAAGTTTCCAAAACATGCCCAGACTTGGGTCCAAAGTGGCCAAAAGTCTCCAAGAGACAAGTCGGGAAGAAGGATATGGAAGAGAGGGAGAAAGCCAAGGGAGCAGGCCAAAGGGAGGCAAGAGAAAAAAGTAGTGCCGGGCTGCAGGACTGAATTGGAGGAATTGAAAGACGAAAGCCAGGAAGCAGGAGAGTTTGAGAAAAGGAGAGAGGAAAGAAGAGACATGCAGCCAGACGAGGGCTTAGTGAGAGAGGCTGGGACAGAGAACAGGATGAGAAGGAAATAAGGCAAGGCAAGGCTAGGCCAAAGGACGTTTCTTTGATTTATATTTTCTACCACATTCATCTTGAGATGAGAGGAAAGCCATCAGACGTTATGGATTAGGCCCAAACAAAAGCCCCGGCTACTTGAGACACTTAGACTAAGCCTAAACCAGAAAGATCTCTCCATAAAGATGGTTTTTATACTGTACTTTCACAATCAGCTGGCAGTACAAAAGAACAAGCGGCAGACATACTTAGGCTGAGACATGGTGGTTTGGTGCAGAGACCATGCATATCATGGGAATATTTCAGCATTTCTGCTCTGGTTTTCAGTGTATTACACCAAAACACCCACCTGATGACATCATTTCAAGAGCAAAAGCAGCAATTTGCAGAATTCAGCTTCTTTGGGGAACTGAGCAATTGCTGAGCTGACAGCAAGTCCTGCTGGGCCCCTGTCACCTGCAGAGTGCCCGCATCCTCACCACGGTAGCGGGCATTGTGACAAAGGTTCTACGTCAGCTGGGTGTGGCAGCCGAGCGCCCGCTAGGGGAGGGGGAGCCTGTCAGCCCCGGGCCTGTCACTGCCTGCTGTCCCCCCTGTCACCAGCGAGGCCTCTGAAAAGTTTCCAAAACATCCCCAGACTTGGGTCCAAAGTGGCCAAAAGTCTCCAAGAGACAAGTCGGGAAGAAGGATATGGAAGAGAGGGAGAAAGCCAAGGGAGCAGGCCCAAGGGAGGCAAGAGAAAAAAGTAGTGCCGGGCTGCAGGACTGAAATGGAGGAATTGAAAGACGAAAGCCAGGAAGCAGGAGAGTTTGAGAAAAGGAGAGAGGAAAGAAGAGACATGCAGCCAGACGAGGGCTTAGTGAGAGAGGATGGGACAGAGAACAGGATGAGAAGGAAATAAGGCAAGGCAAGGCTAGGCCAAAGGACGTTTCTTTGATTTATATTTTCTACCACATTCATCTTGAGATGAGAGGAAAGCCATCAGACCATATGGATTAGGCCCAAACAAAAGCCCCGGCTACTTGAGACACTTAGACTAAGCCTAAACCAGAAAGATCTCTCCATAAAGATGGTTTTTATACTGTACTTCCACAATCAGCTGGCAGTACAAAAGAACAAGCGGCAGACATACTTAGGCTGAGACATGGTGGTTTGGTGCAGAGACCATGCATATCATGGGAATATTTCAGCATTTCTGCTCTGGTTTTCAGTGTATTACACCAAAACACCCACCTGATGACATCATTTCAAGAGCAAAAGCAGCAATTTGCAGAATTCAGCTTCTTTGGGGAACTGAGCAATTGCTGAGCTGACAGCAAGTCCTGCTGGGTCCCTGTCACCTGCAGAGTGCCCGCATCCTCACCACGGTAGCGGGCATTGTGACAAAGGTTCTACGTCAGCTGGGTGTGGCAGCCGAGCGCCCGCTAGGGGAGGGGGAGCCTGTCAGCCCCGGGCCTGTCACTGCCTGCTGTCCCCCCTGTCACCAGCGAGGCCTCTAAAAAGTTTCCAAAACATGCCCAGACTTGGCTCCAAAGTGGCCAAAAGTCTCCAAGAGACAAGTCGGGAAGAAGGATATGGAAGAGAGGGAGAAAGCCAAGGGAGCAGGCCAAAGGGAGGCAAGAGAAAAAAGTAGTGCCGGGCTGCAGGACTGAAATGGAGGAATTGAAAGACGAAAGCCAGGAAGCAGGAGAGTTTGAGAAAAGGAGAGAGGAAAGAAGAGACATGCAGCCAGACGAGGGCTTAGTGAGAGAGGCTGGGACAGAGAACAGGATGAGAAGGAAATAAGGCAAGGCAAGGCTAGGCCAAAGGACGTTTCTTTGATTTATATTTTCTACCACATTCATCTTGAGATGAGAGGAAAGCCATCAGACGTTATGGATTAGGCCCAAACAAAAGCCCCGGCTACTTGAGACACTTAGACTAAGCCTAAACCAGAAAGATCTCTCCATAAAGAAGGTTTTTATACTGTACTTTCACAATCAGCTGGCAGTACAAAAGAACAAGCGGCAGACATACTTAGGCTGAGACATGGTGGTTTGGTGCAGAGACCATGCATATCATGGGAATATTTCAGCATTTCTGCTCTGGTTTTCAGTGTATTACACCAAAACACCCACCTGATGACATCATTTCAAGAGCAAAAGCAGCAATTTGCAGAATTCAGCTTCTTTGGGGAACTGAGCAATTGCTGAGCTGACAGCAAGTCCTGCTGGGTCCCTGTCACCTGCAGAGTGCCCGCATCCTCACCACGGTAGCGGGCATTGTGACAAAGGTTCTACGTCAGCTGGGTGTGGCAGCCGAGCGCCCGCTAGGGGAGGGGGAGCCTGTCAGCCCCGGGCCTGTCACTGCCTGCTGTCCCCCCTGTCACCAGCGAGGCCTCTGAAAAGTTTCCAAAACATCCCCAGACTTGGGTCCAAAGTGGCCAAAAGTCTCCAAGAGACAAGTCGGGAAGAAGGATATGGAAGAGAGGGAGAAAGCCAAGGGAGCAGGCCCAAGGGAGGCAAGAGAAAAAAGTAGTGCCGGGCTGCAGGACTGAAATGGAGGAATTGAAAGACGAAAGCCAGGAAGCAGGAGAGTTTGAGAAAAGGAGAGAGGAAAGAAGAGACATGCAGCCAGACGAGGGCTTAGTGAGAGAGGCTGGGACAGAGAACAGGATGAGAAGGAAATAAGGCAAGGCAAGGCTAGGCCAAAGGAGGTTTCTTTGATTTATATTTTCTACCACATTCATCTTGAGATGAGAGGAAAGCCATCAGACCATATGGATTAGGCCCAAACAAAAGCCCCGGCTACTTGAGACACTTAGACTAAGCCTAAACCAGAAAGATCTCTCCATAAAGATGGTTTTTATACTGTACTTCCACAATCAGCTGGCAGTACAAAAGAACAAGCGGCAGACATACTTAGGCTGAGACATGGTGGTTTGGTGCAGAGACCATGCATATCATGGGAATATTTCAGCATTTCTGCTCTGGTTTTCAGTGTATTACACCAAAACACCCACCTGATGACATCATTTCAAGAGCAAAAGCAGCAATTTGCAGAATTCAGCTTCTTTGGGGAACTGAGCAATTGCTGAGCTGACAGCAAGTCCTGCTGGGTCCCTGTCACCTGCAGAGTGCCCGCATCCTCACCACGGTAGCGGGCATTGTGACAAAGGTTCTACGTCAGCTGGGTGTGGCAGCCGAGCGCCCGCTAGGGGAGGGGGAGCCTGTCAGCCCCGGGCCTGTCACTGCCTGCTGTCCCCCCTGTCACCAGCGAGGCCTCTGAAAAGTTTCCAAAACATCCCCAGACTTGGGTCCAAAGTGGCCAAAAGTCTCCAAGAGACAAGTCGGGAAGAAGGATATGGAAGAGAGGGAGAAAGCCAAGGGAGCAGGCCAAAGGGAGGCAAGAGAAAAAAGTAGTGCCGGGCTGCAGGACTGAAATGGAGGAATTGAAAGACGAAAGCCAGGAAGCAGGAGAGTTTGAGAAAAGGAGAGAGGAAAGAAGAGACATGCAGCCAGACGAGGGCTTAGTGAGAGAGGCTGGGACAGAGAACAGGATGAGAAGGAAATAAGGCAAGGCAAGGCTAGGCCAAAGGACGTTTCTTTGATTTATATTTTCTACCACATTCATCTTGAGATGAGAGGAAAGCCATCAGACCATATGGATTAGGCCCAAACAAAAGCCCCGGCTACTTGAGACACTTAGACTAAGCCTAAACCAGAAAGATCTCTCCATAAAGATGGTTTTTATACTGTACTTCCACAATCAGCTGGCAGTACAAAAGAACAAGCGGCAGACATACTTAGGCTGAGACATGGTGGTTTGGTGCAGAGACCATGCATATCATGGGAATATTTCAGCATTTCTGCTCTGGTTTTCAGTGTATTACACCAAAACACCCACCTGATGACATCATTTCAAGAGCAAAAGCAGCAATTTGCAGAATTCAGCTTCTTTGGGGAACTGAGCAATTGCTGAGCTGACAGCAAGTCCTGCTGGGTCCCTGTCACCTGCAGAGTGCCCGCATCCTCACCACGGTAGCGGGCATTGTGACAAAGGTTCTATGTCAGCTGGGTGTGGCAGCCGAGCGCCCGCTAGGGGAGGGGGAGCCTGTCAGCCCCGGGCCTGTCACTGCTTGCTGTCCCCCGTGCCACCAGCAAAGCCTCTGAAAAGTTTCCCAAACATGCCCAGACTTGGCTCCAAAGTGGCCAAAAGTCTCCAAGAGACAAGTCGGGAAAAGGATATGGAAGAGAGGGCGAAAGTCAAGGGAGCAGGCCAAAGGGAGGCAAGAGAAAAAAGTAGTGCCGGGCTGCAGGACTGCAATGGAGGAATTGAAAGACGAAAGCCAGGAAGCAGGAGAGTTTGAGAAAAGGAGAGAGGAAAGAAGAGACATGCAGCCAGACGAGGGCTTAGTGAGAGAGGCTGGGACATAGAACAGGATGAGAAGGAAATAAGGCAAGGCAAGGCTAGGCCAAAGGACGTTTCTTTGATTTATATTTTCTACCACATTCATCTTGAGATGAGAGGAAAGCCATCAGACCATATGGATTAGGCCCAAACAAAAGCCCCGGCTACTTGAGACACTTAGACTAAGCCTAAACCAGAAAGATCTCTCCATAAAGATGGTTTTTATACTGTACTTCCACAATCAGCTGGCAGTACAAAAGAACAAGCGGCAGACATACTTAGGCTGACACATGGTGGTTTGGTGCAGAGACCATGCATATCATGGGAATATTTCAGCATTTCTGCTCTGGTTTTCAGTGTATTACACCAAAACACCCACCTGATGACATCATTTCAAGAGCAAAAGCAGCAATTTGCAGAATTCAGCTTCTTTGGGGAACTGAGCAATTGCTGAGCTGACAGCAAGTCCTGCTGGGTCCCTGTCACCTGCAGAGTGCCCGCATCCTCACCACGGTAGCGGGCATTGTGACAAAGGTTCTACATCAGCTGGGTGTGGCAGCCGAGCGCCCGCTAGGGGAGGGGGAGCCTGTCAGCCCCGGGCCTGTCACTGCCTGCTGTCCCCCCTGTCACAAGCGAGGCCTCTGAAAAGTTTCAAAACATCCCCAGACTTGGCTCCAAAGTGGTCAAAAGTCTCCAAGAGACAAGTCGGGAAGAAGGATATGGAAGAGAGGGAGAAAGCCAAGGGAGCAGGCCAAAGGGAGGCAAGAGGAAAAAGTAGTGCCGGGCTGCAGGAATGAAATGGAGGAATTGAAAGACGAAAGCCAGGAAGCAGGAGAGTTTGAGAAAAGGAGAGAGGAAAGAAGAGACATGCAGCCAGACGAGGGCTTAGTGAGAGAGGCTGGGACAGAGAACAGGATGAGAAGGAAATAAGGCAAGGCAAGGCAAGGCAAGGCTAGGCCAAAGGACGTTTCTTTGATTTATATTTTCTACCATATTCATCTTGAGATGAGAGGAAAGCCATCAGACCATATGGATTAGGCCCAAACAAAAGCCCCGGCTACTTGAGACACTTAGACTAAGCCTAAACCAGAAAGATCTCTCCATAAAGATGGTTTTTATACTGTACTTCCACAATCAGCTGGCAGTACAAAAGAACAAGCGGCAGACATACTTAGGCTGAGACATGGTGGTTTGGTGCAGAGACCATGCATATCATGGGAACATTTCAGCATTTCTGCTCTGGTTTTCAGTGTATTACACCAAAACACCCACCTGATGACATCATTTCAAGAGCAAAAGCAGCAATTTGCAGAATTCAGCTTCTTTGGGGAACTGAGCAATTGCTGAGCTGACAGCAAGTCCTGCTGGGTCCCTGTCACCTGCAGAGTGCCCGCATCCTCACCACGGTAGCGGGCATTGTGACAAAGGTTCTACGTCAGCTGGGTGTGGCAGCCGAGCGCCCGCTAGGGGAGGGGGAGCCTGTCAGCCCCGGGCCTGTCACTGCCTGCTGTCCCCCCTGTCACCAGCGAGGCCTCTGAAAAGTTTCCAAAACATCCCCAGACTTGGGTCCAAAGTGGCCAAAAGTCTCCAAGAGACAAGTCGGGAAGAAGGATATGGAAGAGAGGGAGAAAGCCAAGGGAGCAGGCCAAAGGGAGGCAAGAGAAAAAAGTAGTGCCGGGCTGCAGGACTGAAATGGAGGAATTGAAAGACGAAAGCCAGGAAGCAGGAGAGTTTGAGAAAAGGAGAGAGGAAAGAAGAGACATGCAGCCAGACGAGGGCTTAGTGAGAGAGGCTGGGACAGAGAACAGGATGAGAAGGAAATAAGGCAAGGCAAGGCTAGGCCAAAGGACGTTTCTTTGATTTATATTTTCTACCACATTCATCTTGAGATGAGAGGAAAGCCATCAGACCATATGGATTAGGCCCAAACAAAAGCCCCGGCTACTTGAGACACTTAGACTAAGCCTAAACCAGAAAGATCTCTCCATAAAGATGGTTTTTATACTGTACTTCCACAATCAGCTGGCAGTACAAAAGAACAAGCGGCAGACATACTTAGGCTGAGACATGGTGGTTTGGTGCAGAGACCATGCATATCATGGGAATATTTCAGCATTTCTGCTCTGGTTTTCAGTGTATTACACCAAAACACCCACCTGATGACATCATTTCAAGAGCAAAAGCAGCAATTTGCAGAATTCAGCTTCTTTGGGGAACTGAGCAATTGCTGAGCTGACAGCAAGTCCTGCTGGGTCCCTGTCACCTGCAGAGTGCCCGCATCCTCACCACGGTAGCGGGCATTGTGACAAAGGTTCTATGTCAGCTGGGTGTGGCAGCCGAGCGCCCGCTAGGGGAGGGGGAGCCTGTCAGCCCCGGGCCTGTCACTGCTTGCTGTCCCCCGTGCCACCAGCAAAGCCTCTGAAAAGTTTCCCAAACATGCCCAGACTTGGCTCCAAAGTGGCCAAAAGTCTCCAAGAGACAAGTCGGGAAAAGGATATGGAAGAGAGGGCGAAAGTCAAGGGAGCAGGCCAAAGGGAGGCAAGAGAAAAAAGTAGTGCCGGGCTGCAGGACTGCAATGGAGGAATTGAAAGACGAAAGCCAGGAAGCAGGAGAGTTTGAGAAAAGGAGAGAGGAAAGAAGAGACATGCAGCCAGACGAGGGCTTAGTGAGAGAGGCTGGGACATAGAACAGGATGAGAAGGAAATAAGGCAAGGCAAGGCTAGGCCAAAGGACGTTTCTTTGATTTATATTTTCTACCACATTCATCTTGAGATGAGAGGAAAGCCATCAGACCATATGGATTAGGCCCAAACAAAAGCCCCGGCTACTTGAGACACTTAGACTAAGCCTAAACCAGAAAGATCTCTCCATAAAGATGGTTTTTATACTGTACTTCCACAATCAGCTGGCAGTACAAAAGAACAAGCGGCAGACATACTTAGGCTGACACATGGTGGTTTGGTGCAGAGACCATGCATATCATGGGAATATTTCAGCATTTCTGCTCTGGTTTTCAGTGTATTACACCAAAACACCCACCTGATGACATCATTTCAAGAGCAAAAGCAGCAATTTGCAGAATTCAGCTTCTTTGGGGAACTGAGCAATTGCTGAGCTGACAGCAAGTCCTGCTGGGTCCCTGTCACCTGCAGAGTGCCCGCATCCTCACCACGGTAGCGGGCATTGTGACAAAGGTTCTACATCAGCTGGGTGTGGCAGCCGAGCGCCCGCTAGGGGAGGGGGAGCCTGTCAGCCCCGGGCCTGTCACTGCCTGCTGTCCCCCCTGTCACAAGCGAGGCCTCTGAAAAGTTTCAAAACATCCCCAGACTTGGCTCCAAAGTGGTCAAAAGTCTCCAAGAGACAAGTCGGGAAGAAGGATATGGAAGAGAGGGAGAAAGCCAAGGGAGCAGGCCAAAGGGAGGCAAGAGGAAAAAGTAGTGCCGGGCTGCAGGAATGAAATGGAGGAATTGAAAGACGAAAGCCAGGAAGCAGGAGAGTTTGAGAAAAGGAGAGAGGAAAGAAGAGACATGCAGCCAGACGAGGGCTTAGTGAGAGAGGCTGGGACAGAGAACAGGATGAGAAGGAAATAAGGCAAGGCAAGGCAAGGCAAGGCTAGGCCAAAGGACGTTTCTTTGATTTATATTTTCTACCATATTCATCTTGAGATGAGAGGAAAGCCATCAGACCATATGGATTAGGCCCAAACAAAAGCCCCGGCTACTTGAGACACTTAGACTAAGCCTAAACCAGAAAGATCTCTCCATAAAGATGGTTTTTATACTGTACTTCCACAATCAGCTGGCAGTACAAAAGAACAAGCGGCAGACATACTTAGGCTGAGACATGGTGGTTTGGTGCAGAGACCATGCATATCATGGGAACATTTCAGCATTTCTGCTCTGGTTTTCAGTGTATTACACCAAAACACCCACCTGATGACATCATTTCAAGAGCAAAAGCAGCAATTTGCAGAATTCAGCTTCTTTGGGGAACTGAGCAATTGCTGAGCTGACAGCAAGTCCTGCTGGGTCCCTGTCACCTGCAGAGTGCCCGCATCCTCACCACGGTAGCGGGCATTGTGACAAAGGTTCTACGTCAGCTGGGTGTGGCAGCCGAGCGCCCGCTAGGGGAGGGGGAGCCTGTCAGCCCCGGGCCTGTCACTGCCTGCTGTCCCCCCTGTCACCAGCGAGGCCTCTGAAAAGTTTCCAAAACATCCCCAGACTTGGGTCCAAAGTGGCCAAAAGTCTCCAAGAGACAAGTCGGGAAGAAGGATATGGAAGAGAGGGAGAAAGCCAAGGGAGCAGGCCAAAGGGAGGCAAGAGAAAAAAGTAGTGCCGGGCTGCAGGACTGAAATGGAGGAATTGAAAGACGAAAGCCAGGAAGCAGGAGAGTTTGAGAAAAGGAGAGAGGAAAGAAGAGACATGCAGCCAGACGAGGGCTTAGTGAGAGAGGCTGGGACAGAGAACAGGATGAGAAGGAAATAAGGCAAGGCAAGGCTAGGCCAAAGGACGTTTCTTTGATTTATATTTTCTACCACATTCATCTTGAGATGAGAGGAAAGGCATCAGACCATATGGATTAGGCCCAAACAAAAGCCCCGGCTACTTGAGACACTCAGACTAAGCCTAAACCAGAAAGATCTCTCCATAAAGATGTTTTTTATACTGTACTTCCACAATCTTCTGTCAGTACAAAAGAACAAGCGGCAGATGTACTTAGGCTGAGACATGGTGGTTTGGTGCAGAGACCATGCATATCATGGGAATATTTCAGCATTTCTGCTCTGGTTTTCAGTGTATTACACCAAAACACCCACCTGATGACATCATTTCAAGAGCAAAAGCAGCAATTTGCAGAATTCAGCTTCTTTGGGGAACTGAGCAATTGCTGAGCTGACAGCAAGTCCTGCTGGGTCCCTGTCACCTGCAGAGTGCCCGCATCCTCACCACGGTAGCGGGCATTGTGACAAAGGTTCTATGTCAGCTGGGTGTGGCAGCCGAGCGCCCGCTAGGGGAGGGGGAGCCTGTCAGCCCCGGGCCTGTCACTGCCTGCTGTCCCCCCTGTCACCAGCGAGGCCTCTGAAAAGTTTCCAAAACATCCCCAGACTTGGGTCCAAAGTGGCCAAAAGTCTCCAAGAGACAAGTCGGGAAGAAGGATATGGAAGAGAGGGAGAAAGCCAAGGGAGCAGGCCAAAGGGAGGCAAGAGGAAAAAGTAGTGCGGGGCTGCAGGACTGAAATGGAGGAATTGAAAGACGAAAGCCAGGAAGCAGGAGAGTTTGAGAAAAGGAGAGAGGAAAGAAGAGACATGCAGCCAGACGAGGGGTTAGTGAGAGAGGCTGGGACAGAGAACAGGATGAGAAGGAAATAAGGCAAGGCAAGGCAAGGCAAGGCAAGGCTAGGCCAAAGGACGTTTCTTTGATTTATATTTTCTACCACATTCATCTTGAGATGAGAGGAAAGCCATCAGACCTTATGGACTAGGCCCAAACAAAAGCCCCGGCTACTTGAGACACTTAGACTAAGCCTAAACCACAAAGATCTCTCCATAAAGATGGTTTTTATACTGTACTTCCACAATCAGCTGGCAGTACAAAAGAACAAGCGGCAGATATACTTAGGCTGAGACATGGTGGTTTGGTGCAGAGACCATGCATATCATGGGAATATTTCAGCATTTCTGCTCTGGTTTTCAGTGTATTACACCAAAACACCCACCTGATGACATCATTTCAAGAGCAAAAGCAGCAATTTGCAGAATTCAGCTTCTTTGGGGAACTGAGCAATTGCTGAGCTGACAGCAAGTCCTGCTGGGTCCCTGTCACCTGCAGAGTGCCCGCATCCTCACCACGGTAGCGGGCATTGTGACAAAGGTTCTACGTCAGCTGGGTGTGCAGCCGAGCGCCCGCTAGGGGAGGGGAAGCCTGTCAGCCCCGGGCCTGTCACTGCCTGCTGTCCCCCCTGTCACCAGCGAGGCCTCTGAAAAGTTTCCAAAACATGCCCAGACTTGGGTCCAAAGTGGCCAAAAGTCTCCAAGAGACAAGTCGGGAAGAAGGATATGGAAGAGAGGGAGAAAGCCAAGGGAGCAGGCCCAAGGGAGGCAAGAGGAAAAAGTAGTGCGGGGCTGCAGGACTGAAATGGAGGAATTGAAAGACGAAAGCCAGGAAGCAGGAGAGTTTGAGAAAAGGAGAGAGGAAAGAAGAGACATGCAGCCAGACGAGGGCTTAGTGAGAGAGGCTGGGACAGAGAACAGGATGAGAAGGAAATAAGGCAAGGCAAGGCTAGGCCAAAGGACGTTTCTTTGATTTATATTTTCTACCACATTCATCTTGAGATGAGAGGAAAGCCATCAGACGTTATGGACTAGGCCCAAACAAAAGCCCCAGCTACTTGAGACACTTAGACTAAGTCTAAACCACAAAGATCTCTCCATAAAGATGGTTTTTATACTGTACTTCCACAATCAGCTGGCAGTACAAAAGAACAAGCGGCAGACATACTTAGGCTGAGTCATGGTGGTTTGGTGCAGAGACCATGCATATCATGGGAATATTTCAGCATTTCTGCTCTGGTTTTCAGTGTATTACACCAAAACACCCACCTGATGACATCATTTCAAGAGCAAAAGCAGCAATTTGCAGAATTCAGCTTCTTTGGGGAACTGAGCAATTGCTGAGCTGACTGTAAGTCCTGCTGGGTCCCTGTCACCTGCAGAGTGCCCGCATCCTCACCACGGTAGCGGGCATTGTGACAAAGGTTCTATGTCAGCTGGGTGTGGCAGCCGAGCGCCCGCTAGGGGAGGGTGAGCCTGTCAGCCCCGGGCCTGTCACTGCCTGCTGTCCCCCCTGTCACCAGCGAGGCCTCTGAAAAGTTTCCAAAACATCCCCAGATTTGGCTCCAAAGTGGCCAAATGTCTCCAAGAGACAAGTCGGGAAGAAGAATATGGAAGAGAGGGAGAAAGCCAAGGGAGCAGGCCAAAGGGATGCAAGAGGAAAAAGTAGTGCCGGGCTGCAGGAATGAAATGGAGGAATTGAAAGACGAAAGCCAGGAAGCAGGAGAGTTTGAGAAAAGGAGAGAGGAAAGAAGAGACATGCAGCCAGACGAGGGCTTAGTGAGAGAGGCTGGGACAGAGAACAGGATGAGAAGGAAATAAGGCAAGGCAAGGCAAGGCTAGGCCAAAGGACGTTTCTTTGATTTATATTTTCTACCACATTCATCTTGAGATGAGAGGAAAGCCATCAGACGTTATGGATTAGGCCCAAACAAAAGCCCCGGCTACTTGAGACACTTAGACTAAGCCTAAACCAGAAAGATCTCTCCATAAAGATGGTTTTTATACTGTACTTCCACAATCAGCTGGCAGTACAAAAGAACAAGCGGCAGACATACTTAGCCTGAGACATGGTGGTTTGGTGCAGAGACCATGCATATCATGGGAATATTTCAGCATTTCTGCTCTGGTTTTCAGTGTATTACACCAAAACACCCACCTGATGACATCATTTCAAGAGCAAAAGCAGCAATTTGCAGAATTCAGCTTCTTTGGGGAACTGAGCAATTGCTGAGCTGACAGCAAGTCCTGCTGGGTCCCTGTCACCTGCAGAGTGCCCGCATCCTCACCACGGTAGCGGGCATTGTGACAAAGGTTTTACGTCAGCTGGGTGTGGCAGCCGAGCGCTCGCTAGGGGAGGGGAAGCCTGTCAGCCCCGGGCCTGTCACTGCCTGCTGTCCCCCGTGTCACCAGCGAGGCCTCTGAAAAGTTTCCAAAACATGCCCAAACTTGGGTCCAAAGTGGCCAAAAGTCTCCAAGAGACAAGTCGGGAAGAAGGATATGGAAGAGAGGGAGAAAGCCAAGGGAGCAGGCCAAAGGGAGGCAAGAGAAAAAAGTAGTGCCGGGCTGCAGGACTGAAATGGATGAACTGAAAGACGAAAGCCAGGAAGCAGGAGAGTTTGAGAAAAGGAGAGAGGAAAGAAGAGACATGCAGCCAGACGAGGGGTTAGTGAGAGAGGCTGGGACAGAGAACAGGATGAGAAGGAAATAAGGCAAGGCAAGGCAAGGCTAGGCCAAAGGACGTTTCTTTGATTTATATTTTCTACCACATTCATCTTCAGATGAGAGGAAAGCCATCAGACGTTATGGATTAGGCCCAAACAAAAGCCCCGGCTACTTGAGACACTTAGACTAAGCCTAAACCAGAAAGATCTCTCCATAAAGATGGTTTTTATACTGTACTTCCACAATCAGCTGGCAGTACAAAAGAACAAGCGGCAGACATACTTAGGCTGAGTCATGGTGGTTTGGTGCAGAGACCATGCATATCATGGGAATATTTCAGCATTTCTGCTCTGGTTTTCAGTGTATTACACCAAAACACCCACCTGATGACATCATTTCAAGAGCAAAAGCAGCAATTTGCAGAATTCAGCTTCTTTGGGGAACTGAGCAATTGCTGAGCTGACTGTAAGTCCTGCTGGGTCCCTGTCACCTGCAGAGTGCCCGCATCCTCACCACGGTAGCGGGCATTTTGACAAAGGTTCTACGTCAGCTGGGTGTGGCAGCCGAGCGCTCGCTAGGGGAGGGGAAGCCTGTCAGCCCCGGGCCTGTCACTGCCTGCTGTCCCCCCTGTCACCAGCGAGGCCTCTGAAAAGTTTCCAAAACATGCCCAGACTTGGGTCCAAAGTGGCCAAAAGTCTCCAAGAGACAAGTCGGGAAGAAGGATATGGAAGAGAGGGAGAAAGCCAAGGGAGCAGGCCCAAGGGAGGCAAGAGAAAAAAGTAGTGCCGGGCTGCAGGACTGAAATGGAGGAATTGAAAGACGAAAGCCAGGAAGCAGGAGAGTTTGAGAAAAGGAGAGAGGAAAGAAGAGACATGCAGCCAGACGAGGGGTTAGTGAGAGAGGCTGGGACAGAGAACAGGATGAGAAGGAAATAAGGCAAGGCAAGGCAAGGCAAGGCAAGGCTAGGCCAAAGGACGTTTCTTTGATTTATATTTCCTACCACATTCATCTTGAGATGAGAGGAAAGCCATCAGACCTTATGGACTAGGCCCAAACAAAAGCCCCGGCTACTTGAGACACTTAGACTAAGCGTAAACCAGAAAGATCTCTCCATAAAGATGGTTTTTATACTGTACTTCCACAATCAGCTGGCAGTACAAAAGAACAAGCGGCAGATATACTTTGGCTGAGACATGGTGGTTTGGTGCAGAGACCATGCATATCATGGGAATATTTCAGCATTTCTGCTCTGGTTTTCAGTGTATTACACCAAAACACCCACCTGATGACATCATTTCAAGAGCAAAAGCAGCAATTTGCAGAATTCAGCTTCTTTGGGGAACTGAGCAATTGCTGAGCTGACAGCAAGTCCTGCTGGGTCCCTGTCACCTGCAGAGTGCCCGCATCCTCACCACAGTAGCGGGCATTGTGACAAAGGTTCTACGTCAGCTGGGTGTGCAGCCGAGCGCCCGCTAGGGGAGGGGAAGCCTGTCAGCCCCGGGCCTGTCACTGCCTGCTGTCCCCCCTGTCACCAGCGAGGCCTCTGAAAAGTTTCCAAAACATGCCCAGACTTGGGTCCAAAGTGGCCAAAAGTCTCCAAGAGACAAGTCGGGAAGAAGGATATGGAAGAGAGGGAGAAAGCCAAGGGAGCAGGCCCAAGGGAGGCAAGAGAAAAAAGTAGTGCCGGGCTGCAGGACTGAAATGGAGGAATTGAAAGACGAAAGCCAGGAAGCAGGAGAGTTTGAGAAAAGGAGAGAGGAAAGAAGAGACATGCAGCCAGACGAGGGCTTAGTGAGAGAGGCTGGGACAGAGAACAGGATGAGAAGGAAATAAGGCAAGGCAAGGCTAGGCCAAAGGACGTTTCTTTGATTTATATTTTCTACCACATTCATCTTGAGATGAGAGGAAAGCCATCAGACCTTATGGACTAGGCCCAAACAAAAGCCCCGGCTACTTGAGACACTTAGACTAAGCCTAAACCACAAAGATCTCTCCATAAAGATGGTTTTTATACTGTACTTCCACAATCAGCTGGCAGTACAAAAGAACAAGCGGCAGATATACTTAGGCTGAGACATGGTGGTTTGGTGCAGAGACCATGCATATCATGGGAATATTTCAGCATTTCTGCTCTGGTTTTCAGTGTATTACACCAAAACACCCACCTGATGACATCATTTCAAGAGCAAAAGCAGCAATTTGCAGAATTCAGCTTCTTTGGGGAACTGAGCAATTGCTGAGCTGACAGCAAGTCCTGCTGGGTCCCTGTCACCTGCAGAGTGCCCGCATCCTCACCACGGTAGCGGGCATTGTGACAAAGGTTCTACGTCAGCTGGGTGTGCAGCCGAGCGCCCGCTAGGGGAGGGGAAGCCTGTCAGCCCCGGGCCTGTCACTGCCTGCTGTCCCCCCTGTCACCAGCGAGGCCTCTGAAAAGTTTCCAAAACATGCCCAGACTTGGGTCCAAAGTGGCCAAAAGTCTCCAAGAGACAAGTCGGGAAGAAGGATATGGAAGAGAGGGAGAAAGCCAAGGGAGCAGGCCCAAGGGAGGCAAGAGGAAAAAGTAGTGCGGGGCTGCAGGACTGAAATGGAGGAATTGAAAGACGAAAGCCAGGAAGCAGGAGAGTTTGAGAAAAGGAGAGAGGAAAGAAGAGACATGCAGCCAGACGAGGGCTTAGTGAGAGAGGCTGGGACAGAGAACAGGATGAGAAGGAAATAAGGCAAGGCAAGGCTAGGCCAAAGGACGTTTCTTTGATTTATATTTTCTACCACATTCATCTTGAGATGAGAGGAAAGCCATCAGACGTTATGGACTAGGCCCAAACAAAAGCCCCGGCTACTTGAGACACTTAGACTAAGTCTAAACCACAAAGATCTCTCCATAAAGATGGTTTTTATACTGTACTTCCACAATCAGCTGGCAGTACAAAAGAACAAGCGGCAGACATACTTAGGCTGAGTCATGGTGGTTTGGTGCAGAGACCATGCATATCATGGGAATATTTCAGCATTTCTGCTCTGGTTTTCAGTGTATTACACCAAAACACCCACCTGATGACATCATTTCAAGAGCAAAAGCAGCAATTTGCAGAATTCAGCTTCTTTGGGGAACTGAGCAATTGCTGAGCTGACTGTAAGTCCTGCTGGGTCCCTGTCACCTGCAGAGTGCCCGCATCCTCACCACGGTAGCGGGCATTGTGACAAAGGTTCTATGTCAGCTGGGTGTGGCAGCCGAGCGCCCGCTAGGGGAGGGTGAGCCTGTCAGCCCCGGGCCTGTCACTGCCTGCTGTCCCCCCTGTCACCAGCGAGGCCTTTGAAAAGTTTCCAAAACATCCCCAGATTTGGCTCCAAAGTGGCCAAATGTCTCCAAGAGACAAGTCGGGAAGAAGAATATGGAAGAGAGGGAGAAAGCCAAGGGAGCAGGCCAAAGGGATGCAAGAGGAAAAAGTAGTCCCGGGCTGCAGGAATGAAATGGAGGAATTGAAAGACGAAAGCCAGGAAGCAGGAGAGTTTGAGAAAAGGAGAGAGGAAAGAAGAGACATGCAGCCAGACGAGGGCTTAGTGAGAGAGGCTGGGACAGAGAACAGGATGAGAAGGAAATAAGGCAAGGCAAGGCAAGGCTAGGCCAAAGGACGTTTCTTTGATTTATATTTTCTACCACATTCATCTTGAGATGAGAGGAAAGCCATCAGACGTTATGGATTAGGCCCAAACAAAAGCCCCGGCTACTTGAGACACTTAGACTAAGCCTAAACCAGAAAGATCTCTCCATAAAGATGGTTTTTATACTGTACTTCCACAATCAGCTGGCAGTACAAAAGAACAAGCGGCAGACATACTTAGCCTGAGACATGGTGGTTTGGTGCAGAGACCATGCATATCATGGGAATATTTCAGCATTTCTGCTCTGGTTTTCAGTGTATTACACCAAAACACCCACCTGATGACATCATTTCAAGAGCAAAAGCAGCAATTTGCAGAATTCAGCTTCTTTGGGGAACTGAGCAATTGCTGAGCTGACAGCAAGTCCTGCTGGGTCCCTGTCACCTGCAGAGTGCCCGCATCCTCACCACGGTAGCGGGCATTGTGACAAAGGTTTTACGTCAGCTGGGTGTGGCAGCCGAGCGCTCGCTAGGGGAGGGGAAGCCTGTCAGCCCCGGGCCTGTCACTGCCTGCTGTCCACCGTGTCACCAGCGAGGCCTCTGAAAAGTTTCCAAAACATGCCCAAACTTGGGTCCAAAGTGGCCAAAAGTCTCCAAGAGACAAGTCGGGAAGAAGGATATGGAAGAGAGGGAGAAAGCCAAGGGAGCAGGCCAAAGGGAGGCAAGAGAAAAAAGTAGTGCCGGGCTGCAGGACTGAAATGGATGAACTGAAAGACGAAAGCCAGGAAGCAGGAGAGTTTGAGAAAAGGAGAGAGGAAAGAAGAGACATGCAGCCAGACGAGGGGTTAGTGAGAGAGGCTGGGACAGAGAACAGGATGAGAAGGAAATAAGGCAAGGCAAGGCAAGGCTAGGCCAAAGGACGTTTCTTTGATTTATATTTTCTACCACATTCATCTTCAGATGAGAGGAAAGCCATCAGACGTTATGGATTAGGCCCAAACAAAAGCCCCGGCTACTTGAGACACTTAGACTAAGCCTAAACCAGAAAGATCTCTCCATAAAGATGGTTTTTATACTGTACTTCCACAATCAGCTGGCAGTACAAAAGAACAAGCGGCAGACATACTTAGGCTGAGTCATGGTGGTTTGGTGCAGAGACCATGCATATCATGGGAATATTTCAGCATTTCTGCTCTGGTTTTCAGTGTATTACACCAAAACACCCACCTGATGACATCATTTCAAGAGCAAAAGCAGCAATTTGCAGAATTCAGCTTCTTTGGGGAACTGAGCAATTGCTGAGCTGACTGTAAGTCCTGCTGGGTCCCTGTCACCTGCAGAGTGCCCGCATCCTCACCACGGTAGCGGGCATTTTGACAAAGGTTCTACGTCAGCTGGGTGTGGCAGCCGAGCGCTCGCTAGGGGAGGGGAAGCCTGTCAGCCCCGGGCCTGTCACTGCCTGCTGTCCCCCCTGTCACCAGCGAGGCCTCTGAAAAGTTTCCAAAACATGCCCAGACTTGGGTCCAAAGTGGCCAAAAGTCTCCAAGAGACAAGTCGGGAAGAAGGATATGGAAGAGAGGGAGAAAGCCAAGGGAGCAGGCCCAAGGGAGGCAAGAGAAAAAAGTAGTGCCGGGCTGCAGGACTGAAATGGAGGAATTGAAAGACGAAAGCCAGGAAGCAGGAGAGTTTGAGAAAAGGAGAGAGGAAAGAAGAGACATGCAGCCAGACGAGGGGTTAGTGAGAGAGGCTGGGACAGAGAACAGGATGAGAAGGAAATAAGGCAAGGCAAGGCAAGGCAAGGCAAGGCTAGGCCAAAGGACGTTTCTTTGATTTATATTTCCTACCACATTCATCTTGAGATGAGAGGAAAGCCATCAGACCTTATGGACTAGGCCCAAACAAAAGCCCCGGCTACTTGAGACACTTAGACTAAGCGTAAACCAGAAAGATCTCTCCATAAAGATGGTTTTTATACTGTACTTCCACAATCAGCTGGCAGTACAAAAGAACAAGCGGCAGATATACTTAGGCTGAGACATGGTGGTTTGGTGCAGAGACCATGCATATCATGGGAATATTTCAGCATTTCTGCTCTGGTTTTCAGTGTATTACACCAAAACACCCACCTGATGACATCATTTCAAGAGCAAAAGCAGCAATTTGCAGAATTCAGCTTCTTTGGGGAACTGAGCAATTGCTGAGCTGACAGCAAGTCCTGCTGGGTCCCTGTCACCTGCAGAGTGCCCGCATCCTCACCACAGTAGCGGGCATTGTGACAAAGGTTCTACGTCAGCTGGGTGTGCAGCCGAGCGCCCGCTAGGGGAGGGGAAGCCTGTCAGCCCCGGGCCTGTCACTGCCTGCTGTCCCCCCTGTCACCAGCGAGGCCTCTGAAAAGTTTCCAAAACATGCCCAGACTTGGGTCCAAAGTGGCCAAAAGTCTCCAAGAGACAAGTCGGGAAGAAGGATATGGAAGAGAGGGAGAAAGCCAAGGGAGCAGGCCAAAGGGAGGCAAGAGGAAAAAGTAGTGCCGGGCTGCAGGACTGAAATGGAGGAATTGAAAGACGAAAGCCAGGAAGCAGGAGAGTTTGAGAAAAGGAGAGAGGAAAGAAGAGACATGCAGCCAGACGAGGGCTTAGTGAGAGAGGCTGGGACAGAGAACAGGATGAGAAGGAAATAAGGCAAGGCAAGGCAAGGCTAGGCCAAAGGACGTTTCTTTGATTTATATTTTCTACCACATTCATCTTGAGATGAGAGGAAAGCCATCAGACGTTATGGATTAGGCCCAAACAAAAGCCCCGGCTACTTGAGACACTTAGACTAAGCCTAAACCAGAAAGATCTCTCCATAAAGATGGTTTTTATACTGTACTTCCACAATCAGCTGGCAGTACAAAAGAACAAGCGGCAGACATACTTAGGCTGAGTCATGGTGGTTTGGTGCAGAGACCATGCATATCATGGGAATATTTCAGCATTTCTGCTCTGGTTTTCAGTGTATTACACCAAAACACCCACCTGATGACATCATTTCAAGAGCAAAAGCAGCAATTTGCAGAATTCAGCTTCTTTGGGGAACTGAGCAATTGCTGAGCTGACTGTAAGTCCTGCTGGGTCCCTGTCACCTGCAGAGTGCCCGCATCCTCACCACGGTAGCGGGCATTGTGACAAAGGTTCTACGTCAGCTGGGTGTGGCAGCCGAGCGCTCGCTAGGGAAGGGGAAGCCTGTCAGCCCCGGGCCTGTCACTGCCTGCTGTCCCCCCTGTCACCAGCGAGGCCTCTGAAAAGTTTCCAAAACATCCCCAGACTTGGGTCCAAAGTGGCCAAAAGTCTCCAAGAGACAAGTCGAGAAGAAGGATATGGAAGAGAGGGAGAAAGCCAAGGGAGCAGGCCAAAGGGAGGCAAGAGAAAACAGTAGTGCCGGGCTGCAGGACTGAAATGGAGGAATTGAAAGACGAAAGCCAGGAAGCAGGAGAGTTTGAGAAAAGGAGAGAGGAAAGAAGAGACATGCAGCCAGACGAGGGGTTAGTGAGAGAGGCTGGGACAGAGAATAGGATGAGAAGGAAATAAGGCAAGGCAAGGCAAGGCAAGGCAAGGCTAGGCCAAAGGACGTTTCTTTGATTTATATTTTCTACCACATTCATCTTGAGATGAGAGGAAAGCCATCAGACCTTATGGACTAGGCCCAAACAAAAGCCCCGGCTACTTGAGACACTTAGACTAAGCCTAAACCATAAAGATCTCTCCATAAAGATGGTTTTTATACTGTACTTCCACAATCAGCTGGCAGTACAAAAGAACAAGCGGCAGACATACTTAGGCTGAGTCATGGTGGTTTGGTGCAGAGACCATGCATATCATGGGAATATTTCAGCATTTCTGCTCTGGTTTTCAGTGTATTACACCAAAACACCCACCTGATGACATCATTTCAAGAGCAAAAGCAGCAATTTGCAGAATTCAGCTTCTTTGGGGAACTGAGCAATTGCTGAGCTGACTGTAAGTCCTGCTGGGTCCCTGTCACCTGCAGAGTGCCCGCATCCTCACCACGGTAGCGGGCATTGTGACAAAGGTTCTATGTCAGCTGGGTGTGGCAGCCGAGCGCCCGCTAGGGGAGGGGGAGCCTGTCAGCCCCGGGCCTGTCACTGCCTGCTGTCCGCTCTGTCACCAGCGAGGCCTCTGAAAAGTTTCCAAACCATCCTTAGATTTGGCTCCAAAGTGGCCAAAAGTCTCCAAGAGACAAGTCGGGGAGAAGAATATGGAAGAGAGGGAGAAAGCCAAGGGAGCAGGCCAAAGGGAGGCAAGAGGAAAAAGTAGTGCCGGGCTGCAGGACTGAAATGGAGGAATTGAAAGACGAAAGCCAGGAAGCAGGAGAGTTTGAGAAAAGGAGAGAGGAAAGAAGAGACATGCAGCCAGACGAGGGCTTAGTGAGAGAGGCTGGGACAGAGAACAGGATGAGAAGGAAATAAGGCAAGGCAAGGCAAGGCTAGGCCAAAGGACGTTTCTTTGATTTATATTTTCTACCACATTCATCTTGAGATGAGAGGAAAGCCATCACACGTTATGGATTAGGCCCAAACAAAAGCCCCGGCTACTTGAGACACTTAGACTAAGCCTAAACCAGAAAGATCTCTCCATAAAGATGGTTTTTATACTGTACTTCCACAATCAGCTGGCAGTACAAAAGAACAAGCGGCAGACATACTTACGCTGAGACATGGTGGTTTGGTGCAGAGACCATGCATATCATGGGAATATTTCAGCATTTCTGCTCTGGTTTTCAGTGTATTACACCAAAACACCCACCTGATGACATCATTTCAAGAGCAAAAGCAGCAATTTGCAGAATTCAGCTTCTTTGGGGAACTGAGCAATTGCTGAGCTGACAGCAAGTCCTGCTGGGTCCCTGTCACCTGCAGAGTGCCCGCATCCTCACCACGGTAGCGGGCATTGTGACAAAGGTTCTACGTCAGCTGGGTGTGGCAGCCGAGCGCTCGCTAGGGAAGGGGAAGCCTGTCAGCCCCGGGCCTGTCACTGCCTGCTGTCCCCCCTGTCACCAGCGAGGCCTCTGAAAAGTTTCCAAAACATGCCCAGACTTGGGTCCAAAGTGGCCAAAAGTCTCCAAGAGACAAGTCGGGAAGAAGGATATGGAAGAGAGGGAGAAAGCCAAGGGAGCAGGCCAAAGGGAGGCAAGAGGAAAAAGTAGTGCCCGGCTGCAGGACTGAAATGGAGGAATTGAAAGACGAAAGCCAGGAAGCAGGAGAGTTTGAGAAAAGGAGAGAGGAAAGAAGAGACATGCAGCCAGACGAGGGGTTAGTGAGAGAGGCTGGGACAGAGAACAGGATGAGAAGGAAATAAGGCAAGGCAAGGCAAGGCAAGGCAAGGCTAGGCCAAAGGACGTTTCTTTGATTTATATTTTCTACCACATTCATCTTGAGATGAGAGGAAAGCCATCAGACCTTATGGACTAGGCCCAAACAAAAGCCCCGGCTACTTGAGACACTTAGACTAAACCTAAACCAGAAAGATCTCTCCATAAAGATGTTTTTTATACTGTACTTCCACAATCAGCTGGCAGTACAAAAGAACAAGCGGCAGACATACTTAGGCTGAGTGATGGTGGTTTGGTGCAGAGACCATGCATATCATGGGAATATTTCAGCATTTCTGCTCTGGTTTTCAGTGTATTACACCAAAACACCCACCTGATGACATCATTTCAAGAGCAAAAGCAGCAATTTGCAGAATTCAGCTTCTTTGGGGAACTGAGCAATTGCTGAGCTGACTGTAAGTCCTGCTGGGTCCCTGTCACCTGCAGAGTGCCCGCATCCTCACCACGGTAGCGGGCATTGTGACAAAGGTTCTATGTCAGCTGGGTGTGGCAGCCGAGCGCCCACTAGGGGAGGGTGCGCCTGTCATCCCCGGGCCTGTCACTGCCTGCTGTCCACCCTGTCACCAGCGAGGCCTCTGAAAAGTTTCCAAACCATCCTTAGATTTGGCTCCAAAGTGGCCAAAAGTCTCCAAGAGACAAGTCGGGAAGAAGAATATGGAAGAGAGGGAGAAAGCCAAGGGAGCAGGCCAAAGGGAGGCAAGAGGAAAAAGTAGTGCCGGGCTGCAGGAATGAAATGGAGGAATTGAAAGACGAAAGCCAGGAAGCAGGAGAGTTTGAGAAAAGGAGAGAGGAAAGAAGAGACATGCAGCCAGACGAGGGCTTAGTGAGAGAGGCTGGGACAGAGAACAGGATGAGAAGGAAATAAGGCAAGGCAAGGCAAGGCTAGGCCAAAGGACGTTTCTTTGATTTATATTTTCTACCACATTCATCTTGAGATGAGAGGAAAGCCATCACACGTTATGGATTAGGCCCAAACAAAAGCCCCGGCTACTTGAGACACTTAGACTAAGCCTAAACCAGAAAGATCTCTCCATAAACATGGTTTTTATACTGTACTTCCACAATCTTCTGTCAGTACAAAAGAACAAGCGGCAGACATACTTAGGCTGAGTCATGGTGGTTTGGTGCAGAGACCATGCATATCATGGGAATATTTCAGCATTTCTGCTCTGGTTTTCAGTGTATTACACCAAAACACCCACCTGATGACATCATTTCAAGAGCAAAAGCAGCAATTTGCAGAATTCAGCTTCTTTGGGGAACTGAGCAATTGCTGAGCTGACTGTAAGTCCTGCTGGGTCCCTGTCACCTGCAGAGTGCCCGCATCCTCACCACGGTAGCGGGCATTGTGACAAAGGTTCTACGTCAGCTGGGTGTGGCAGCCGAGCGCTCGCTAGGGAAGGGGAAGCCTGTCAGCCCCGGGCCTGTCACTGCCTGCTGTCCCCCCTGTCACCAGCGAGGCCTCTGAAAAGTTTCCAAAACATGCCCAGACTTGGGTCCAAAGTGGCCAAAAGTCTCCAAGAGACAAGTCGGGAAGAAGGATATGGAAGAGAGGGAGAAAGCCAAGGGAGCAGGCCCAAGGGAGGCAAGAGAAAAAAGTAGTGCCGGGCTGCAGGACTGAAATGGAGGAATTGAAAGACGAAAGCCAGGAAGCAGGAGAGTTTGAGAAAAGGAGAGAGGAAAGAAGAGACATGCAGCCAGACGAGGGCTTAGTGAGAGAGGCTGGGACAGAGAACAGGATGAGAAGGAAATAAGGCAAGGCAAGGCAAGGCAAGGCAAGGCTAGTCCAAAGGACGTTTCTTTGATTTATATTTTCTACCACATTCATCTTGAGATGAGAGGAAAGCCATCAGACCTTATGGACTAGGCCCAAACAAAAGCCCCGGCTACTTGAGACACTTAGACTAAGCGTAAACCAGAAAGATCTCTCCATAAAGATGGTTTTTATACTGTACTTCCACAATCAGCTGGCAGTACAAAAGAACAAGCGGCAGACATACTTAGGCTGAGACATGGTGGTTTGGTGCAGAGACCATGCATATCATGGGAATATTTCAGCATTTCTGCTCTGGTTTTCAGTGTATTACACCAAAACACCCACCTGATGACATCATTTCAAGAGCAAAAGCAGCAATTTGCAGAATTCAGCTTCTTTGGGGAACTGAGCAATTGCTGAGCTGACAGCAAGTCCTGCTGGGTCCCTGTCACCTGCAGAGTGCCCGCATCCTCACCACGGTAGCGGGCATTGTGACAAAGGTTCTACGTCAGCTGGGTGTGGCAGCCGAGCGCCCGCTAGGGGAGGGGAAGCCTGTCAGCCCCGGGCCTGTCACTGCCTGCTGTCCCCCCTGTCACCAGCGAGGCCTCTGAAAAGTTTCCAAAACATCCCCAGACTTGGGTCCAAAGTGGCCAAAAGTCTCCAAGAGACAAGTCGGGAAGAAGGATATGGAAGAGAGGGAGAAAGCCAAGGGAGCAGGCCCAAGGGAGGCAAGAGAAAAAAGTAGTGCCGGGCTGCAGGACTGAAATGGAGGAATTGAAAGACGAAAGCCAGGAAGCAGGAGAGTTTGAGAAAAGGAGAGAGGAAAGAAGAGACATGCAGCCAGACGAGGGGTTAGTGAGAGAGGCTGGGACAGAGAACAGGATGAGAAGGAAATAAGGCAAGGCAAGGCTAGGCCAAAGGACGTTTCTTTGATTTATATTTTCTACCACATTCATCTTGAGATGAGAGGAAAGCCATCAGACCTTATGGACTAGGCCCAAACAAAAGCCCCGGCTACTTGAGACACTTAGACTAAGCCTAAACCAGAAAGATCTCTCCATAAAGATGGTTTTTATACTGTACTTCCACAATCAGCTGGCAGTACAAAAGAACAAGCGGCAGACATACTTAGGCTGAGTCATGGTGGTTTGGTGCAGAGACCATGCATATCATGGGAATATTTCAGCATTTCTGCTCTGGTTTTCAGTGTATTACACCAAAACACCCACCTGATGACATCATTTCAAGAGCAAAAGCAGCAATTTGCAGAATTCAGCTTCTTTGGGGAACTGAGCAATTGCTGAGCTGACTGTAAGTCCTGCTGGGTCCCTGTCACCTGCAGAGTGCCCGCATCCTCACCACGGTAGCGGGCATTGTGACAAAGGTTCTACGTCAGCTGGGTGTGGCAGCCGAGCGCCCACTAGGGGAGGGGGAGCCTGTCAGCCCCGGGCCTGTCACTGCCTGCTGTCCACCCTGTCACCAGCGAGGCCTCTGAAAAGTTTCCAAACCATCCTTAGATTTGGCTTTAAAGTGGCCAAAAGTCTCCAAGAGACAAGTCGGGAAGAAGAATATGGAAGAGAGGGAGAAAGCCAAGGGAGCAGGCCAAAGGGAGGCAAGAGGAAAAAGTAGTGCCGGGCTGCAGGACTGAAATGGAGGAATTGAAAGACGAAAGCCAGGAAGCAGGAGAGTTTGAGAAAAGGAGAGAGGAAAGAAGAGACATGCAGCCAGACGAGGGGTTAGTGAGAGAGGCTGGGACAGAGAACAGGATGAGAAGGAAATAAGGCAAGGCAAGGCAAGGCAAGGCAAGGCTAGGCCAAAGGACGTTTCTTTGATTTATATTTTCTACCACATTCATCTTGAGATGAGAGGAAAGCCATCAGACGTTATGGATTAGGCCCAAACAAAAGCCCCGGCTACTTGAGACACTTAGACTAAGCCTAAACCAGAAAGATCTCTCCATAAAGATGGTTTTTATACTGTACTTCCACAATCAGCTGGCAGTACAAAAGAACAAGCGGCAGACATACTTAGGCTGAGACATGGTGGTTTGGTGCAGAGACCATGCATATCATGGGAATATTTCAGCATTTCTGCTCTGGTTTTCAGTGTATTACACCAAAACACCCACCTGATGACATCATTTCAAGAGCAAAAGCAGCAATTTGCAGAATTCAGCTTCTTTGGGGAACTGAGCAATTGCTGAGCTGACTGTAAGTCCTGCTGGGTCCCTGTCACCTGCAGAGTGCCCGCATCCTCACCACGGTAGCGGGCATTTTGACAAAGGTTCTACGTCAGCTGGGTGTGGCAGCCGAGCGCTCGCTAGGGGAGGGGAAGCCTGTCAGCCCCGGGCCTGTCACTGCCTGCTGTCCCCCCTGTCACCAGCGAGGCCTCTGAAAAATTTCCAAAACATGCCCAGACTTGGGTCCAAAGTGGCCAAAAGTCTCCAAGAGACAAGTCGGGAAGAAGGATATGGAAGAGAGGGAGAAAGCCAAGGGAGTAGGCCCAAGGGAGGCAAGAGAAAAAAGTAGTGCCGGGCTGCAGGACTGAAATGGAGGAATTGAAAGACGAAAGCCAGGAAGCAGGAGAGTTTGAGAAAAGGAGAGAGGAAAGAAGAGACATGCAGCCAGACGAGGGGTTAGTGAGAGAGGCTGGGACAGAGAACAGGATGAGAAGGAAATAAGGCAAGGCAAGGCAAGGCAAGGCAAGGCTAGGCCAAAGGACGTTTCTTTGATTTATATTTTCTACCACATTCATCTTGAGATGAGAGGAAAGCCATCAGACCTTATGGACTAGGCCCAAACAAAAGCCCCGGCTACTTGAGACACTTAGACTAAGCCTAAACCAGAAAGATCTCTCCATAAAGATGGTTTTTATACTGTACTTCCACAATCAGCTGGCAGTACAAAAGAACAAGCGGCAGACATACTTAGGCTGAGACATGGTGGTTTGGTGCAGAGACCATGCATATCATGGGAATATTTCAGCATTTCTGCTCTGGTTTTCAGTGTATTACACCAAAACACCCACCTGATGACATCATTTCAAGAGCAAAAGCAGCAATTTGAAGAATTCAGCTTCTTTGGGGAACTGAGCAATTGCTGAGCTGACTGTAAGTCCTGCTGGGTCCCTGTCACCTGCAGAGTGCCCGCATCCTCACCACGGTAGCGGGCATTGTGACAAAGGTTCTATGTCAGCTGGGTGTGGCAGCCGAGCGCCCACTAGGGGAGGGGGAGCCTGTCAGCCCCGGGCCTGTCACTGCCTGCTGTCCCCCGTGTCTCCAGCGAGACCTCTGAAAAGTTTCCAAAACATGCCCAGACTTGGGTCCAAAGTGGCCAAAAGTCTCCAAGAGACAAGTCGGGAAGAAGAATATGGAAGAGAGGGAGAAAGCCAAGGGAGCAGGCCAAAGGGAGGCAAGAGGAAAAAGTAGTGCCGGGCTGCAGGAATGAAATGGAGGAACTGAAAGACGAAAGCCAGGAAGCAGGAGAGTTTGAGAAAAGGAGAGAGGAAAGAAGAGACATGCAGCCAGACGAGGGCTTAGTGAGAGAGGCTGGGACAGAGAACAGGATGAGAAGGAAATAAGGCAAGGCAAGGCTAGGCCAAAGGACGTTTCTTTGATTTATATTTTCTACCACATTCATCTTGAGATGAGAGGAAAGCCATCAGACCATATGGATTAGGCCCAAACAAAAGCCCCGGCTACTTGAGACACTTAGACTAAGCCTAAACCAGAAAGATCTCTCCATAAAGATGGTTTTTATACTGTACTTCCACAATCAGCTGGCAGTACAAAAGAACAAGCGGCAGACATACTTAGGCTGAGTCATGGTGGTTTGGTGCAGAGACCATGCATATCATGGGAATATTTCAGCATTTCTGCTCTGGTTTTCAGTGTATTACACCAAAACACCCACCTGATGACATCATTTCAAGAGCAAAAGCAGCAATTTGCAGAATTCAGCTTCTTTGGGGAACTGAGCAATTGCTGAGCTGACTGTAAGTCCTGCTGGGTCCCTGTCACCTGCAGAGTGCCCGCATCCTCACCACGGTAGCGGGCATTGTGACAAAGGTTCTACGTCAGCTGGGTGTGGCAGCCGAGCGCTCGCTAGGGAAGGGGAAGCCTGTCAGCCCCGGGCCTGTCACTGCCTGCTGTCCCCCCTGTCACCAGCGAGGCCTCTGAAAAGTTTCCAAAACATGCCCAGACTTGGGTCCAAAGTGGCCAAAAGTCTCCAAGAGACAAGTCGAGAAGAAGGATATGGAAGAGAGGGAGAAAGCCAAGGGAGCAGGCCAAAGGGAGGCAAGAGAAAACAGTAGTGCCGGGCTGCAGGACTGAAATGGAGGAATTGAAAGACGAAAGCCAGGAAGCAGGAGAGTTTGAGAAAAGGAGAGAGGAAAGAAGAGACATGCAGCCAGACGAGGGGTTAGTGAGAGAGGCTGGGACAGAGAATAGGATGAGAAGGAAATAAGGCAAGGCAAGGCAAGGCAAGGCAAGGCTAGGCCAAACGAGGTTTCCTTGATTTATATTTTCTACCACATTCATCTTGAGATGAGGAGGAAAGCCATCAGACCATATGGATTAGGCCCAAACAAAAGCCCCGGCTACTTGAGACACTTAGACTAAGCCTAAACCAGAAAGATCTCTCCATAAAGATGGTTTTTATACTGTACTTCCACAATCAGCTGGCAGTACAAAAGAACAAGCGGAAGATGTACTTAGGCTGAGTCATGGTGGTTTGGTGCAGAGACCATGCATATCATGGGAATATTTCAGCATTTCTGCTCTGGTTTTCAGTGTATTACACCAAAAACCCACCTGATGACATCATTTCAAGAGCAAAGCAGCAATTTGCAAAATTCAACTTCTTTGGGGAACTGAGCAATTGCTGAGCTGACAGCAAGTCCTGCTGGGTCCCTGTCACCTGCAGAGTGCCCGCATCCTCACCACGGTAGCGGGCATTGTGACAAAGGCTCTATGTCAGCTGGGTTTGGCAGCCGAGCACCCGCTAGGGGAGGAGGAGCCTGTCAGCCCCGGGCCTGTCACTGCCTGCTGTCCCCCGTGTCACCAGCGAGGCCTCTGAAAAGTTTCCAAAACATGCCCAGACTTGGGTCCAAAGTGGCCAAAAGTCTCCAAGAGACAAGTCGGGAAGAAGGATATGGAAGAGAGGGAGAAAGCCAAGGGAGCAGGCCAAAGGGAGGCAAGAGGAAAAAGTAGTGCCGGCCTGCAGGACTGAAATGGAGGAATTGAAAGACGAAAGCCAGGAAGCAGGAGAGTTTGAGAAAAGGAGAGAGGAAAGAAGAGACATGCAGCCAGACGAGGGCTTAGTGAGAGAGGCTGGGACAGAGAACAGGATGAGAAGGAAATAAGGCAAGGCAAGGCTAGGCCAAAGGACGTTTCTTTGATTTATATTTTCTACCACATTCATCTTGAGATGAGAGGAAAGCCATCAGACCATATGGATTAGGCCCAAACAAAAGCCCCGGCTACTTGAGACACTTAGACTAAGCCTAAACCAGAAAGATCTCTCCATAAAGATGGTTTTTATACTGTACTTCCACAATCAGGTGGCAGTACAAAAGAACAAGCGGCAGACATACTTAGGCTGAGACATGGTGGTTTGGTGCAGAGACCATGCATATCATGGGAATATTTCAGCATTTCTGCTCTGGTTTTCAGTGTATTACACCAAAACACCCACCTGATGACATCATTTCAAGAGCAAAAGCAGCAATTTGCAGAATTCAGCTTCTTTGGGGAACTGAGCAATTGCTGAGCTGACAGCAAGTCCTGCTGGGTCCCTGTCACCTGCAGAGTGCCCGCATCCTCACCACGGTAGCGGGCATTGTGACAAAGGTTCTACGACAGCTGGGTGTGGCAGCCGAGCGCCCGCTAGGGGAGGGGGAGCCTGTCAGCCCCGGGCCTGTCACTGCCTGCTGTCCCCCCTGTCACAAGCGAGGCCTCTGAAAAGTTTCAAAACATCCCCAGACTTGGCTCCAAAGTGGTCAAAAGTCTCCAAGAGACAAGTCGGGAAGAAGGATATGGAAGAGTGGGAGAAAGCCAAGGGAGCAGGCCAAAGGGAGACAAGAGAAAAAAGTAGTGCCGGGCTGCAGGACTGAAATGGAGGAATTGAAAGAGGAAAGCCAGGAAGCAGGAGAGTTTGAGAAAAGGAGAGAGGAAAGAAGAGACATGCAGCCAGACGAGGGCTTAGTGAGAGAGGCTGGGACAGAGAACAGGATGAGAAGGAAATAAGGAAAGGCAAGGCAAGGCAAGACTAGGCCAAAGGACGTTTCTTTGATTTATATTTTCTACTACATTCATCTTGAGATGAGAGGAAAGCCATCAGACCATATGGATTAGGCCCAAACAAAAGCCCCGGCTACTTGAGACACTTAGACTAGGCCTAAACCAGAAAGATCTCTCCATAAAGATGGTTTTTATACTGTACTTCCACAATCAGCTGGCAGTACAAAAGAACAAGCGGCAGACATACTTAGGCTGAGACATGGTGGTTTGGTGCAGAGACCATGCATATCATGGGAATATTTCAGCATTTCTGCTCTGGTTTTCAGTGTATTACACCAAAACACCCACCTGATGACATCATTTCAAGAGCAAAAGCAGCAATTTGCAGAATTCAGCTTCTTTGGGGAACTGAGCAATTGCTGAGCTGACAGCAAGTCCTGCTGGGTCCCTGTCACCTGCAGAGTGCCCGCATCCTCACCACGGTAGCGGGCATTGTGACAAAGGTTCTACGTCAGCTGGGTGTGGCAGCCGAGCGCCCACTAGGGGAGGGGGAGCCTGTCAGCCCCGGGCCTGTCACTGCCTGCTGTCCACCCTGTCACCAGCGAGGCCTCTGAAAAGTTTCCAAACCATCCTTAGATTTGGCTTTAAAGTGGCCAAAAGTCTCCAAGAGACAAGTCGGGAAGAAGAATATGGAAGAGAGGGAGAAAGCCAAGGGAGCAGGCCAAAGGGAGGCAAGAGGAAAAAGTAGTGCCGGGCTGCAGGACTGAAATGGAGGAATTGAAAGACGAAAGCCAGGAAGCAGGAGAGTTTGAGAAAAGGAGAGAGGAAAGAAGAGACATGCAGCCAGACGAGGGGTTAGTGAGAGAGGCTGGGACAGAGAACAGGATGAGAAGGAAATAAGGCAAGGCAAGGCAAGGCAAGGCAAGGCTAGGCCAAAGGACGTTTCTTTGATTTATATTTTCTACCACATTCATCTTGAGATGAGAGGAAAGCCATCAGACGTTATGGATTAGGCCCAAACAAAAGCCCCGGCTACTTGAGACACTTAGACTAAGCCTAAACCAGAAAGATCTCTCCATAAAGATGGTTTTTATACTGTACTTCCACAATCAGCTGGCAGTACAAAAGAACAAGCGGCAGACATACTTAGGCTGAGTCATGGTGGTTTGGTGCAGAGACCATGCATATCATGGGAATATTTCAGCATTTCTGCTCTGGTTTTCAGTGTATTACACCAAAACACCCACCTGATGACATCATTTCAAGAGCAAAAGCAGCAATTTGCAGAATTCAGCTTCTTTGGGGAACTGAGCAATTGCTGAGCTGACTGTAAGTCCTGCTGGGTCCCTGTCACCTGCAGAGTGCCCGCATCCTCACCACGGTAGCGGGCATTTTGACAAAGGTTCTACGTCAGCTGGGTGTGGCAGCCGAGCGCTCGCTAGGGGAGGGGAAGCCTGTCAGCCCCGGGCCTGTCACTGCCTGCTGTCCCCCCTGTCACCAGCGAGGCCTCTGAAAAATTTCCAAAACATGCCCAGACTTGGGTCCAAAGTGGCCAAAAGTCTCCAAGAGACAAGTCGGGAAGAAGGATATGGAAGAGAGGGAGAAAGCCAAGGGAGTAGGCCCAAGGGAGGCAAGAGAAAAAAGTAGTGCCGGGCTGCAGGACTGAAATGGAGGAATTGAAAGACGAAAGCCAGGAAGCAGGAGAGTTTGAGAAAAGGAGAGAGGAAAGAAGAGACATGCAGCCAGACGAGGGGTTAGTGAGAGAGGCTGGGACAGAGAACAGGATGAGAAGGAAATAAGGCAAGGCAAGGCAAGGCAAGGCAAGGCTAGGCCAAAGGACGTTTCTTTGATTTATATTTTCTACCACATTCATCTTGAGATGAGAGGAAAGCCATCAGACCTTATGGACTAGGCCCAAACAAAAGCCCCGGCTACTTGAGACACTTAGACTAAGCCTAAACCAGAAAGATCTCTCCATAAAGATGGTTTTTATACTGTACTTCCACAATCAGCTGGCAGTACAAAAGAACAAGCGGCAGACATACTTAGGCTGAGACATGGTGGTTTGGTGCAGAGACCATGCATATCATGGGAATATTTCAGCATTTCTGCTCTGGTTTTCAGTGTATTACACCAAAACACCCACCTGATGACATCATTTCAAGAGCAAAAGCAGCAATTTGAAGAATTCAGCTTCTTTGGGGAACTGAGCAATTGCTGAGCTGACTGTAAGTCCTGCTGGGTCCCTGTCACCTGCAGAGTGCCCGCATCCTCACCACGGTAGCGGGCATTGTGACAAAGGTTCTATGTCAGCTGGGTGTGGCAGCCGAGCGCCCACTAGGGGAGGGGGAGCCTGTCAGCCCCGGGCCTGTCACTGCCTGCTGTCCCCCGTGTCTCCAGCGAGACCTCTGAAAAGTTTCCAAAACATGCCCAGACTTGGGTCCAAAGTGGCCAAAAGTCTCCAAGAGACAAGTCGGGAAGAAGAATATGGAAGAGAGGGAGAAAGCCAAGGGAGCAGGCCAAAGGGAGGCAAGAGGAAAAAGTAGTGCCGGGCTGCAGGAATGAAATGGAGGAACTGAAAGACGAAAGCCAGGAAGCAGGAGAGTTTGAGAAAAGGAGAGAGGAAAGAAGAGACATGCAGCCAGACGAGGGCTTAGTGAGAGAGGCTGGGACAGAGAACAGGATGAGAAGGAAATAAGGCAAGGCAAGGCTAGGCCAAAGGACGTTTCTTTGATTTATATTTTCTACCACATTCATCTTGAGATGAGAGGAAAGCCATCAGACCATATGGATTAGGCCCAAACAAAAGCCCCGGCTACTTGAGACACTTAGACTAAGCCTAAACCAGAAAGATCTCTCCATAAAGATGGTTTTTATACTGTACTTCCACAATCAGCTGGCAGTACAAAAGAACAAGCGGCAGACATACTTAGGCTGAGTCATGGTGGTTTGGTGCAGAGACCATGCATATCATGGGAATATTTCAGCATTTCTGCTCTGGTTTTCAGTGTATTACACCAAAACACCCACCTGATGACATCATTTCAAGAGCAAAAGCAGCAATTTGCAGAATTCAGCTTCTTTGGGGAACTGAGCAATTGCTGAGCTGACTGTAAGTCCTGCTGGGTCCCTGTCACCTGCAGAGTGCCCGCATCCTCACCACGGTAGCGGGCATTGTGACAAAGGTTCTACGTCAGCTGGGTGTGGCAGCCGAGCGCTCGCTAGGGAAGGGGAAGCCTGTCAGCCCCGGGCCTGTCACTGCCTGCTGTCCCCCCTGTCACCAGCGAGGCCTCTGAAAAGTTTCCAAAACATGCCCAGACTTGGGTCCAAAGTGGCCAAAAGTCTCCAAGAGACAAGTCGAGAAGAAGGATATGGAAGAGAGGGAGAAAGCCAAGGGAGCAGGCCAAAGGGAGGCAAGAGAAAACAGTAGTGCCGGGCTGCAGGACTGAAATGGAGGAATTGAAAGACGAAAGCCAGGAAGCAGGAGAGTTTGAGAAAAGGAGAGAGGAAAGAAGAGACATGCAGCCAGACGAGGGGTTAGTGAGAGAGGCTGGGACAGAGAATAGGATGAGAAGGAAATAAGGCAAGGCAAGGCAAGGCAAGGCAAGGCTAGGCCAAACGAGGTTTCCTTGATTTATATTTTCTACCACATTCATCTTGAGATGAGGAGGAAAGCCATCAGACCATATGGATTAGGCCCAAACAAAAGCCCCGGCTACTTGAGACACTTAGACTAAGCCTAAACCAGAAAGATCTCTCCATAAAGATGGTTTTTATACTGTACTTCCACAATCAGCTGGCAGTACAAAAGAACAAGCGGAAGATGTACTTAGGCTGAGTCATGGTGGTTTGGTGCAGAGACCATGCATATCATGGGAATATTTCAGCATTTCTGCTCTGGTTTTCAGTGTATTACACCAAAAACCCACCTGATGACATCATTTCAAGAGCAAAGCAGCAATTTGCAAAATTCAACTTCTTTGGGGAACTGAGCAATTGCTGAGCTGACAGCAAGTCCTGCTGGGTCCCTGTCACCTGCAGAGTGCCCGCATCCTCACCACGGTAGCGGGCATTGTGACAAAGGCTCTATGTCAGCTGGGTTTGGCAGCCGAGCACCCGCTAGGGGAGGGGGAGCCTGTCAGCCCCGGGCCTGTCACTGCCTGCTGTCCCCCGTGTCACCAGCGAGGCCTCTGAAAAGTTTCCAAAACATGCCCAGACTTGGGTCCAAAGTGGCCAAAAGTCTCCAAGAGACAAGTCGGGAAGAAGGATATGGAAGAGAGGGAGAAAGCCAAGGGAGCAGGCCAAAGGGAGGCAAGAGGAAAAAGTAGTGCCGGCCTGCAGGACTGAAATGGAGGAATTGAAAGACGAAAGCCAGGAAGCAGGAGAGTTTGAGAAAAGGAGAGAGGAAAGAAGAGACATGCAGCCAGACGAGGGCTTAGTGAGAGAGGCTGGGACAGAGAACAGGATGAGAAGGAAATAAGGCAAGGCAAGGCTAGGCCAAAGGACGTTTCTTTGATTTATATTTTCTACCACATTCATCTTGAGATGAGAGGAAAGCCATCAGACCATATGGATTAGGCCCAAACAAAAGCCCCGGCTACTTGAGACACTTAGACTAAGCCTAAACCAGAAAGATCTCTCCATAAAGATGGTTTTTATACTGTACTTCCACAATCAGGTGGCAGTACAAAAGAACAAGCGGCAGACATACTTAGGCTGAGACATGGTGGTTTGGTGCAGAGACCATGCATATCATGGGAATATTTCAGCATTTCTGCTCTGGTTTTCAGTGTATTACACCAAAACACCCACCTGATGACATCATTTCAAGAGCAAAAGCAGCAATTTGCAGAATTCAGCTTCTTTGGGGAACTGAGCAATTGCTGAGCTGACAGCAAGTCCTGCTGGGTCCCTGTCACCTGCAGAGTGCCCGCATCCTCACCACGGTAGCGGGCATTGTGACAAAGGTTCTACGACAGCTGGGTGTGGCAGCCGAGCGCCCGCTAGGGGAGGGGGAGCCTGTCAGCCCCGGGCCTGTCACTGCCTGCTGTCCCCCCTGTCACAAGCGAGGCCTCTGAAAAGTTTCAAAACATCCCCAGACTTGGCTCCAAAGTGGTCAAAAGTCTCCAAGAGACAAGTCGGGAAGAAGGATATGGAAGAGTGGGAGAAAGCCAAGGGAGCAGGCCAAAGGGAGGCAAGAGAAAAAAGTAGTGCCGGGCTGCAGGACTGAAATGGAGGAATTGAAAGAGGAAAGCCAGGAAGCAGGAGAGTTTGAGAAAAGGAGAGAGGAAAGAAGAGACATGCAGCCAGACGAGGGCTTAGTGAGAGAGGCTGGGACAGAGAACAGGATGAGAAGGAAATAAGGAAAGGCAAGGCAAGGCAAGACTAGGCCAAAGGACGTTTCTTTGATTTATATTTTCTACTACATTCATCTTGAGATGAGAGGAAAGCCATCAGACCATATGGATTAGGCCCAAACAAAAGCCCCGGCTACTTGAGACACTTAGACTAGGCCTAAACCAGAAAGATCTCTCCATAAAGATGGTTTTTATACTGTACTTCCACAATCAGCTGGCAGTACAAAAGAACAAGCGGCAGACATACTTAGGCTGAGACATGGTGGTTTGGTGCAGAGACCATGCATATCATGGGAATATTTCAGCATTTCTGCTCTGGTTTTCAGTGTATTACACCAAAACACCCACCTGATGACATCATTTCAAGAGCAAAAGCAGCAATTTGCAGAATTCAGCTTCTTTGGGGAACTGAGCAATTGCTGAGCTGACAGCAAGTCCTGCTGGGTCCCTGTCACCTGCAGAGTGCCCGCATCCTCACCACGGTAGCGGGCATTGTGACAAAGGTTCTACGTCAGCTGGGTGTGGCAGCCGAGCGCCCGCTAGGGGAGGGGGAGCCTGTCAGCCCCGGGCCTGTCACTGCCTGCTGTCCCCCCTGTCACCAGCGAGGCCTCTGAAAAGTTTCCAAAACATGCCCAGACTTGGGTCCAAAGTGGCCAAAAGTCTCCAAGAGACAAGTCGGGAAGAAGAATATGGAAGAGAGGGAGAATGCCAAGGGAGCAGGCCAAAGGGAGGCAAGAGGAAAAAGTAGTGCCGGGCTGCAGGACTGAAATGGAGGAATTGAAAGAGGAAAGCCAGGAAGCAGGAGAGTTTGAGAAAAGGAGAGAGGAAAGAAGAGACATGCAGCCAGACGAGGGGTTAGTGAGAGAGGCTGGGACAGAGAACAGGATGAGAAGGAAATAAGGCAAGGCAAGGCAAGGCAAGGCTAGGCCAAAGGACGTTTCTTTGATTTATATTTTCTACTACATTCATCTTGAGATGAGAGGAAAGCCATCAGACCATATGGATTAGGCCCAAACAAAAGCCCCGGCTACTTGAGACACTTAGACTAAGCCTAAACCAGAAAGATCTCTCCATAAAGATGGTTTTTATACTGTACTTCCACAATCAGCTGGCAGTACAAAAGAACAAGCGGCAGACATACTTAGGCTGAGACATGGTGGTTTGGTGCAGAGACCATGCATATCATGGGAATATTTCAGCATTTCTGCTCTGGTTTTCAGTGTATTACACCAAAACACCCACTTGATGACATCATTTCAAGAGCAAAAGCAGCAATTTGCAGAATTCAGCTTCTTTGGGGAACTGAGCAATTGCTGAGCTGACAGCAAGTCCTGCTGGGTCCCTGTCACCTGAAGAGTGCCCGCATCCTCACCACGGTAGCGGGCATTGTGACAAAGGTTCTACGTCAGCTGGGTGTGGCAGCCGAGCGCCCGCTAGCAGAGGGGGAGCCTGTCAGCCCCGGGCCTGTCACTGCCTGCTGTCCCCCCTGTCACCAGCGAGGCCTCTGAAAAGTTTCCAAAACATCCCCAGACTTGGGTCCAAAGTGGCCAAAAGTCTCCAAGAGACAAGTCGGGAAGAAGAATATGGAAGAGAGGGAGAAAGCCAAGGGAGCAGGCCAAAGGGAGGCAAGAGAAAAAAGTAGTGCCGGGCTGCAGGACTGAAATGGAGGAATTGAAAGACGAAAGCCAGGAAGCAGGAGAGTTTGAGAAAAGGAGAGAGGAAAGAAGAGACATGCAGCCAGACGAGGGCTTAGTGAGAGAGGCTGGGACAGAGAACAGGATGAGAAGGAAATAAGGCAAGGCAAGGCTAGGCCAAAGGACGTTTCTTTGATTTATATTTTCTACCACATTCATCTTGAGATGAGAGGAAAGCCATCAGACCATATGGATTAGGCCCAAACAAAAGCCCCGGCTACTTGAGACACTTAGACTAAGCCTAAACCAGAAAGATCTCTCCATAAAGATGGTTTTTATACTGTACTTCCACAATCAGCTGGCAGTACAAAAGAACAAGCGGCAGACATACTTAGGCTGAGACATGGTGGTTTGGTGCAAAGACCATGCATATCATGGGAATATTTCAGCATTTCTGCTCTGGTTTTCAGTGTATTACACCAAAACACCCACCTGATGACATCATTTCAAGAGCAAAAGCAGCAATTTGCAGAATTCAGCTTCTTTGGGGAACTGAGCAATTGCTGAGCTGACAGCAAGTCCTGCTGGGTCCCTGTCACCTGCAGAGTGCCCGCATCCTCACCACGGTAGCGGGCATTGTGACAAAGGTTCTACGTCAGCTGGGTGTGGCAGCCGAGCGCCCGCTAGGGGAGGGGGAGCCTGTCAGCCCCGGGCCTGTCACTGCCTGCTGTCCCCCCTGTCACCAGCGAGGCCTCTGAAAAGTTTCCAAAACATGCCCAGACTTGGCTCCAAAGTGGCCAAATGTCTCCAAGAGACAAGTCGGGAAGAAGAATATGGAAGAGAGGGAGAATGCCAAGGGAGCAGGCCAAAGGGAGGCAAGAGGAAAAAGTAGTGCCGGGCTGCAGGACTGAAATGGAGGAATTGAAAGAGGAAAGCCAGGAAGCAGGAGAGTTTGAGAAAAGGAGAGAGGAAAGAAGAGACAGGCAGCCAGACGAGGGGTTAGTGAGAGAGGCTGGGACAGAGAACAGGATGAGAAGGAAATAAGGCAAGGCAAGGCAAGGCAAGGCTAGGCCAAAGGACGTTTCTTTGATTTATATTTTCTACTACATTCATCTTGAGATGAGAGGAAAGCCATCAGACCATATGGATTAGGCCCAAACAAAAGCCCCGGCTACTTGAGACACTTAGACCAGGCCTAAACCAGAAAGATCTCTCCATAAAGATGGTTTTTATACTGTACTTCCACAATCAGCTGGCAGTACAAAAGAACAAGCGGCAGACATACTTAGGCTGAGACATGGTGGTTTGGTGCAGAGACCATGCATATCATGGGAATATTTCAGCATTTCTGCTCTGGTTTTCAGTGTATTACACCAAAACACCCACCTGATGACATCATTTCAAGAGCAAAAGCAGCAATTTGCAGAATTCAGCTTCTTTGGGGAACTGAGCAATTGCTGAGCTGACAGCAAGTCCTGCTGGGTCCCTGTCACCTGCAGAGTGCCCGCATCCTCACCACGGTAGCGGGCATTGTGACAAAGGTTCTACGTCAGCTGGGTGTGGCAGCCGAGCGCCCGCTAGGGGAGGGGGAGCCTGTCAGCCCCGGGCCTGTCACTGCCTGCTGTCCCCCCTGTCACCAGCGAGGCCTCTGAAAAGTTTCCAAAACATCCCCAGACTTGGGTCCAAAGTGGCCAAAAGTCTCCAAGAGACAAGTCGGGAAGAAGAATATGGAAGAGAGGGAGAAAGCCAAGGGAGCAGGCCAAAGGGAGGCAAGAGAAAAAAGTAGTGCCGGGCTGCAGGACTGAAATGGAGGAATTGAAAGACGAAAGCCAGGAAGCAGGAGAGTTTGAGAAAAGGAGAGAGGAAAGAAGAGACATGCAGCCAGACGAGGGGTTAGTGAGAGAGGCTGGGACAGAGAACAGGATGAGAAGGAAATAAGGCAAGGCAAGGCAAGGCAAGGCTAGGCCAAACGAGGTTTCCTTGATTTATATTTTCTACCACATTCATCTTGAGATGAGGAGGAAAGCCATCAGACCTTATGGATTAGGCCCAAACAAAAGCCCCGGCTACTTGAGACACTTAGACTAAGCCTAAACCAGAAAGATCTCTCCATAAAGATGGTTTTTATACTGTACTTCCACAATCAGCTGGCAGTACAAAAGAACAAGCGGCAGACATACTTAGGCTGAGACATGGTGGTTTGGTGCAGATACCATGCATATCATGGGAATATTTCAGCATTTCTGCTCTGGTTTTCAGTGTATTACACCAAAAACCCACCTGATGACATCATTTCAAGAGCAAAGCAGCAATTTGCAAAATTCACCTTCTTTGGGGAACTGAGCAATTGCTGAGCTGACAGCAAGTCCTGCTGGGTCCCTGTCACCTGCAGAGTGCCCGCATCCTCACCACGGTAGCGGGCATTGTGACAAAGGCTCTACGTCAGCTGGGTGTGGCAGCCGAGCGCCCGCTAGGGGAGGGGGAGCCTGTCAGCCCCGGGCCTGTCACTGCCTGCTGTCCCCCGTGTCACCAGCGAGGCCTCTGAAAAGTTTCCAAAACATCCCCAGACTTGGGTCCAAAGTGGCCAAAAGTCTCCAAGAGACAAGTCGGGAAGAAGGATATGGAAGAGAGGGAGAAAGCCAAGGGAGCAGGCCAAAGGGAGGCAAGAGAAAAAAGTAGTGCCGGGCTGCAGGACTGAAATGGAGGAATTGAAAGACGAAAGCCAGGAAGCAGGAGAGTTTGAGAAAAGGAGAGAGGAAAGAAGAGACATGCAGCCAGACGAGGGCTTAGTGAGAGAGGCTGGGACAGAGAACAGGATGAGAAGGAAATAAGGCAAGGCAAGGCAAGGCAAGGCTAGGCCAAAGGACGTTTCTTTGATTTATATTTTCTACCACATTCATCTTGAGATGAGAGGAAAGCCATCAGACCATATGGATTAGGCCCAAACAAAAGCCCCGGCTACTTGAGACACTTAGACTAAGCCTAAACCAGAAAGATCTCTCCATAAAGATGGTTTTTATACTGTACTTCCACAATCAGCTGGCAGTACAAAAGAACAAGCGGCAGACATACTTAGGCTGAGACATGGTGGTTTGGTGCAGAGACCATGCATATCATGGGAATATTTCAGCATTTCTGCTCTGGTTTTCAGTGTATTACACCAAAACACCCACCTGATGACATCATTTCAAGAGCAAAAGCAGCAATTTGCAGAATTCAGCTTCTTTGGGGAACTGAGCAATTGCTGAGCTGACAGCAAGTCCTGCTGGGTCCCTGTCACCTGCAGAGTGCCCGCATCCTCACCACGGTAGCGGGCATTGTGACAAAGGTTCTACGTCAGCTGGGTGTGGTCGCCAAGCGCCCGCTAGGGGAGGGGGAGCCTGTCAGCCCCGGGCCTGTCACTGCCTGCTGTCCCCCCTGTCACCAGCGAGGCCTCTGAAAAGTTTCCAAAACATGCCCAGACTTGGGTCCAAAGTGGCCAAAAGTCTCCAAGAGACAAGTCGGGAAGAAGGATATGGAAGAGAGGGAGAAAGCCAAGGGAGCAGGCCAAAGGGAGGCAAGAGGAAAAAGTAGTGCCGGGCTGCAGGACTGAAATGGAGGAATTGAAAGACGAAAGCCAGGAAGCAGGAGAGTTTGAGAAAAGGAGAGAGGAAAGAAGAGACATGCAGCCAGACGAGGGCTTAGTGAGAGAGGCTGGGACAGAGAACAGGATGAGAAGGAAATAAGGCAAGGCAAGGCAAGGCAAGGCTAGGCCAAACGAGGTTTCCTTGATTTATATTTTCTACCACATTCATCTTGAGATGAGGAGGAAAGCCATCAGACCTTATGGATTAGGCCCAAACAAAAGCCCCGGCTACTTCAGACACTTAGACTAAGCCTAAACCAGAAAGATCTCTCCATAAAGATGGTTTTTATACTGTACTTCCACAATCAGCTGGCAGTACAAAAGAACAAGCGGCAGACATACTTAGGCTGAGTCATGGTGGTTTGGTGCAGAGACCATGCATATCATGGGAATATTTCAGCATTTCTGCTCTGGTTTTCAGTGTATTACACCAAAACACCCACCTGATGACATCATTTCAAGAGCAAAGCAGCAATTTGCAAAATTCACCTTCTTTGGGGAACTGAGCAATTGCTGAGCTGACAGCAAGTCCTGCTGGGTCCCTGTCACCTGCAGAGTGCCCGCATCCTCACCACGGTAGCGGGCATTGTGACAAAGGTTCTACGTCAGCTGGGTGTGGCAGCCGAGCGCCCGCTAGGGGAGGGGGAGCCTGTCAGCCCCGGGCCTGTCACTGCCTGCTGTCCCCCCTGTCACCAGCGAGGCCTCTGAAAAGTTTCCAAAACATGCCCAGACTTGGGTCCAAAGTGGCCAAAAGTCTCCAAGAGACAAGTCGGGAAGAAGAATATGGAAGAGAGGGAGAATGCCAAGGGAGCAGGCCAAAGGGAGGCAAGAGGAAAAAGTAGTGCCGGGCTGCAGGACTGAAATGGAGGAATTGAAAGAGGAAAGCCAGGAAGCAGGAGAGTTTGAGAAAAGGAGAGAGGAAAGAAGAGACATGCAGCCAGACGAGGGGTTAGTGAGAGAGGCTGGGACAGAGAACAGGATGAGAAGGAAATAAGGCAAGGCAAGGCAAGGCAAGGCTAGGCCAAAGGACGTTTCTTTGATTTATATTTTCTACTACATTCATCTTGAGATGAGAGGAAAGACATCAGACCATATGGATTAGGCCCAAACAAAAGCCCCGGCTACTTGAGACACTTAGACTAGGCCTAAACCAGAAAGATCTCTCCATAAAGATGGTTTTTATACTGTACTTCCACAATCAGCTGGCAGTACAAAAGAACAAGCGGCAGACATACTTAGGCTGAGACATGGTGGTTTGGTGCAGAGACCATGCATATCATGGGAATATTTCAGCATTTCTGCTCTGGTTTTCAGTGTATTACACCAAAACACCCACCTGATGACATCATTTCAAGAGCAAAAGCAGCAATTTGCAGAATTCAGCTTCTTTGGGGAACTGAGCAATTGCTGAGCTGACAGCAAGTCCTGCTGGGTCCCTGTCACCTGCAGAGTGCCCGCATCCTCACCACGGTAGCGGGCATTGTGACAAAGGTTCTACGTCAGCTGGGTGTGGCAGCCGAGCGCCCGCTAGGGGAGGGGGAGCCTGTCAGCCCCGGGCCTGTCACTGCCTGCTGTCCCCCCTGTCACCAGCGAGGCCTCTGAAAAGTTTCCAAAACATCCCCAGACTTGGGTCCAAAGTGGCCAAAAGTCTCCAAGAGACAAGTCGGGAAGAAGAATATGGAAGAGAGGGAGAAAGCCAAGGGAGCAGGCCCAAGGGAGGCAAGAGAAAAAAGTAGTGCCGGGCTGCAGGACTGAAATGGAGGAATTGAAAGACGAAAGCCAGGAAGCAGGAGAGTTTGAGAAAAGGAGAGAGGAAAGAAGAGACATGCAGCCAGACGAGGGCTTAGTGAGAGAGGCTGGGACAGAGAACAGGATGAGAAGGAAATAAGGCAAGGCAAGGCAAGGCAAGGCTAGGCCAAAGGACGTTTCTTTGATTTATATTTTCTACCACATTCATCTTGAGATGAGAGGAAAGCCATCAGACCATATGGATTAGGCCCAAACAAAAGCCCCGGCTACTTGAGACACTTAGACTAAGCGTAAACCAGAAAGATCTCTCCATAAAGATGGTTTTTATACTGTACTTCCACAATCAGCTGGCAGTACAAAAGAACAAGCGGCAGACATACTTAGGCTGAGACATGGTGGTTTGGTGCAGAGACCATGCATATCATGGGAATATTTCAGCATTTCTGCTCTGGTTTTCAGTGTATTACACCAAAACACCCACCTGATGACATCATTTCAAGAGCAAAAGCAGCAATTTGCAGAATTCAGCTTCTTTGGGGAACTGAGCAATTGCTGAGCTGACAGCAAGTCCTGCTGGGTCCCTGTCACCTGCAGAGTGCCCGCATCCTCACCACGGTAGCGGGCATTGTGACAAAGGTTCTACGTCAGCTGGGTGTGGCAGCCGAGCGCCCGCTAGGGGAGGGGGAGCCTGTCAGCCCCGGGCCTGTCACTGCCTGCTGTCCCCCCTGTCACCAGCGAGGCCTCTGAAAAGTTTCCAAAACATGCCCAGACTTGGGTCCAAAGTGGCCAAAAGTCTCCAAGAGACAAGTCGGGAAGAAGGATATGGAAGAGAGGGAGAAAGCCAAGGGAGCAGGCCAAAGGGAGGCAAGAGGAAAAAGTAGTGCCGGGCTGCAGGACTGAAATGGAGGAATTGAAAGACGAAAGCCAGGAAGCAGGAGAGTTTGAGAAAAGGAGAGAGGAAAGAAGAGACATGCAGCCAGACGAGGGCTTAGTGAGAGAGGCTGGGACAGAGAACAGGATGAGAAGGAAATAAGGCAAGGCAAGGCAAGGCAAGGCTAGGCCAAACGAGGTTTCCTTGATTTATATTTTCTACCACATTCATCTTGAGATGAGGAGGAAAGCCATCAGACCTTATGGATTAGGCCCAAACAAAAGCCCCGGCTACTTGAGACACTTAGACTAAGCCTAAACCAGAAAGATCTCTCCATAAAGATGGTTTTTATACTGTACTTCCACAATCAGCTGGCAGTACAAAAGAACAAGCGGCAGACATACTTAGGCTGAGTCATGGTGGTTTGGTGCAGAGACCATGCATATCATGGGAATATTTCAGCATTTCTGCTCTGGTTTTCAGTGTATTACACCAAAAACCCACCTGATGACATCATTTCAAGAGCAAAGCAGCAATTTGCAAAATTCACCTTCTTTGGGGAACTGAGCAATTGCTGAGCTGACAGCAAGTCCTGCTGGGTCCCTGTCACCTGCAGAGTGCCCGCATCCTCACCACGTAGCGGGCATTGTGACAAAGGTTTTACGTCAGCTGGGTGTGGCAGCCGAGCGCTCGCTAGGGGAGGGGGAGCCTGTCAGCCCCGGGCCTGTCACTGCCTGCTGTCCCCCGTGTCACCAGCGAGGCCTCTGAAAAGTTTCCAAAACATGCCCAGACTTGGGTCCAAAGTGGCCAAAAGTCTCCAAGAGACAAGTCGGGAAGAAGGATATGGAAGAGAGGGAGAAAGCCAAGGGAGCAGGCCAAAGGGAGGCAAGAGGAAAAAGTAGTGCCGGGCTGCAGGACTGAAATGGAGGAATTGAAAGACGAAAGCCAGGAAGCAGGAGAGTTTGAGAAAAGGAGAGAGGAAAGAAGAGACATGCAGCCAGACGAGGGCTTAGTGAGAGAGGCTGGGACAGAGAACAGGATGAGAAGGAAATAAGGCAAGGCAAGGCAAGGCAAGGCTAGGCCAAACGAGGTTTCCTTGATTTATATTTTCTACCACATTCATCTTGAGATGAGGAGGAAAGCCATCAGACCTTATGGATTAGGCCCAAACAAAAGCCCCGGCTACTTGAGACACTTAGACTAAGCCTAAACCAGAAAGATCTCTCCATAAAGATGGTTTTTATACTGTACTTCCACAATCAGCTGGCAGTACAAAAGAACAAGCGGCAGACATACTTAGGCTGAGTCATGGTGGTTTGGTGCAGAGACCATGCATATCATGGGAATATTTCAGCATTTCTGCTCTGGTTTTCAGTGTATTACACCAAAAACCCACCTGATGACATCATTTCAAGAGCAAAGCAGCAATTTGCAAAATTCACCTTCTTTGGGGAACTGAGCAATTGCTGAGCTGACAGCAAGTCCTGCTGGGTCCCTGTCACCTGCAGAGTGCCCGCATCCTCACCACGTAGCGGGCATTGTGACAAAGGTTTTACGTCAGCTGGGTGTGGCAGCCGAGCGCTCGCTAGGGGAGGGGGAGCCTGTCAGCCCCGGGCCTGTCACTGCCTGCTGTCCCCCGTGTCACCAGCGAGGCCTCTGAAAAGTTTCCAAAACATGCCCAGACTTGGGTCCAAAGTGGCCAAAAGTCTCCAAGAGACAAGTCGGGAAGAAGGATATGGAAGAGAGGGAGAAAGCCAAGGGAGCAGGCCAAAGGGAGGCAAGAGGAAAAAGTAGTGCCGGCCTGCAGGACTGAAATGGAGGAATTGAAAGACGAAATCCAGGAAGCAGGAGAGTTTGAGAAAAGGAGAGAGGAAAGAAGAGACATGCAGCCAGACGAGGGCTTAGTGAGAGAGGCTGGGACAGAGAACAGGATGAGAAGGAAATAAGGCAAGGCAAGGCTAGGCCAAAGGACGTTTCTTTGATTTATATTTTCTACCACATTCATCTTGAGATGAGAGGAAAGCCATCAGACCATATGGATTAGGCCCAAACAAAAGCCCCGGCTACTTGAGACACTTAGACTAAGCCTAAACCAGAAAGATCTCTCCATAAAGATGGTTTTTATACTGTACTTCCACAATCAGCTGGCAGTACAAAAGAACAAGCGGCAGACATACTTAGGCTGAGACATGGTGGTTTGGTGCAGAGACCATGCATATCATGGGAATATTTCAGCATTTCTGCTCTGGTTTTCAGTGTATTACACCAAAACACCCACCTGATGACATCATTTCAAGAGCAAAAGCAGCAATTTGCAGAATTCAGCTTCTTTGGGGAACTGAGCAATTGCTGAGCTGACAGCAAGTCCTGCTGGGTCCCTGTCACCTGCAGAGTGCCCGCATCCTCACCACGGTAGCGGGCATTGTGACAAAGGTTCTACGACAGCTGGGTGTGGCAGCCGAGCGCCCGCTAGGGGAGGGGGAGCCTGTCAGCCCCGGGCCTGTCACTGCCTGCTGTCCCCCCTGTCACAAGCGAGGCCTCTGAAAAGTTTCAAAACATCCCCAGATTTGGCTCCAAAGTGGTCAAAAGTCTCCAAGAGACAAGTCGGGAAGAAGGATATGGAAGAGAGGGAGAAAGCCAAGGGAGCAGGCCAAAGGGAGGCAAGAGAAAAAAGTAGTGCCGGGCTGCAGGACTGAAATGGAGGAATTGAAAGACGAAAGCCAGGAAGCAGGAGAGTTTGAGAAAAGGAGAGAGGAAAGAAGAGACATGCAGGCAGACGAGGGCTTAGTGAGAGAGGCTGGGACAGAGAACAAAATGAGAAGGAAATAAGGCAAGGCAAGGCAAGGCAAGGCTAGGCCAAACGAGGTTTCCTTGATTTATATTTTCTACCACATTCATCTTGAGATGAGGAGGAAAGCCATCAGACCTTATGGATGAGGCCCAAACAAAAGCCCCGGCTACTTGAGACACTTAGACTAAGCCTAAACCAGAAAGATCTCTCCATAAAGATGGTTTTTATACTGTACTTCCACAATCAACTGGCAGTACAAAAGAACAAGCGGAAGATGTACTTAGGCTGAGTCATGGTGGTTTGGTGCAGAGACCATGCATATCATGGGAATATTTCAGCATTTCTGCTCTGGTTTTCAGTGTATTACACCAAAACACCCACCTGATGACATCATTTCAAGAGCAAAGCAGCAATTTGCAAAATTCAACTTCTTTGGGGAACTGAGCAATTGCTGAGCTGACAGCAAGTCCTGCTGGGTCCCTATCACCTGCAGAGTGCCCGCATCCTCACCACGGTAGCGGGCATTGTGACAAAGGCTCTATGTCAGCTGGGTGTGGCAGCCGAGCGCCCGCTAGGGGAGGGGGAGCCTGTCAGCCCCGGGCCTGTCACTGCCTGCTGTCCCCCGTGTCACCAGCGAGGCCTCTGAAAAGTTTCCAAAACATGCCCAGACTTGGGTCCAAAGTGGCCAAAAGTCTCCAAGAGACAAGTCGGGAAGAAGGATATGGAACAGAGGGAGACAGGCACAGGAGCAGGCCAAAGGGAGGCAAGAGGAAAAAGTAGTGCCGGGCTGCAGGACTGAAATGGAGGAATTGAAAGACGAAAGCCAGGAAGCAGGAGAGTTTGAGAAAAGGAGAGAGGAAAGAAGAGACATGCAGCCAGACGAGGGCTTAGTGAGAGAGGCTGGGACAGAGAACAGGATGAGAAGGAAATAAGGCAAGGCAAGGCAAGGCAAGGCTAGGCCAAAGGACGTTTCTTTGATTTATATTTTCTACTACATTCATCTTGAGATGAGAGGAAAGCCATCAGACCATATGGATTAGGCCCAAACAAAAGCCCCGGCTACTTGAGACACTTAGACTAGGCCTAAACCAGAAAGATCTCTCCATAAAGATGGTTTTTATACTGTACTTCCACAATCAGCTGGCAGTACAAAAGAACAAGCGGCAGACATACTTAGGCTGAGACATGGTGGTTTGGTGCAGAGACCATGCATATCATGGGAATATTTCAGCATTTCTGCTCTGGTTTTCAGTGTATTACACCAAAACACCCACCTGATGACATCATTTCAAGAGCAAAAGCAGCAATTTGCAGAATTCAGCTTCTTTGGGGAACTGAGCAATTGCTGAGCTGACAGCAAGTCCTGCTGGGTCCCTGTCACCTGCAGAGTGCCCGCATCCTCACCACAGTAGCGGGCATTGTGACAAAGGTTCTACGTCAGCTGGGTGTGGCAGCCGAGCGCCCGCTAGCGGAGGGGGAGCCTGTCAGCCCCGGGCCTGTCACTGCCTGCTGTCCCCCCTGTCACCAGCGAGGCCTCTGAAAAGTTTCCAAAACATGCCCAGACTTGGGTCCAAAGTGGCCAAAAGTCTCCAAGAGACAAGTCGGGAAGAAGAATATGGAAGAGAGGGAGAATGCCAAGGGAGCAGGCCAAAGGGAGGCAAGAGGAAAAAGTAGTGCCGGGCTGCAGGACTGAAATGGAGGAATTGAAAGAGGAAAGCCAGGAAGCAGGAGAGTTTGAGAAAAGGAGAGAGGAAAGAAGAGACATGCAGCCAGACGAGGGCTTAGTGAGAGAGGCTGGGACAGAGAACAGGATGAGAAGGAAATAAGGCAAGGCAAGGCAAGGCAAGGCTAGGCCAAAGGACGTTTCTTTGATTTATATTTTCTACCACATTCATCTTGAGATGAGAGGAAAGCCATCAGACCATATGGATTAGGCCCAAACAAAAGCCCCGGCTACTTGAGACACTTAGACTAAGCGTAAACCAGAAAGATCTCTCCATAAAGATGGTTTTTATACTGTACTTCCACAATCAGCTGGCAGTACAAAAGAACAAGCGGCAGACATACTTAGGCTGAGACATGGTGGTTTGGTGCAGAGACCATGCATATCATGGGAATATTTCAGCATTTCTGCTCTGGTTTTCAGTGTATTACACCAAAACACCCACCTGATGACATCATTTCAAGAGCAAAAGCAGCAATTTGCAGAATTCAGCTTCTTTGGGGAACTGAGCAATTGCTGAGCTGACAGCAAGTCCTGCTGGGTCCCTGTCACCTGCAGAGTGCCCGCATCCTCACCACGGTAGCGGGCATTGTGACAAAGGTTCTACGTCAGCTGGGTGTGGCAGCCGAGCGCCCGCTAGGGGAGGGGGAGCCTGTCAGCCCCGGGCCTGTCACTGCCTGCTGTCCCCCCTGTCACCAGCGAGGCCTCTGAAAAGTTTCCAAAACATGCCCAGACTTGGGTCCAAAGTGGCCAAAAGTCTCCAAGAGACAAGTCGGGAAGAAGGATATGGAAGAGAGGGAGAAAGCCAAGGGAGCAGGCCAAAGGGAGGCAAGAGGAAAAAGTAGTGCCGGGCTGCAGGACTGAAATGGAGGAATTGAAAGACGAAAGCCAGGAAGCAGGAGAGTTTGAGAAAAGGAGAGAGGAAAGAAGAGACATGCAGCCAGACGAGGGCTTAGTGAGAGAGGCTGGGACAGAGAACAGGATGAGAAGGAAATAAGGCAAGGCAAGGCAAGGCAAGGCTAGGCCAAACGAGGTTTCCTTGATTTATATTTTCTACCACATTCATCTTGAGATGAGGAGGAAAGCCATCAGACCTTATGGATTAGGCCCAAACAAAAGCCCCGGCTACTTGAGACACTTAGACTAAGCCTAAACCAGAAAGATCTCTCCATAAAGATGGTTTTTATACTGTACTTCCACAATCAGCTGGCAGTACAAAAGAACAAGCGGCAGACATACTTAGGCTGAGTCATGGTGGTTTGGTGCAGAGACCATGCATATCATGGGAATATTTCAGCATTTCTGCTCTGGTTTTCAGTGTATTACACCAAAAACCCACCTGATGACATCATTTCAAGAGCAAAGCAGCAATTTGCAAAATTCACCTTCTTTGGGGAACTGAGCAATTGCTGAGCTGACAGCAAGTCCTGCTGGGTCCCTGTCACCTGCAGAGTGCCCGCATCCTCACCACGTAGCGGGCATTGTGACAAAGGTTTTACGTCAGCTGGGTGTGGCAGCCGAGCGCTCGCTAGGGGAGGGGGAGCCTGTCAGCCCCGGGCCTGTCACTGCCTGCTGTCCCCCGTGTCACCAGCGAGGCCTCTGAAAAGTTTCCAAAACATGCCCAGACTTGGGTCCAAAGTGGCCAAAAGTCTCCAAGAGACAAGTCGGGAAGAAGGATATGGAAGAGAGGGAGAAAGCCAAGGGAGCAGGCCAAAGGGAGGCAAGAGGAAAAAGTAGTGCCGGGCTGCAGGACTGAAATGGAGGAATTGAAAGACGAAAGCCAGGAAGCAGGAGAGTTTGAGAAAAGGAGAGAGGAAAGAAGAGACATGCAGCCAGACGAGGGCTTAGTGAGAGAGGCTGGGACAGAGAACAGGATGAGAAGGAAATAAGGCAAGGCAAGGCAAGGCAAGGCTAGGCCAAACGAGGTTTCCTTGATTTATATTTTCTACCACATTCATCTTGAGATGAGGAGGAAAGCCATCAGACCTTATGGATTAGGCCCAAACAAAAGCCCCGGCTACTTGAGACACTTAGACTAAGCCTAAACCAGAAAGATCTCTCCATAAAGATGGTTTTTATACTGTACTTCCACAATCAGCTGGCAGTACAAAAGAACAAGCGGCAGACATACTTAGGCTGAGTCATGGTGGTTTGGTGCAGAGACCATGCATATCATGGGAATATTTCAGCATTTCTGCTCTGGTTTTCAGTGTATTACACCAAAAACCCACCTGATGACATCATTTCAAGAGCAAAGCAGCAATTTGCAAAATTCACCTTCTTTGGGGAACTGAGCAATTGCTGAGCTGACAGCAAGTCCTGCTGGGTCCCTGTCACCTGCAGAGTGCCCGCATCCTCACCACGTAGCGGGCATTGTGACAAAGGTTTTACGTCAGCTGGGTGTGGCAGCCGAGCGCTCGCTAGGGGAGGGGGAGCCTGTCAGCCCCGGGCCTGTCACTGCCTGCTGTCCCCCGTGTCACCAGCGAGGCCTCTGAAAAGTTTCCAAAACATGCCCAGACTTGGGTCCAAAGTGGCCAAAAGTCTCCAAGAGACAAGTCGGGAAGAAGGATATGGAAGAGAGGGAGAAAGCCAAGGGAGCAGGCCAAAGGGAGGCAAGAGGAAAAAGTAGTGCCGGCCTGCAGGACTGAAATGGAGGAATTGAAAGACGAAAGCCAGGAAGCAGGAGAGTTTGAGAAAAGGAGAGAGGAAAGAAGAGACATGCAGCCAGACGAGGGCTTAGTGAGAGAGGCTGGGACAGAGAACAGGATGAGAAGGAAATAAGGCAAGGCAAGGCTAGGCCAAACGAGGTTTCCTTGATTTATATTTTCTACCACATTCATCTTGAGATGAGAGGAAAGCCATCAGACCATATGGATTAGGCCCAAACAAAAGCCCCGGCTACTTGAGACACTTAGACTAAGCCTAAACCAGAAAGATCTCTCCATAAAGATGGTTTTTATACTGTACTTCCACAATCAGCTGGCAGTACAAAAGAACAAGCGGCAGACATACTTAGGCTGAGACATGGTGGTTTGGTGCAGAGACCATGCATATCATGGGAATATTTCAGCATTTCTGCTCTGGTTTTCAGTGTATTACACCAAAACACCCACCTGATGACATCATTTCAAGAGCAAAAGCAGCAATTTGCAGAATTCAGCTTCTTTGGGGAACTGAGCAATTGCTGAGCTGACAGCAAGTCCTGCTGGGTCCCTGTCACCTGCAGAGTGCCCGCATCCTCACCACGGTAGCGGGCATTGTGACAAAGGTTCTACGACAGCTGGGTGTGGCAGCCGAGCGCCCGCTAGGGGAGGGGGAGCCTGTCAGCCCCGGGCCTGTCACTGCCTGCTGTCCCCCCTGTCACAAGCGAGGCCTCTGAAAAGTTTCAAAACATCCCCAGATTTGGCTCCAAAGTGGTCAAAAGTCTCCAAGAGAAAAGTCGGGAAGAAGGATATGGAAGAGAGGGAGAAAGCCAAGGGAGCAGGCCAAAGGGAGGCAAGAGAAAAAAGTAGTGCCGGGCTGCAGGACTGAAATGGAGGAATTGAAAGACGAAAGCCAGGAAGCAGGAGAGTTTGAGAAAAGGAGAGAGGAAAGAAGAGACATGCAGGCAGACGAGGGCTTAGTGAGAGAGGCTGGGACAGAGAACAAAATGAGAAGGAAATAAGGCAAGGCAAGGCAAGGCAAGGCTAGGCCAAACGAGGTTTCCTTGATTTATATTTTCTACCACATTCATCTTGAGATGAGGAGGAAAGCCATCAGACCTTATGGATGAGGCCCAAACAAAAGCCCCGGCTACTTGAGACACTTAGACTAAGCCTAAACCAGAAAGATCTCTCCATAAAGATGGTTTTTATACTGTACTTCCACAATCAACTGGCAGTACAAAAGAACAAGCGGAAGATGTACTTAGGCTGAGTCATGGTGGTTTGGTGCAGAGACCATGCATATCATGGGAATATTTCAGCATTTCTGCTCTGGTTTTCAGTGTATTACACCAAAACACCCACCTGATGACATCATTTCAAGAGCAAAGCAGCAATTTGCAAAATTCAACTTCTTTGGGGAACTGAGCAATTGCTGAGCTGACAGCAAGTCCTGCTGGGTCCCTATCACCTGCAGAGTGCCCGCATCCTCACCACGGTAGCGGGCATTGTGACAAAGGCTCTATGTCAGCTGGGTGTGGCAGCCGAGCGCCCGCTAGGGGAGGGGGAGCCTGTCAGCCCCGGGCCTGTCACTGCCTGCTGTCCCCCGTGTCACCAGCGAGGCCTCTGAAAAGTTTCCAAAACATGCCCAGACTTGGGTCCAAAGTGGCCAAAAGTCTCCAAGAGACAAGTCGGGAAGAAGGATATGGAACAGAGGGAGACAGGCACAGGAGCAGGCCAAAGGGAGGCAAGAGAAAAAAGTAGTGCCGGGCTGCAGGACTGAAATGGAGGAATTGAAAGACGAAAGCCAGGAAGCAGGAGAGTTTGAGAAAAGGAGAGAGGAAAGAAGAGACATGCAGCCAGACGAGGGGTTAGTGAGAGAGGCTGGGACAGAGAACAGGATGAGAAGGAAATAAGGCAAGGCAAGGCAAGGCAAGGCTAGGCCAAAGGACGTTTCTTTGATTTATATTTTCTACTACATTCATCTTGAGATGAGAGGAAAGCCATCAGACCATATGGATTAGGCCCAAACAAAAGCCCCGGCTACTTGAGACACTTAGACTAGGCCTAAACCAGAAAGATCTCTCCATAAAGATGGTTTTTATACTGTACTTCCACAATCAGCTGGCAGTACAAAAGAACAAGCGGCAGACATACTTAGGCTGAGACATGGTGGTTTGGTGCAGAGACCATGCATATCATGGGAATATTTCAGCATTTCTGCTCTGGTTTTCAGTGTATTACACCAAAACACCCACCTGATGACATCATTTCAAGAGCAAAAGCAGCAATTTGCAGAATTCAGCTTCTTTGGGGAACTGAGCAATTGCTGAGCTGACAGCAAGTCCTGCTGGGTCCCTGTCACCTGCAGAGTGCCCGCATCCTCACCACAGTAGCGGGCATTGTGACAAAGGTTCTACGTCAGCTGGGTGTGGCAGCCGAGCGCCCGCTAGCGGAGGGGGAGCCTGTCAGCCCCGGGCCTGTCACTGCCTGCTGTCCCCCCTGTCACCAGCGAGGCCTCTGAAAAGTTTCCAAAACATGCCCAGACTTGGGTCCAAAGTGGCCAAAAGTCTCCAAGAGACAAGTCGGGAAGAAGAATATGGAAGAGAGGGAGAATGCCAAGGGAGCAGGCCAAAGGGAGGCAAGAGGAAAAAGTAGTGCCGGGCTGCAGGACTGAAATGGAGGAATTGAAAGAGGAAAGCCAGGAAGCAGGAGAGTTTGAGAAAAGGAGAGAGGAAAGAAGAGACATGCAGCCAGACGAGGGCTTAGTGAGAGAGGCTGGGACAGAGAACAGGATGAGAAGGAAATAAGGCAAGGCAAGGCAAGGCAAGGCTAGGCCAAAGGACGTTTCTTTGATTTATATTTTCTACTACATTCATCTTGAGATGAGAGGAAAGCCATCAGACCATATGGATTAGGCCCAAACAAAAGCCCCGGCTACTTGAGACACTTAGACTAGGCCTAAACCAGAAAGATCTCTCCATAAAGATGGTTTTTATACTGTACTTCCACAATCAGCTGGCAGTACAAAAGAACAAGCGGCAGACATACTTAGGGTGAGACATGGTGGTTTGGTGCAGAGACCATGCATATCATGGGAATATTTCAGCATTTCTGCTCTGGTTTTCAGTGTATTACACCAAAACACCCACCTGATGACATCATTTCAAGAGCAAAAGCAGCAATTTGCAGAATTCAGCTTCTTTGGGGAACTGAGCAATTGCTGAGCTGACAGCAAGTCCTGCTGGGTCCCTGTCACCTGCAGAGTGCCCGCATCCTCACCACGGTAGCGGGCATTGTGACAAAGGTTCTACGTCAGCTGGGTGTGGCAGCCGAGCGCCCGCTAGGGGAGGGGGAGCCTGTCAGCCCCGGGCCTGTCACTGCCTGCTGTCCCCCCTGTCACCAGCGAGGCCTCTGAAAAGTTTCCAAAACATCCCCAGACTTGGGTCCAAAGTGGCCAAAAGTCTCCAAGAGACAAGTCGGGAAGAAGAATATGGAAGAGAGGGAGAAAGCCAAGGGAGCAGGCCAAAGGGAGGCAAGAGAAAAAAGTAGTGCCGGGCTGCAGGACTGAAATGGAGGAATTGAAAGACGAAAGCCAGGAAGCAGGAGAGTTTGAGAAAAGGAGAGAGGAAAGAAGAGACATGCAGCCAGACGAGGGCTTAGTGAGAGAGGCTGGGACAGAGAACAGGATGAGAAGGAAATAAGGCAAGGCAAGGCTAGGCCAAAGGACGTTTCTTTGATTTATATTTTCTACCACATTCATCTTGAGATGAGAGGAAAGCCATCAGACCATATGGATTAGGCCCAAACAAAAGCCCCGGCTACTTGAGACACTTAGACTAAGCCTAAACCAGAAAGATCTCTCCATAAAGATGGTTTTTATACTGTACTTCCACAATCAGCTGGCAGTACAAAAGAACAAGCGGCAGACATACTTAGGCTGAGACATGGTGGTTTGGTGCAGAGACCATGCATATCATGGGAATATTTCAGCATTTCTGCTCTGGTTTTCAGTGTATTACACCAAAACACCCACCTGATGACATCATTTCAAGAGCAAAAGCAGCAATTTGCAGAATTCAGCTTCTTTGGGGAACTGAGCAATTGCTGAGCTGACAGCAAGTCCTGCTGGGTCCCTGTCACCTGCAGAGTGCCCGCATCCTCACCACGGTAGCGGGCATTGTGACAAACGTTCTACGTCAGCTGGGTGTGGTCGCCAAGCGCCCGCTAGCGGAGGGGGAGCCTGTCAGCCCCGGGCCTGTCACTGCCTGCTGTCCCCCCTGTCACCAGCGAGGCCTCTGAAAAGTTTCCAAAACATGCCCAGACTTGGGTCCAAAGTGGCCAAAAGTCTCCAAGAGACAAGTCGGGAAGAAGGATATGGAAGAGAGGGAGAAAGCCAAGGGAGCAGGCCAAAGGGAGGCAAGAGAAAAAAGTAGTGCCGGGCTGCAGGACTGAAATGGAGGAATTGAAAGACGAAAGCCAGGAAGCAGGAGAGTTTGAGAAAAGGAGAGAGGAAAGAAGAGACATGCAGCCAGACGAGGGCTTAGTGAGAGAGGCTGGGACAGAGAACAGGATGAGAAGGAAATAAGGCAAGGCAAGGCTAGGCCAAAGGACGTTTCTTTGATTTATATTTTCTACCACATTCATCTTGAGATGAGAGGAAAGCCATCAGACCATATGGATTAGGCCCAAACAAAAGCCCCGGCTACTTGAGACACTTAGACTAAGCCTAAACCAGAAAGATCTCTCCATAAAGATGGTTTTTATACTGTACTTCCACAATCAGGTGGCAGTACAAAAGAACAAGCGGCAGACATACTTAGGCTGAGACATGGTGGTTTGGTGCAGAGACCATGCATATCATGGGAATATTTCAGCATTTCTGCTCTGGTTTTCAGTGTATTACACCAAAACACCCACCTGATGACATCATTTCAAGAGCAAAAGCAGCAATTTGCAGAATTCAGCTTCTTTGGGGAACTGAGCAATTGCTGAGCTGACAGCAAGTCCTGCTGGGTCCCTGTCACCTGCAGAGTGCCCGCATCCTCACCACGGTAGCGGGCATTGTGACAAAGGTTCTACGTCAGCTGGGTGTGGCAGCCGAGCGCCCGCTAGCGGAGGGGGAGCCTGTCAGCCCCGGGCCTGTCACTGCCTGCTGTCCCCCGTGTCACCAGCGAGGCCTCTGAAAAGTTTCCAAAACATGCCCAGACTTGGGTCCAAAGTGGCCAAAAGTCTCCAAGAGAAAAGTCGGGAAGAAGGATATGGAAGAGAGGGAGAAAGCCAAGGGAGCACGCCAAAGGGAGGCAAGAGAAAAAAGTAGTGCCGGGCTGCAGGACTGAAATGGAGGAATTGAAAGACGAAAGCCAGGAAGCAAGAGAGTTTGAGAAAAGGAGAGAGGAAAGAAGAGACATGCAGCCAGACGAGGGGTTAGTGAGAGAGGCTGGGACAGAGAACAGGATGAGAAGGAAATAAGGCAAGGCAAGGGAAGGCAAGGCTAGGCCAAAGGACGTTTCTTTGATTTATATTTTCTACCACATTCATCTTGAGATGAGAGGAAAGCCATCAGACCATATGGATTAGGCCCAAACAAAAGCCCCGGCTACTTGAGACACTTAGACTAAGCCTAAACCAGAAAGATCTCTCCATAAAGATCGTTTTTATACTGTACTTCCACAATCAGCTGGCAGTACAAAAGAACAAGCGGCAGACATACTTAGGCTGAGACATGGTGGTTTGGTGCAGAGACCATGCATATCATGGGAATATTTCAGCATTTCTGCTCTGGTTTTCAGTGTATTACACCAAAACACCCACCTGATGACATCATTTCAAGAGCAAAAGCAGCAATTTGCAGAATTCAGCTTCTTTGGGGAACTGAGCAATTGCTGAGCTGACAGCAAGTCCTGCTGGGTCCCTGTCACCTGCAGAGTGCCTGCATCCTCACCACGGTAGCGGGCATTGTGACAAAGGTTCTACGTCAGCTGGGTGTGGCAGCCGAGCGCCCGCTAGGGGAGGGGGAGCCTGTCAGCCCCGGACCTGTCACTGCCTGCTGTCCCCCGTGTCACCAGCGAGGCCTCTGAAAAGTTTCCAAAACATGCCCAGACTTGGGTCCAAAGTGGCCAAAAGTCTCCAAGAGACAAGTCGGGAAGAAGAATATGGAAGAGAGGGAGAAAGCCAAGGGAGGAGGCCAAAGGGAGGCAAGAGAAAAAAGTAGTGCCGGGCTGCAGGACTGAAATGGAGGAATTGAAAGACGAAAGCCAGGAAGCAGGAGAGTTTGAGAAAAGGAGAGAGGAAAGAAGAGACATGCAGCCAGACGAGGGGTTAGTGAGAGAGGCTGGGACAGAGAACAGGATGAGAAGGAAATAAGGCAAGGCAAGGCAAGGCAAGGCTAGGCCAAAGGACGTTTCTTTGATTTATATTTTCTACCACATTCATCTTGAGATGAGAGGAAAGCCATCAGACCATATGGATTAGGCCCAAACAAAAGCCCCGGCTACTTGAGACACTTAGACTAAGCCTAAACCAGAAAGATCTCTCCATAAAGATGGTTTTTATACTGTACTTCCACAATCAGCTGGCAGTACAAAAGAACAAGCGGCAGACATACTTAGGCTGAGACATGGTGGTTTGGTGCAGAGACCATGCATATCATGGGAATATTTCAGCATTTCTGCTCTGGTTTTCAGTGTATTACACCAAAACACCCACCTGATGACATCATTTCAAGAGCAAAAGCAGCAATTTGCAGAATTCAGCTTCTTTGGGGAACTGAGCAATTGCTGAGCTGACAGCAAGTCCTGCTGGGTCCCTGTCACCTGCAGAGTGCCCGCATCCTCACCACGGTAGCGGGCATTGTGACAAAGGTTCTACGTCAGCTGGGTGTGGCAGCCGAGCGCCCGCTAGCAGAGGGGGAGCCTGTCAGCCCCGGGCCTGTCACTGCCTGCTGTCCCCCGTGTCACCAGCGAGGCCTCTGAAAAGTTTCCAAAACATCCCCAGACTTGGGTCCAAAGTGGCCAAAAGTCTCCAAGAGACAAGTCGGGAAGAAGGATATGGAAGAGAGGGAGAAAGCCAAGGGAGCAGGCCCAAGGGAGGCAAGAGAAAAAAGTAGTGCCGGGCTGCAGGACTGAAATGGAGGAATTGAAAGACGAAAGCCAGGAAGCAAGAGAGTTTGAGAAAAGGAGAGAGGAAAGAAGAGACATGCAGCCAGACGAGGGCTTAGTGAGAGAGGCTGGGACAGAGAACAGGATGAGAAGGAAATAAGGAAAGGCAAGGCTAGGCCAAAGGACGTTTCTTTGATTTATATTTTCTACCACATTCATCTTGAGATGAGAGGAAAGCCATCAGACCATATGTATTAGGCCCAAACAAAAGCCCCGGCTACTTGAGACACTTAGACTAAGCCTAAACCAGAAAGATCTCTCCATAAAGATGGTTTTTATACTGTACTTCCACAATCAGCTGGCAGTACAAAAGAACAAGCGGCAGACATACTTAGGCTGAGACATGGTGGTTTGGTGCAGAGACCATGCATATCATGGGAATATTTCAGCATTTCTGCTCTGGTTTTCAGTGTATTACACCAAAACACCCACCTGATGACATCATTTCAAGAGCAAAAGCAGCAATTTGCAGAATTCAGCTTCTTTGGGGAACTGAGCAATTGCTGAGCTGACAGCAAGTCCTGCTGGGTCCCTGTCACCTGCAGAGTGCCCGCATCCTCACCACGGTAGCGGGCATTGTGACAAAGGTTCTACGTCAGCTGGGTGTGGCAGCCGAGCGCCCGCTAGGGGAGGGGGAGCCTGTCAGCCCCGGGCCTGTCACTGCCTGCTGTCCCCCCTGTCACCAGCGAGGCCTCTGAAAAGTTTCAAAACATCCCCAGACTTGGCTCCAAAGTGGTCAAAAGTCTCCAAGAGACAAGTCGGGAAGAAGGATATGGAAGAGAGGGAGAAAGCCAAGGGAGCAGGCCAAAGGGAGGCAAGAGGAAAAAGTAGTGCCGGGCTGCAGGACTGAAATGGAGGAATTGAAAGACGAAAGCCAGGAAGCAGGAGAGTTTGAGAAAAGGAGAGAGGGAAGAAGAGACATGCAGCCAGACGAGGGGTTAGTGAGAGAGGCTGGGACAGAGAACAGGATGAGAAGGAAATAAGGTAAGGCAAGGCAAGGCAAGGCTAGGCCAAACGAGGTTTCCTTGATTTATATTTTCTACCACATTCATCTTGAGATGAGGAGGAAAGCCATCAGACCTTATAGATTAGGCCCAAACAAAAGCCCCGGCTACTTGAGACACTTAGACTAAGCCTAAACCAGAAAGATCTCTCCATAAAGATGGTTTTTATACTGTACTTCCACAATCAGCTGGCAGTACAAAAGAACAAGCGGCAGACATACTTAAGCTGAGACATGGTGGTTTGGTGCAGAGACCATGCATATCATGGGAATATTTCAGCATTTCTGCTCTGGTTCTCAGTGTATTACACCAAAACACCCACCTGATGACATCATTTCAAGAGCAAAAGCAGCAATTTGCAGAATTCAGCTTCTTTGGAGAACTGAGCAATTGCTGAGCTGACAGCAAGTCCTGCTGGGTCCCTGTCACCTGCAGAGTGCCCGCATCCTCACCACGGTAGCGGGCATTGTGACAAAGGTTCTACGTCAGCTGGGTGTGGCCGCCAAGCGCCCGCTAGAGGAGGGGGAGCCTGTCAGCCCCGGGCCTGTCACTGCCTGCTGTCCCCCCTGTCACCAGCGAGGCCTCTGAAAAGTTTCCAAAACATGCCCAGACTTGGGTCCAAAGTGGCCAAAAGTCTCCAAGAGACAAGTCGGGAAGAAGGATATGGAAGAGAGGGAGAAAGCCAAGGGAGCAGTCCAAAGGGAGGCAAGAGAAAAAAGTAGTGCCGGGCGGCAGGACTGAAATGGAGGAATTGAAAGAGGAAAGCCAGGAAGCAGGAGAGTTTGAGAAAAGGAGAGAGGAAAGAAGAGACATGCAGCCAGACGAGGGCTTAGTGAGAGAGGCTGGGACAGAGAACAGGATGAGAAGGAAATAAGGCAAGGCAAGGCTAGGCCAAAGGACGTTTCTTTGATTTATATTTTCTACCACATTCATCTTGAGATGAGAGGAAAGCCATCAGACCATATGGATTAGGCCCAAACAAAAGCCCCGGCTACTTGAGACACTTAGACTAAGCCTAAACCAGAAAGATCTCTCCATAAAGATGGTTTTTATACTGTACTTCCACAATCAGCTGGCAGTACAAAAGAACAAGCGACAGACATACTTAGGCTGAGACATGGTGGTTTGGTGCAGAGACCATGCATATCATGGGAATATTTCAGCATTTCTGCTCTGGTTTTCAGTGTATTACACCAAAACACCCACCTGATGACATCATTTCAAGAGCAAAAGCAGCAATTTGCAGAATTCAGCTTCTTTGGGGAACTGAGCAATTGCTGAGCTGACAGCAAGTCCTGCTGGGTCCCTGTCACCTGCAGAGTGCCCGCATCCTCACCACGGTAGCGGGCATTGTGACAAAGTTTCTACGTCAGCTGGGTGTGGCAGCCGAGCGCCCGCTAGCAGAGGGGGAGCCTGTCAGCCCCGGGCCTGTCACTGCCTGCTGTCCCCCCTGTCACCAGCGAGGCCTCTGAAAAGTTTCCAAAACATCCCCAGACTTGGCTCCAAAGTGGCCAAAAGTCTCCAAGAGACAAGTCGGGAAGAAGGATATGGAAGAGAGGGAGAAAGCCAAGGGAGCAGGCCCAAGGGAGGCAAGAGAAAAAAGTAGTGCCGGGCTGCAGGACTGAAATGGAGGAATTGAAAGACGAAAGCCAGGAAGCAGGAGAGTTTGAGAAAAGGAGAGAGGAAAGAAGAGACATGCAGCCAGACGAGGGCTTAGTGAGAGAGGCTGGGACAGAGAACAGGATGAGAAGGAAATAAGGCAAGGCAAGGCTAGGCCAAAGGACGTTTCTTTGATTTATATTTTCTACCACATTCATCTTGAGATGAGAGGAAAGCCATCAGACCATATGGATTAGGCCCAAACAAAAGCCCCGGCTACTTGAGACACTTAGACTAAGCCTAAACCAGAAAGATCTCTCCATAAAGATGGTTTTTATACTGTACTTCCACAATCAGCTGGCAGTACAAAAGAACAAGCGGCAGACATACTTAGGCTGAGACATGGTGGTTTGGTGCAGAGACCATGCATATCATGGGAATATTTCAGCATTTCTGCTCTGGTTTTCAGTGTATTACACCAAAACACCCACCTGATGACATCATTTCAAGAGCAAAAGCAGCAATTTGCAGAATTCAGCTTCTTTGGGGAACTGAGCAATTGCTGAGCTGACAGCAAGTCCTGCTGGGTCCCTGTCACCTGCAGAGTGCCCGCATCCTCACCACGGTAGCGGGCATTGTGACAAAGGTTCTACGTCAGCTGGGTGTGGCAGCCGAGCGCCCGCTAGCAGAGGGGGAGCCTGTCAGCCCCGGGCCTGTCACTGCCTGCTGACACCCGTGTCACCAGCGAGGCCTCTGAAAAGTTTCCAAAACATCCCCAGACTTGGCTCCAAAGTGGCCAAAAGTCTCCAAGAGACAAGTCGGGAAGAAGGATATGGAAGAGAGGGAGAAAGCCAAGGGAGCACGCCAAAGGGAGGCAAGAGAAAAAAGTAGTGCCGGGCTGCAGGACTGAAATGGAGGAATTGAAAGACGAAAGCCAGGAAGCAAGAGAGTTTGAGAAAAGGAGAGAGGAAAGAAGAGACATGCAGCCAGACGAGGGCTTAGTGAGAGAGGCTGGGACAGAGAACAGGATGAGAAGGAAATAAGGAAAGGCAAGGCTAGGCCAAAGGACGTTTCTTTGATTTATATTTTCTACCACATTCATCTTGAGATGAGAGGAAAGCCATCAGACCATATGTATTAGGCCCAAACAAAAGCCCCGGCTACTTGAGACACTTAGACTAAGCCTAAACCAGAAAGATCTCTCCATAAAGATGGTTTTTATACTGTACTTCCACAATCAGCTGGCAGTACAAAAGAACAAGCGGCAGACATACTTAGGCTGAGACATGGTGGTTTGGTGCAGAGACCATGCATATCATGGGAATATTTCAGCATTTCTGCTCTGGTTTTCAGTGTATTACACCAAAACACCCACCTGATGACATCATTTCAAGAGCAAAAGCAGCAATTTGCAGAATTCAGCTTCTTTGGGGAACTGAGCAATTGCTGAGCTGACAGCAAGTCCTGCTGGGTCCCTGTCACCTGCAGAGTGCCCGCATCCTCACCACGGTAGCGGGCATTGTGACAAAGGTTCTACGTCAGCTGGGTGTGGCAGCCGAGCGCCCGCTAGGGGAGGGGGAGCCTGTCAGCCCCGGGCCTGTCACTGCCTGCTGTCCCCCCTGTCACCAGCGAGGCCTCTGAAAAGTTTCAAAACATCCCCAGACTTGGCTCCAAAGTGGTCAAAAGTCTCCAAGAGACAAGTCGGGAAGAAGGATATGGAAGAGAGGGAGAAAGCCAAGGGAGCAGGCCAAAGGGAGGCAAGAGGAAAAAGTAGTGCCGGGCTGCAGGACTGAAATGGAGGAATTGAAAGACGAAAGCCAGGAAGCAGGAGAGTTTGAGAAAAGGAGAGAGGGAAGAAGAGACATGCAGCCAGACGAGGGGTTAGTGAGAGAGGCTGGGACAGAGAACAGGATGAGAAGGAAATAAGGCAAGGCAAGGCTAGGCCAAAGGACGTTTCTTTGATTTATATTTTCTACCACATTCATCTTGAGATGAGGAGGAAAGCCATCAGACCTTATAGATTAGGCCCAAACAAAAGCCCCGGCTACTTGAGACACTTAGACTAAGCCTAAACCAGAAAGATCTCTCCATAAAGATGTTTTTTATACTGTACTTCCACAATCAGCTGGCAGTACAAAAGAACAAGCGGCAGACATACTTAAGCTGAGACATGGTGGTTTGGTGCAGAGACCATGCATATCATGGGAATATTTCAGCATTTCTGCTCTGGTTCTCAGTGTATTACACCAAAACACCCACCTGATGACATCATTTCAAGAGCAAAAGCAGCAATTTGCAGAATTCAGCTTCTTTGGGGAACTGAGCAATTGCTGAGCTGACAGCAAGTCCTGCTGGGTCCCTGTCACCTGCAGAGTGCCCGCATCCTCACCACGGTAGCGGGCATTGTGACAAAGGTTCTACGTCAGCTGGGTGTGGCCGCCAAGCGCCCGCTAGAGGAGGGGGAGCCTGTCAGCCCCGGGCCTGTCACTGCCTGCTGTCCCCCCTGTCACCAGCGAGGCCTCTGAAAAGTTTCCAAAACATGCCCAGACTTGGGTCCAAAGTGGCCAAAAGTCTCCAAGAGACAAGTCGGGAAGAAGGATATGGAAGAGAGGGAGAAAGCCAAGGGAGCACGCCAAAGGGAGGCAAGAGAAAAAAGTAGTGCCGGGCTGCAGGACTGAAATGGAGGAATTGAAAGACGAAAGCCAGGAAGCAGGAGAGTTTGAGAAAAGGAGAGAGGAAAGAAGAGACATGCAGCCAGACGAGGGCTTAGTGAGAGAGGCTGGGACAGAGAACAGGATGAGAAGGAAATAAGGCAAGGCAAGGCTAGGCCAAAGGACGTTTCTTTGATTTATATTTTCTACCACATTCATCTTGAGATGAGAGGAAAGCCATCAGACCATATGGATTAGGCCCAAACAAAAGCCCCAGCTACTTGAGACACTTAGACTAAGCCTAAACCAGAAAGATCTCTCCATAAAGATGGTTTTTATACTGTACTTCCACAATCAGCTGGCAGTACAAAAGAACAAGCGGCAGACATACTTAGGCTGAGACATGGTGGTTTGGTGCAGAGACCATGCATATCATGGGAATATTTCAGCATTTCTGCTCTGGTTTTCAGTGTATTACACCAAAACACCCACCTGATGACATCATTTCAAGAGCAAAAGCAGCAATTTGCAGAATTCAGCTTCTTTGGGGAACTGAGCAATTGCTGAGCTGACAGCAAGTCCTGCTGGGTCCCTGTCACCTGCAGAGTGCCCGCATCCTCACCACGGTAGCGGGCATTGTGACAAAGGTTCTACGTCAGCTGGGTGTGGCAGCCGAGCGCCCGCTAGCAGAGGGGGAGCCTGTCAGCCCCGGGCCTGTCACTGCCTGCTGTCCCCCGTGTCACCAGCGAGGCCTCTGAAAAGTTTCCAAAACATCCCCAGACTTGGCTCCAAAGTGGCCAAAAGTCTCCAAGAGACAAGTCGGGAAGAAGGATATGGAAGAGAGGGAGAAAGCCAAGGGAGCACGCCAAAGGGAGGCAAGAGAAAAAAGTAGTGCCGGGCTGCAGGACTGAAATGGAGGAATTGAAAGACGAAAGCCAGGAAGCAAGAGAGTTTGAGAAAAGGAGAGAGGAAAGAAGAGACATGCAGCCAGACGAGGGGTTAGTGAGAGAGGCTGGGACAGAGAACAGGATGAGAAGGAAATAAGGCAAGGCAAGGCTAGGCCAAAGGACGTTTCTTTGATTTATATTTTCTACCACATTCATCTTGAGATGAGAGGAAAGCCATCAGACCATATGTATTAGGCCCAAACAAAAGCCCCGGCTACTTGAGACACTTAGACTAAGCCTAAACCAGAAAGATCTCTCCATAAAGATGGTTTTTATACTGTACTTCCACAATCAGCTGGCAGTACAAAAGAACAAGCGGCAGACATACTTAGGCTGAGACATGGTGGTTTGGTGCAGAGACCATGCATATCATGGGAATATTTCAGCATTTCTGCTCTGGTTTTCAGTGTATTACACCAAAACACCCACCTGATGACATCATTTCAAGAGCAAAAGCAGCAATTTGCAGAATTCAGCTTCTTTGGGGAACTGAGCAATTGCTGAGCTGACAGCAAGTCCTGCTGGGTCCCTGTCACCTGCAGAGTGCCCGCATCCTCACCACGGTAGCGGGCATTGTGACAAAGGTTCTACGTCAGCTGGGTGTGGCAGCCGAGCGCCCGCTAGGGGAGGGGGAGCCTGTCAGCCCCGGGCCTGTCACTGCCTGCTGTCCCCCCTGTCACCAGCGAGGCCTCTGAAAAGTTTCAAAACATCCCCAGACTTGGCTCCAAAGTGGTCAAAAGTCTCCAAGAGACAAGTCGGGAAGAAGGATATGGAAGAGAGGGAGAAAGCCAAGGGAGCAGGCCAAAGGGAGGCAAGAGGAAAAAGTAGTGCCGGGCTGCAGGACTGAAATGGAGGAATTGAAAGACGAAAGCCAGGAAGCAGGAGAGTTTGAGAAAAGGAGAGAGGGAAGAAGAGACATGCAGCCAGATGAGGGGTTAGTGAGAGAGGCTGGGACAGAGAACAGGATGAGAAGGAAATAAGGCAAGGCAAGGCTAGGCCAAAGGACGTTTCTTTGATTTATATTTTCTACCACATTCATCTTGAGATGAGGAGGAAAGCCATCAGACCTTATAGATTAGGCCCAAACAAAAGCCCCGGCTACTTGAGACACTTAGACTAAGCCTAAACCAGAAAGATCTCTCCATAAAGATGTTTTTTATACTGTACTTCCACAATCAGCTGGCAGTACAAAAGAACAAGCGGCAGACATACTTAGGCTGAGACATGGTGGTTTGGTGCAGAGACCATGCATATCATGGGAATATTTCAGCATTTCTGCTCTGGTTTTCAGTGTATTACACCAAAACACCCACCTGATGACATCATTTCAAGAGCAAAAGCAGCAATTTGCAGAATTCAGCTTCTTTGGGGAACTGAGCAATTGCTGAGCTGACAGCAAGTCCTGCTGGGTCCCTGTCACCTGCAGAGTGCCCGCATCCTCACCACGGTAGCGGGCATTGTGACAAAGGTTCTACGTCAGCTGGGTGTGGCAGCCGAGCGCCTGCTAGGGGAGGGGGAGCCTGTCAGCCCCGGGCCTGTCACTGCCTGCTGTCCCCCCTGTCACCAGCGAGGCCTCTGAAAAGTTTCAAAACATCCCCAGACTTGGCTCCAAAGTGGCCAAAAGTCTCCAAGAGACAAGTCGGGAAGAAGGATATGGAAGAGAGGGAGAAAGCCAAGGGAGCAGGCCAAAGGGAGGCAAGAGAAAAAATTAGTGCCGGGCTGCAGGACTGAAATGGAGGAATTGAAAGACGAAAGCCAGGAAGCAGGAGAGTTTGAGAAAAGGAGAGAGGAAAGAAGAGACATGCAGCCAGACGAGGGCTTAGTGAGAGAGGCTGGGACAGAGAACAGGATGAGAAGGAAATAAGGCAAGGCAAGGCTAGGCCAAAGGACGTTTCTTTGATTTATATTTTCTACCACATTCATCTTGAGATGAGAGGAAAGCCATCAGACCATATGGATTAGGCCCAAACAAAAGCCCCGGCTACTTGAGACACTTAGACTAAGCCTAAACCAGAAAGATCTCTCCATAAAGATGGTTTTTATACTGTACTTCCACAATCAGCTGGCAGTACAAAAGAACAAGCGGCAGACGTACTTAGGCTGAGACATGGTGGTTTGGTGCAGAGACCATGCATATCATGGGAATATTTCAGCATTTCTGCTCTGGTTTTCAGTGTATTACACCAAAACACCCACCTGATGACATCATTTCAAGAGCAAAAGCAGCAATTTGCAGAATTCAGCTTCTTTGGGGAACTGAGCAATTGCTGAGCTGACAGCAAGTCCTGCTGGGTCCCTGTCACCTGCAGAGTGCCCGCATCCTCACCACGGTAGCGGGCATTGTGACAAAGGTTCTACGTCAGCTGGGTGTGGCAGCCGAGCGCCCGCTAGGGGAGGGGGAGCCTGTCAGCCCCGGGCCTGTCACTGCCTGCTGTCCCCCCTGTCAGCAGCGAGGCCTCTGAAAAGTTTCCAAAACATGCCCAGACTTGGGTCCAAAGTGGCCAAAAGTCTCCAAGAGACAAGTCAGGAAGAAGAATATGGAAGAGAGGGAGAAAGCCAAGGGAGCAGGCCAAAGGGAGGCAAGAGGAAAAAGTAGTGCCGGGCTGCAGGACTGAAATGGAGGAATTGAAAGACGAAAGCCAGGAAGCAGGAGAGTTTGAGAAAAGGAGAGAGGAAAGAAGAGACATGCAGCCAGACGAGGGCTTAGTGAGAGAGGCTGGGACAGAGAACAGGATGAGAAGGAAATAAGGCAAGGCAAGGCAAGGCAAGGCTAGGCCAAAGGACGTTTCTTTGATTTATATTTTCTACCACATTCATCTTGAGATGAGAGGAAAGCCATCAGACCATATGGATTAGGCCCAAACAAAAGCCCCGGCTACTTGAGACACTTAGACTAAGCCTAAACCAGAAAGATCTCTCCATAAAGATGGTTTTTATACTGTACTTCCACAATCAGCTGGCAGTACAAAAGAACAAGCGGCAGACATACTTAGGCTGAGACATGGTGGTTTGGTGCAGAGACCATGCATATCATGGGAATATTTCAGCATTTCTGCTCTGGTTTTCAGTGTATTACACCAAAACACCCACCTGATGACATCATTTCAAGAGCAAAAGCAGCAATTTGCAGAATTCAGCTTCTTTGGGGAACTGAGCAATTGCTGAGCTGACAGCAAGTCCTGCTGGGTCCCTGTCACCTGCAGAGTGCCCGCATCCTCCCCACGGTAGCGGGCATTGTGACAAAGGTTCTACGTCAGCTGGGTGTGGCAGCCGAGCGCCCGCTAGGGGAGGGGGAGCCTGTCAGCCCCGGGCCTGTCACTGCCTGCTGTCCCCCCTGTCACCAGCGAGGCCTCTGAAAAGTTTCCAAAACATGCCCAGACTTGGGTCCAAAGTGGCCAAAAGTCTCCAAGAGACAAGTCGGGAAAAAGGATATGGAAGAGAGGGAGAAAGCCAAGGGAGCAGGCCAAAGGGAGGCAAGAGAAAAAAGTAGTGCCGGGCTGCAGGACTGAAATGGAGGAATTGAAAGACGAAAGCCAGGAAGCAGGAGAGTTTCAGAAAAGGAGAGAGGAAAGAAGAGACATGCAGCCAGACGAGGGCTTAGTGAGAGAGGCTGGGACAGAGAACAGGATGAGAAGGAAATAAGGCAAGGCAAGGCTAGGCCAAAGGACGTTTCTTTGATTTATATTTTCTACCACATTCATCTTGAGATGAGAGGAAAGCCATCAGACCATATGGATTAGGCCCAAACAAAAGCCCCGGCTACTTGAGACACTTAGACTAAGCCTAAACCAGAAAGATCTCTCCATAAAGATGTTTTTTATACTGTACTTCCACAATCAGCTGGCAGTACAAAAGAACAAGCGGCAGACATACTTAGGCTGAGACATGGTGGTTTGGTGCACAGACCATGCATATCATGGGAATATTTCAGCATTTCTGCTCTGGTTTTCAGTGTATTACACCAAAACACCCACCTGATGACATCATTTCAAGAGCAAAAGCAGCAATTTGCAGAATTCAGCTTCTTTGGGGAACTGAGCAATTGCTGAGCTGACAGCAAGTCCTGCTGGGTCCCTGTCACCTGCAGAGTGCCCGCATCCTCACCACGGTAGCGGGCATTGTGACAAAGGTTCTACGTCAGCTGGGTGTGGCAGCCGAGCGCCCGCTAGGGGAGGGGGAGCCTGTCAGCCCCGGGCCTGTCACTGCCTGCTGTCCCCCCTGTCACCAGCGAGGCCTCTGAAAAGTTTCCAAAACATGCCCAGACTTGGGTCCAAAGTGGCCAAAAGTCTCCAAGAGACAAGTCGGGAAGAAGAATATGGAAGAGAGGGAGAAAGCCAAGGGAGCAGGCCAAAGGGAGGCAAGAGGAAAAAGTAGTGCCGGGCTGCAGGACTGAAATGGAGGAATTGAAAGACGAAAGCCAGGAAGCAGGAGAGTTTGAGAAAAGGAGAGAGGAAAGAAGAGACATGCAGCCAGACGAGGGCTTAGTGAGAGAGGCTGGGACAGAGAACAGGATGAGAAGGAAATAAGGCAAGGCAAGGCTAGGCCAAAGGACGTTTCTTTGATTTATATTTTCTACCACATTCATCTTGAGATGAGAGGAAAGCCATCAGACCATATGGATTAGGCCCAAACAAAAGCCCCGGCTACTTGAGACACTTAGACTAAGCCTAAACCAGAAAGATCTCTCCATAAAGATGGTTTTTATACTGTACTTCCACAATCAGCTGGCAGTACAAAAGAACAAGCGGCAGACATACTTAGGCTGAGACATGGTGGTTTGGTGCAGAGACCATGCATATCATGGGAATATTTTAGCATTTCTGCTCTGGTTTTCAGTGTATTACACCAAAACACCCACCTGATGACATCATTTCAAGAGCAAAAGCAGCAATTTGCAGAATTCAGCTTCTTTGGGGAACTGAGCAATTGCTGAGCTGACAGCAAGTCCTGCTGGGTCCCTGTCACCTGCAGAGTGCCCGCATCCTCACCACGGTAGCGGGCATTGTGACAAAGGTTCTACGTCAGCTGGGTGTGGCCGCCAAGCGCCCGCTAGGGGAGGGGGAGCCTGTCAGCCCCGGGCCTGTCACTGCCTGCTGTCCCCCCTGTCACCAGCGAGGCCTCTGAAAAGTTTCCAAAACATGCCCAGACTTGGGTCCAAAGTGGCCAAAAGTCTCCAAGAGACAAGTCGGGAAGAAGGATATGGAACAGAGGGAGAAAGCCAAGGGAGCAGGCCAAAGGGAGGCAAGAGAAAAAAGTAGTGCCGGGCTGCAGGACTGAAATGGAGGAATTGAAAGACGAAAGCCAGGAAGCAAGAGAATTTGAGAAAAGGAGAGAGGAAAGAAGAGACATGCAGCCAGACGAGGGGTTAGTGAGAGAGGCTGGGACATAGAACAGGATGAGAAGGAAATAAGGCAAGGCAAGGCTAGGCCAAAGGACGTTTCTTTGATTTATATTTTCTACCACATTCATCTTGAGATGAGAGGAAAGCCATCAGACCTTATGGACTAGGCCCAAACAAAAGCCCCGGCTACTTGAGAAACTTAGACTAAGCCTAAACCAGAAAGATTCTCCATAAAGATGGTTTTTATACTGTACTTCCACAATCAGCTGGCAGTACAAAAGAACAAGCGGCAGACATACTTAGGCTGAGACATGGTGGTTTGGTGCAGAGACCATGCATATCATGGGAATATTTCAGCATTTCTGCTCTGGTTTTCAGTGTATTACACCAAAACACCCACCTGATGACATCATTTCAAGAGCAAAAGCAGCAATTTGCAGAATTCAGCTTCTTTGGGGAACTGAGCAATTGCTGAGCTGAGAGCAAGTCCTGCTGGGTCCCTGTCACCTGCAGAGTGCCCGCATCCTCACCACGGTAGCGGGCATTGTGACAAAGGTTCTACGTCAGCTGGGTGTGGCAGCCGAGCGCCCGCTAGGGGAGGGGGAGCCTGTCAGCCCTGGGCCTGTCACTGCCTGCTGTCCCCCCTGTCACCAGCGAGGCCTCTGAAAAGTTTCCAAAACATGCCCAGACTTGGGTCCAAAGTGGCCAAAAGTCTCCAAGAGACAAGTCGGGAAGAAGAATATGGAAGAGAGGGAGAAAGCCAAGGGAGCAGGCCCAAGGGAGGCAAGAGGAAAAAGTAGTGCCGGGCTGCAGGACTGAAATGGAGGAATTGAAAGACGAAAGCCAGGAAGCAGGAGAGTTTGAGAAAAGGAGAGAGGAAAGAAGAGACATGCAGCCAGACGAGGGGTTAGTGAGAGAGACTGGGACAGAGAACAGGATGAGAAGGAAATAAGGCAAGGCAAGGCAAGGCAAGGCTAGGCCAAAGGACGTTTCTTTGATTTATATTTTCTACCACATTCATCTTGAGATGAGAGGAAAGCCATCAGACCATATGGATTAGGCCCAAACAAAAGCCCCGGCTACTTGAGACACTTAGACTAAGCCTAAACCAGAAAGATCTCTCCATAAAGATGGTTTTTATACTGTACTTCCACAATCAGCTGGCAGTACAAAAGAACAAGCGGCAGACATACTTAGGCTGAGACATGGTGGTTTGGTGCAGAGACCATGCATATCATGGGAATATTTCAGCATTTCTGCTCTGGTTTTCAGTGTATTACACCAAAACACCCACCTGATGACATCATTTCAAGAGTAAAAGCAGCAATTTGCAGAATTCAGCTTCTTTGGGGAACTGAGCAATTGCTGAGCTGACAGCAAGTCCTGCTGGGTCCCTGTCACCTGCAGAGTGCCCGCATCCTCACCACGGTAGCGGGCATTGTGACAAAGGTTCTACGTCAGCTGGGTGTGGCAGCCGAGCGCCCGCTAGGGGAGGGGGAGCCTGTCAGCCCCGGGCCTGTCACTGCCTGCTGTCCCCCCTGTCACCAGCGAGGCCTCTGAAAAGTTTCCAAAACATGCCCAGACTTGGGTCCAAAGTGGCCAAAAGTCTCCAAGAGACAAGTCGGGAAGAAGGATATGGAAGAGAGGGAGAAAGCCAAGGGAGCAGTCCAAAGGGAGGCAAGAGGAAAAAGTAGTGCCGGGCTGCAGGACTGAAATGGAGGAATTGAAAGACGAAAGCCAGGAAGCAGGAGATTTTGAGAAAAGGAGAGAGGAAAGAAGAGACATGCAGCCAGACGAGGGGTTAGTGAGAGAGGCTGGGACAGAGAACAGGATGAGAAGGAAATAAGGCAAGGCAAGGCAAGGCAAGGCTAGGCCAAACGAGGTTTCCTTGATTTATATTTTCTACCACATTCATCTTGAGATGAGGAGGAAAGCCATCAGACCTTATGGATTAGGCCCAAACAAAAGCCCCGGCTACTTGAGACACTTAGACTAAGCCTAAACCAGAAAGATCTCTCCATAAAGATGGTTTTTATACTGTACTTCCACAATCAGCTGGCAGTACAAAAGAACAAGCGGCAGACATACTTAGGCTGAGACATGGTGGTTTGGTGCAGAGACCATGCATATCATGGGAATATTTCAGCATTTCTGCTCTGGTTTTCAGTGTATTACACCAAAACACCCACCTGATGACATCATTTCAAGAGCAAAAGCAGCAATTTGCAGAATTCAGCTTCTTTGGGGAACTGAGCAATTGCTGAGCTGACAGCAAGTCCTGCTGGGTCCCTGTCACCTGCAGAGTGCCCGCATCCTCACCACGGTAGCGGGCATTGTGACAAAGGTTCTACGTCAGCTGGGTGTGGCAGCCGAGCGCCCGCTAGGGGAGGGGGAGCCTGTCAGCCCCGGGCCTGTCACTGCCTGCTGTCCCCCGTGTCACCAGCGAGGCCTCTGAAAAGTTTCCAAAACATCCCCAGACTTGGGTCCAAAGTGGCCAAAAGTCTCCAAGAGACAAGTCGGGAAGAAGGATATGGAAGAGAGGGAGAAAGCCAAGGGAGCAGGCCCAAGGGAGGCAAGAGAAAAAAGTAGTGCCGGGCTGCAGGACTGAAATGGAGGAATTGAAAGACGAAAGCCAGGAAGCAGGAGAGTTTGAGAAAAGGAGAGAGGAAAGAAGAGACATGCAGCCAGACGAGGGCTTAGTGAGAGAGGCTGGGACAGAGAACAGGATGAGAAGGAAATAAGGCAAGGCAAGGCTAGGCCAAAGGACGTTTCTTTGATTTATATTTTCTACCACATTCATCTTGAGATGAGAGGAAAGCCATCAGACCATATGGATTAGGCCCAAACAAAAGCCCCGGCTACTTGAGACACTTAGACTAAGCCTAAACCAGAAAGATCTCTCCATAAAGATGGTTTTTATACTGTACTTCCACAATTAGCTGGCAGTACAAAAGAACAAGCGGCAGACATACTTAGGCTGAGACATGGTGGTTTGGTGCAGAGACCATGCATATCATGGGAATATTTCAGCATTTCTGCTCTGGTTTTCAATGTATTACACCAAAACACCCACCTGATGACATCATTTCAAGAGCAAAAGCAGCAATTTGCAGAATTCAGCTTCTTTGGGGAACTGAGCAATTGCTGAGCTGACAGCAAGTCCTGCTGGGTCCCTGTCACCTGCAGAGTGCCCGCATCCTCACCACGGTAGCGGGCATTGTGACAAAGGTTCTACGTCAGCTGGGTGTGGCAGCCGAGCGCCCGCTAGGGGAGGGGGAGCCTGTCAGCCCCGGGCCTGTCACTGCCTGCTGTCCCCCCTGTCACCAGCGAGGCCTCTGAAAAGTTTCCAAAACATCCCCAGACTTGGGTCCAAAGTGGCCAAAAGTCTCCAAGAGACAAGTCGGGAAGAAGGATATGGAAGAGAGGGAGAAAGCCAAGGGAGCAGGCCCAAGGGAGGCAAGAGGAAAAAGTAGTGTCGGGCTGCAGGACTGAAATGGAGGAATTGAAAGACGAAAGCCAGGAAGCAAGAGAGTTTGAGAAAAGGAGAGAGGAAAGAAGAGACATGCAGCCAGACGAGGGGTTAGTGAGAGAGGCTGGGACAGAGAACAGGATGAGAAGGAAATAAGGCAAGGCAAGGCTAGGCCAAAGGACGTTTCTTTGATTTATATTTTCTACCACATTCATCTTGCGCTGAGAGGAAAGCCATCAGACCATATGGATTAGGCCCAAACAAAAGCCCCGGCTACTTGAGACACTTAGACTAAGCCTAAACCAGAAAGATCTCTCCATAAAGATGGTTTTTATACTGTACTTCCACAATCAGCTGGCAGTACAAAAGAACAAGCGGCAGACATACTTAGGCTGAGACACGGTGGTTTGGTGCAGAGACCATGCATATCATGGGAATATTTCAGCATTTCTGCTCTGGTTTTCAGTGTATTACACCAAAACACCCACCTGATGACATCATTTCAAGAGCAAAAGCAGCAATTTGCAGAATTCAGCTTCTTTGGGGAACTGAGCAATTGCTGAGCTGACAGCAAGTCCTGCTGGGTCCCTGTCACCTGCAGAGTGCCCGCATCCTCACCACGGTAGCGGGCATTGTGACAAAGGTTCTACATCAGCTGGGTGTGGCAGCCGAGCGCCCGCTAGGGGAGGGGGAGCCTGTCAGCCCCAGGCCTGTCACTGCCTGCTGTCCCCCCTGTCACCAGCGAGGCCTCTGAAAAGTTTCCAAAACATGCCCAGACTTGGGTCCAAAGTGGCCAAAAGTCTCCAAGAGACAAGTCGGGAAGAAGAGTATGGAAGAGAGGGAGAAAGCCAAGGGAGCAGGCCAAAGGGAGGCAAGAGGAAAAAGTAGTGCCGGGCTGCAGGACTGAAATGGAGGAATTGAAAGACGAAAGCCAGGAAGCAGGAGAGTTTGAGAAAAGGAGAGAGGAAAGAAGAGACATGCAGCCAGACGAGGGCTTAGTGAGAGAGGCTGGGACAGAGAACAGGATGAGAAGGAAATAAGGCAAGGCAAGGCTAGGCCAAAGGACGTTTCTTTGATTTATATTTTCTACCACATTCATCTTGAGATGAGAGGAAAGCCATCAGACCATATGGATTAGGCCCAAACAAAAGCCCCGGCTACTTGAGACACTTAGACTAAGCCTAAACCAGAAAGATCTCTCCATAAAGATGGTTTTTATACTGTACTTCCACAATTAGCTGGCAGTACAAAAGAACAAGCGGCAGACATACTTAGGCTGAGACATGGTGGTTTGGTGCAGAGACCATGCATATCATGGGAATATTTCAGCATTTCTGCTCTGGTTTTCAATGTATTACACCAAAACACCCACCTGATGACATCATTTCAAGAGCAAAAGCAGCAATTTGCAGAATTCAGCTTCTTTGGGGAACTGAGCAATTGCTGAGCTGACAGCAAGTCCTGCTGGGTCCCTGTCACCTGCAGAGTGCCCGCATCCTCACCACGGTAGCGGGCATTGTGACAAAGGTTCTACGTCAGCTGGGTGTGGCAGCCGAGCGCCCGCTAGGGGAGGGGGAGCCTGTCAGCCCCGGGCCTGTCACTGCCTGCTGTCCCCCCTGTCACCAGCGAGGCCTCTGAAAAGTTTCCAAAACATCCCCAGACTTGGGTCCAAAGTGGCCAAAAGTCTCCAAGAGACAAGTCGGGAAGAAGGATATGGAAGAGAGGGAGAAAGCCAAGGGAGCAGGCCCAAGGGAGGCAAGAGAAAAAAGTAGTCCCGGGCTGCAGGACTGAAATGGAGGAATTGAAAGACGAAAGCCAGGAAGCAAGAGAGTTTGAGAAAAGGAGAGAGGAAAGAAGAGACATGCAGCCAGACGAGGGGTTAGTGAGAGAGGCTGGGACAGAGAACAGGATGAGAAGGAAATAAGGCAAGGCAAGGCTAGGCCAAAGGACGTTTCTTTGATTTATATTTTCTACCACATTCATCTTGCGCTGAGAGGAAAGCCATCAGACCATATGGATTAGGCCCAAACAAAAGCCCCGGCTACTTGAGACACTTAGACTAAGCCTAAACCAGAAAGATCTCTCCATAAAGATGGTTTTTATACTGTACTTCCACAATCAGCTGGCAGTACAAAAGAACAAGCGGCAGACATACTTAGGCTGAGACACGGTGGTTTGGTGCAGAGACCATGCATATCATGGGAATATTTCAGCATTTCTGCTCTGGTTTTCAGTGTATTACACCAAAACACCCACCTGATGACATCATTTCAAGAGCAAAAGCAGCAATTTGCAGAATTCAGCTTCTTTGGGGAACTGAGCAATTGCTGAGCTGACAGCAAGTCCTGCTGGGTCCCTGTCACCTGCAGAGTGCCCGCATCCTCACCACGGTAGCGGGCATTGTGACAAAGGTTCTACATCAGCTGGGTGTGGCAGCCGAGCGCCCGCTAGGGGAGGGGGAGCCTGTCAGCCCCAGGCCTGTCACTGCCTGCTGTCCCCCCTGTCACCAGCGAGGCCTCTGAAAAGTTTCCAAAACATGCCCAGACTTGGGTCCAAAGTGGCCAAAAGTCTCCAAGAGACAAGTCGGGAAGAAGAGTATGGAAGAGAGGGAGAAAGCCAAGGGAGCAGGCCAAAGGGAGGCAAGAGGAAAAAGTAGTGTCGGGCTGCAGGACTGAAATGGAGGAATTGAAAGACGAAAGCCAGGAAGCAGGAGAGTTTGAGAAAAGGAGAGAGGAAAGAAGAGACATGCAGCCAGACGAGGGCTTAGTGAGAGAGGCTGGGACAGAGAACAGGATGAGAAGGAAATAAGGAAAGGCAAGGCAAGGCAAGGCTAGGCCAAACGAGGTTTCCTTGATTTATATTTTCTACCACATTCATCTTGAGATGAGGAGGAAAGCCATCAGACCTTATGGATTAGGCCCAAACAAAAGCCCCGGCTACTTGAGACACTTAGACTAAGCCTAAACCAGAAAGATCTCTCCATAAAGATGGTTTTTATACTGTACTTCCACAATCAGCTGGCAGTACAAAAGAACAAGCGGCAGACATACTTAGGCTGAGACACGGTGGTTTGGTGCAGAGACCATGCATATCATGGGAATATTTCAGCATTTCTGCTCTGGTTTTCAGTGTATTACACCAAAACACCCACCTGATGACATCATTTCAAGAGCAAAAGCAGCAATTTGCAGAATTCAGCTTCTTTGGGGAACTGAGCAATTGCTGAGCTGACAGCAAGTCCTGCTGGGTCCCTGTCACCTGCAGAGTGCCCGCATCCTCACCACGGTAGCGGGCATTGTGACAAAGGTTCTACATCAGCTGGGTGTGGCAGCTGAGCGCCCGCTAGGGGAGGGGGAGCCTGTCAGCCCCAGGCCTGTCACTGCCTGCTGTCCCCCCTGTCACCAGCGAGGCCTCTGAAAAGTTTCCAAAACATGCCCAGACTTGGGTCCAAAGTGGCCAAAAGTCTCCAAGAGACAAGTCGGGAAGAAGAATATGGAAGAGAGGGAGAAAGCCAAGGGAGCAGGCCAAAGGGAGGCAAGAGGAAAAAGTAGTGCCGGGCTGCAGGAATGAAATGGAGGAATTGAAAGACGAAAGCCAGGAAGCAGGAGAGTTTGAGAAAAGGAGAGAGGAAAGAAGAGACATGCAGCCAGACGAGGGCTTAGTGAGAGAGGCTGGGACAGAGAACAGGATGAGAAGGAAATAAGGAAAGGCAAGGCTAGGCCAAAGGACGTTTCTTTGATTTATATTTTCTACCACATTCATCTTGAGATGAGAGGAAAGCCATCAGACCTTATGGACTAGGCCCAAACAAAAGCCCCGGCTACTTGAGACACTTAGACTAAGCCTAAACCATAAAGATCTCTCCATAAAGATGGTTTTTATACTGTACTTCCACAATCAGCTGGCAGTACAAAAGAACAAGCGGCAGACATACTTAGGCTGAGTCATGGTGGTTTGGTGCAGAGACCATGCATATCATGGGAATATTTCAGCATTTCTGCTCTGGTTTTCAGTATATTACACCAAAACACCCACCTGATGACATCATTTCAAGAGCAAAAGCAGCAATTTGCAGAATTCAGCTTCTTTGGGGAACTGAGCAATTGCTGAGCTGACAGCAAGTCCTGCTGGGTCCCTGTCACCTGCAGAGTGCCCGCATCCTCACCACGGTAGCGGGCATTGTGACAAAGGTTCTACGTCAGCTGGGTGTGGCAGCCGAGCGCCCGCTAGGGGAGGGGGAGCCTGTCAGCCCCGGGCCTGTCACTGCCTGCTGTCCCCCGTGTCACCAGCGAGGCCTCTGAAAAGTTTCCAAAACATGCCCAGACTTGGGTCCAAAGTGGCCAAAAGTCTCCAAGAGACAAGTCGGGAAGAAGGATATGGAAGAGAGGGAGAAAGCCAAGGGAGCAGGCCAAAGGGAGGCAAGAGAAAAAAGTAGTGCCGGGCTGCAGGACTGAAATGGAGGAATTGAAAGACGAAAGCCAGGAAGCAAGAGAGTTTGAGAAAAGGAGAGAGGAAAGAAGAGACATGCAGCCAGACGAGGGCTTAGTGAGAGAGGCTGGGACAGAGAACAGGATGAGAAGGAAATAAGGCAAGGCAAGGCAAGGCAAGGCTAGGCCAAACGAGGTTTCCTTGATTTATATTTTCTACCACATTCATCTTGAGATGAGGAGGAAAGCCATCAGACCTTATGGATTAGGCCCAAACAAAAGCCCCGGCTACTTGAGACACTTAGACTAAGCCTAAACCAGAAAGATCTCTCCATAAAGATGGTTTTTATACTGTACTTCCACAATCAGCTGGCAGTACAAAAGAACAAGCGGCAGACATACTTAGGCTGAGACATGGTGGTTTGGTGCAGAGACCATGCATATCATGGGAATATTTCAGCATTTCTGCTCTGGCTTTCAGTGTATTACACCAAAACACCCACCTGATGACATCATTTCAGGAGCAAAAGCAGTAATTTGCAGAATTCAGCTTCTTTGGGGAACTGAGCAATTGCTGAGCTGACAGCAAGTCCTGCTGGGTCCCTGTCACCTGCAGAGTGCCCGCATCCTCACAACGGTATCGGGCATTGTGACAAAGGTTCTACGTCAGCTGGGTGTGGCAGCCGAGCGCCCGCTAGGGGAGGGGGAGCCTGTCAGGCCCGGGCCTGTCACTGCCTGCTGTCCCCCCTGTCACCAGCGAGGCCTCTGAAAAGTTTCCAAAACATCCCCAGACTTGGGTCCAAAGTGGCCAAAAGTCTCCAAGAGACAAGTCGGGAAGAAGAATATGGAAGAGAGGGAGAAAGCCAAGGGAGCAGGCCAAAGGGAGGCAAGAGGAAAAAGTAGTGCCGGGCTGCAGGACTGAAATGGAGGAATTGAAAGACGAAAGCCAGGAAGCAGGAGAGTTTGAGAAAAGGAGAGAGGAAAGAAGAGACATGCAGCCAGACGAGGGCTTAGTGAGAGAGGCTGGGACAGAGAACAGGATGAGAAGGAAATAACGCAAGGCAAGGCAAGGCAAGGCTAGGCCAAAGGACGTTTCTTTGATTTATATTTTCTACCACATTCATCTTGCGCTGAGAGGAAAGCCATCAGACCATATGGATTAGGCCCAAACAAAAGCCCCGGCTACTTGAGACACTTAGACTAAGCCTAAACCAGAAAGATCTCTCCATAAAGATGGTTTTTATACTGTACTTCCACAATCAGCTGGCAGTACAAAAGAACAAGCGGCAGACATACTTAGGCTGAGACATGGTGGTTTGGTGCAGAGACCATGCATATCATGGGAATATTTCAGCATTTCTGCTCCGGTTTTCAGTGTATTACACCAAAACACCCACCTGATGACATCATTTCAAGAGCAAAAGCAGCAATTTGCAGAATTCAGCTTCTTTGGGGAACTGAGCAATTGCTGAGCTGACAGCAAGTCCTGCTGGGTCCCTGTCACCTGCAGAGTGCCCGCATCCTCACCACGGTAGCGGGCATTGTGACAAAGGTTCTACGTCAGCTGGGTGTGGCAGCCGAGCGCCTGCTAGGGGAGGGGGAGCCTGTCAGCCCCGGGCCTGTCACTGCCTGCTGTCCCCCCTGTCACCAGCGAGGCCTCTGAAAAGTTTCCAAAACATCCCCAGACTTGGGTCCAAAGTGGCCAAAAGTCTCCAAGAGACAAGTCGGGAAGAAGGATATGGAAGAGAGGGAGAAAGCCAAGGGAGCAGGCCAAAGGGAGGCAAGAGGAAAAAGTAGTGCCGGGCTGCAGGACTGAAATGGAGGAATTGAAAGACGAAAGCCAGGAAGCAGGAGAGTTTGAGAAAAGGAGAGAGGAAAGAAGAGACATGCAGCCAGACGAGGGCTTAGTGAGAGAGGCTGGGACAGAGAACAGGATGAGAAGGAAATAAGGCAAGGCAAGGCTAGGCCAAAGGACGTTTCTTTGATTTATATTTTCTACCACATTCATCTTGAGATGAGAGGAAAGCCATCAGACCATATGGATTAGGCCCAAACAAAAGCCCCGGCTACTTGAGACACTTGGACTAAGCCTAAACCAGAAAGATCTCTCCATAAAGATGGTTTTTATACTGTACTTCCACAATCAGCTGGCAGTACAAAAGAACAAGCGGCAGACATACTTAGGCTGAGACATGGTGGTTTGGTGCAGAGACCATGCATATCATGGGAATATTTCAGCATTTCTGCTCTGGTTTTCAGTGTATTACACCAAAACACCCACCTGATGACATCATTTCAAGAGCAAAAGCAGCAATTTGCAGAATTCAGCTTCTTTGGAGAACTGAGCAATTGCTGAGCTGACAGCAAGTCCTGCTGGGTCCCTGTCACCTGCAGAGTGCCCGCATCCTCACCACGGTAGCGGGCATTGTGACAAAGGTTCTACGTCAGCTGGGTGTGGCAGCCAAGCGCCCGCTAGGGGAGGGGGAGCCTGTCAGCCCCGGGCCTGTCACTGCCTGCTGTCCCCCCTGTCACCAGCGAGGCCTCTGAAAAGTTTCCAAAACATGCCCAGACTTGGGTCCAAAGTGGCCAAAATTCTCCAAGAGACAAGTCGGGAAGAAGGATATGGAAGAGAGGGAGAAAGCCAAGGGAGCAGGCCCAAGGGAGGCAAGAGAAAAAAGTAGTGCCGGGCTGTAGGACTGAAATGGAGGAATTGAAAGACGAAAGCCAGGAATCAGGAGAGTTTGAGAAAAGGAGAGAGGAAAGAAGAGACATGCAGCCAGACGAGGGGTTAGTGAGAGAGGCTGGGACAGAGAACAGGATGAGAAGGAAATAAGGCAAGGCAAGGCTAGGCCAAAGGACGTTTCTTTGATTTATATTTTCTACCACATTCATCTTGCGCTGAGAGGAAAGCCATCAGACCATATGGATTAGGCCCAAACAAAAGCCCCGGCTACTTGAGACACTTAGACTAAGCCTAAACCAGAAAGATCTCTCCATAAAGATGGTTTTTATACTGTACTTCCACAATTAGCTGGCAGTACAAAAGAACAAGCGGCAGACATACTTAGGCTGAGACATGGTGGTTTGGTGCAGAGACCATGCATATCATGGGAATATTTCAGCATTTCTGCTCTGGTTTTCAATGTATTACACCAAAACACCCACCTGATGACATCATTTCAAGAGCAAAAGCAGCAATTTGCAGAATTCAGCTTCTTTGGGGAACTGAGCAATTGCTGAGCTGACAGCAAGTCCTGCTGGGTCCCTGTCACCTGCAGAGTGCCCGCATCCTCACCACGGTAGCGGGCATTGTGACAAAGGTTCTACGTCAGCTGGGTGTGGCAGCCGAGCGCGCGCTAGGGGAGGGGGAGCCTGTCAGCCCCGGGCCTGTCACTGCCTGCTGTCCCCCCTGTCACCAGCGAGGCCTCTGAAAAGTTTCCAAAACATCCCCAGACTTGGGTCCAAAGTGGCCAAAAGTCTCCAAGAGACAAGTCGGGAAGAAGGATATGGAAGAGAGGCAGAAAGCCAAGGGAGCAGGCCCAAGGGAGGCAAGAGAAAAAAGTAGTGCCGGGCTGCAGGACTGAAATGGAGGAATTGAAAGACGAAAGCCAGGAAGCAAGAGAGTTTGAGAAAAGGAGAGAGGAAAGAAGAGACATGCAGCCAGACGAGGGGTTAGTGAGAGAGGCTGGGACAGAGAACAGGATGAGAAGGAAATAAGGCAAGGCAAGGCTAGGCCAAAGGACGTTTCTTTGATTTATATTTTCTACCACATTCATCTTGCGCTGAGAGGAAAGCCATCAGACCATATGGATTAGGCCCAAACAAAAGCCCCGGCTACTTGAGACACTTAGACTAAGCCTAAACCAGAAAGATCTCTCCATAAAGATGGTTTTTATACTGTACTTCCACAATCAGCTGGCAGTACAAAAGAACAAGCGGCAGACATACTTAGACTGAGACACGGTGGTTTGGTGCAGAGACCATGCATATCATGGGAATATTTCAGCATTTCTGCTCTGGTTTTCAGTGTATTACACCAAAACACCCACCTGATGACATCATTTCAAGAGCAAAAGCAGCAATTTGCAGAATTCAGCTTCTTTGGGGAACTGAGCAATTGCTGAGCTGACAGCAAGTCCTGCTGGGTCCCTGTCACCTGCAGAGTGCCCGCATCCTCCCCACGGTAGCGGGCATTGTGACAAAGGTTCTACGTCAGCTGGGTGTGGCAGCCGAGCGCCCGCTAGGGGAGGGGGAGCCTGTCAGCCCCAGGCCTGTCACTGCCTGCTGTCCCCCCTGTCACCAGCGAGGCCTCTGAAAAGTTTCCAAAACATGCCCAGACTTGGGTCCAAAGTGGCCAAAAGTCTCCAAGAGACAAGTCGGGAAGAAGGATATGGAAGAGAGGGAGAAAGCCAAGGGAGCAGGCCAAAGGGAGGCAAGAGAAAAAAGTAGTGCCGGGCTGCAGGACTGAAATGGAGGAATTGAAAGACGAAAGCCAGGAAGCAAGAGAGTTTGAGAAAAGGAGAGAGGAAAGAAGAGACATGCAGCCAGACGAGGGCTTAGTGAGAGAGGCTGGGACAGAGAACAGGATGAGAAGGAAATAAGGCAAGGCAAGGCAAGGCAAGGCTAGGCCAAACGAGGTTTCCTTGATTTATATTTTCTACCACATTCATCTTGAGATGAGGAGGAAAGCCATCAGACCTTATGGATTAGGCCCAAACAAAAGCCCCGGCTACTTGAGACACTTAGACTAAGCCTAAACCAGAAAGATCTCTCCATAAAGATGGTTTTTATACTGTACTTCCACAATCAGCTGGCAGTACAAAAGAACAAGCGGCAGACATACTTAGGCTGAGACATGGTGGTTTGGTGCAGAGACCATGCATATCATGGGAATATTTCAGCATTTCTGCTCTGGCTTTCAGTGTATTACACCAAAACACCCACCTGATGACATCATTTCAGGAGCAAAAGCAGTAATTTGCAGAATTCAGCTTCTTTGGGGAACTGAGCAATTGCTGAGCTGACAGCAAGTCCTGCTGGGTCCCTGTCACCTGCAGAGTGCCCGCATCCTCACAACGGTATCGGGCATTGTGACAAAGGTTCTACGTCAGCTGGGTGTGGCAGCCGAGCGCCCGCTAGGGGAGGGGGAGCCTGTCAGGCCCGGGCCTGTCACTGCCTGCTGTCCCCCCTGTCACCAGCGAGGCCTCTGAAAAGTTTCCAAAACATGCCCATACTTGGGTCCAAAGTGGCCAAAAGTCTCCAAGAGACAAGTCGGGAAGAAGAATATGGAAGAGAGGGAGAAAGCCAAGGGAGCAGGCCAAAGGGAGGCAAGAGGAAAAAGTAGTGCCGGGCTGCAGGACTGAAATGGAGGAATTGAAAGACGAAAGCCAGGAAGCAGGAGAGTTTGAGAAAAGGAGAGAGGAAAGAAGAGACATGCAGCCAGACGAGGGCTTAGTGAGAGAGGCTGGGACAGAGAACAGGATGAGAAGGAAATAACGCAAGGCAAGGCAAGGCAAGGCTAGGCCAAAGGACGTTTCTTTGATTTATATTTTCTACCACATTCATCTTGCGCTGAGAGGAAAGCCATCAGACCATATGGATTAGGCCCAAACAAAAGCCCCGGCTACTTGAGACACTTAGACTAAGCCTAAACCAGAAAGATCTCTCCATAAAGATGGTTTTTATACTGTACTTCCACAATCAGCTGGCAGTACAAAAGAACAAGCGGCAGACATACTTAGGCTGAGACATGGTGGTTTGGTGCAGAGACCATGCATATCATGGGAATATTTCAGCATTTCTGCTCCGGTTTTCAGTGTATTACACCAAAACACCCACCTGATGACATCATTTCAAGAGCAAAAGCAGCAATTTGCAGAATTCAGCTTCTTTGGGGAACTGAGCAATTGCTGAGCTGACAGCAAGTCCTGCTGGGTCCCTGTCACCTGCAGAGTGCCCGCATCCTCACCACGGTAGCGGGCATTGTGACAAAGGTTCTACGTCAGCTGGGTGTGGCAGCCGAGCGCCTGCTAGGGGAGGGGGAGCCTGTCAGCCCCGGGCCTGTCACTGCCTGCTGTCCCCCCTGTCACCAGCGAGGCCTCTGAAAAGTTTCCAAAACATCCCCAGACTTGGGTCCAAAGTGGCCAAAAGTCTCCAAGAGACAAGTCGGGAAGAAGGATATGGAAGAGAGGGAGAAAGCCAAGGGAGCAGGCCAAAGGGAGGCAAGAGGAAAAAGTAGTGCCGGGCTGCAGGACTGAAATGGAGGAATTGAAAGACGAAAGCCAGGAAGCAGGAGAGTTTGAGAAAAGGAGAGAGGAAAGAAGAGACATGCAGCCAGACGAGGGCTTAGTGAGAGAGGCTGGGACAGAGAACAGGATGAGAAGGAAATAAGGCAAGGCAAGGCTAGGCCAAAGGACGTTTCTTTGATTTATATTTTCTACCACATTCATCTTGAGATGAGAGGAAAGCCATCAGACCATATGGATTAGGCCCAAACAAAAGCCCCGGCTACTTGAGACACTTGGACTAAGCCTAAACCAGAAAGATCTCTCCATAAAGATGGTTTTTATACTGTACTTCCACAATCAGCTGGCAGTACAAAAGAACAAGCGGCAGACATACTTAGGCTGAGACATGGTGGTTTGGTGCAGAGACCATGCATATCATGGGAATATTTCAGCATTTCTGCTCTGGTTTTCAGTGTATTACACCAAAACACCCACCTGATGACATCATTTCAAGAGCAAAAGCAGCAATTTGCAGAATTCAGCTTCTTTGGAGAACTGAGCAATTGCTGAGCTGACAGCAAGTCCTGCTGGGTCCCTGTCACCTGCAGAGTGCCCGCATCCTCACCACGGTAGCGGGCATTGTGACAAAGGTTCTACGTCAGCTGGGTGTGGCAGCCAAGCGCCCGCTAGGGGAGGGGGAGCCTGTCAGCCCCGGGCCTGTCACTGCCTGCTGTCCCCCCTGTCACCAGCGAGGCCTCTGAAAAGTTTCCAAAACATGCCCAGACTTGGGTCCAAAGTGGCCAAAATTCTCCAAGAGACAAGTCGGGAAGAAGGATATGGAAGAGAGGGAGAAAGCCAAGGGAGCAGGCCCAAGGGAGGCAAGAGAAAAAAGTAGTGCCGGGCTGTAGGACTGAAATGGAGGAATTGAAAGACGAAAGCCAGGAATCAGGAGAGTTTGAGAAAAGGAGAGAGGAAAGAAGAGACATGCAGCCAGACGAGGGGTTAGTGAGAGAGGCTGGGACAGAGAACAGGATGAGAAGGAAATAAGGCAAGGCAAGGCTAGGCCAAAGGACGTTTCTTTGATTTATATTTTCTACCACATTCATCTTGCGCTGAGAGGAAAGCCATCAGACCATATGGATTAGGCCCAAACAAAAGCCCCGGCTACTTGAGACACTTAGACTAAGCCTAAACCAGAAAGATCTCTCCATAAAGATGGTTTTTATACTGTACTTCCACAATTAGCTGGCAGTACAAAAGAACAAGCGGCAGACATACTTAGGCTGAGACATGGTGGTTTGGTGCAGAGACCATGCATATCATGGGAATATTTCAGCATTTCTGCTCTGGTTTTCAATGTATTACACCAAAACACCCACCTGATGACATCATTTCAAGAGCAAAAGCAGCAATTTGCAGAATTCAGCTTCTTTGGGGAACTGAGCAATTGCTGAGCTGACAGCAAGTCCTGCTGGGTCCCTGTCACCTGCAGAGTGCCCGCATCCTCACCACGGTAGCGGGCATTGTGACAAAGGTTCTACGTCAGCTGGGTGTGGCAGCCGAGCGCGCGCTAGGGGAGGGGGAGCCTGTCAGCCCCGGGCCTGTCACTGCCTGCTGTCCCCCCTGTCACCAGCGAGGCCTCTGAAAAGTTTCCAAAACATCCCCAGACTTGGGTCCAAAGTGGCCAAAAGTCTCCAAGAGACAAGTCGGGAAGAAGGATATGGAAGAGAGGCAGAAAGCCAAGGGAGCAGGCCCAAGGGAGGCAAGAGAAAAAAGTAGTGCCGGGCTGCAGGACTGAAATGGAGGAATTGAAAGACGAAAGCCAGGAAGCAAGAGAGTTTGAGAAAAGGAGAGAGGAAAGAAGAGACATGCAGCCAGACGAGGGCTTAGTGAGAGAGGCTGGGACAGAGAACAGGATGAGAAGGAAATAAGGCAAGGCAAGGCTAGGCCAAAGGACGTTTCTTTGATTTATATTTTCTACCACATTCATCTTGCGCTGAGAGGAAAGCCATCAGACCATATGGATTAGGCCCAAACAAAAGCCCCGGCTACTTGAGACACTTAGACTAAGCCTAAACCAGAAAGATCTCTCCATAAAGATGGTTTTTATACTGTACTTCCACAATCAGCTGGCAGTACAAAAGAACAAGCGGCAGACATACTTAGACTGAGACACGGTGGTTTGGTGCAGAGACCATGCATATCATGGGAATATTTCAGCATTTCTGCTCTGGTTTTCAGTGTATTACACCAAAACACCCACCTGATGACATCATTTCAAGAGCAAAAGCAGCAATTTGCAGAATTCAGCTTCTTTGGGGAACTGAGCAATTGCTGAGCTGACAGCAAGTCCTGCTGGGTCCCTGTCACCTGCAGAGTGCCCGCATCCTCCCCACGGTAGCGGGCATTGTGACAAAGGTTCTACGTCAGCTGGGTGTGGCAGCCGAGCGCCCGCTAGGGGAGGGGGAGCCTGTCAGCCCCAGGCCTGTCACTGCCTGCTGTCCCCCCTGTCACCAGCGAGGCCTCTGAAAAGTTTCCAAAACATGCCCAGACTTGGGTCCAAAGTGGCCAAAAGTCTCCAAGAGACAAGCCGGGAAGAAGAGTATGGAAGAGAGGGAGAAAGCCAAGGGAGCAGGCCAAAGGGAGGCAAGAGAAAAAAGTAGTGTCGGGCTGCAGGACTGAAATGGAGGAATTGAAAGACGAAAGCCAGGAAGCAGGAGAGTTTGAGAAAAGGAGAGAGGAAAGAAGAGACATGCAGCCAGACGAGGGCTTAGTGAGAGAGGCTGGGACAGAGAACAGGATGAGAAGGAAATAAGGAAAGGCAAGGCTAGGCCAAAGGACGTTTCTTTGATTTATATTTTCTACCACATTCATCTTGAGATGAGAGGAAAGCCATCAGACCATATGGATTAGGCCCAAACAAAAGCCCCGGCTACTTGAGACACTTAGACTAAGCCTAAACCAGAAAGATCTCTCCATAAAGATGGTTTTTATACTGTACTTCCACAATCAGCTGGCAGTACAAAAGAACAAGCGGCAGACATACTTAGGCTGAGACATGGTGGTTTGGTGCAGAGACCATGCATATCATGGGAATATTTCAGCATTTCTGCTCCGGTTTTCAGTGTATTACACCAAAACACCCACCTGATGACATCATTTCAAGAGCAAAAGCAGCAATTTGCAGAATTCAGCTTCTTTGGGGAACTGAGCAATTGCTGAGCTGACAGCAAGTCCTGCTGGGTCCCTGTCACCTGCAGAGTGCCCGCATCCTCCCCACGGTAGCGGGCATTGTGACAAAGGTTCTACGTCAGCTGGGTGTGGCAGCCGAGCGCCCGCTAGGGGAGGGGGAGCCTGTCAGCCCCGGGCCTGTCACTGCCTGCTGTCCCCCGTGTCACCAGCGAGGCCTCTGAAAAGTTTCCAAAACATGCCCAGACTTGGGTCCAAAGTGGCCAAAAGTCTCCAAGAGACAAGTCGGGAAGAAGGATATGGAAGAGAGGGAGAAAGCCAAGGGAGCAGGCCAAAGGGAGGCAAGAGAAAAAAGTAGTGCCGGGCTGCAGGACTGAAATGGAGGAATTGAAAGACGAAAGCCAGGAAGCAAGAGAGTTTGAGAAAAGGAGAGAGGAAAGAAGAGACATGCAGCCAGACGAGGGCTTAGTGAGAGAGGCTGGGACAGAGAACAGGATGAGAAGGAAATAAGGCAAGGCAAGGCAAGGCAAGGCTAGGCCAAACGAGGTTTCCTTGATTTATATTTTCTACCACATTCATCTTGAGATGAGGAGGAAAGCCATCAGACCTTATGGATTAGGCCCAAACAAAAGCCCCGGCTACTTGAGACACTTAGACTAAGCCTAAACCAGAAAGATCTCTCCATAAAGATGGTTTTTATACTGTACTTCCACAATCAGCTGGCAGTACAAAAGAACAAGCGGCAGACATACTTAGGCTGAGACATGGTGGTTTGGTGCAGAGACCATGCATATCATGGGAATATTTCAGCATTTCTGCTCTGGCTTTCAGTGTATTACACCAAAACACCCACCTGATGACATCATTTCAGGAGCAAAAGCAGTAATTTGCAGAATTCAGCTTCTTTGGGGAACTGAGCAATTGCTGAGCTGACAGCAAGTCCTGCTGGGTCCCTGTCACCTGCAGAGTGCCCGCATCCTCACAACGGTATCGGGCATTGTGACAAAGGTTCTACGTCAGCTGGGTGTGGCAGCCGAGCACCCGCTAGGGGAGGGGGAGCCTGTCAGGCCCGGGCCTGTCACTGCCTGCTGTCCCCCCTGTCACCAGCGAGGCCTCTGAAAAGTTTCCAAAACATGCCCATACTTGGGTCCAAAGTGGCCAAAAGTCTCCAAGAGACAAGTCGGGAAGAAGAATATGGAAGAGAGGGAGAAAGCCAAGGGAGCAGGCCAAAGGGAGGCAAGAGGAAAAAGTAGTGCCGGGCTGCAGGACTGAAATGGAGGAATTGAAAGACGAAAGCCAGGAAGCAGGAGAGTTTGAGAAAAGGAGAGAGGAAAGAAGAGACATGCAGCCAGACGAGGGCTTAGTGAGAGAGGCTGGGACAGAGAACAGGATGAGAAGGAAATAACACAAGGCAAGGCAAGGCAAGGCTAGGCCAAAGGACGTTTCTTTGATTTATATTTTCTACCACATTCATCTTGCGATGAGAGGAAAGCCATCAGACCATATGGATTAGGCCCAAAAAAAAGCCCCGGCTACTTGAGACACTTAGACTAAGCCTAAACCAGAAAGATCTCTCCATAAAGATGGTTTTTATACTGTACTTCTACAATCAGCTGGCAGTACAAAAGAACAAGCGGCAGACATACTTAGGCTGAGACATGGTGGTTTGGTGCAGAGACCATGCATATCATGGGAATATTTCAGCATTTCTGCTCCGGTTTTCAGTGTATTACACCAAAACACCCACCTGATGACATCATTTCAAGAGCAAAAGCAGCAATTTGCAGAATTCAGCTTCTTTGGGGAACTGAGCAATTGCTGAGCTGACAGCAAGTCCTGCTGGGTCCCTGTCACCTGCAGAGTGCCCGCATCCTCACCACGGTAGCGGGCATTGTGACAAAGGTTCTACGTCAGCTGGGTGTGGCAGCCGAGCGCCTGCTAGGGGAGGGGGAGCCTGTCAGCCCCGGGCCTGTCACTGCCTGCTGTCCCCCCTGTCACCAGCGAGGCCTCTGAAAAGTTTCCAAAACATGCCCAGACTTGGGTCCAAAGTGGCCAAAAGTCTCCAAGAGACAAGTCGGGAAGAAGGATATGGAAGAGAGGGAGAAAGCCAAGGGAGCAGGCCAAAGGGAGGCAAGAGGAAAAAGTAGTGCCGGGCTGCAGGACTGAAATGGAGGAATTGAAAGACGAAAGCCAGGAAGCAGGAGAGTTTGAGAAAAGGAGAGAGGAAAGAAGAGACATGCAGCCAGACGAGGGCTTAGTGAGAGAGGCTGGGACAGAGAACAGGATAGAAGGAAATAAGGCAAGGCAAGGCAAGGCAAGGCTAGGCCAAACGAGGTTTCCTTGATTTATATTTTCTACCACATTCATCTTGAGATGAGGAGGAAAGCCATCAGACCTTATGGATTAGGCCCAAACAAAAGCCCCGGCTACTTGAGACACTTAGACTAAGCCTAAACCAGAAAGATCTCTCCATAAAGATGGTTTTTATACTGTACTTCCACAATCAGCTGGCAGTACAAAAGAACAAGCGGCAGACATACTTAGGCTGAGACATGGTGGTTTGGTGCAGAGACCATGCATATCATGGGAATATTTCAGCATTTCTGCTCTGGCTTTCAGTGTATTACACCAAAACACCCACCTGATGACATCATTTCAGGAGCAAAAGCAGTAATTTGCAGAATTCAGCTTCTTTGGGGAACTGAGCAATTGCTGAGCTGACAGCAAGTCCTGCTGGGTCCCTGTCACCTGCAGAGTGCCCGCATCCTCACCACGGTAGCGGGCATTGTGACAAAGGTTCTACATCAGCTGGGTGTGGCAGCCGAGCGCCCGCTAGGGGAGGGGGAGCCTGTCAGCCCCAGGCCTGTCACTGCCTGCTGTCCCCCCTGTCACCAGCGAGGCCTCTGAAAAGTTTCCAAAACATGCCCAGACTTGGGTCCAAAGTGGCCAAAAGTCTCCAAGAGACAAGTCGGGAAGAAGAGTATGGAAGAGAGGGAGAAAGCCAAGGGAGCAGGCCAAAGGGAGGCAAGAGGAAAAAGTAGTGCCGGGCTGCAGGAATGAAATGGAGGAATTGAAAGACGAAAGCCAGGAAGCAGGAGAGTTTGAGAAAAGGAGAGAGGAAAGAAGAGACATGCAGCCAGACGAGGGCTTAGTGAGAGAGGCTGGGACAGAGAACAGGATGAGAAGGAAATAAGGAAAGGCAAGGCTAGGCCAAAGGACGTTTCTTTGATTTATATTTTCTACCACATTCATCTTGAGATGAGAGGAAAGCCATCAGACCATATGGATTAGGCCCAAACAAAAGCCCCGGCTACTTGAGACACTTAGACTAAGCCTAAACCAGAAAGATCTCTCCATAAAGATGGTTTTTATACTGTACTTCCACAATCAGCTGGCAGTACAAAAGAACAAGCGGCAGACATACTTAGGCTGAGACATGGTGGTTTGGTGCAGAGACCATGCATATCATGGGAATATTTCAGCATTTCTGCTCTGGTTTTCAGTATATTACACCAAAACACCCACCTGATGACATCATTTCAAGAGCAAAAGCAGCAATTTGCAGAATTCAGCTTCTTTGGGGAACTGAGCAATTGCTGAGCTGACAGCAAGTCCTGCTGGGTCCCTGTCACCTGCAGAGTGCCCGCATCCTCACCACGGTAGCGGGCATTGTGACAAAGGTTCTACGTCAGCTGGGTGTGGCAGCCGAGCGCCCGCTAGGGGAGGGGGAGCCTGTCAGCCCCGGGCCTGTCACTGCCTGCTGTCCCCCGTGTCACCAGCGAGGCCTCTGAAAAGTTTCCAAAACATGCCCAGACTTGGGTCCAAAGTGGCCAAAAGTCTCCAAGAGACAAGTCGGGAAGAAGGATATGGAAGAGAGGGAGAAAGCCAAGGGAGCAGGCCAAAGGGAGGCAAGAGAAAAAAGTAGTGCCGGGCTGCAGGACTGAAATGGAGGAATTGAAAGACGAAAGCCAGGAAGCAAGAGAGTTTGAGAAAAGGAGAGAGGAAAGAAGAGACATGCAGCCAGACGAGGGCTTAGTGAGAGAGGCTGGGACAGAGAACAGGATAGAAGGAAATAAGGCAAGGCAAGGCAAGGCAAGGCTAGGCCAAACGAGGTTTCCTTGATTTATATTTTCTACCACATTCATCTTGAGATGAGGAGGAAAGCCATCAGACCTTATGGATTAGGCCCAAACAAAAGCCCCGGCTACTTGAGACACTTAGACTAAGCCTAAACCAGAAAGATCTCTCCATAAAGATGGTTTTTATACTGTACTTCCACAATCAGCTGGCAGTACAAAAGAACAAGCGGCAGACATACTTAGGCTGAGACATGGTGGTTTGGTGCAGAGACCATGCATATCATGGGAATATTTCAGCATTTCTGCTCTGGCTTTCAGTGTATTACACCAAAACACCCACCTGATGACATCATTTCAGGAGCAAAAGCAGTAATTTGCAGAATTCAGCTTCTTTGGGGAACTGAGCAATTGCTGAGCTGACAGCAAGTCCTGCTGGGTCCCTGTCACCTGCAGAGTGCCCGCATCCTCACAACGGTATCGGGCATTGTGACAAAGGTTCTACGTCAGCTGGGTGTGGCAGCCGAGCGCCCGCTAGGGGAGGGGGAGCCTGTCAGGCCCGGGCCTGTCACTGCCTGCTGTCCCCCCTGTCACCAGCGAGGCCTCTGAAAAGTTTCCAAAACATGCCCATACTTGGGTCCAAAGTGGCCAAAAGTCTCCAAGAGACAAGTCGGGAAGAAGAATATGGAAGAGAGGGAGAAAGCCAAGGGAGCAGGCCAAAGGGAGGCAAGAGGAAAAAGTAGTGCCGGGCTGCAGGACTGAAATGGAGGAATTGAAAGACGAAAGCCAGGAAGCAGGAGAGTTTGAGAAAAGGAGAGAGGAAAGAAGAGACATGCAGCCAGACGAGGGCTTAGTGAGAGAGGCTGGGACAGAGAACAGGATGAGAAGGAAATAACGCAAGGCAAGGCAAGGCAAGGCTAGGCCAAAGGACGTTTCTTTGATTTATATTTTCTACCACATTCATCTTGCGATGAGAGGAAAGCCATCAGACCATATGGATTAGGCCCAAAAAAAAGCCCCGGCTACTTGAGACACTTAGACTAAGCCTAAACCAGAAAGATCTCTCCATAAAGATGGTTTTTATACTGTACTTCTACAATCAGCTGGCAGTACAAAAGAACAAGCGGCAGACATACTTAGGCTGAGACATGGTGGTTTGGTGCAGAGACCATGCATATCATGGGAATATTTCAGCATTTCTGCTCCGGTTTTCAGTGTATTACACCAAAACACCCACCTGATGACATCATTTCAAGAGCAAAAGCAGCAATTTGCAGAATTCAGCTTCTTTGGGGAACTGAGCAATTGCTGAGCTGACAGCAAGTCCTGCTGGGTCCCTGTCACCTGCAGAGTGCCCGCATCCTCACCACGGTAGCGGGCATTGTGACAAAGGTTCTACGTCAGCTGGGTGTGGCAGCCGAGCGCCTGCTAGGGGAGGGGGAGCCTGTCAGCCCCGGGCCTGTCACTGCCTGCTGTCCCCCCTGTCACCAGCGAGGCCTCTGAAAAGTTTCCAAAACATCCCCAGACTTGGGTCCAAAGTGGCCAAAAGTCTCCAAGAGACAAGTCGGGAAGAAGGATATGGAAGAGAGGGAGAAAGCCAAGGGAGCAGGCCAAAGGGAGGCAAGAGGAAAAAGTAGTGCCGGGCTGCAGGACTGAAATGGAGGAATTGAAAGACGAAAGCCAGGAAGCAGGAGAGTTTGAGAAAAGGAGAGAGGAAAGAAGAGACATGCAGCCAGACGAGGGCTTAGTGAGAGAGGCTGGGACAGAGAACAGGATGAGAAGGAAATAAGGCAAGGCAAGGCTAGGCCAAAGGACGTTTCTTTGATTTATATTTTCTACCACATTCATCTTGAGATGAGAGGAAAGCCATCAGACCATATGGATTAGGCCCAAACAAAAGCCCCGGCTACTTGAGACACTTGGACTAAGCCTAAACCAGAAAGATCTCTCCATAAAGATGGTTTTTATACTGTACTTCCACAATCAGCTGGCAGTACAAAAGAACAAGCGGCAGACATACTTAGGCTGAGACATGGTGGTTTGGTGCAGAGACCATGCATATCATGGGAATATTTCAGCATTTCTGCTCTGGTTTTCAGTGTATTACACCAAAACACCCACCTGATGACATCATTTCAAGAGCAAAAGCAGCAATTTGCAGAATTCAGCTTCTTTGGAGAACTGAGCAATTGCTGAGCTGACAGCAAGTCCTGCTGGGTCCCTGTCACCTGCAGAGTGCCCGCATCCTCACCACGGTAGCGGGCATTGTGACAAAGGTTCTACGTCAGCTGGGTGTGGCAGCCAAGCGCCCGCTAGGGGAGGGGGAGCCTGTCAGCCCCGGGCCTGTCACTGCCTGCTGTCCCCCCTGTCACCAGCGAGGCCTCTGAAAAGTTTCCAAAACATGCCCAGACTTGGGTCCAAAGTGGCCAAAATTCTCCAAGAGACAAGTCGGGAAGAAGGATATGGAAGAGAGGGAGAAAGCCAAGGGAGCAGGCCCAAGGGAGGCAAGAGAAAAAAGTAGTGCCGGGCTGTAGGACTGAAATGGAGGAATTGAAAGACGAAAGCCAGGAATCAGGAGAGTTTGAGAAAAGGAGAGAGGAAAGAAGAGACATGCAGCCAGACGAGGGGTTAGTGAGAGAGGCTGGGACAGAGAACAGGATGAGAAGGAAATAAGGCAAGGCAAGGCTAGGCCAAAGGACGTTTCTTTGATTTATATTTTCTACCACATTCATCTTGCGCTGAGAGGAAAGCCATCAGACCATATGGATTAGGCCCAAACAAAAGCCCCGGCTACTTGAGACACTTAGACTAAGCCTAAACCAGAAAGATCTCTCCATAAAGATGGTTTTTATACTGTACTTCCACAATCAGCTGGCAGTACAAAAGAACAAGCGGCAGACATACTTAGGCTGAGTCATGGTGGTTTGGTGCAGAGACCATGCATATCATGGGAATATTTCAGCATTTCTGCTCTGGTTTTCAGTGTATTACACCAAAACACCCACCTGATGACATCATTTCAAGAGCAAAAGCAGCAATTTGCAGAATTCAGCTTCTTTGGAGAACTGAGCAATTGCTGAGCTGACAGCAAGTCCTGCTGGGTCCCTGTCACCTGCAGAGTGCCCGCATCCTCACCACGGTAGCGGGCATTGTGACAAAGGTTCTACGTCAGCTGGGTGTGGCAGCCGAGCGCCCGCTAGGGGAGGGGGAGCCTGTCAGCCCCGGGCCTGTCACTGCCTGCTGTCCCCCCTGTCACCAGCGAGGCCTCTGAAAAGTTTCCAAAACATGCCCAGACTTGGGTCCAAAGTGGCCAAAAGTCTCCAAGAGACAAGTCGGGAAGAAGGATATGGAAGAGAGGGAGAAAGCCAAGGGAGCAGGCCAAAGGGAGGCAAGAGAAAAAAGTAGTGCCGGGCTGCAGGACTGAAATGGAGGAATTGAAAGACGAAAGCCAGGAAGCAGGAGAGTTTGAGAAAAGGAGAGAGGAAAGAAGAGACATGCAGCCAGACGAGGGGTTAGTGAGAGAGGCTGGGACAGAGAACAGGATGAGAAGGAAATAAGGGAAGGCAAGGCAAGGCAAGGCTAGGCCAAAGGACGTTTCTTTGATTTATATTTTCTACCACATTCATCTTGAGATGAGAGGAAAGCCATCAGACCATATGGATTAGGCCCAAACAAAAGCCCCGGCTACTTGAGACACTTAGACTAAGCCTAAACCAGAAAGATCTCTCCATAAAGATGGTTTTTATACTGTACTTCCACAATCAGCTGGCAGTACAAAAGAACAAGCGGCAGACATACTTAGGCTGAGACATGGTGGTTTGGTGCAGAGACCATGCATATCATGGGAATATTTCAGCATTTCTGCTCCGGTTTTCAGTGTATTACACCAAAACACCCACCTGATGACATCATTTCAAGAGCAAAAGCAGCAATTTGCAGAATTCAGCTTCTTTGGGGAACTGAGCAATTGCTGAGCTGACAGCAAGTCCTGCTGGGTCCCTGTCACCTGCAGAGTGCCCGCATCCTCCCCACGGTAGCGGGCATTGTGACAAAGGTTCTACGTCAGCTGGGTGTGGCAGCCGAGCGCCCGCTAGGGGAGGGGGAGCCTGTCAGCCCCGGGCCTGTCACTGCCTGCTGTCCCCCGTGTCACCAGCGAGGCCTCTGAAAAGTTTCCAAAACATCCCCAGACTTGGGTCCAAAGTGGCCAAAAGTCTCCAAGAGACAAGTCGGGAAGAAGGATATGGAAGAGAGGGAGAAAGCCAAGGGAGCAGGCCAAAGGGAGGCAAGAGAAAAAAGTAGTGCTGGGCTGCAGGACTGAAATGGAGGAATTGAAAGACGAAAGCCAGGAAGCAGGAGAGTTTGAGAAAAGGAGAGAGGAAAGAAGAGACATGCAGCCAGACGAGGGGTTAGTGAGAGAGGCTGGGACAGAGAACAGGATGAGAAGGAAATAAGGCAAGGCAAGGCAAGGCAAGGCTAGGCCAAAGGACGTTTCTTTGATTTATATTTTCTACCACATTCATCTTGAGATGAGAGGAAAGCCATCAGACCATATGGATTAGGCCCAAACAAAAGCCCCGGCTACTTGAGACACTTAGACTAAGCCTAAACCAGAAAGATCTCTCCATAAAGATGGTTTTTATACTGTACTTCCACAATCAGCTGGCAGTACAAAAGAACAAGCGGCACACATACCTAGGCTGAGACATGGTGGTTTGGTGCAGAGACCATGCATATCATGGGAATATTTCAGCATTTCTGCTCTGGTTTTCAGTGTATTACACCAAAACACCCACCTGATGACATCATTTCAAGAGCAAAAGCAGCAATTTGCAGAATTCAGCTTCTTTGGGGAACTGAGCAATTGCTGAGCTGACAGCAAGTCCTGCTGGGTCCCTGTCACCTGCAGAGTGCCCGCATCCTCACCACGGTAGCGGGCATTGTGACAAAGGTTCTACGTCAGCTAGGTGTGGCAGCCAAGCGCCCGCTAGGGGAGGGGGAGCCTGTCAGCCCCGGGCCTGTCACTGCCTGCTGTCCCCCCTGTCACCAGCGAGGCCTCTGAAAAGTTTCCAAAACGTGCCCAGACTTGGGTCCAAAGTGGCCAAAAGTCTCCAAGAGACAAGTCGGGAAGAAGGATATGGAAGAGAGGGAGAAAGCCAAGGGAGCAGGCCCAAGGGAGGCAAGAGAAAAAAGTAGTGCCGGGCTGTAGGACTGAAATGGAGGAATTGAAAGACGAAAGCCAGGAAGCAGGAGAGTTTGAGAAAAGGAGAGAGGAAAGAAGAGACATGCAGCCAGACGAGGGCTTAGTGAGAGAGGCTGGGACAGAGAACAGGATGAGAAGGAAATAAGGCAAGGCAAGGCCAGGCCAAAGGACGTTTCTTTGATTTATATTTTCTACCACATTCATCTTGCGATGAGAGGAAAGCCATCAGACCATATGGATTAGGCCCAAACAAAAGCCCCGGCTACTTGAGACACTTAGACTAAGCCTAAACCAGAAAGATCTCTCCATAAAGATGGTTTTTATACTGTACTTCCACAATCAGCTGGCAGTACAAAAGAGCAAGCGGCAGACATACTTAGGCTGAGACATGGTGGTTTGGTGCAGAGACCATGCATATCATGGGAATATTTCAGCATTTCTGCTCTGGTTTTCAGTGTATTACACCAAAACACCCACCTGATGACATCATTTCAAGAGCAAAAGCAGCAATTTGCAGAATTCAGCTTCTTTGGGGAACTGAGCAATTGCTGAGCTGACAGCAAGTCCTGCTGGGTCCCTGTCACCTGCAGAGTGCCTGCATCCTCACCACGGTAGCGGGCATTGTGACAAAGGTTCTACGTCAGCTGGGTGTGGCAGCCGAGCGCCCGCTAGGGGAGGGGGAGCCTGTCAGCCCCGGGCCTGTCACTGCCTGCTGTTCCCCCTGTCACCAGCGAGGCCTCTGAAAAGTTTCCAAAACATGCCCAGACTTGGGTCCAAAGTGGCCAAAAGTCTCCAAGAGACAAGTCGGGAAGAAGGATATGGAAGAGAGGGAGAAAGCCAAGGGAGCAGGCCAAAGGGAGGCAAGAGAAAAAAGTAGTGGCGGGCTGCAGGACTGAAATGGAGGAATTGAAAGACGAAAGCCAGGAAGCAGGAGAGTTTGAGAAAAGGAGAGAGGAAAGAAGAGACATGCAGCCAGACGAGGGGTTAGTGAGAGAGGCTGGGACAGAGAACAGGATGAGAAGGAAATAAGGCAAGGCAAGGCTAGGCCAAAGGACGTTTCTTTGATTTATATTTTCTACCACATTCATCTTGAGATGAGAGGAAAGCCATCAGACCATATGGATTAGGCCCAAACAAAAGCCCCGGCTACTTGAGACACTTAGACTAAGCCTAAACCAGAAAGATCTCTCCATAAAGATGGTTTTTATACTGTACTTCCACAATCTTCTGTCAGTACAAAAGAACAAGCGGCAGACATACTTAGGCTGAGACATGGTGGTTTGGTGCAGAGACCATGCATATCATGGGAATATTTCAGCATTTCTGCTCTGGTTTTCAGTGTATTACACCAAAACACCCACCTGATGACATCATTTCAAGAGCAAAAGCAGCAATTTGCAGAATTCAGCTTCTTTGGGGAACTGAGCAATTGCTGAGCTGACAGCAAGTCCTGCTGGGTCCCTGTCACCTGCAGAGTGCCCGCATCCTCACCACGGTAGCGGGCATTGTGACAAAGGTTCTACGTCAGCTGGGTGTGGCAGCCGAGCGCCCGCTAGGGGAGGGGGAGCCTGTCAGCCCCGGGCCTGTCACTGCCTGCTGTCCCCCGTGTCACCAGCGAGGCCTCTGAAAAGTTTCCAAAACATGCCCAGACTTGGGTCCAAAGTGGCCAAAAGTCTCCAAGAGACAAGTCGGGAAGAAGGATATGGAAGAGAGGGAGAAAGCCAAGGGAGCAGGCCAAAGGGAGGCAAGAGAAAAAAATAGTGCCGGGCTGCAGGACTGAAATGGAAGAATTGAAAGACGAAAGCCAGGAAGCAAGAGAGTTTGAGAAAAGGAGAGAGGAAAGAAGAGACATGCAGCCAGACGAGGGCTTAGTGAGAAAGGCTGGGACAGAGAACAGGATGAGAAGGAAATAAGGCAAGGCAAGGCTAGGCCAAAGGACGTTTCTTTGATTTATATTTTCTACCACATTCATCTTGAGATGAGAGGAAAGCCATCAGACCATATGGATTAGGCCCAAACAAACGCCCCGGCTACTTGAGACACTTAGACTAAGCCTAAACCAGAAAGATCTCTCCATAAAGATGGTTTTTATACTGTACTTCCACAATCAGCTGGCAGTACAAAAGAACAAGCGGCAGACATACTTAGGCTGAGACATGGTGGTTTGGTGCAGAGACCATGCATATCATGGGAATATTTCAGCATTTCTGCTCTGGTTTTCAGTGTATTACACCAAAACAGCCACCTGATGACATCATTTCAAGAGCAAAAGCAGCAATTTGCAGAATTCAGCTTCTTTGGGGAACTGAGCAATTGCTGAGCTGACAGCAAGTCCTGCTGGGTCCCTGTCACCTGCAGAGTGCCCGCATCCTCACCACGGTAGCGGGCATTGTGACAAAGGTTCTACGTCAGCTGGGTGTGGCAGCCGAGCGCCCGCTAGGGGAGGGGGAGCCTGTCAGCCCCGGGCCTGTCACTGCCTGCTGTCCCCCCTGTCACCAGCGAGGCCTCTGAAAAGTTTCCAAAACATCCCCAGACTTGGGTCCAAAGTGGCCAAAAGTCTCCAAGAGACAAGTCGGGAAGAAGGATATGGAAGAGAGGGAGAAAGCCAAGGGAGCAGGCCAAAGGGAGGCAAGAGGAAAAAGTAGTGCCGGGCTGCAGGACTGAAATGGAGGAATTGAAAGACGAAAGCCAGGAAGCAGGAGAGTTTGAGAAAAGGAGAGAGGAAAGAAGAGACATGCAGCCAGACGAGGGCTTAGTGAGAGAGGCTGGGACAGAGAACAGGATGAGAAGGAAATAAGGCAAGGCAAGGCAAGGCAAGGCTAGGCCAAAGGACGTTTCTTTGATTTATATTTTCTACCACATTCATCTTGAGATGAGAAGAAAGCCATCAGACCATATGGATTAGTCCCAAACAAAAGCCCCGGCTACATGAGACACTTAGACTAAGCCTAAACCAGAAAGATCTCTCCATAAAGATGTTTTTTATACTGTACTTCCACAATCAGCTGGCAGTACAAAAGAGCAAGCGGCAGACATACTTAGGCTGAGACATGGTGGTTTGGTGCAGAGACCATGCATATCATGGGAATATTTCAGCATTTCTGCTCTGGTTTTCAGTGTATTACACCAAAACACCCACCTGATGACATCATTTCAAGAGCAAAAGCAGCAATTTGCAGAATTCAGCTTCTTTGGGGAACTGAGCAATTGCTGAGCTGACAGCAAGTCCTGCTGGGTCCCTGTCACCTGCAGAGTGCCCGCATCCTCCCCACGGTAGCGGGCATTGTGACAAAGGTTCTACGTCAGCTGGGTGTGGCAGCCGAGCGCCCGCTAGGGGAAGGGGAGCCTGTCAGCCCCGGGCCTGTCACTGCCTGCTGTCCCCCCTGTCACCAGCGAGGCCTCTGAAAAGTTTCCAAAACATGCCCAGACTTGGGTCCAAACTGGCCAAAAGTCTCCAAGAGACAAGTCGGGAAGAAGAATATGGAAGAGAGGGAGAAAGCCAAGGGAGCAGGCCAAAGGGAGGCAAGAGAAAAAAGTAGTGCCGGGCTGCAGGACTGAAATGGAGGAATTGAAAGACGAAAGCCAGGAAGCAGGAGAGTTTGAGAAAAGGAGAGAGGAAAGAAGAGACATGCAGCCAGACGAGGGCTTAGTGAGAGAGGCTGGGACAGAGAACAGGATGAGAAGGAAATAAGGCAAGGCAAGGCTAGGCCAAAGGACGTTTCTTTGATTTATATTTTCTACCACATTCATCTTGAGATGAGAGGAAAGCCATCAGACCATATGGATTAGGCCCAAACAAAAGCCCCGGCTACTTGAGACACTTAGACTAAGCCTAAACCAGAAAGATCTCTCCATAAAGATGGTTTTTATACTGTACTTCCACAATCAGCTGGCAGTACAAAAGAACAAGCGGCAGACATACTTAGGCTGAGACACGGTGGTTTGGTGCAGAGACCATGCATATCATGGGAATATTTCAGCATTTCTGCTCTGGTTTTCAGTGTATTACACCAAAACACCCACCTGATGACATCATTTCAAGAGCAAAAGCAGCAATTTGCAGAATTCAGCTTCTTTGGGGAACTGAGCAATTGCTGAGCTGACAGCAAGTCCTGCTGGGTCCCTGTCACCTGCAGAGTGCCCGCATCCTCACCACGGTAGCGGGCATTGTGACAAAGGTTCTACATCAGCTGGGTGTGGCAGCCGAGCGCCCGCTAGGGGAGGGGGAGCCTGTCAGCCCCGGGCCTGTCACTGCCTGCTGTCCCCTGTGTCACCAGCGAGGCCTCTGAAAAGTTTCCAAAACATGCCCAGACTTGGGTCCAAAGTGGCCAAAAGTCTCCAAGAGACAAGTCGGGAAGAAGGATATGGAAGAGAGGGAGAAAGCCAAGGGAGCAGGCCAAAGGGAGGCAAGAGAAAAAAGTAGTGCCGGGCTGCAGGACTGAAATGGAGGAATTGAAAGACGAAAGCCAGGAAGCAGGAGAGTTTGAGAAAAGGAGAGAGGAAAGAAGAGACATGCAGCCAGACGAGGGCTTAGTGAGAGAGGCTGGGACAGAGAACAGGATGAGAAGGAAATAAGGCAAGGCAAGGCTAGGCCAAAGGACGTTTCTTTGATTTATTTTTTCTACCACATTCATCTTGAGATGAGAGGAAAGCCATCAGACCATATGGATTAGGCCCAAACAAAAGCCCCGGCTACTTGAGACACTTAGACTAAGCCTAAACCAGAAAGATCTCTCCATAAAGATGGTTTTTATACTGTACTTCCACAATCAGCTGGCAGTACAAAAGAACAAGCGGCACACATACCTAGGCTGAGACATGGTGGTTTGGTGCAGAGACCATGCATATCATGGGAATATTTCAGCATTTCTGCTCTGGTTTTCAGTGTATTACACCAAAACACCCACCTGATGACATCATTTCAAGAGCAAAAGCAGCAATTTGCAGAATTCAGCTTCTTTGGAGAACTGAGCAATTGCTGAGCTGACAGCAAGTCCTGCTGGGTCCCTGTCACCTGCAGAGTGCCCGCATCCTCACCACGGTAGCGGGCATTGTGACAAAGGTTCTACGTCAGCTGGGTGTGGCAGCCAAGCGCCCGCTAGGGGAGGGGGAGCCTGTCAGCCCCGGGCCTGTCACTGCCTGCTGTCCCCCCTGTCACCAGCGAGGCCTCTGAAATGTTTCCAAAACATCCCCAGACTTGGCTCCAAAGTGGCCAAAAGTCTCCAAGAGACAAGTCGGGAAGAAGGATATGGAAGAGAGGGAGAAAGCCAAGGGAGCAGGCCCAAGGGAGGCAAGAGAAAAAAGCAGTGCCGGGCTGTAGGACTGAAATGGAGGAATTGAAAGACGAAAGCCAGGAAGCAGGAGAGTTTGAGAAAAGGAGAGAGGAAAGAAGAGACATGCAGCCAGACGAGGGCTTAGTGAGAGAGGCTGGGACAGAGAACAGGATGAGAAGGAAATAAGGCAAGGCAAGGCCAGGCCAAAGGACGTTTCTTTGATTTATATTTTCTACCACATTCATCTTGCGATGAGAGGAAAGCCATCAGACCATATGGATTAGGCCCAAACAAAAGCCCCGGCTACTTGAGACACTTAGACTAAGCCTAAACCAGAAAGATCTCTCCATAAAGATGGTTTTTATACTGTACTTCCACAATCAGCTGGCAGTACAAAAGAGCAAGCGGCAGACATACTTAGGCTGAGACATGGTGGTTTGGTGCAGAGACCATGCCTATCATGGGAATATTTCAGCATTTCTGCTCTGGTTTTCAGTGTATTACACCAAAACACCCACCTGATGACATCATTTCAAGAGCAAAAGCAGCAATTTGCAGAATTCAGCTTCTTTGGGGAACTGAGCAATTGCTGAGCTGACAGCAAGTCCTGCTGGGTCCCTGTCACCTGCAGAGTGCCCGCATCCTCACCACGGTAGCGGGCATTGTGACAAAGGTTCTACGTCAGCTGGGTGTGGCAGCCGAGCGCCCGCTAGGGGAGGGGGAGCCTGTCAGCCCCGGGCCTGTCACTGCCTGCTGTTCCCCCTCTCACCAGCAAGGCCTCTGAAAAGTTTCCAAAACATCCCCAGACTTGGGTCCAAAGTGGCCAAAAGTCTCCAAGAGACAAGTCGGGAAGAAGGATATGGAAGAGAGGGAGAAAGCCAAGGGAGCAGGCCAAAGGGAGGCAAGAGGAAAAAGTAGTGCCGGGCTGCAGGACTGAAATGGAGGAATTGAAAGACGAAAGCCAGGAAGCAGGAGAGTTTGAGAAAAGGAGAGAGGAAAGAAGAGACATGCAGCCAGACGAGGGCTTAGTGAGAGAGGCTGGGACAGAGAACAGGATGAGAAGGAAATAAGGCAAGGCAAGGCAAGGCAAGGCTAGGCCAAAGGACGTTTCTTTGATTTATATTTTCTACCACATTCATCTTGAGATGAGAGGAAAGCCATCAGACCATATGGATTAGGCCCAAACAAAAGCCCCGGCTACTTGAGACACTTAGACTAAGCCTAAACCAGAAAGATCTCTCCATAAAGTTGTTTTTTATACTGTACTTCCACAATCAGCTGGCAGTACAAAAGAGCAAGCGGCAGACATACTTAGGCTGAGACATGGTGGTTTGGTGCAGAGACCATGCATATCATGGGAATATTTCAGCATTTCTGCTCTGGTTTTCAGTGTATTACACCAAAACACCCACCTGATGACATCATTTCAAGAGCAAAAGCAGCAATTTGCAGAATTCAGCTTCTTTGGGGAACTGAGCAATTGCTGAGTTGACAGCAAGTCCTGCTGGGTCCCTGTCACCTGCAGAGTGCCCGCATCCTCCCCACGGTAGCGGGCATTGTGACAAAGGTTCTACGTCAGCTGGGTGTGGCAGCCGAGCGCCCGCTAGGGGAAGGGGAGCCTGTCAGCCCCGGGCCTGTCACTGCCTGCTGTCCCCCCTGTCACCAGCGAGGCCTCTGAAAAGTTTCCAAAACATGCCCAGACTTGGCTCCAAAGTGGCCAAAAGTCTCCAAGAGACAAGTCGGGAAGAAGAATATGGAAGAGAGGGAGAAAGCCAAGGGAGCAGGCCAAAGGGAGGCAAGAGGAAAAAGTAGTGCCGGGCTGCAGGACTGAAATGGAGGAATTGAAAGACGAAAGCCAGGAAGCAGGAGAGTTTGAGAAAAGGAGAGAGGAAAGAAGAGACATGCAGCCAGACGAGGGCTTAGTGAGAGAGGCTGGGACAGAGAACAGGATGAGAAGGAAATAAGGCAAGGCAAGGCAAGGCAAGGCTAGGCCAAAGGACGTTTCTTTGATTTATATTTTCTACCACATTCATCTTGAGATGAGAGGAAAGCCATCAGACCATATGGATTAGGCCCAAACAAAAGCCCCGGATACTTGAGACACTTAGACTAAGCCTAAACCAGGAAGATCTCTCCATAAAGATGTTTTTTATACTGTACTTCCACAATCAGCTGGCAGTACAAAAGAACAAGCGGCAGACATACTTAGGCTGAGACATGGTGGTTTGGTGCAGAGACCATGCATATCATGGGAATATTTCAGCATTTCTGCTCTGGTTTTCAGTGTATTACACCAAAACACCCACCTGATGACATCATTTCAAGAGCAAAAGCAGCAATTTGCAGAATTCAGCTTCTTTGGGGAACTGAGCAATTGCTGAGCTGACAGCAAGTCCTGCTGGGTCCCTGTCACCTGCAGAGTGCCCGCATCCTCACCACGGTAGCGGGCATTGTGACAAAGGTTCTACGTCAGCTGGGTGTGGCAGCCGAGCGCCCGCTAGGGGAGGGGGAGCCTGTCAGCCCCGGGCCTGTCACTGCCTGCTGTCCCCCCTGTCACCAGCGAAGCCTCTGAAAAGTTTCCAAAACATCCCCAGACTTGGGTCCAAAGTGGCCAAAAGTCTCCAAGAGACAAGTCGGGAAGAAGGATATGGAAGAGAGGGAGAAAGCCAAGGGAGCAGGCCAAAGGGAGGCAAGAGAAAAAAGTAGTGCCGGGCTGCAGGACTGAAATGGAGGAATTGAAAGACGAAAGCCAGGAAGCAGGAGAGTTTGAGAAAAGGAGAGAGGAAAGAAGAGACATGCAGCCAGACGAGAGCTTAGTGAGAGAGGCTGGGACAGAGAACAGGATGAGAAGGAAATAAGGCAAGGCAAGGCTAGGCCAAAGGACGTTTCTTTGATTTATATTTTCTACCACATTCATCTTGAGATGAGAGGAAAGCCATCAGACCATATGGATTAGGCCCAAACAAAAGCCCCGGCTACTTGAGACACTTAGACTAAGCCTAAACCAGAAAGATCTCTCCATAAAGATGGTTTTTATACTGTACTTCCACAATCAGCTGGCAGTACAAAAGAACAAGCGGCAGACATACTTAGGCTGAGACACGGTGGTTTGGTGCAGAGACCATGCATATCATGGGAATATTTCAGCATTTCTGCTCTGGTTTTCAGTGTATTACACCAAAACACCCACCTGATGACATCATTTCAAGAGCAAAAGCAGCAATTTGCAGAATTCAGCTTCTTTGGGGAACTGAGCAATTGCTGAGCTGACAGCAAGTCCTGCTGGGTCCCTGTCACCTGCAGAGTGCCCGCATCCTCACCACGGTAGCGGGCATTGTGACAAAGGTTCTACATCAGCTGGGTGTGGCAGCCGAGCGCCCGCTAGGGGAGGGGGAGCCTGTCAGCCCCGGGCCTGTCACTGCCTGCTGTCCCCCCTGTCACCAGCGAGGCCTCTGAAAAGTTTCCAAAACATGCCCAGACTTGGGTCCAAAGTGGCCAAAAGTCTCCAAGAGACAAGTCGGGAAGAAGAATATGGAAGAGAGGGAGAATGCCAAGGGAGCAGGCCAAAGGGAGGCAAGAGGAAAAAGTAGTGCCGGGCTGCAGGACTGAAATGGAGGAATTGAAAGACGAAAGCCAGGAAGCAGGAGAGTTTGAGAAAAGGAGAGAGGAAAGAAGAGACATGCAGCCAGACGAGGGGTTAGTGAGAGAGGCTGGGACAGAGAACAGGATGAGAAGGAAATAAGGCAAGGCAAGGCAAGGCAAGGCTAGGCCAAAGGACGTTTCTTTGATTTATATTTTCTACCACATTCATCTTGAGATGAGAGGAAAGCCATCAGACCATATGGATTAGGCCCAAACAAAAGCCCCAGCTACTTGAGACACTTAGACTAAGCCTAAACCAGAAAGATCTCTCCATAAAGATGGTTTTTATACTGTACTTCCACAATCAGCTGGCAGTACAAAAGAACAAGCGGCAGACATACTTAGGCTGAGACATGGTGGTTTGGTGCAGAGACCATGCATATCATGGGAATATTTCAGCATTTCTGCTCTGGTTTTCAGTGTATTACACCAAAACACCCACCTGATGACATCATTTCAAGAGCAAAAGCAGCAATTTGCAGAATTCAGCTTCTTTGGGGAACTGAGCAATTGCTGAGCTGACAGCAAGTCCTGCTGGGTCCCTGTCACCTGCAGAGTGCCCGCATCCTCACCACGGTAGCGGGCATTGTGACAAAGGTTCTACGTCAGCTGGGTGTGGCAGCGGAGCGCCCGCTAGGGGAGGGGGAGCCTGTCAGCCCCGGGCCTGTCACTGCCTGCTGTCCCCCCTGTCACCAGCGAGGCCTCTGAAAAGTTTCCAAAACATCCCCAGACTTGGGTCCAAAGTGGCCAAATGTCTCCAAGAGACAAGTCGGGAAGAAGGATATGGAAGAGAGGGAGAAAGCCAAGGGACGAGGCCCAAGGGAGGCAAGAGAAAAAAGTAGTGCCGGGCTGTAGGACTGAAATGGAGGAATTGAAAGACGAAAGCCAGGAAGCAGGAGAGTTTGAGAAAAGGAGAGAGGAAAGAAGAGACATGCAGCCAGACGAGGGCTTAGTGGGAGAGGCTGGGACAGAGAACAGGATGAGAAGGAAATAAGGCAAGGCAAGGCAAGGCCAAAGGACGTTTCTTTGATTTATATTTTCTACCACATTCATCTTGAGATGAGAGGAAAGCCATCAGACCATATGGATTAGGCCCAAACAAAAGCCCCGGCTACTTGAGACACTTAGACTAAGCCTAAACCAGAAAGATCTCTCCATAAAGATGGTTTTTATACTGTACTTCCACAATCAGCTGGCAGTACAAAAGAGCAAGCGGCAGACATACTTAGGCTGAGACATGGTGGTTTGGTGCAGAGACCATGCATATCATGGGAATATTTCAGCATTTCTGCTCTGGTTTTCAGTGTATTACACCAAAACACCCACCTGATGACATCATTTCAAGAGCAAAAGCAGCAATTTGCAGAATTCAGCTTCTTTGGGGAACTGAGCAATTGCTGAGCTGACAGCAAGTCCTGCTGGGTCCCTGTCACCTGCAGAGTGCCCGCATCCTCACCACGGTAGCGGGCATTGTGACAAAGGTTCTACGTCAGCTGGGTGTGGCAGCCGAGCACCCGCTAGGGGAGGGGGAGCATGTCAGCCCCGGGCCTGTCACTGCCTGCTGTCCCCCCTGTCACCAGCGAGGCCTCTGAAAAGTTTCCAAAACATGCCCAGACTTGGCTCCAAAGTGGCCAAAAGTCTCCAAGAGACAAGTCGGGAAGAAGAATATGGAAGAGAGGGAGAAAGCCAAGGGAGCAGGCCAAAGGGAGGCAAGAGGAAAAAGTAGTGCCGGGCTGCAGGACTGAAATGGAGGAATTGAAAGACGAAAGCCAGGAAGCAGGAGAGTTTGAGAAAAGGAGAGAGGAAAGAAGAGACATGCAGCCAGACGAGGGCTTAGTGAGAGAGGCTGGGACAGAGAACAGGATGAGAAGGAAATAAGGCAAGGCAAGGCTAGGCCAAAGGACGTTTCTTTGATTTATTTTTTCTACCACATTCATCTTGAGATGAGAGGAAAGCCATCAGACCATATGGATTAGGCCCAAACAAAAGCCCCGGCTACTTGAGACACTTAGACTAAGCCTAAACCACAAAGATCTCTCCATAAAGATGGTTTTTATACTGTACTTCCACAATCAGCTGGCAGTACAAAAGAACAAGCGGCACACATACCTAGGCTGAGACATGGTGGTTTGGTGCAGAGACCATGCATATCATGGGAATATTTCAGCATTTCTGCTCTGGTTTTCAGTGTATTACACCAAAACACCCACCTGATGACATCATTTCAAGAGCAAAAGCAGCAATTTGCAGAATTCAGCTTCTTTGGAGAACTGAGCAATTGCTGAGCTGACAGCAAGTCCTGCTGGGTCCCTGTCACCTGCAGAGTGCCCGCATCCTCACCACGGTAGCGGGCATTGTGACAAAGGTTCTACGTCAGCTGGGTGTGGCAGCCAAGCGCCCGCTAGGGGAGGGGGAGCCTGTCAGCCCCGGGCCTGTCACTGCCTGCTGTCCCCCCTGTCACCAGCGAGGCCTCTGAAATGTTTCCAAAACATCCCCAGACTTGGCTCCAAAGTGGCCAAAAGTCTCCAAGAGACAAGTCGGGAAGAAGGATATGGAAGAGAGGGAGAAAGCCAAGGGAGCAGGCCCAAGGGAGGCAAGAGAAAAAAGCAGTGCCGGGCTGTAGGACTGAAATGGAGGAATTGAAAGACGAAAGCCAGGAAGCAGGAGAGTTTGAGAAAAGGAGAGAGGAAAGAAGAGACATGCAGCCAGACGAGGGCTTAGTGAGAGAGGCTGGGACAGAGAACAGGATGAGAAGGAAATAAGGCAAGGCAAGGCCAGGCCAAAGGACGTTTCTTTGATTTATATTTTCTACCACATTCATCTTGCGATGAGAGGAAAGCCATCAGACCATATGGATTAGGCCCAAACAAAAGCCCCGGCTACTTGAGACACTTAGACTAAGCCTAAACCAGAAAGATCTCTCCATAAAGATGGTTTTTATACTGTACTTCCACAATCAGCTGGCAGTACAAAAGAGCAAGCGGCAGACATACTTAGGCTGAGACATGGTGGTTTGGTGCAGAGACCATGCCTATCATGGGAATATTTCAGCATTTCTGCTCTGGTTTTCAGTGTATTACACCAAAACACCCACCTGATGACATCATTTCAAGAGCAAAAGCAGCAATTTGCAGAATTCAGCTTCTTTGGGGAACTGAGCAATTGCTGAGCTGACAGCAAGTCCTGCTGGGTCCCTGTCACCTGCAGAGTGCCCGCATCCTCACCACGGTAGCGGGCATTGTGACAAAGGTTCTACGTCAGCTGGGTGTGGCAGCCGAGCGCCCGCTAGGGGAGGGGGAGCCTGTCAGCCCCGGGCCTGTCACTGCCTGCTGTTCCCCCTGTCACCAGCAAGGCCTCTGAAAAGTTTCCAAAACATCCCCAGACTTGGGTCCAAAGTGGCCAAAAGTCTCCAAGAGACAAGTCGGGAAGAAGGATATGGAAGAGAGGGAGAAAGCCAAGGGAGCAGGCCAAAGGGAGGCAAGAGGAAAAAGTAGTGCCGGGCTGCAGGACTGAAATGGAGGAATTGAAAGACGAAAGCCAGGAAGCAGGAGAGTTTGAGAAAAGGAGAGAGGAAAGAAGAGACATGCAGCCAGACGAGGGCTTAGTGAGAGAGGCTGGGACAGAGAACAGGATGAGAAGGAAATAAGGCAAGGCAAGGCAAAACAAGGCTAGGCCAAAGGACGTTTCTTTGATTTATATTTTCTACCACATTCATCTTGAGATGAGAGGAAAGCCATCAGACCATATGGATTAGGCCCAAACAAAAGCCCCGGCTACTTGAGACACTTAGACTAAGCCTAAACCAGAAAGATCTCTCCATAAAGTTGTTTTTTATACTGTACTTCCACAATCAGCTGGCAGTACAAAAGAGCAAGCGGCAGACATACTTAGGCTGAGACATGGTGGTTTGGTGCAGAGACCATGCATATCATGGGAATATTTCAGCATTTCTGCTCTGGTTTTCAGTGTATTACACCAAAACACCCACCTGATGACATCATTTCAAGAGCAAAAGCAGCAATTTGCAGAATTCAGCTTCTTTGGGGAACTGAGCAATTGCTGAGTTGACAGCAAGTCCTGCTGGGTCCCTGTCACCTGCAGAGTGCCCGCATCCTCCCCACGGTAGCGGGCATTGTGACAAAGGTTCTACGTCAGCTGGGTGTGGCAGCCGAGCGCCCGCTAGGGGAAGGGGAGCCTGTCAGCCCCGGGCCTGTCACTGCCTGCTGTCCCCCCTGTCACCAGCGAGGCCTCTGAAAAGTTTCCAAAACATGCCCAGACTTGGCTCCAAAGTGGCCAAAAGTCTCCAAGAGACAAGTCGGGAAGAAGAATATGGAAGAGAGGGAGAAAGCCAAGGGAGCAGGCCAAAGGGAGGCAAGAGGAAAAAGTAGTGCCGGGCTGCAGGACTGAAATGGAGGAATTGAAAGACGAAAGCCAGGAAGCAGGAGAGTTTGAGAAAAGGAGAGAGGAAAGAAGAGACATGCAGCCAGACGAGGGCTTAGTGAGAGAGGCTGGGACAGAGAACAGGATGAGAAGGAAATAAGGCAAGGCAAGGCAAGGCAAGGCTAGGCCAAAGGACGTTTCTTTGATTTATATTTTCTACCACATTCATCTTGAGATGAGAGGAAAGCCATCAGACCATATGGATTAGGCCCAAACAAAAGCCCCGGATACTTGAGACACTTAGACTAAGCCTAAACCAGGAAGATCTCTCCATAAAGATGTTTTTTATACTGTACTTCCACAATCAGCTGGCAGTACAAAAGAACAAGCGGCAGACATACTTAGGCTGAGACATGGTGGTTTGGTGCAGAGACCATGCATATCATGGGAATATTTCAGCATTTCTGCTCTGGTTTTCAGTGTATTACACCAAAACACCCACCTGATGACATCATTTCAAGAGCAAAAGCAGCAATTTGCAGAATTCAGCTTCTTTGGGGAACTGAGCAATTGCTGAGCTGACAGCAAGTCCTGCTGGGTCCCTGTCACCTGCAGAGTGCCCGCATCCTCACCACGGTAGCGGGCATTGTGACAAAGGTTCTACGTCAGATGGGTGTGGCAGCCGAGCGCCCGCTAGGGGAGGGGGAGCCTGTCAGCCCCGGGCCTGTCACTGCCTGCTGTCCCCCCTGTCACCAGCGAAGCCTCTGAAAAGTTTCCAAAACATCCCCAGACTTGGGTCCAAAGTGGCCAAAAGTCTCCAAGAGACAAGTCGGGAAGAAGGATATGGAAGAGAGGGAGAAAGCCAAGGGAGCAGGCCAAAGGGAGGCAAGAGAAAAAAGTAGTGCCGGGCTGCAGGACTGAAATGGAGGAATTGAAAGACGAAAGCCAGGAAGCAGGAGAGTTTGAGAAAAGGAGAGAGGAAAGAAGAGACATGCAGCCAGACGAGAGCTTAGTGAGAGAGGCTGGGACAGAGAACAGGATGAGAAGGAAATAAGGCAAGGCAAGGCTAGGCCAAAGGACGTTTCTTTGATTTATATTTTCTACCACATTCATCTTGAGATGAGAGGAAAGCCATCAGACCATATGGATTAGGCCCAAACAAAAGCCCCGGCTACTTGAGACACTTAGACTAAGCCTAAACCAGAAAGATCTCTCCATAAAGATGGTTTTTATACTGTACTTCCACAATCAGCTGGCAGTACAAAAGAACAAGCGGCAGACATACTTAGGCTGAGACACGGTGGTTTGGTGCAGAGACCATGCATATCATGGGAATATTTCAGCATTTCTGCTCTGGTTTTCAGTGTATTACACCAAAACACCCACCTGATGACATCATTTCAAGAGCAAAAGCAGCAATTTGCAGAATTCAGCTTCTTTGGGGAACTGAGCAATTGCTGAGCTGACAGCAAGTCCTGCTGGGTCCCTGTCACCTGCAGAGTGCCCGCATCCTCACCACGGTAGCGGGCATTGTGACAAAGGTTCTACATCAGCTGGGTGTGGCAGCCGAGCGCCCGCTAGGGGAGGGGGAGCCTGTCAGCCCCGGGCCTGTCACTGCCTGCTGTCCCCCCTGTCACCAGCGAGGCCTCTGAAAAGTTTCCAAAACATGCCCAGACTTGGGTCCAAAGTGGCCAAAAGTCTCCAAGAGACAAGTCGGGAAGAAGAATATGGAAGAGAGGGAGAATGCCAAGGGAGCAGGCCAAAGGGAGGCAAGAGGAAAAAGTAGTGCCGGGCTGCAGGACTGAAATGGAGGAATTGAAAGACGAAAGCCAGGAAGCAGGAGAGTTTGAGAAAAGGAGAGAGGAAAGAAGAGACATGCAGCCAGACGAGGGGTTAGTGAGAGAGGCTGGGACAGAGAACAGGATGAGAAGGAAATAAGGCAAGGCAAGGCAAGGCAAGGCTAGGCCAAAGGACGTTTCTTTGATTTATATTTTCTACCACATTCATCTTGAGATGAGAGGAAAGCCATCAGACCATATGGATTAGGCCCAAACAAAAGCCCCAGCTACTTGAGACACTTAGACTAAGCCTAAACCAGAAAGATCTCTCCATAAAGATGGTTTTTATACTGTACTTCCACAATCAGCTGGCAGTACAAAAGAACAAGCGGCAGACATACTTAGGCTGAGACATGGTGGTTTGGTGCAGAGACCATGCATATCATGGGAATATTTCAGCATTTCTGCTCTGGTTTTCAGTGTATTACACCAAAACACCCACCTGATGACATCATTTCAAGAGCAAAAGCAGCAATTTGCAGAATTCAGCTTCTTTGGGGAACTGAGCAATTGCTGAGCTGACAGCAAGTCCTGCTGGGTCCCTGTCACCTGCAGAGTGCCCGCATCCTCACCACGGTAGCGGGCATTGTGACAAAGGTTCTACGTCAGCTGGGTGTGGCAGCGGAGCGCCCGCTAGGGGAGGGGGAGCCTGTCAGCCCCGGGCCTGTCACTGCCTGCTGTCCCCCCTGTCACCAGCGAGGCCTCTGAAAAGTTTCCAAAACGTGCCCAGACTTGGGTCCAAAGTGGCCAAATGTCTCCAAGAGACAAGTCGGGAAGAAGGATATGGAAGAGAGGGAGAAAGCCAAGGGACGAGGCCCAAGGGAGGCAAGAGAAAAAAGTAGTGCCGGGCTGTAGGACTGAAATGGAGGAATTGAAAGACGAAAGCCAGGAAGCAGGAGAGTTTGAGAAAAGGAGAGAGGAAAGAAGAGACATGCAGCCAGACGAGGGCTTAGTGGGAGAGGCTGGGACAGAGAACAGGATGAGAAGGAAATAAGGCAAGGCAAGGCAAGGCCAAAGGACGTTTCTTTGATTTATATTTTCTACCACATTCATCTTGAGATGAGAGGAAAGCCATCAGACCATATGGATTAGGCCCAAACAAAAGCCCCGGCTACTTGAGACACTTAGACTAAGCCTAAACCAGAAAGATCTCTCCATAAAGATGGTTTTTATACTGTACTTCCACAATCAGCTGGCAGTACAAAAGAGCAAGCGGCAGACATACTTAGGCTGAGACATGGTGGTTTGGTGCAGAGACCATGCATATCATGGGAATATTTCAGCATTTCTGCTCTGGTTTTCAGTGTATTACACCAAAACACCCACCTGATGACATCATTTCAAGAGCAAAAGCAGCAATTTGCAGAATTCAGCTTCTTTGGGGAACTGAGCAATTGCTGAGCTGACAGCAAGTCCTGCTGGGTCCCTGTCACCTGCAGAGTGCCCGCATCCTCACCACGGTAGCGGGCATTGTGACAAAGGTTCTACGTCAGCTGGGTGTGGCAGCCGAGCACCCGCTAGGGGAGGGGGAGCATGTCAGCCCCGGGCCTGTCACTGCCTGCTGTCCCCCCTGTCACCAGCGAGGCCTCTGAAAAGTTTCCAAAACATGCCCAGACTTGGCTCCAAAGTGGCCAAAAGTCTCCAAGAGACAAGTCGGGAAGAAGAATATGGAAGAGAGGGAGAAAGCCAAGGGAGCAGGCCAAAGGGAGGCAAGAGGAAAAAGTAGTGCCGGGCTGCAGGACTGAAATGGAGGAATTGAAAGACGAAAGCCAGGAAGCAGGAGAGTTTGAGAAAAGGAGAGAGGAAAGAAGAGACATGCAGCCAGACGAGGGCTTAGTGAGAGAGGCTGGGACAGAGAACAGGATGAGAAGGAAATAAGGCAAGGCAAGGCAAGGCAAGGCTAGGCCAAAGGACGTTTCTTTGATTTATATTTTCTACCACATTCATCTTGAGATGAGAGGAAAGCCATCAGACCATATGGATTAGGCCCAAACAAAAGCCCCGGCTACTTGAGACACTTAGACTAAGCCTAAACCACAAAGATCTCTCCATAAAGATGGTTTTTATACTGTACTTCCACAATCTTCTGTCAGTACAAAAGAACAAGCGGCAGACATACTTAGGCTGAGACATGGTGGTTTGGTGCAGAGACCATGCATATCATGGGAATATTTCAGCATTTCTGCTCTGGTTTTCAGTGTATTACACCAAAACACCCACCTGATGACATCATTTCAAGAGCAAAAGCAGCAATTTGCAGAATTCAGCTTCTTTGGGGAACTGAGCAATTGCTGAGCTGACAGCAAGTCCTGCTGGGTCCCTGTCACCTGCAGAGTGCCCGCATCCTCACCACGGTAGCGGGCATTGTGACAAAGGTTCTACGTCAGCTGGGTGTGGCAGCCGAGCGCCCGCTAGGGGAGGGGGAGCATGTCAGCCCCGGGCCTGTCACTGCCTGCTGTCCCCTGTGTCACCAGCAAGGCCTCTGAAAAGTTTCCAAAACGTGCCCAGACTTGGGTCCAAAGTGGCCAAAAGTCTCCAAGAGACAAGTCGGGAAGAAGGATATGGAAGAGAGGGAGAAAGCCAAGGGAGCAGGCCAAAGGGAGGCAAGAGAAAAAAGTAGTGCCGGGCTGCAGGACTGAAATGGAGGAATTGAAAGACGAAAGCCAGGAAGCAGGAGAGTTTGAGAAAAGGAGAGAGGAAAGAGGAGACATGCAGCCAGACGAGGGCTTAGTGAGAGAGGCTGGGACAGAGAACAGGATGAGAAGGAAATAAGGCAAGGCAAGGCAAGGCAAGGCTAGGCCAAAGGACGTTTCTTTGATTTATATTTTCTACCACATTCATCTTGAGATGAGAGGAAAGCCATCAGACCATATGGATTAGGCCCAAACAAAAGCCCCGGCTACTTGAGACACTTAGACTAAGCCTAAACCAGAAAGATCTCTCCATAAAGATGGTTTTTATACTGTACTTCCACAATCAGATGGCAGTACAAAAGAACAAGCGGCAGACATACTTAGACTGAGACATGGTGGTTTGGTGCAGAGACCATGCATATCATGGGAATATTTCAGCATTTCTGCTCTGGTTTTCAGTGTATTACACCAAAACACCCACCTGATGACATCATTTCAAGAGTGAAAGCAGCAATTTGCAGAATTCAGCTTCTTTGGGGAACTGAGCAATTGCTGAGCTGACAGCAAGTCCTGCTGGGTCCCTGTCACCTGCAGAGTGCCCGCATCCTCACAACGGTAGCGGGCATTGTGACAAAGGTTCTACGTCAGCTGGGTGTGGCAGCCGAGCACCCGCTAGGGGAGGGGGAGCCTGTCAGCCCCGGGCCTGTCACTGCCTGCTGTCCCCCGTGTCACCAGCGAGGCCTCTGAAAAGTTTCCAAAACGTGCCCAGACTTGGGTCCAAAGTGGCCAAAAGTCTCCAAGAGACAAGTCGGGAAGAAGGATATGGAAGAGAGGGAGAAAGCCAAGGGAGCAGGCCCAAGGGAGGCAAGAGAAAAAAGTAGTGCCGGGCTGCAGGACTGAAATGGAGGAATTGAAAGACGAAAGCCAGGAAGCAGGAGAGTTTGAGAAAAGGAGAGAGGAAAGAAGAGACATGCAGCCAGACGAGGGCTTAGTGAGAGAGGCTGGGACAGAGAACAGGATGAGAAGGAAATAAGGCAAGGCAAGGCAAGGCAAGGCTAGGCCAAAGGACGTTTCTTTGATTTATATTTTCTACCACATTCATCTTGAGATGAGAGGAAAGCCATCAGACCATATGGATTAGGCCCAAACAAAAGCCCCGGCTACTTGAGACACTTAGACTAAGCCTAAACCAGAAAGATCTCTCCATAAAGATGGTTTTTATACTGTACTTCCACAATCAGATGGCAGTACAAAAGAACAAGCGGCAGACATACTTAGGCTGAGACATGGTGGTTTGGTGCAGAGACCATGCATATCATGGGAATATTTCAGCATTTCTGCTCTGGTTTTCAGTGTATTACACCAAAACACCCACCTGATGACATCATTTCAAGAGCAAAAGCAGCAATTTGCAAAATTCAACTTCTTTGGGGAACTGAGCAATTGCTGAGCTGACAGCAAGTCCTGCTGGGTCCCTGTCACCTGCAGAGTGCCCGCATCCTCACCACGGTAGCGGGCATTGTGACAAAGGTTCTACGTCAGCTGGGTGTGGCAGCCGAGCGCCCGCTAGGGGAGGGGGAGCCTGTCAGCCCCGGGCCTGTCACTGCCTGCTGTCCCCCCTGTCACCAGCGAGGCCTCTGAAAAGTTTCCAAAACGTGCCCAGACTTGGGCCCAAAGTGGCCAAAAGTCTCCAAGAGACAAGTCAAGAAGAAGGATATGGAAGAGAGGGAGAAAGCCAAGGGAGCAGGCCCAAGGGAGGCAAGAGAAAAAAGTAGTGCCGGGCTGCAGGACTGAAATGGAGGAATTGAAAGACGAAAGCCAGGAAGCAGGAGAGTTTGAGAAAAGGAGAGAGGAAAGAAGAGACATGCAGCCAGACGAGGGCTTAGTGAGAGAGGCTGGGACAGAGAACAGGATGAGAAGGAAATAAGGCAAGGCAAGACTAGGCCAAAGGACGTTTCTTTGATTTATATTTTCTACCACATTCATCTTGAGATGAGAGGAAAGCCATCAGACCATATGGATTACGCCCAAACAAATGCCCCGGCTACTTGAGACACTTAGACTAAGCCTAAACCAGAAAGATCTCTCCATAAAGATGGTTTTTATACTGTACTTCCACAATCAGCTGGCAGTACAAAAGAACAAGCGGCAGACATACTTAGGCTGAGACATGGTGGTTTGGTGCAGAGACCATGCATATCATGGGAATATTTCAGCATTTCTGCTCTGGTTTTCAGTGTATTACACCAAAACACCCACCTGATGACATCATTTCAAGAGCAAAGCAGCAATTTGCAAAATTCAGCTTCTTTGGGGAACTGAGCAATTGCTGAGCTGACAGCAAGTCCTGCTGGGTCCCTGTCACCTGCAGAGTGCCCGCATCCTCACCACGGTAGCGGGCATTGTGACAAAGGTTCTACGTCAGCTGGGTGTGGCAGCCGAGCGCCCGCTAGGGGAGGGGGAGCCTGTCAGCCCCGGGCCTGTCACTGCCTGCTGTCCCCCCTGTCACCAGCGAGGCCTCTGAAAAGTTTCCAAAACATGCCCAGACTTGGGTCCAAAGTGGCCAAAAGTCTCCAAGAGACAAGTCGGGAAGAAGGATATGGAAGAGAGGGAGAAAGCCAAGGGAGCAGGCCAAAGGGAGGCAAGAGGAAAAAGTAGTGCCGGGCTGCAGGACTGAAATGGAGGAATTGAAAGACGAAAGCCAGGAAGCAGGAGAGTTTGAGAAAAGGAGAGAGAAAAGAAGAGACATGCAGCCAGACGAGGGCTTAGTGAGAGAGGCTGGGACAGAGAACAGGATGAGAAGGAAATAAGGCAAGGCAAGGCTAGGCCAAAGGACGTTTCTTTGATTCATATTTTCTACCACATTCATCTTGAGATGAGAGGAAAGCCATCAGACCTTATGGACTAGGCCCAAACAAAAGTCCCGGCTACTTGAGACACTTAGACTAAGCCTAAACCAGAAAGATCTCTCCATAAAGATGGTTTTTATACTGTACTTCCACAATCAGCTGGCAGTACAAAAGAACAAGCGGCAGACATACTTAGACTGAGACATGGTGGTTTGGTGCAGAGACCATGCATATCATGGGAATATTTCGGCATTTCTGCTCTGGTTTTCAGTGTATTACACCAAAACACCCACCTGATGACATCATTTCAAGAGTAAAAGCAGCAATTTGCAGAATTCAGCTTCTTTGGGGAACTGAGCAATTGCTGAGCTGACAGCAAGACCTGCTGGGTCCCTGTCACCTGCAGAGTGCCCGCATCCTCACCACGGTAGCGGGCATTGTGACAAAGGTTCTACGTCAGCTGGGTGTGGCAGCCGAGCGCCCGCTAGGGGAGGGGGAGCCTGTCAGCCCCGGGCCTGTCACTGCCTGCTGTCCCCCGTGTCACCAGCGAGGCCTCTGAAAAGTTTCCAAAACGTGCCCAGACTTGGGTCCAGTGTGGCCAAAAGTCTCCAAGAGACAAGTCGGGAAGAAGGATATGGAAGAGAGGGAGAAAGCCAAGGGAGCAGGCCCAAGGGAGGCAAGAGAAAAAAGTAGTGCCGGTCTGCAGGACTGAAATGGAGGAATTGAAAGACGAAAGCCAGGAAGCAGGAGAGTTTGAGAAAAGGAGAGAGGAAAGAAGAGACATGCAGCCAGACGAGGGCTTAGTGAGAGAGGCTGGGACAGAGAACAGGATGAGAAGGAAATAAGGCAAGGCAAGGCAAGGCAAGGCTAGGCCAAAGGACGTTTCTTTGATTTATATTTTCTACCACATTCATCTTGAGATGAGAGGAAAGCCATCAGACCATATGGATTAGGCCCAAACAAAAGCCCCGGCTACTTGAGACACTTAGACTAAGCCTAAACCAGAAAGATCTCTCCATAAAGATGGTTTTTATACTGTACTTCCACAATCAGATGGCAGTACAAAAGAACAAGCGGCAGACATACTTAGACTGAGACATGGTGGTTTGGTGCAGAGACCATGCATATCATGGGAATATTTCAGCATTTCTGCTCTGGTTTTCAGTGTATTACACCAAAACACCCACCTGATGACATCATTTCAAGAGTGAAAGCAGCAATTTGCAGAATTCAGCTTCTTTGGGGAACTGAGCAATTGCTGAGCTGACAGCAAGTCCTGCTGGGTCCCTGTCACCTGCAGAGTGCCCGCATCCTCACAACGGTAGCGGGCATTGTGACAAAGGTTCTACGTCAGCTGGGTGTGGCAGCCGAGCGCCCGCTAGGGGAGGGGGAGCCTGTCAGCCCCGGGCCTGTCACTGCCTGCTGTCCCCCGTGTCACCAGCGAGGCCTCTGAAAAGTTTCCAAAACGTGCCCAGACTTGGGTCCAAAGTGGCCAAAAGTCTCCAAGAGACAAGTCGGGAAGAAGGATATGGAAGAGAGGGAGAAAGCCAAGGGAGCAGGCCCAAGGGAGGCAAGAGAAAAAAGTAGTGCCGGGCTGCAGGACTGAAATGGAGGAATTGAAAGACGAAAGCCAGGAAGCAGGAGAGTTTGAGAAAAGGAGAGAGGAAAGAAGAGACATGCAGCCAGACGAGGGCTTAGTGAGAGAGGCTGGGACAGAGAACAGGATGAGAAGGAAATAAGGCAAGGCAAGGCTAGGCCAAAGGACGTTTCTTTGATTTATATTTTCTACCACATTCATCTTGAGATGAGAGGAAAGCCATCAGACCATATGGATTAGGCCCAAACAAACGCCCCGGCTACTTGAGACACTTAGACTAAGCCTAAACCAGAAAGATCTCTCCATAAAGATGGTTTTTATACTGTACTTCCACAATCTTCTGGCAGTACAAAAGAACAAGCGGCAGACATACTTAGGCTGAGACATGGTGGTTTGGTGCAGAGACCATGCATATCATGGGAATATTTCAGCATTTCTGCTCTGGTTTTCAGTGTATTACACCAAAACACCCACCTGATGACATCATTTCAAGAGCAAAAGCAGCAATTTGCAAAATTCAACTTCTTTGGGGAACTGAGCAATTGCTGAGCTGACAGCAAGTCCTGCTGGGTCCCTGTCACCTGCAGAGTGCCCGCATCCTCCCCACGGTAGCGGGCATTGTGACAAAGGTTCTACGTCAGCTGGGTGTGGCAGCCGAGCGCCCGCTAGGGGAGGGGGAGCCTGTCAGCCCCGGGCCTGTCACTGCCTGCTGTCCCCCGTGTCACCAGCGAGGCCTCTGAAAAGTTTCCAAAACATGCCCAGACTTGGCTCCAAAGTGGCCAAAAGTCTCCAAGAGACAAGTCGGGAAGAAGGATATGGAAGAGAGGGAGAAAGCCAAGGGAGCAGGCCCAAGGGAGGCAAGAGGAAAAACTAGTGAGGGGCTGCAGGAATGAAATGGAGGAATTGAAAGACGAAAGCCAGGAAGCAGGAGAGTTTGAGAAAAGGAGAGAGGAAAGAAGAGACATGCAGCCAGACGAGGGCTTAGTGAGAGAGGCTGGGACAGAGAACAGGATGAGAAGGAAATAAGGCAAGGCAAGGCAAGGCTAGGCCAAAGGATGTTTCTTTGATTTATATTTTCTACCACATTCATCTTGCGATGAGAGGAAAGCCATCAGACGTTATGGATTAGGCCCAAACAAAAGCCCCGGCTACTTGAGACACTTAGACTAAGCCTAAACCAGAAAGATCTCTCCATAAAGATGGTTTTTATACTGTACTTCCACAATCAGCTGGCAGTACAAAAGAACAAGCGGCAGACATACTTAGGCTGAGACACGGTGGTTTGGTGCAGAGACCATGCATATCATGGGAATATTTCAGCATTTCTGCTCTGGTTTTCAGTGTATTACACCAAAACACCCACCTGATGACATCATTTCAAGAGCAAAAGCAGCAATTTGCAGAATTCAGCTTCTTTGGGGAACTGAGCAATTGCTGAGCTGACAGCAAGTCCTGCTGGGTCCCTGTCACCTGCAGAGTGCCCGCATCCTCACCACGGTAGCGGGCATTGTGACAAAGGTTCTACGTCAGCTGGGTGTGGCAGCTGAGCGCCCGCTAGGGGAGGGGGAGCCTGTCAGCCCCGGGCCTGTCACTGCCTGCTGTCCCCCGTGTCACCAGCGAGGCCTCTGAAAAGTTTCCAAAACGTGCCCAGACTTGGGTCCAAAGTGGCCAAAAGTCTCCAAGAGACAAGTCGGGAAGAAGGATATGGAAGAGAGGGAGAAAGCCAAGGGAGCAGGCCCAAGGGAGGCAAGAGAAAAAAGTAGTGCCGGGCTGCAGGACTGAAATGGAGGAATTGAAAGACGAAAGCCAGGAAGCAGGAGAGTTTGAGAAAAGGAGAGAGGAAAGAAGAGACATGCAGCCAGACGAGGGCTTAGTGAGAGAGGCTGGGACAGAGAACAGGATGAGAAGGAAATAAGGCAAGGCAAGGCAAGGCAAGGCTAGGCCAAAGGACGTTTCTTTGATTTATATTTTCTACCACATTCATCTTGAGATGAGAGGAAAGCCATCAGACCATATGGATTAGGCCCAAACAAAAGCCCCGGCTACTTGAGACACTTAGACTAAGCCTAAACCAGAAAGATCTCTCCATAAAGATGGTTTTTATACTGTACTTCCACAATCAGATGGCAGTACAAAAGAACAAGCGGCAGACATACTTAGACTGAGACATGGTGGTTTGGTGCAGAGACCATGCATATCATGGGAATATTTCAGCATTTCTGCTCTGGTTTTCAGTGTATTACACCAAAACACCCACCTGATGACATCATTTCAAGAGTGAAAGCAGCAATTTGCAGAATTCAGCTTCTTTGGGGAACTGAGCAATTGCTGAGCTGACAGCAAGTCCTGCTGGGTCCCTGTCACCTGCAGAGTGCCCGCATCCTCACAACGGTAGCGGGCATTGTGACAAAGGTTCTACGTCAGCTGGGTGTGGCAGCCGAGCACCCGCTAGGGGAGGAGGAGCCTGTCAGCCCCGGGCCTGTCACTGCCTGCTGTCCCCCGTGTCACCAGCGAGGCCTCTGAAAAGTTTCCAAAACGTGCCCAGACTTGGGTCCAAAGTGGCCAAAAGTCTCCAAGAGACAAGTCGGGAAGAAGGATATGGAAGAGAGGGAGAAAGCCAAGGGAGCAGGCCCAAGGGAGGCAAGAGAAAAAAGTAGTGCCGGGCTGCAGGACTGAAATGGAGGAATTGAAAGACGAAAGCCAGGAAGCAGGAGAGTTTGAGAAAAGGAGAGAGGAAAGAAGAGACATGCAGCCAGACGAGGGCTTAGTGAGAGAGGCTGGGACAGAGAACAGGATGAGAAGGAAATAAGGCAAGGCAAGGCTAGGCCAAAGGACGTTTCTTTGATTTATATTTTCTACCACATTCATCTTGAGATGAGAGGAAAGCCATCAGACCATATGGATTAGGCCCAAACAAACGCCCCGGCTACTTGAGACACTTAGACTAAGCCTAAACCAGAAAGATCTCTCCATAAAGATGGTTTTTATACTGTACTTCCACAATCAGCTGGCAGTACAAAAGAACAAGCGGCAGACATACTTAGGCTGAGACATGGTGGTTTGGTGCAGAGACCATGCATATCATGGGAATATTTCAGCATTTCTGCTCTGGTTTTCAGTGTATTACACCAAAACACCCACCTGATGACATCATTTCAAGAGCAAAAGCAGCAATTTGCAAAATTCAACTTCTTTGGGGAACTGAGCAATTGCTGAGCTGACAGCAAGTCCTGCTGGGTCCCTGTCACCTGCAGAGTGCCCGCATCCTCCCCACGGTAGCGGGCATTGTGACAAAGGTTCTACGTCAGCTGGGTGTGGCAGCCGAGCGCCCGCTAGGGGAGGGGGAGCCTGTCAGCCCCGGGCCTGTCACTGCCTGCTGTCCCCCGTGTCACCAGCGAGGCCTCTGAAAAGTTTCCAAAACATGCCCAGACTTGGCTCCAAAGTGGCCAAAAGTCTCCAAGAGACAAGTCGGGAAGAAGGATATGGAAGAGAGGGAGAAAGCCAAGGGAGCAGGCCAAAGGGAGGCAAGAGGAAAAAGTAGTGCCGGGCTGCAGGACTGAAATGGAGGAATTGAAAGACGAAAGCCAGGAAGCAGGAGAGTTTGAGAAAAGGAGAGAGGAAAGAAGAGACATGCAGCCAGACGAGGGCTTAGTGAGAGAGGCTGGGACAGAGAACAGGATGAGAAGGAAATAAGGCAAGGCAAGGCAAGGCTAGGCCAAAGGATGTTTCTTTGATTTATATTTTCTACCACATTCATCTTGCGATGAGAGGAAAGCCATCAGACGTTATGGATTAGGCCCAAACAAAAGCCCCGGCTACTTGAGACACTTAGACTAAGCCTAAACCAGAAAGATCTCTCCATAAAGATGGTTTTTATACTGTACTTCCACAATCAGCTGGCAGTACAAAAGAACAAGCGGCAGACATACTTAGGCTGAGACATGGTGGTTTGGTGCAGAGACCATGCATATCATGGGAATATTTCAGCATTTCTGCTCTGGTTTTCAGTGTATTACACCAAAACACCCACCTGATGACATCATTTCAAGAGCAAAAGCAGCAATTTGCAGAATTCAGCTTCTTTGGGGAACTGAGCAATTGCTGAGCTGACAGCAAGTCCTGCTGGGTCCCTGTCACCTGCAGAGTGCCCGCATCCTCCCCACGGCAGCGGGCATTGTGACAAAGGTTCTACGTCAGCTGGGTGTGGCAGCCGAGCGCCCGCTAGGGGAGGGGGAGCCTGTCAGCCCCGGGCCTGTCACTGCCTGCTGTCCCCCGTGTCACCAGCGAGGCCTCTGAAAAGTTTCCAAAACGTGCCCAGACTTGGGTCCAAAGTGGCCAAAAGTCTCCAAGAGACAAGTCGGGAAGAAGGATATGGAAGAGAGGGAGAAAGCCAAGGGAGCAGGCCCAAGGGAGGCAAGAGAAAAAAGTAGTGCCGGGCTGCAGGACTGAAATGGAGGAATTGAAAGACGAAAGCCAGGAAGCAGGAGAGTTTGAGAAAAGGAGAGAGGAAAGAAGAGACATGCAGCCAGACGAGGGCTTAGTGAGAGAGGCTGGGACAGAGAACAGGATGAGAAGGAAATAAGGCAAGGCAAGGCTAGGCCAAAGGACGTTTCTTTGATTTATATTTTCTACCACATTCATCTTGAGATGAGAGGAAAGCCATCAGACCATATGGATTAGGCCCAAACAAACGCCCCGGCTACTTGAGACACTTAGACTAAGCCTAAACCAGAAAGATCTCTCCATAAAGATGGTTTTTATACTGTACTTCCACAATCAGCTGGCAGTACAAAAGAACAAGCGGCAGACATACTTAGGCTGAGACATGGTGGTTTGGTGCAGAGACCATGCATATCATGGGAATATTTCAGCATTTCTGCTCTGGTTTTCAGTGTATTACACCAAAACACCCACCTGATGACATCATTTCAAGAGCAAAGCAGCAATTTGCAAAATTCAACTTCTTTGGGGAACTGAGCAATTGCTGAGCTGACAGCAAGTCCTGCTGGGTCCCTGTCACCTGCAGAGTGCCCGCATCCTCACCACGGTAGCGGGCATTGTGACAAAGGTTCTACGTCAGCTGGGTGTGGCAGCCGAGCGCCCGCTAGGGGAGGGGGAGCCTGTCAGCCCCGGGCCTGTCACTGCCTGCTGTCCCCCCTGTCACCAGCGAGGCCTCTGAAAATTTTCCAAAACATCCCCAGAATTGGGTCCAAAGTGGCCAAAAGTCTCCAAGAGACAAGTCGGGAAGAAGGATATGGAAGAGAGGGAGAAAGCCAAGGGAGCAGGCCAAAGGGAGGCAAGAGGAAAAAGTAGTGCCGGGCTGCAGGACTGAAATGGAGGAATTGAAAGACGAAAGCCAGGAAGCAGGAGAGTTTGAGAAAAGGAGAGAGGAAAGAAGAGACATGCAGCCAGACGAGGGCTTAGTGAGAGAGGCTGGGACAGAGAACAGGATGAGAAGGAAATAAGGCAAGGCAAGGCTAGGCCAAAGGACGTTTCTTTGATTCATATTTTCTACCACATTCATCTTGAGATGAGAGGAAAGCCATCAGACCTTATGGACTAGGCCCAAACAAAAGCCCCGGCTACTTGAGACACTTAGACTAAGCCTAAACCAGAAAGATCTCTCCATAAAGATGGTTTTTATACTGTACTTCCACAATCAGCTGGCAGTACAAAAGAACAAGCGGCAGACATACTTAGACTGAGACATGGTGGTTTGGTGCAGAGACCATGCATATCATGGGAATATTTCGGCATTTCTGCTCTGGTTTTCAGTGTATTACACCAAAACACCCACCTGATGACATCATTTCAAGAGTAAAAGCAGAAATTTGCAGAATTCAGCTTCTTTGGGGAACTGAGCAATTGCTGAGCTGACAGCAAGTCCTGCTGGGTCCCTGTCACCTGCAGAGTGCCCGCATCCTCACAACGGTAGCGGGCATTGTGACAAAGGTTCTACGTCAGCTGGGTGTGGCAGCCGAGCGCCCGCTAGGGGAGGGGGAGCCTGTCAGCCCCGGGCCTGTCACTGCCTGCTGTCCCCCGTGTCACCAGCGAGGCCTCTGAAAAGTTTCCAAAACGTGCCCAGACTTGGGTCCAGTGTGGCCAAAAGTCTCCAAGAGACAAGTCGGGAAGAAGGATATGGAAGAGAGGGAGAAAGCCAAGGGAGCAGGCCCAAGGGAGGCAAGAGGAAAAAGTAGTGCCGGGCTGCAGGACTGAAATGGAGGAATTGAAAGACGAAAGCCAGGAAGCAGGAGAGTTTGAGAAAATGAGAGAGGAAAGAAGAGACATGCAGCCAGACGAGGGCTTAGTGAGAGAGGCTGGGACAGAGAACAGGATGAGAAGGAAATAAGGCAAGGCAAGGCAAGGCTAGGCCAAAGGATGTTTCTTTGATTTATATTTTCTACCACATTCATCTTGCGATGAGAGGAAAGCCATCAGACGTTATGGATTAGGCCCAAACAAAAGCCCCGGCTACTTGAGACACTTAGACTAAGCCTAAACCAGAAAGATCTCTCCATAAAGATGATTTTTATACTGTACTTCCACAATCAGCTGGCAGTACAAAAGAACAAGCGGCAGACATACTTAGGCTGAGACATGGTGGTTTGGTGCAGAGACCATGCATATCATGGGAATATTTCAGCATTTCTGCTCTGGTTTTCAGTGTATTACACCAAAACACCCACCTGATGACATCATTTCAAGAGCAAAAGCAGCAATTTGCAGAATTCAGCTTCTTTGGGGAACTGAGCAATTGCTGAGCTGACAGCAAGTCCTGCTGGGTCCCTGTCACCTGCAGAGTGCCCGCATCCTCACCACGGTAGCGGGCATTGTGACAAAGGTTCTACGTCAGCTGGGTGTGGCAGCCGAGCGCCCGCTAGGGGAGGGGGAGCCTGTCAGCCCCGGGCCTGTCACTGCCTGCTGTCCCCCGTGTCACCAGCGAGGCCTCTGAAAAGTTTCCAAAACGTGCCCAGACTTGGGTCCAAAGTGGCCAAAAGTCTCCAAGAGACAAGTCGGGAAGAAGGATATGGAAGAGAGGGAGAAAGCCAAGGGAGCAGGCCAAAGGGAGGCAAGAGAAAAAAGTAGTGCCGGGCTGCAGGACTGAAATGGAGGAATTGAAAGACGAAAGCCAGGAAGCAGGAGAGTTTGAGAAAAGGAGAGAGGAAAGAAGAGACATGCAGCCAGACGAGGGCTTAGTGAGAGAGGCTGGGACAGAGAACAGGATGAGAAGGAAATAAGGCAAGGCAAGGCTAGGCCAAAGGACGTTTCTTTGATTTATATTTTCTACCACATTCATCTTGAGATGAGAGGAAAGCCATCAGACCATATGGATTAGGCCCAAACAAACGCCCCGGCTACTTGAGACACTTAGACTAAGCCTAAACCAGAAAGATCTCTCCATAAAGATGGTTTTTATACTGTACTTCCACAATCAGCTGGCAGTACAAAAGAACAAGCGGCAGACATACTTAGGCTGAGACATGGTGGTTTGGTGCAGAGACCATGCATATCATGGGAATATTTCAGCATTTCTGCTCTGGTTTTCAGTGTATTACACCAAAACACCCACCTGATGACATCATTTCAAGAGCAAAGCAGCAATTTGCAAAATTCAACTTCTTTGGGGAACTGAGCAATTGCTGAGCTGACAGCAAGTCCTGCTGGGTCCCTGTCACCTGCAGAGTGCCCGCATCCTCACCACGGTAGCGGGCATTGTGACAAAGGTTCTACGTCAGCTGGGTGTGGCAGCCGAGCGCCCGCTAGGGGAGGGGGAGCCTGTCAGCCCCGGGCCTGTCACTGCCTGCTGTCCCCCGTGTCACCAGCGAGGCCTCTGAAAAGTTTCCAAAACGTGCCCAGACTTGGGTCCAAAGTGGCCAAAAGTCTCCAAGAGACAAGTCGGGAAGAAGGATATGGAAGAGAGGGAGAAAGCCAAGGGAGCAGGCCAAAGGGAGGCAAGAGAAAAAAGTAGTGCCGGGCTGCAGGACTGAAATGGAGGAATTGAAAGACGAAAGCCAGGAAGCAGGAGAGTTTGAGAAAAGGAGAGAGGAAAGAAGAGACATGCAGCCAGACGAGGGCTTAGTGAGAGAGGCTGGGACAGAGAACAGGATGAGAAGGAAATAAGGCAAGGCAAGGCTAGGCCAAAGGACGTTTCTTTGATTTATATTTTCTACCACATTCATCTTGAGATGAGAGGAAAGCCATCAGACCATATGGATTAGGCCCAAACAAACGCCCCGGCTACTTGAGACACTTAGACTAAGCCTAAACCAGAAAGATCTCTCCATAAAGATGGTTTTTATACTGTACTTCCACAATCAGCTGGCAGTACAAAAGAACAAGCGGCAGACATACTTAGGCTGAGACATGGTGGTTTGGTGCAGAGACCATGCATATCATGGGAATATTTCAGCATTTCTGCTCTGGTTTTCAGTGTATTACACCAAAACACCCACCTGATGACATCATTTCAAGAGCAAAGCAGCAATTTGCAAAATTCAACTTCTTTGGGGAACTGAGCAATTGCTGAGCTGACAGCAAGTCCTGCTGGGTCCCTGTCACCTGCAGAGTGCCCGCATCCTCACCACGGTAGCGGGCATTGTGACAAAGGTTCTACGTCAGCTGGGTGTGGCAGCCGAGCGCCCGCTAGGGGAGGGGGAGCCTGTCAGCCCCGGGCCTGTCACTGCCTGCTGTCCCCCCTGTCACCAGCGAGGCCTCTGAAAAGTTTCCAAAACATGCCCAGACTTGGGTCCAAAGTGGCCAAAAGTCTCTAAGAGACAAGTCGGGAAGAAGGATATGGAAGAGAGGGAGAAAGCCAAGGGAGCAGGCCAAAGGGAGGCAAGAGGAAAAAGTAGTGCCGGGCTGCAGGACTGAAATGGAGGAATTGAAAGACGAAAGCCAGGAAGCAGGAGAGTTTGAGAAAAGGAGAGAGGAAAGAAGAGACATGCAGCCAGACGAGGGCTTAGTGAGAGAGGCTGGGACAGAGAACAGGATGAGAAGGAAATAAGGCAAGGCAAGGCTAGGCCAAAGGACGTTTCTTTGATTTATATTTTCTACCACATTCATCTTGAGATGAGAGGAAAGCCATCAGACCATATGGATTAGGCCCAAACAAACGCCTCGGCTACTTGAGACACTTAGACTAAGCCTAAACCAGAAAGATCTCTCCATAAAGATGGTTTTTATACTGTACTTCCACAATCAGCTGGCAGTACAAAAGAACAAGCGGCAGACATACTTAGGCTGAGACATGGTGGTTTGGTGCAGAGACCATGCATATCATGGGAATATTTCAGCATTTCTGCTCTGGTTTTCAGTGTATTACACCAAAACACCCACCTGATGACATCATTTCAAGAGCAAAGCAGCAATTTGCAAAATTCAACTTCTTTGGGGAACTGAGCAATTGCTGAGCTGACAGCAAGTCCTGCTGGGTCCCTGTCACCTGCAGAGTGCCCGCATCCTCACCACGGTAGCGGGCATTGTGACAAAGGTTCTACGTCAGCTGGGTGTGGCAGCCGAGCGCCCGCTAGGGGAGGGGGAGCCTGTCAGCCCCGGGCCTGTCACTGCCTGCTGTCCCCCGTGTCACCAGCGAGGCCTCTGAAAAGTTTCCAAAACATGCCCAGACTTGGGTCCAAAGTGGCCAAAAGTCTCCAAGAGACAAGTCGGGAAGAAGGATATGGAAGAGAGGGAGAAAGCCAAGGGAGCAGGCCAAAGGGAGTCAAGAGGAAAAAGTAGTGCCGGGCTGCAGGACTGAAATGGAGGAATTGAAAGACGAAAGCCAGGAAGCAGGAGAGTTTGAGAAAAGGAGAGAGGAAAGAAGAGACATGCAGCCAGACGAGGGCTTAGTGAGAGAGGCTGGGACAGAGAACAGGATGAGAAGGAAATAAGGCAAGGCAAGGCTAGGCCAAAGGACGTTTCTTTGATTCATATTTTCTACCACATTCATCTTGAGATGAGAGGAAAGCCATCAGACGTTATGGACTAGGCCCAAACAAAAGCCCCGGCTACTTGAGACACTTAGACTAAGCCTAAACCAGAAAGATCTCTCCATAAAGATGGTTTTTATACTGTACTTCCACAATCAGCTGGCAGTACAAAAGAACAAGCGGCAGACATACTTAGGCTGAGACATGGTGGTTTGGTGCAGAGACCATGCATATCATGGGAATATTTCAGCATTTCTGCTCTGGTTTTCAGTGTATTACACCAAAACACCCACCTGATGACATCATTTCAAGAGCAAAGCAGCAATTTGCAAAATTCAACTTCTTTGGGGAACTGAGCAATTGCTGAGCTGACAGCAAGTCCTGCTGGGTCCCTGTCACCTGCAGAGTGCCCGCATCCTCACCACGGTAGTGGGCATTGTGACAAAGGATCTATGTCAGCTGGGTGTGGCAGCCGAACGCCCGCTAGGGGAGGGGGAGCCTGTCAGCCCCGGGCCTGTCACTGCCTGCTGTCCCCCCTGTCACCAGCGAGGCCTCTGAAAAGTTTCCAAAACATCCCCAGACTTGGGTCCAAAGTGCCCAAAAGTCTCCAAGAGACAAGTCGGGAAGAAGGATATGGAAGAGAGGGAGAAAGCCAAGGGAGCAGGCCAAAGGGAGGCAAGAGGAAAAAGTAGTGCCGGGCTGCAGGACTGAAATGGAGGAATTGAAAGACGAAAGCCAGGAAGCAGGAGAGTTTGAGAAAAGGAGAGAGGAAAGAAGAGACATGCAGCCAGACGAGGGCTTAGTGAGAGAGGCTGGGACAGAGAACAGGATGAGAAGGAAATAAGGCAAGGCAAGGCAAGGCTAGGCCAAAGGATGTTTCTTTGATTTATATTTTCTACCACATTCATCTTGCGATGAGAGGAAAGCCATCAGACGTTATGGATTAGGCCCAAACAAAAGCCCCGGCTACTTGAGACACTTAGACTAAGCCTAAACCAGAAAGATCTCTCCATAAAGATGGTTTTTATACTGTACTTCCACAATCAGCTGGCAGTACAAAAGAACAAGCGGCAGACATACTTAGGCTGAGACATGGTGGTTTGGTGCAGAGACCATGCATATCATGGGAATATTTCAGCATTTCTGCTCTGGTTTTCAGTGTATTACACCAAAACACCCACCTGATGACATCATTTCAAGAGCAAAAGCAGCAATTTGCAGAATTCAGCTTCTTTGGGGAACTGAGCAATTGCTGAGCTGACAGCAAGTCCTGCTGGGTCCCTGTCACCTGCAGAGTGCCCGCATCCTCACCACGGTAGCGGGCATTGTGACAAAGGTTCTACGTCAGCTGGGTGTGGCAGCCGAGCGCCCGCTAGGGGAGGGGGAGCCTGTCAGCCCCGGGCCTGTCACTGCCTGCTGTCCCCCGTGTCACCAGCGAGGCCTCTGAAAAGTTTCCAAAACGTGCCCAGACTTGGGTCCAAAGTGGCCAAAAGTCTCCAAGAGACAAGTCGGGAAGAAGGATATGGAAGAGAGGGAGAAAGCCAAGGGAGCAGGCCAAAGGGAGGCAAGAGAAAAAAGTAGTGCCGGGCTGCAGGACTGAAATGGAGGAATTGAAAGACGAAAGCCAGGAAGCAGGAGAGTTTGAGAAAAGGAGAGAGGAAAGAAGAGACAAGCAGCCAGACGAGGGCTTAGTGAGAGAGGCTGGGACAGAGAACAGGATGAGAAGGAAATAAGGCAAGGCAAGGCTAGGCCAAAGGACGTTTCTTTGATTTATATTTTCTACCACATTCATCTTGAGATGAGAGGAAAGCCATCAGACCATATGGATTAGGCCCAAACAAACGCCCCGGCTACTTGAGACACTTAGACTAAGCCTAAACCAGAAAGATCTCTCCATAAAGATGGTTTTTATACTGTACTTCCACAATCAGCTGGCAGTACAAAAGAACAAGCGGCAGACATACTTAGGCTGAGACATGGTGGTTTGGTGCAGAGACCATGCATATCATGGGAATATTTCAGCATTTCTGCTCTGGTTTTCAGTGTATTACACCAAAACACCCACCTGATGACATCATTTCAAGAGGAAAGCAGCAATTTGCAAAATTCAACTTCTTTGGGGAACTGAGCAATTGCTGAGCTGACAGCAAGTCCTGCTGGGTCCCTGTCACCTGCAGAGTGCCCGCATCCTCACCACGGTAGCGGGCATTGTGACAAAGGTTCTACGTCAGCTGGGTGTGGCAGCCGAGCGCCCGCTAGGGGAGGGGGAGCCTGTCAGCCCCGGGCCTGTCACTGCCTGCTGTCCCCCCTGTCACCAGCGAGGCCTCTGAAAAGTTTCCAAAACATGCCCAGACTTGGGTCCAAAGTGGCCAAAAGTCTCCAAGAGACAAGTCGGGAAGAAGGATATGGAAGAGAGGGAGAAAGCCAAGGGAGCAGGCCAAAGGGAGGCAAGAGGAAAAAGTAGTGCCGGGCTGCAGGACTGAAATGGAGGAATTGAAAGACGAAAGCCAGGAAGCAGGAGAGTTTGAGAAAAGGAGAGAGGAAAGAAGAGACATGCAGCCAGACGAGGGCTTAGTGAGAGAGGCTGGGACAGAGAACAGGATGAGAAGGAAATAAGGCAAGGCAAGGCTAGGCCAAAGGACGTTTCTTTGATTTATATTTTCTACCACATTCATCTTGAGATGAGAGGAAAGCCATCAGACCATATGGATTAGGCCCAAACAAACGCCCCGGCTACTTGAGACACTTAGACTAAGCCTAAACCAGAAAGATCTCTCCATAAAGATGGTTTTTATACTGTACTTCCACAATCAGCTGGCAGTACAAAAGAACAAGCGGCAGACATACTTAGGCTGAGACATGGTGGTTTGGTGCAGAGACCATGCATATCATGGGAATATTTCAGCATTTCTGCTCTGGTTTTCAGTGTATTACACCAAAACACCCACCTGATGACATCATTTCAAGAGCAAAGCAGTAATTTGCAAAATTCAACTTCTTTGGGGAACTGAGCAATTGCTGAGCTGACAGCAAGTCCTGCTGGGTCCCTGTCACCTGCAGAGTGCCCGCATCCTCACCACGGTAGCGGGCATTGTGACAAAGGTTCTACGTCAGCTGGGTGTGGCAGCCGAGCGCCCGCTAGGGGAGGGGGAGCCTGTCAGCCCCGGGCCTGTCACTGCCTGCTGTCCCCCCTGTCACCAGCGAGGCCTCTGAAAAGTTTCCAAAACATGCCCAGACTTGGGTCCAAAGTGGCCAAAAGTCTCCAAGAGACAAGTCGGGAAGAAGGATATGGAAGAGAGGGAGAAAGCCAAGGGAGCAGGCCAAAGGGAGGCAAGAGGAAAAAGTAGTGCCGGGCTGCAGGACTGAAATGGAGGAATTGAAAGACGAAAGCCAGGAAGCAGGAGAGTTTGAGAAAAGGAGAGAGGAAAGAAGAGACATGCAGCCAGACGAGGGCTTAGTGAGAGAGGCTGGGACAGAGAACAGGATGAGAAGGAAATAAGGCAAGGCAAGGCAAGGCTAGGCCAAAGGATGTTTCTTTGATTTATATTTTCTACCACATTCATCTTGCGATGAGAGGAAAGCCATCAGACGTTATGGATTAGGCCCAAACAAAAGCCCCGGCTACTTGAGACACTTAGACTAAGCCTAAACCAGAAAGATCTCTCCATAAAGATGGTTTTTATACTGTACTTCCACAATCAGCTGGCAGTACAAAAGAACAAGCGGCAGACATACTTAGGCTGAGACATGGTGGTTTGGTGCAGAGACCATGCATATCATGGGAATATTTCAGCATTTCTGCTCTGGTTTTCAGTGTATTACACCAAAACACCCACCTGATGACATCATTTCAAGAGCAAAAGCAGCAATTTGCAGAATTCAGCTTCTTTGGGGAACTGAGCAATTGCTGAGCTGACAGCAAGTCCTGCTGGGTCCCTGTCACCTGCAGAGTGCCCGCATCCTCACCACGGTAGCGGGCATTGTGACAAAGGTTCTACATCAGCTGGGTGTGGCAGCCGAGCGCCCGCTAGGGGAGGGGGAGCCTGTCAGCCCCGGGCCTGTCACTGCCTGCTGTCCCCCGTGTCACCAGCGAGGCCTCTGAAAAGTTTCCAAAACATGCCCAGACTTGGGTCCAAAGTGGCCAAAAGTCTCCAAGAGACAAGTCGGGAAGAAGGATATGGAAGAGAGGGAGAAACTCAAGGGAGCAGGTCAAAGGGAGGCAAGAGGAAAAAGTAGTGCCGGGCTGCAGGACTGAAATGGAGGAATTGAAAGACGAAAGCCAGGAAGCAGGAGAGTTTGAGAAAAGGAGAGAGGAAAGAAGAGACATGCAGCCAGACGAGGGCTTAGTGAGAGAGGCTGGGACAGAGAACAGGATGAGAAGGAAATAAGGCAAGGCAAGGCTAGGCCAAAGGACGTTTCTTTGATTCATATTTTCTACCACATTCATCTTGAGATGAGAGGAAAGCCATCAGACGTTATGGACTAGGCCCAAACAAAAGCCCCGGCTACTTGAGACACTTAGACTAAGCCTAAACCAGAAAGATCTCTCCATAAAGATGGTTTTTATACTGTACTTCCACAATCAGCTGGCAGTACAAAAGAACAAGCGGCAGACATACTTAGGCTGAGACATGGTGGTTTGGTGCAGAGACCATGCATATCATGGGAATATTTCAGCATTTCTGCTCTGGTTTTCAGTGTATTACACCAAAACACCCACCTGATGACATCATTTCAAGAGCAAAGCAGCAATTTGCAAAATTCAACTTCTTTGGGGAACTGAGCAATTGCTGAGCTGACAGCAAGTCCTGCTGGGTCCCTGTCACCTGCAGAGTGCCCGCATCCTCACCACGGTAGTGGGCATTGTGACAAAGGATCTATGTCAGCTGGGTGTGGCAGCCGAACGCCCGCTAGGGGAGGGGGAGCCTGTCAGCCCCGGGCCTGTCACTGCCTGCTGTCCCCCCTGTCACCAGCGAGGCCTCTGAAAAGTTTCCAAAACATGCCCAGACTTGGGTCCAAAGTGGCCAAAAGTCTCCAAGAGACAAGTCGGGAAGAAGGATATGGAAGAGAGGGAGAAAGCCAAGGGAGCAGGCCAAAGGGAGGCAAGAGGAAAAAGTAGTGCCGGGCTGCAGGACTGAAATGGAGGAATTGAAAGACGAAAGCCAGGAAGCAGGAGAGTTTGAGAAAAGGAGAGAGGAAAGAAGAGACATGCAGCCAGACGAGGGCTTAGTGAGAGAGGCTGGGACAGAGAACAGGATGAGAAGGAAATAAGGCAAGGCAAGGCAAGGCTAGGCCAAAGGATGTTTCTTTGATTTATATTTTCTACCACATTCATCTTGCGATGAGAGGAAAGCCATCAGACGTTATGGATTAGGCCCAAACAAAAGCCCCGGCTACTTGAGACACTTAGACTAAGCCTAAACCAGAAAGATCTCTCCATAAAGATGGTTTTTATACTGTACTTCCACAATCAGCTGGCAGTACAAAAGAACAAGCGGCAGACATACTTAGGCTGAGACATGGTGGTTTGGTGCAGAGACCATGCATATCATGGGAATATTTCAGCATTTCTGCTCTGGTTTTCAGTGTATTACACCAAAACACCCACCTGATGACATCATTTCAAGAGCAAAAGCAGCAATTTGCAGAATTCAGCTTCTTTGGGGAACTGAGCAATTGCTGAGCTGACAGCAAGTCCTGCTGGGTCCCTGTCACCTGCAGAGTGCCCGCATCCTCACCACGGTAGCGGGCATTGTGACAAAGGTTCTACGTCAGCTGGGTGTGGCAGCCGAGCGCCCGCTAGGGGAGGGGGAGCCTGTCAGCCCCGGGCCTGTCACTGCCTGCTGTCCCCCGTGTCACCAGCGAGGCCTCTGAAAAGTTTCCAAAACATCCCCAGACTTGGGTCCAAAGTGGCCAAAAGTCTCCAAGAGACAAGTCGGGAAGAAGGATATGGAAGAGAGGGAGAAAGCCAAGGGAGCAGGCCCAAGGGAGGCAAGAGAAAAAAGTAGTGCCGGGCTGCAGGACTGAAATGGAGGAATTGAAAGACGAAAGCCAGGAAGCAGGAGAGTTTGAGAAAAGGAGAGAGGAAAGAAGAGACATGCAGCCAGACGAGGGCTTAGTGAGAGAGGCTGGGACAGAGAACAGGATGAGAAGGAAAGAAGGCAAGGCAAGGCTAGGCCAAAGGACGTTTCTTTGATTCATATTTTCTACCACATTCATCTTGAGATGAGAGGAAAGCCATCAGACCTTATGGATTAGGCCCAAACAAAAGCCCCGGCTACTTGAGACACTTAGACTAAGCCTAAACCAGAAAGATCTCTCCATAAAGATGGTTTTTATACTGTACTTCCACAATCAGCTGGCAGTACAAAAGAACAAGCGGCAGACATACTTAGGCTGAGACATGGTGGTTTGGTGCAGAGACCATGCATATCATGGGAATATTTCAGCATTTCTGCTCTGGTTTTCAGTGTATTACACCAAAACACCCACCTGATGACATCATTTCAAGAGCAAAGCAGCAATTTGCAAAATTCAACTTCTTTGGGGAACTGAGCAATTGCTGAGCTGACAGCAAGTCCTGCTGGGTCCCTGTCACCTGCAGAGTGCCCGCATCCTCACCACGGTAGCGGGCATTGTGACAAAGGTTCTACGTCAGCTGGGTGTGGCAGCCGAGCGCCCGCTAGGGGAGGGGGAGCCTGTCAGCCCCGGGCCTGTCACTGCCTGCTGTCCCCCGTGTCACCAGCGAGGCCTCTGAAAAGTTTCCAAAACATGCCCAGACTTGGGTCCAAAGTGGCCAAAAGTCTCCAAGAGACAAGTCGGGAAGAAGGATATGGAAGAGAGGGAGAAAGCCAAGGGAGCAGGCCCAAGGGAGGCAAGAGGAAAAAGTAGTGCCGGGCTGCAGGACTGAAATGGAGGAATTGAAAGACGAAAGCCAGGAAGCAGGAGAGTTTGAGAAAAGGAGAGAGGAAAGAAGAGACATGCAGCCAGACGAGGGCTTAGTGAGAGAGGCTGGGACAGAGAACAGGATGAGAAGGAAATAAGGCAAGGCAAGGCAAGGCAAGGCTAGGCCAAAGGACGTTTCTTTGATTTATATTTTCTACCACATTCATCTTGAGATGAGAGGAAAGCCATCAGACGTTATGGATTAGGCCCAAACAAAAGCCCCGGCTACTTGAGACACTTAGACTAAGCCTAAACCAGAAAGATCTCTCCATAAAGATGGTTTTTATACTGTACTTCCACAATCAGCTGGCAGTACAAAAGAACAAGCGGCAGACATACTTAGGCTGAGACATGGTGGTTTGGTGCAGAGACCATGCATATCATGGGAATATTTCAGCATTTCTGCTCTGGTTTTCAGTGTATTACACCAAAACACCCACCTGATGACATCATTTCAAGAGTAAAAGCAGCAATTTGCAGAATTCAGCTACTTTGGGGAACTGAGCAATTGCTGAGCTGACAGCAAGTCCTGCTGGGTCCCTGTCACCTGCAGAGTGCCCGCATCCTCACAACGGTATCGGGCATTGTGACAAAGGTTCTACGTCAGCTGGGTGTGGCAGCCGAGCGCCCGCTAGGGGAGGGGGAGCCTGTCAGCCCCGGGCCTGTCACTGCCTGCTGTCCCCCGTGTCACCAGCGAGGCCTCTGAAAAGTTTCCAAAACGTGCCCAGACTTGGGTCCAAAGTGGCCAAAAGTCTCTAAGAGACAAGTCGGGAAGAAGGATATGGAAGAGAGGGAGAAAGCCAAGGGAGCAGGCCAAAGGGAGGCAAGAGAAAAAAGTAGTGCCGGGCTGCAGGACTGAAATGGAGGAATTGAAAGACGAAAGCCAGGAAGCAGGAGAGTTTGAGAAAAGGAGAGAGGAAAGAAGAGACATGCAGCCAGACAAGGGCTTAGTGAGAGAGGCTGGGACAGAGAACAGGATGAGAAGGAAATAAGGCAAGGCAAGGCTAGGCCAAAGGACGTTTCTTTGATTTATATTTTCTACCACATTCATCTTGAGATGAGAGGAAAGCAATCAGACCATATGGATTAGGCCCAAACAAACGCCCCGGCTACTTGAGACACTTAGACTAAGCCTAAACCAGAAAGATCTCTCCATAAAGATGGTTTTTATACTGTACTTCCACAATCAGCTGGCAGTACAAAAGAACAAGCGGCAGACATACTTAGGCTGAGACATGGTGGTTTGGTGCAGAGACCATGCATATCATGGGAATATTTCAGCATTTCTGCTCTGGTTTTCAGTGTATTACACCAAAACACCCACCTGATGACATCATTTCAAGAGCAAAGCAGCAATTTGCAAAATTCAACTTCTTTGGGGAACTGAGCAATTGCTGAGCTGACAGCAAGTCCTGCTGGGTCCCTGTCACCTGCAGAGTGCCCGCATCCTCACCACGGTAGCGGGCATTGTGACAAAGGTTCTACGTCAGCTGGGTGTGGCAGCCGAGCGCCCGCTAGGGGAGGGGGAGCCTGTCAGCCCCGGGCCTGTCACTGCCTGCTGTCCCCCCTGTCACCAGCGAGGCCTCTGAAAAGTTTCCAAAACATGCCCAGACTTGGGTCCAAAGTGGCCAAAAGTCTCCAAGAGACAAGTCGGGAAGAAGGATATGGAAGAGAGGGAGAAAGCCAAGGGAGCAGGCCAAAGGGAGGCAAGAGGAAAAAGTAGTGCCGGGCTGCAGGACTGAAATGGAGGAATTGAAAGACGAAAGCCAGGAAGCAGGAGAGTTTGAGAAAAGGAGAGAGGAAAGAAGAGACATGCAGCCAGACGAGGGCTTAGTGAGAGAGGCTGGGACAGAGAACAGGATGAGAAGGAAATAAGGCAAGGCAAGGCAAGGCTAGGCCAAAGGATGTTTCTTTGATTTATATTTTCTACCACATTCATCTTGCGATGAGAGGAAAGCCATCAGACGTTATGGATTAGGCCCAAACAAAAGCCCCGGCTACTTGAGACACTTAGACTAAGCCTAAACCAGAAAGATCTCTCCATAAAGATGGTTTTTATACTGTACTTCCACAATCAGCTGGCAGTACAAAAGAACAAGCGGCAGACATACTTAGGCTGAGACATGGTGGTTTGGTGCAGAGACCATGCATATCATGGGAATATTTCAGCATTTCTGCTCTGGTTTTCAGTGTATTACACCAAAACACCCACCTGATGACATCATTTCAAGAGCAAAAGCAGCAATTTGTAGAATTCAGCTTCTTTGGGGAACTGAGCAATTGCTGAGCTGACAGCAAGTCCTGCTGGGTCCCTGTCACCTGCAGAGTGCCCGCATCCTCACCACGGTAGTGGGCATTGTGACAAAGGATCTATGTCAGCTGGGTGTGGCAGCCGAGCGCCCGCTAGGGGAGGGGGAGCCTGTCAGCCCCGGGCCTGTCACTGCCTGCTGTCCCCCCTGTCACCAGCGAGGCCTCTGAAAATTTTCCAAAACATCCCCAGAATTGGGTCCAAAGTGGCCAAAAGTCTCCAAGAGACAAGTCGGGAAGAAGGATATGGAAGAGAGGGAGAAAGCCAAGGGAGCAGGCCAAAGGGAGGCAAGAGGAAAAAGTAGTGCCGGGCTGCAGGACTGAAATGGAGGAATTGAAAGACGAAAGCCAGGAAGCAGGAGAGTTTGAGAAAAGGAGAGAGGAAAGAAGAGACATGCAGCCAGACGAGGGCTTAGTGAGAGAGGCTGGGACAGAGAACAGGATGAGAAGGAAATAAGGCAAGGCAAGGCAAGGCTAGGCCAAAGGATGTTTCTTTGATTTATATTTTCTACCACATTCATCTTGCGATGAGAGGAAAGCCATCAGACGTTATGGATTAGGCCCAAACAAAAGCCCCGGCTACTTGAGACACTTAGACTAAGCCTAAACCAGAAAGATCTCTCCATAAAGATGGTTTTTATACTGTACTTCCACAATCAGCTGGCAGTACAAAAGAACAAGCGGCAGACATACTTAGGCTGAGACATGGTGGTTTGGTGCAGAGACCATGCATATCATGGGAATATTTCAGCATTTCTGCTCTGGTTTTCAGTGTATTACACCAAAACACCCACCTGATGACATCATTTCAAGAGCAAAAGCAGCAATTTGCAGAATTCAGCTTCTTTGGGGAACTGAGCAATTGCTGAGCTAACAGCAAGTCCTGCTGGGTCCCTGTCACCTGCAGAGTGCCCGCATCCTCACCACGGTAGTGGGCATTGTGACAAAGGATCTATGTCAGCTGGGTGTGGCAGCCGAGCGCCCGCTAGGGGAGGGGGAGCCTGTCAGCCCCGGGCCTGTCACTGCCTGCTGTCCCCCCTGTCACCAGCGAGGCCTCTGAAAAGTTTCCAAAACATCCCCAGACTTGGGTCCAAAGTGGCCAAAAGTCTCCAAGAGACAAGTCGGGAAGAAGGATATGGAAGAGAGGGAGAAAGCCAAGGGAGCAGGCCAAAGGGAGGCAAGAGGAAAAAGTAGTGCCGGGCTGCAGGACTGAAATGGAGGAATTGAAAGACGAAAGCCAGGAAGCAGGAGAGTTTGAGAAAAGGAGAGAGGAAAGAAGAGACATGCAGCCAGACGAGGGCTTAGTGAGAGAGGCTGGGACAGAGAACAGGATGAGAAGGAAATAAGGCAAGGCAAGGCTAGGCCAAAGGACGTTTCTTTGATTCATATTTTCTACCACATTCATCTTGAGATGAGAGGAAAGCCATCAGACCTTATGGACTAGGCCCAAACAAAAGCCCCGGCTACTTGAGACACTTAGACTAAGCCTAAACCAGAAAGATCTCTCCATAAAGATGTTTTTTATACTGTACTTCCACAATCAGCTGGCAGTACAAAAGAACAAGCGGCAGACATACTTAGGCTGAGACATGGTGGTTTGGTGCAGAGACCATGCATATCATGGGAATATTTCAGCATTTCTGCTCTGGTTTTCAGTGTATTACACCAAAACACCCACCTGATGACATCATTTCAAGAGCAAAGCAGCAATTTGCAAAATTCAACTTCTTTGGGGAACTGAGCAATTGCTGAGCTGACAGCAAGTCCTGCTGGGTCCCTGTCACCTGCAGAGTGCCCGCATCCTCACCACGGTAGCGGGCATTGTGACAAAGGTTCTACGTCAGCTGGGTGTGGCAGCCGAGCGCCCGCTAGGGGAGGGGGAGCCTGTCAGCCCCGGGCCTGTCACTGCCTGCTGTCCCCCGTGTCACCAGCGAGGCCTCTGAAAAGTTTCCAAAACATGCCCAGACTTGGGTCCAAAGTGGCCAAAAGTCTCCAAGAGACAAGTCGGGAAGAAGGATATGGAAGAGAGGGAGAAAGCCAAGGGAGCAGGCCAAAGGGAGGCAAGAGGAAAAAGTAGTGCCGGGCTGCAGGACTGAAATGGAGGAATTGAAAGACGAAAGCCAGGAAGCAGGAGAGTTTGAGAAAAGGAGAGAGGAAAGAAGAGACATGCAGCCAGACGAGGGCTTAGTGAGAGAGGCTGGGACAGAGAACAGGATGAGAAGGAAATAAGGCAAGGCAAGGCAAGGCTAGGCCAAAGGATGTTTCTTTGATTTATATTTTCTACCACATTCATCTTGCGATGAGAGGAAAGCCATCAGACCTTATGGACTAGGCCCAAAGAAAAGCCCCGGCTACTTGAGACACTTAGACTAAGCCTAAACCAGAAAGATCTCTCCATAAAGATGTTTTTTATACTGTACTTCCACAATCAGCTGGCAGTACAAAAGAACAAGCGGCAGACATACTTAGGCTGAGACATGGTGGTTTGGTGCAGAGACCATGCATATCATGGGAATATTTCAGCATTTCTGCTCTGGTTTTCAGTGTATTACACCAAAACACCCACCTGATGACATCATTTCAAGAGCAAAGCAGCAATTTGCAAAATTCAACTTCTTTGGGGAACTGAGCAATTGCTGAGCTGACAGCAAGTCCTGCTGGGTCCCTGTCACCTGCAGAGTGCCCGCATCCTCACCACGGTAGCGGGCATTGTGACAAAGGTTCTACGTCAGCTGGGTGTGGCAGCCGAGCGCCCGCTAGGGGAGGGGGAGCCTGTCAGCCCCGGGCCTGTCACTGCCTGCTGTCCCCCGTGTCACCAGCGAGGCCTCTGAAAAGTTTCCAAAACATGCCCAGACTTGGGTCCAAAGTGGCCAAAATTCTCCAAGAGACAAGTCGGGAAGAAGGATATGGAAGAAAGGGAGAAAGCCAAGGGAGCAGGCCAAAGGGAGGCAAGAGGAAAAAGTAGTGCCGGGCTGCAGGACTGAAATGGAGGAATTGAAAGACGAAAGCCAGGAAGCAGGAGAGTTTGAGAAAAGGAGAGAGGAAAGAAGAGACATGCAGCCAGACAAGGGCTTAGTGAGAGAGGCTGGGACAAAGAACAGGATGAGAAGGAAATAAGGCAAGGCAAGGCAAGGCTAGGCCAAAGGATGTTTCTTTGATTTATATTTTCTACCACATTCATCTTGCGATGAGAGGAAAGCCATCAGACGTTATGGATTAGGCCCAAACAAACGCCCCGGCTACTTGAGACACTTAGACTAAGCCTAAACCAGAAAGATCTCTCCATAAAGATGGTTTTTATACTGTACTTCCACAATCAGCTGGCAGTACAAAAGAACAAGCGGCAGACATACTTAGGCTGAGACATGGTGGTTTGGTGCAGAGACCATGCATATCATGGGAATATTTCAGCATTTCTGCTCTGGTTTTCAGTGTATTACACCAAAACACCCACCTGATGACATCATTTCAAGAGCAAAAGCAGCAATTTGCAGAATTCAGCTTCTTTGGGGAACTGAGCAATTGCTGAGCTGACAGCAAGTCCTGCTGGGTCCCTGTCACCTGCAGAGTGCCCGCATCCTCACCACGGTAGCGGGCATTGTGACAAAGGTTCTACGTCAGCTGGGTGTGGCAGCCGAGCGCCCGCTAGGGGAGGGGGAGCCTGTCAGCCCCGGGCCTGTCACTGCCTGCTGTCCCCCCTGTCACCAGCGAGGCCTCTGAAAAGTTTCCAAAACATGCCCAGACTTGGGTCCAAAGTGGCCAAAAGTCTCCAAGAGACAAGTCGGGAAGAAGAGTATGGAAGAGAGGGAGAAAGCCAAGGGAGCAGGCCAAAGGGAGGCAAGAGGAAAAAGTAGTGTCGGGCTGCAGGACTGAAATGGAGGAATTGAAAGACGAAAGCCAGGAAGCAGGAGAGTTTGAGAAAAGGAGAGAGGAAAGAAGAGACATGCAGCCAGACGAGGGCTTAGTGAGAGAGGCTGGGACAGAGAACAGGATGAGAAGGAAATAAGGCAAGGCAAGGCTAGGCCAAAGGACGTTTCTTTGATTCATATTTTCTACCACATTCATCTTGAGATGAGAGGAAAGCCATCAGACCTTATGGACTAGGCCCAAACAAAAGCCCCGGCTACTTGAGACACTTAGACTAAGCCTAAACCAGAAAGATCTCTCCATAAAGATGTTTTTTATACTGTACTTCCACAATCAGCTGGCAGTACAAAAGAACAAGCGGCAGACATACTTAGGCTGAGACATGGTGGTTTGGTGCAGAGACCATGCATATCATGGGAATATTTCAGCATTTCTGCTCTGGTTTTCAGTGTATTACACCAAAACACCCACCTGATGACATCATTTCAAGAGCAAAAGCAGCAATTTGCAAAATTCAACTTCTTTGGGGAACTGAGCAATTGCTGAGCTGACAGCAAGTCCTGCTGGGTCCCTGTCACCTGCAGAGTGCCCGCATCCTCACCACGGTAGCGGGCATTGTGACAAAGGTTCTACGTCAGCTGGGTGTGGCAGCCGAGCGCCCGCTAGGGGAGGGGGAGCCTGTCAGCCCCGGGCCTGTCACTGCCTGCTGTCCCCCGTGTCGACCAGCGAGGCCTCTGAAAAGTTTCCAAAACATGCCCAGACTTGGGTCCAAAGTGGCCAAAAGTCTCCAAGAGACAAGTCGGGAAGAAGGATATGGAAGAGAGGGAGAAAGCCAAGGGAGCAGGCCAAAGGGAGGCAAGAGGAAAAAGTAGTGGCGGGCTGCAGGACTGAAATGGAGGAATTGAAAGACGAAAGCCAGGAAGCAGGAGAGTTTGAGAAAAGGAGAGAGGAAAGAAGAGACATGCAGCCAGATGAGGGCTTAGTGAGAGAGGCTGGGACAGAGAACAGGATGAGAAGGAAATAAGGCAAGGCAAGGCTAGGCCAAAGGACGTTTCTTTGATTCATATTTTCTACCACATTCATCTTGAGATGAGAGGAAAGCCATCAGACCTTATGGACTAGGCCCAAACAAAAGCCCCGGCTACTTGAGACACTTAGACTAAGCCTAAACCAGAAAGATCTCTCCATAAAGATGGTTTTTATACTGTACTTCCACAATCAGCTGGCAGTACAAAAGAACAAGCGGCAGACATACTTAGGCTGAGACATGGTGGTTTGGTGCAGAGACCATGCATATCATGGGAATATTTCAGCATTTCTGCTCTGGTTTTCAGTGTATTACACCAAAACACCCACCTGATGACATCATTTCAAGAGCAAAAGCAGCAATTTGCAGAATTCAGCTTCTTTGGGGAACTGAGCAATTGCTGAGCTGACAGCAAGTCCTGCTGGGTCCCTGTCACCTGCAGAGTGCCCGCATCCTCACCACGGTAGCGGGCATTGTGACAAAGGTTCTACGTCAGCTGGGTGTGGAAGCCGAGCGCCCGCTAGGGGAGGGGGAGCCTGTCAGCCCCGGGCCTGTCACTGCCTGCTGTCCCCCCTGTCACCAGCGAGGCCTCTGAAAAGTTTCCAAAACATCCCCAGACTTGGCTCCAAAGTGGCCAAAAGTCTCCAAGAGACAAGTCGGGAAGAAGGATATGGAAGAGAGGGAGAAAGCCAAGGGAGCAGGCCAAAGGGAGGCAAGAGGAAAAAGTAGTGCCGGGCTGCAGGACTGAAATGGAGGAATTGAAAGACGAAAGCCAGGAAGCAGGAGAGTTTGAGAAAAGGAGAGAGGAAAGAAGAGACATGCAGCCAGACGAGGGCTTAGTGAGAGAGGCTGGGACAGAGAACAGGATGAGAAGGAAATAAGGCAAGGCAAGGCAAGGCTAGGCCAAAGGATGTTTCTTTGATTTATATTTTCTACCACATTCATCTTGCGATGAGAGGAAAGCCATCAGACCATATGGATTAGGCCCAAACAAAAGCCCCGGCTACTTGAGACACTTAGACTAAGCCTAAACCAGAAAGATCTCTCCATAAAGATGGTTTTTATACTGTACTTCCACAATCAGCTGGCAGTACAAAAGAACAAGCGGCAGACATACTTAGGCTGAGACATGGTGGTTTGGTGCAGAGACCATGCATATCATGGGAATATTTCAGCATTTCTGCTCTGGTTTTCAGTGTATTACACCAAAACACCCACCTGATGACATCATTTCAAGAGCAAAAGCAGCAATTTGCAGAATTCAGCTTCTTTGGGGAACTGAGCAATTGCTGAGCTGACAGCAAGTCCTGCTGGGTCCCTGTCACCTGCAGAGTGCCCGCATCCTCACCACGGTAGCGGGCATTGTGACAAAGGTTCTACGTCAGCTGGGTGTGGCAGCCGAGCGCCCGCTAGGGGAGGGGGAGCCTGTCAGCCCCGGGCCTGTCACTGCCTGCTGTCCCCCGTGTCACCAGCGAGGCCTCTGAAGAGTTTCCAAAACGTGCCCAGACTTGGGTCCAAAGTGGCCAAAAGTCTCCAAGAGACAAGTCGGGAAGAAGGATATGGAAGAGAGGGAGAAAGCCAAGGGAGCAGGCCCAAGGGAGGCAAGAGAAAAAAGTAGTGCCGGGCTGCAGGACTGAAATGGAGGAATTGAAAGACGAAAGCCAGGAAGCAGGAGAGTTTGAGAAAAGGAGAGAGGAAAGAAGAGACATGCAGCCAGACGAGGGCTTAGTGAGAGAGGCTGGGACAGAGAACAGGATGAGAAGGAAATAAGGCAAGGCAAGGCTAGGCCAAAGGACGTTTCTTTGATTTATATTTTCTACCACATTCATCTTGCGATGAGAGGAAAGCCATCAGACCATATGGATTAGGCCCAAACAAAAGCCCCGGCTACTTGAGACACTTAGACTAAGCCTAAACCAGAAAGATCTCTCCATAAAGATGGTTTTTATACTGTACTTCCACAATCAGCTGGCAGTACAAAAGAACAAGCGGCAGACATACTTAGGCTGAGACATGGTGGTTTGGTGCAGAGACCATGCATATCATGGGAATATTTCAGCATTTCTGCTCTGGTTTTCAGTGTATTACACCAAAACACCCACCTGATGACATCATTTCAAGAGCAAAAGCAGCAATTTGCAGAATTCAGCTTCTTTGGGGAACTGAGCAATTGCTGAGCTGACAGCAAGTCCTGCTGGGTCCCTGTCACCTGCAGAGTGCCCGCATCCTCACCACGGTAGCGGGCATTGTGACAAAGGTTCTACGTCAGCTGGGTGTGGCAGCCGAGCACCCGCTAGGGGAGGGGGAGCCTGTCAGCCCCGGGCCTGTCACTGCCTGCTGTCCCCCGTGTCACCAGCGAGGCCTCTGAAGAGTTTCCAAAACGTGCCCAGACTTGGGTCCAAAGTGGCCAAAAGTCTCCAAGAGACAAGTCGGGAAGAAGGATATGGAAGAGAGGGAGAAAGCCAAGGGAGCAGGCCCAAGGGAGGCAAGAGAAAAAAGTAGTGCCGGGCTGCAGGACTGAAATGGAGGAATTGAAAGACGAAAGCCAGGAAGCAGGAGAGTTTGAGAAAAGGAGAGAGGAAAGAAGAGACATGCAGCCAGACGAGGGCTTAGTGAGAGAGGCTGGGACAGAGAACAGGATGAGAAGGAAATAAGGCAAGGCAAGGCTAGGCCAAAGGACGTTTCTTTGATTTATATTTTCTACCACATTCATCTTGAGATGAGAGGAAAGCCATCAGACCATATGGATTAGGCCCAAACAAACGCCCCGGCTACTTGAGACACTTAGACTAAGCCTAAACCAGAAAGATCTCTCCATAAAGATGGTTTTTATACTGTACTTCCACAATCAGCTGGCAGTACAAAAGAACAAGCGGCAGACATACTTAGGCTGAGACATGGTGGTTTGGTGCAGAGACCATGCATATCATGGGAATATTTCAGCATTTCTGCTCTGGTTTTCAGTGTATTACACCAAAACACCCACCTGATGACATCATTTCAAGAGCAAAGCAGCAATTTGCAAAATTCAACTTCTTTGGGGAACTGAGCAATTGCTGAGCTGACAGCAAGTCCTGCTGGGTCCCTGTCACCTGCAGAGTGCCCGCATCCTCACCACGGTAGTGGGCATTGTGACAAAGGATCTATGTCAGCTGGGTGTGGCAGCGGAGCGCCCGCTAGGGGAGGGGGAGCCTGTCAGCCCCGGGCCTGTCACTGCCTGCTGTCCCCCCTGTCACCAGCGAGGCCTCTGAAAAGTTTCCAAAACATGCCCAGACTTGGGTCCAAAGTGGCCAAAAGTCTCCAAGAGACAAGTCGGGAAGAAGGATATGGAAGAGAGGGAGAAAGCCAAGGGAGCAGGCCAAAGGGAGGCAAGAGGAAAAAGTAGTGCCGGGCTGCAGGACTGAAATGGAGGAATTGAAAGACGAAAGCCAGGAAGCAGGAGAGTTTGAGAAAAGGAGAGAGGAAAGAAGAGACATGCAGCCAGACGAGGGCTTAGTGAGAGAGGCTGGGACAGAGAACAGGATGAGAAGGAAATAAGGCAAGGCAAGGCAAGGCTAGGCCAAAGGATGTTTCTTTGATTTATATTTTCTACCACATTCATCTTGCGATGAGAGGAAAGCCATCAGATGTTATGGATTAGGCCCAAATAAAAGCCCCGGCTACTTGAGACACTTAGACTAAGCCTAAACCAGAAAGATCTCTCCATAAAGATGGTTTTTATACTGTACTTCCACAATCAGCTGGCAGTACAAAAGAACAAGCGGCAGACATACTTAGGCTGAGACATGGTGGTTTGGTGCAGAGACCATGCATATCATGGGAATATTTCAGCATTTCTGCTCTGGTTTTCAGTGTATTACACCAAAACACCCACCTGATGACATCATTTCAAGAGCAAAAGCAGCAATTTGCAGAATTCAGCTTCTTTGGGGAACTGAGCAATTGCTGAGCTGACAGCAAGTCCTGCTGGGTCCCTGTCACCTGCAGAGTGCCCGCATCCTCACCACGGTAGCGGGCATTGTGACAAAGGTTCTACGTCAGCTGGGTGTGGCAGCCGAGCGCCCGCTAGGGGAGGGGGAGCCTGTCAGCCCCGGGCCTGTCACTGCCTGCTGTCCCCCGTGTCACCAGCGAGGCCTCTGAAAAGTTTCCAAAACATCCCCAGACTTGGGTCCAAAGTGGCCAAAAGTCTCCAAGAGACAAGTCGGGAAGAAGGATATGGAAGAGAGGGAGAAAGCCAAGGGAGCAGGCCCAAGGGAGGCAAGAGAAAAAAGTAGTGCCGGGCTGCAGGACTGAAATGGAGGAATTGAAAGACGAAAGCCAGGAAGCAGGAGAGTTTGAGAAAAGGAGAGAGGAAAGAAGAGACATGCAGCCAGACGAGGGCTTAGTGAGAGAGGCTGGGACAGAGAACAGGATGAGAAGGAAAGAAGGCAAGGCAAGGCTAGGCCAAAGGACGTTTCTTTGATTCATATTTTCTACCACATTCATCTTGAGATGAGAGGAAAGCCATCAGACCTTATGGATTAGGCCCAAACAAAAGCCCCGGCTACTTGAGACACTTAGACTAAGCCTAAACCAGAAAGATCTCTCCATAAAGATGGTTTTTATACTGTACTTCCACAATCAGCTGGCAGTACAAAAGAACAAGCGGCAGACATACTTAGGCTGAGACATGGTGGTTTGGTGCAGAGACCATGCATATCATGGGAATATTTCAGCATTTCTGCTCTGGTTTTCAGTGTATTACACCAAAACACCCACCTGATGACATCATTTCAAGAGCAAAGCAGCAATTTGCAAAATTCAACTTCTTTGGGGAACTGAGCAATTGCTGAGCTGACAGCAAGTCCTGCTGGGTCCCTGTCACCTGCAGAGTGCCCGCATCCTCACCACGGTAGCGGGCATTGTGACAAAGGTTCTACGTCAGCTGGGTGTGGCAGCCGAGCGCCCGCTAGGGGAGGGGGAGCCTGTCAGCCCCGGGCCTGTCACTGCCTGCTGTCCCCCGTGTCACCAGCGAGGCCTCTGAAAAGTTTCCAAAACATGCCCAGACTTGGGTCCAAAGTGGCCAAAAGTCTCCAAGAGACAAGTCGGGAAGAAGGATATGGAAGAGAGGGAGAAAGCCAAGGGAGCAGGCCCAAGGGAGGCAAGAGGAAAAAGTAGTGCCGGGCTGCAGGACTGAAATGGAGGAATTGAAAGACGAAAGCCAGGAAGCAGGAGAGTTTGAGAAAAGGAGAGAGGAAAGAAGAGACATGCAGCCAGACGAGGGCTTAGTGAGAGAGGCTGGGACAGAGAACAGGATGAGAAGGAAATAAGGCAAGGCAAGGCAAGGCAAGGCTAGGCCAAAGGACGTTTCTTTGATTTATATTTTCTACCACATTCATCTTGAGATGAGAGGAAAGCCATCAGACGTTATGGATTAGGCCCAAACAAAAGCCCCGGCTACTTGAGACACTTAGACTAAGCCTAAACCAGAAAGATCTCTCCATAAAGATGGTTTTTATACTGTACTTCCACAATCAGCTGGCAGTACAAAAGAACAAGCGGCAGACATACTTAGGCTGAGACATGGTGGTTTGGTGCAGAGACCATGCATATCATGGGAATATTTCAGCATTTCTGCTCTGGTTTTCAGTGTATTACACCAAAACACCCACCTGATGACATCATTTCAAGAGTAAAAGCAGCAATTTGCAGAATTCAGCTTCTTTGGGGAACTGAGCAATTGCTGAGCTGACAGCAAGTCCTGCTGGGTCCCTGTCACCTGCAGAGTGCCCGCATCCTCACAACGGTATCGGGCATTGTGACAAAGGTTCTACGTCAGCTGGGTGTGGCAGCCGAGCGCCCGCTAGGGGAGGGGGAGCCTGTCAGCCCCGGGCCTGTCACTGCCTGCTGTCCCCCGTGTCACCAGCGAGGCCTCTGAAAAGTTTCCAAAACGTGCCCAGACTTGGGTCCAAAGTGGCCAAAAGTCTCTAAGAGACAAGTCGGGAAGAAGGATATGGAAGAGAGGGAGAAAGCCAAGGGAGCAGGCCCAAGGGAGGCAAGAGAAAAAAGTAGTGCCGGGCTGCAGGACTGAAATGGAGGAATTGAAAGACGAAAGCCAGGAAGCAGGAGAGTTTGAGAAAAGGAGAGAGGAAAGAAGAGACATGCAGCCAGACAAGGGCTTAGTGAGAGAGGCTGGGACAGAGAACAGGATGAGAAGGAAATAAGGCAAGGCAAGGCTAGGCCAAAGGACGTTTCTTTGATTTATATTTTCTACCACATTCATCTTGAGATGAGAGGAAAGCAATCAGACCATATGGATTAGGCCCAAACAAACGCCCCGGCTACTTGAGACACTTAGACTAAGCCTAAACCAGAAAGATCTCTCCATAAAGATGGTTTTTATACTGTACTTCCACAATCAGCTGGCAGTACAAAAGAACAAGCGGCAGACATACTTAGGCTGAGACATGGTGGTTTGGTGCAGAGACCATGCATATCATGGGAATATTTCAGCATTTCTGCTCTGGTTTTCAGTGTATTACACCAAAACACCCACCTGATGACATCATTTCAAGAGCAAAAGCAGCAATTTGCAGAATTCAGCTTCTTTGAGAAACTGAGCAATTGCTGAGCTGACAGCAAGTCCTGCTGGGTCCCTGTCACCTGCAGAGTGCCCGCATCCTCACCACGGTAGCGGGCATTGTGACAAAGGTTCTACGTCAGCTGGGTGTGGCAGCCGAGCGCCCGCTAGGGGAGGGGGAGCCTGTCAGCCCCGGGCCTGTCACTGCCTGCTGTCCCCCCTGTCACCAGCGAGGCCTCTGAAAAGTTTCCAAAACATGCCCAGACTTGGGTCCAAAGTGGCCAAAAGTCTCCAAGAGACAAGTCGGGAAGAAGGATATGGAAGAGAGGGAGAAAGCCAAGGGAGCAGGCCAAAGGGAGGCAAGAGGAAAAAGTAGTGCCGGGCTGCAGGACTGAAATGGAGGAATTGAAAGACGAAAGCCAGGAAGCAGGAGAGTTTGAGAAAATGAGAGAGGAAAGAAGAGACATGCAGCCAGACGAGGGCTTAGTGAGAGAGGCTGGGACAGAGAACAGGATGAGAAGGAAATAAGGCAAGGCAAGGCAAGGCTAGGCCAAAGGATGTTTCTTTGATTTATATTTTCTACCACATTCATCTTGCGATGAGAGGAAAGCCATCAGACGTTATGGATTAGGCCCAAACAAAAGCCCCGGCTACTTGAGACACTTAGACTAAGCCTAAACCAGAAAGATCTCTCCATAAAGATGGTTTTTATACTGTACTTCCACAATCAGCTGGCAGTACAAAAGAACAAGCGGCAGACATACTTAGGCTGAGACATGGTGGTTTGGTGCAGAGACCATGCATATCATGGGAATATTTCAGCATTTCTGCTCTGGTTTTCAGTGTATTACACCAAAACACCCACCTGATGACATCATTTCAAGAGCAAAGCAGCAATTTGCAAAATTCAACTTCTTTGGGGAACTGAGCAATTGCTGAGCTGACAGCAAGTCCTGCTGGGTCCCTGTCACCTGCAGAGTGCCCGCATCCTCACCACGGTAGCGGGCATTGTGACAAAGGTTCTACGTCAGCTGGGTGTGGCAGCCGAGCGCCCGCTAGGGGAGGGGGAGCCTGTCAGCCCCGGGCCTGTCACTGCCTGCTGTCCCCCCTGTCACCAGCGAGGCTTCTGAAAAGTTTCCAAAACATGCCCAGACTTGGGTCCAAAGTGGCCAAAAGTCTCCAAGAGACAAGTCGGGAAGAAGGATATGGAAGAGAGGGAGAAAGCCAAGGGAGCAGGCCAAAGGGAGGCAAGAGGAAAAAGTAGTGCCGGGCTGCAGGACTGAAATGGAGGAATTGAAAGACGAAAGCCAGGAAGCAGGAGAGTTTGAGAAAAGGAGAGAGGAAAGAAGAGACATGCAGCCAGACGAGGGCTTAGTGAGAGAGGCTGGGACAGAGAACAGGATGAGAAGGAAATAAGGCAAGGCAAGGCAAGGCTAGGCCAAAGGATGTTTCTTTGATTTATATTTTCTACCACATTCATCTTGCGATGAGAGGAAAGCCATCAGACGTTATGGATTAGGCCCAAACAAACGCCCCGGCTACTTGAGACACTTAGACTAAGCCTAAACCAGAAAGATCTCTCCATAAAGATGGTTTTTATACTGTACTTCCACAATCAGCTGGCAGTACAAAAGAACAAGCGGCAGACATACTTAGGCTGAGACATGGTGGTTTGGTGCAGAGACCATGCATATCATGGGAATATTTCAGCATTTCTGCTCTGGTTTTCAGTGTATTACACCAAAACACCCACCTGATGACATCATTTCAAGAGCAAAAGCAGCAATTTGCAGAATTCAGCTTCTTTGGGGAACTGAGCAATTGCTGAGCTGACAGCAAGTCCTGCTGGGTCCCTGTCACCTGCAGAGTGCCCGCATCCTCACCACGGTAGTGGGCATTGTGACAAAGGATCTATGTCAGCTGGGTGTGGCAGCCGAGCGCCCGCTAGGGGAGGGGGAGCCTGTCAGCCCCGGGCCTGTCACTGCCTGCTGTCCCCCCTGTCACCAGCGAGGCCTCTGAAAATTTTCCAAAACATCCCCAGAATTGGGTCCAAAGTGGCCAAAAGTCTCCAAGAGACAAGTCGGGAAGAAGGATATGGAAGAGAGGGAGAAAGCCAAGGGAGCAGGCCAAAGGGAGGCAAGAGGAAAAAGTAGTGCCGGGCTGCAGGACTGAAATGGAGGAATTGAAAGACGAAAGCCAGGAAGCAGGAGAGTTTGAGAAAAGGAGAGAGGAAAGAAGAGACATGCAGCCAGACGAGGGCTTAGTGAGAGAGGCTGGGACAGAGAACAGGATGAGAAGGAAATAAGGCAAGGCAAGGCAAGGCTAGGCCAAAGGATGTTTCTTTGATTTATATTTTCTACCACATTCATCTTGCGATGAGAGGAAAGCCATCAGACGTTATGGATTAGGCCCAAACAAAAGCCCCGGCTACTTGAGACACTTAGACTAAGCCTAAACCAGAAAGATCTCTCCATAAAGATGGTTTTTATACTGTACTTCCACAATCAGCTGGCAGTACAAAAGAACAAGCGGCAGACATACTTAGGCTGAGACATGGTGGTTTGGTGCAGAGACCATGCATATCATGGGAATATTTCAGCATTTCTGCTCTGGTTTTCAGTGTATTACACCAAAACACCCACCTGATGACATCATTTCAAGAGCAAAAGCAGCAATTTGCAGAATTCAGCTTCTTTGGGGAACTGAGCAATTGCTGAGCTGACAGCAAGTCCTGCTGGGTCCCTGTCACCTGCAGAGTGCCCGCATCCTCACCACGGTAGTGGGCATTGTGACAAAGGATCTATGTCAGCTGGGTGTGGCAGCCGAGCGCCCGCTAGGGGAGGGGGAGCCTGTCAGCCCCGGGCCTGTCACTGCCTGCTGTCCCCCCTGTCACCAGCGAGGCCTCTGAAAAGTTTCCAAAACATCCCCAGACTTGGGTCCAAAGTGGCCAAAAGTCTCCAAGAGACAAGTCGGGAAGAAGGATATGGAAGAGAGGGAGAAAGCCAAGGGAGCAGGCCAAAGGGAGGCAAGAGGAAAAAGTAGTGCCGGGCTGCAGGACTGAAATGGAGGAATTGAAAGACGAAAGCCAGGAAGCAGGAGAGTTTGAGAAAAGGAGAGAGGAAAGAAGAGACATGCAGCCAGACGAGGGCTTAGTGAGAGAGGCTGGGACAGAGAACAGGATGAGAAGGAAATAAGGCAAGGCAAGGCTAGGCCAAAGGACGTTTCTTTGATTCATATTTTCTACCACATTCATCTTGAGATGAGAGGAAAGCCATCAGACCTTATGGACTAGGCCCAAACAAAAGCCCCGGCTACTTGAGACACTTAGACTAAGCCTAAACCAGAAAGATCTCTCCATAAAGATGTTTTTTATACTGTACTTCCACAATCAGCTGGCAGTACAAAAGAACAAGCGGCAGACATACTTAGGCTGAGACATGGTGGTTTGGTGCAGAGACCATGCATATCATGGGAATATTTCAGCATTTCTGCTCTGGTTTTCAGTGTATTACACCAAAACACCCACCTGATGACATCATTTCAAGAGCAAAGCAGCAATTTGCAAAATTCAACTTCTTTGGGGAACTGAGCAATTGCTGAGCTGACAGCAAGTCCTGCTGGGTCCCTGTCACCTGCAGAGTGCCCGCATCCTCACCACGGTAGCGGGCATTGTGACAAAGGTTCTACGTCAGCTGGGTGTGGCAGCCGAGCGCCCGCTAGGGGAGGGGGAGCCTGTCAGCCCCGGGCCTGTCACTGCCTGCTGTCCCCCGTGTCACCAGCGAGGCCTCTGAAAAGTTTCCAAAACATGCCCAGACTTGGGTCCAAAGTGGCCAAAAGTCTCCAAGAGACAAGTCGGGAAGAAGGATATGGAAGAGAGGGAGAAAGCCAAGGGAGCAGGCCCAAGGGAGGCAAGAGGAAAAAGTAGTGCCGGGCTGCAGGACTGAAATGGAGGAATTGAAAGACGAAAGCCAGGAAGCAGGAGAGTTTGAGAAAAGGAGAGAGGAAAGAAGAGACATGCAGCCAGACGAGGGCTTAGTGAGAGAGGCTGGGACAGAGAACAGGATGAGAAGGAAATAAGGCAAGGCAAGGCTAGGCCAAAGGACGTTTCTTTGATTTATATTTTCTACCACATTCATCTTGAGATGAGAGGAAAGCCATCAGACGTTATGGATTAGGCCCAAACAAAAGCCCCGGCTACTTGAGACACTTAGACTAAGCCTAAACCAGAAAGATCTCTCCATAAAGATGGTTTTTATACTGTACTTCCACAATCAGCTGGCAGTACAAAAGAACAAGCGGCAGACATACTTAGGCTGAGACATGGTGGTTTGGTGCAGAGACCATGCATATCATGGGAATATTTCAGCATTTCTGCTCTGGTTTTCAGTGTATTACACCAAAACACCCACCTGATGACATCATTTCAAGAGTAAAAGCAGCAATTTGCAGAATTCAGCTTCTTTGGGGAACTGAGCAATTGCTGAGCTGACAGCAAGTCCTGCTGGGTCCCTGTCACCTGCAGAGTGCCCGCATCCTCACAACGGTATCGGGCATTGTGACAAAGGTTCTACGTCAGCTGAGTGTGGCAGCCGAGCGCCCGCTAGGGGAGGGGGAGCCTGTCAGCCCCGGGCCTGTCACTGCCTGCTGTCCCCCGTGTCACCAGCGAGGCCTCTGAAAAGTTTCCAAAACGTGCCCAGACTTGGGTCCAAAGTGGCCAAAAGTCTCTAAGAGACAAGTCGGGAAGAAGGATATGGAAGAGAGGGAGAAAGCCAAGGGAGCAGGCCCAAGGGAGGCAAGAGAAAAAAGTAGTGCCGGGCTGCAGGACTGAAATGGAGGAATTGAAAGACGAAAGCCAGGAAGCAGGAGAGTTTGAGAAAAGGAGAGAGGAAAGAAGAGACATGCAGCCAGACAAGGGCTTAGTGAGAGAGGCTGGGACAGAGAACAGGATGAGAAGGAAATAAGGCAAGGCAAGGCTAGGCCAAAGGACGTTTCTTTGATTTATATTTTCTACCACATTCATCTTGAGATGAGAGGAAAGCAATCAGACCATATGGATTAGGCCCAAACAAACGCCCCGGCTACTTGAGACACTTAGACTAAGCCTAAACCAGAAAGATCTCTCCATAAAGATGGTTTTTATACTGTACTTCCACAATCAGCTGGCAGTACAAAAGAACAAGCGGCAGACATACTTAGGCTGAGACATGGTGGTTTGGTGCAGAGACCATGCATATCATGGGAATATTTCAGCATTTCTGCTCTGGTTTTCAGTGTATTACACCAAAACACCCACCTGATGACATCATTTCAAGAGCAAAAGCAGCAATTTGCAGAATTCAGCTTCTTTGAGAAACTGAGCAATTGCTGAGCTGACAGCAAGTCCTGCTGGGTCCCTGTCACCTGCAGAGTGCCCGCATCCTCACCACGGTAGCGGGCATTGTGACAAAGGTTCTACGTCAGCTGGGTGTGGCAGCCGAGCGCCCGCTAGGGGAGGGGGAGCCTGTCAGCCCCGGGCCTGTCACTGCCTGCTGTCCCCCCTGTCACCAGCGAGGCCTCTGAAAAGTTTCCAAAACATGCCCAGACTTGGGTCCAAAGTGGCCAAAAGTCTCCAAGAGACAAGTCGGGAAGAAGGATATGGAAGAGAGGGAGAAAGCCAAGGGAGCAGGCCAAAGGGAGGCAAGAGGAAAAAGTAGTGCCGGGCTGCAGGACTGAAATGGAGGAATTGAAAGACGAAAGCCAGGAAGCAGGAGAGTTTGAGAAAATGAGAGAGGAAAGAAGAGACATGCAGCCAGACGAGGGCTTAGTGAGAGAGGCTGGGACAGAGAACAGGATGAGAAGGAAATAAGGCAAGGCAAGGCAAGGCTAGGCCAAAGGATGTTTCTTTGATTTATATTTTCTACCACATTCATCTTGCGATGAGAGGAAAGCCATCAGACGTTATGGATTAGGCCCAAACAAAAGCCCCGGCTACTTGAGACACTTAGACTAAGCCTAAACCAGAAAGATCTCTCCATAAAGATGGTTTTTATACTGTACTTCCACAATCAGCTGGCAGTACAAAAGAACAAGCGGCAGACATACTTAGGCTGAGACATGGTGGTTTGGTGCAGAGACCATGCATATCATGGGAATATTTCAGCATTTCTGCTCTGGTTTTCAGTGTATTACACCAAAACACCCACCTGATGACATCATTTCAAGAGCAAAGCAGCAATTTGCAAAATTCAACTTCTTTGGGGAACTGAGCAATTGCTGAGCTGACAGCAAGTCCTGCTGGGTCCCTGTCACCTGCAGAGTGCCCGCATCCTCACCACGGTAGCGGGCATTGTGACAAAGGTTCTACGTCAGCTGGGTGTGGCAGCCGAGCGCCCGCTAGGGGAGGGGGAGCCTGTCAGCCCCGGGCCTGTCACTGCCTGCTGTCCCCCGTGTCACCAGCGAGGCCTCTGAAAAGTTTCCAAAACATGCCCAGACTTGGGTCCAAAGTGGCCAAAAGTCTCCAAGAGACAAGTCGGGAAGAAGGATATGGAAGAGAGGGAGAAAGCCAAGGGAGCAGGCCAAAGGGAGGCAAGAGGAAAAAGTAGTGCCGGGCTGCAGGACTGAAATGGAGGAATTGAAAGACGAAAGCCAGGAAGCAGGAGAGTTTGAGAAAAGGAGAGAGGAAAGAAGAGACATGCAGCCAGACGAGGGCTTAGTGAGAGAGGCTGGGACAGAGAACAGGATGAGAAGGAAATAAGGCAAGGCAAGGCAAGGCTAGGCCAAAGGATGTTTCTTTGATTTATATTTTCTACCACATTCATCTTGCGATGAGAGGAAAGCCATCAGACGTTATGGATTAGGCCCAAACAAACGCCCCGGCTACTTGAGACACTTAGACTAAGCCTAAACCAGAAAGATCTCTCCATAAAGATGGTTTTTATACTGTACTTCCACAATCAGCTGGCAGTACAAAAGAACAAGCGGCAGACATACTTAGGCTGAGACATGGTGGTTTGGTGCAGAGACCATGCATATCATGGGAATATTTCAGCATTTCTGCTCTGGTTTTCAGTGTATTACACCAAAACACCCACCTGATGACATCATTTCAAGAGCAAAAGCAGCAATTTGCAGAATTCAGCTTCTTTGGGGAACTGAGCAATTGCTGAGCTGACAGCAAGTCCTGCTGGGTCCCTGTCACCTGCAGAGTGCCCGCATCCTCACCACGGTAGTGGGCATTGTGACAAATAATCTATGTCAGCTGGGTGTGGCAGCCGAGCGCCCGCTAGGGGAGGGGGAGCCTGTCAGCCCCGGGCCTGTCACTGCCTGCTGTCCCCCCTGTCACCAGCGAGGCCTCTGAAAATTTTCCAAAACATCCCCAGAATTGGGTCCAAAGTGGCCAAAAGTCTCCAAGAGACAAGTCGGGAAGAAGGATATGGAAGAGAGGGAGAAAGCCAAGGGAGCAGGCCAAAGGGAGGCAAGAGGAAAAAGTAGTGCCGGGCTGCAGGACTGAAATGGAGGAATTGAAAGACGAAAGCCAGGAAGCAGGAGAGTTTGAGAAAAGGAGAGAGGAAAGAAGAGACATGCAGCCAGACGAGGGCTTAGTGAGAGAGGCTGGGACAGAGAACAGGATGAGAAGGAAATAAGGCAAGGCAAGGCAAGGCTAGGCCAAAGGATGTTTCTTTGATTTATATTTTCTACCACATTCATCTTGCGATGAGAGGAAAGCCATCAGACGTTATGGATTAGGCCCAAACAAAAGCCCCGGCTACTTGAGACACTTAGACTAAGCCTAAACCAGAAAGATCTCTCCATAAAGATGGTTTTTATACTGTACTTCCACAATCAGCTGGCAGTACAAAAGAACAAGCGGCAGACATACTTAGGCTGAGACATGGTGGTTTGGTGCAGAGACCATGCATATCATGGGAATATTTCAGCATTTCTGCTCTGGTTTTCAGTGTATTACACCAAAACACCCACCTGATGACATCATTTCAAGAGCAAAAGCAGCAATTTGCAGAATTCAGCTTCTTTGGGGAACTGAGCAATTGCTGAGCTGACAGCAAGTCCTGCTGGGTCCCTGTCACCTGCAGAGTGCCCGCATCCTCACCACGGTAGTGGGCATTGTGACAAAGGATCTATGTCAGCTGGGTGTGGCAGCCGAGCGCCCGCTAGGGGAGGGGGAGCCTGTCAGCCCCGGGCCTGTCACTGCCTGCTGTCCCCCCTGTCACCAGCGAGGCCTCTGAAAAGTTTCCAAAACATCCCCAGACTTGGGTCCAAAGTGGCCAAAAGTCTCCAAGAGACAAGTCGGGAAGAAGGATATGGAAGAGAGGGAGAAAGCCAAGGGAGCAGGCCAAAGGGAGGCAAGAGGAAAAAGTAGTGCCGGGCTGCAGGACTGAAATGGAGGAATTGAAAGACGAAAGCCAGGAAGCAGGAGAGTTTGAAAAAAGGAGAGAGGAAAGAAGAGACATGCAGCCAGACGAGGGCTTAGTGAGAGAGGCTGGGACAGAGAACAGGATGAGAAGGAAATAAGGCAAGGCAAGGCTAGGCCAAAGGACGTTTCTTTGATTCATATTTTCTACCACATTCATCTTGAGATGAGAGGAAAGCCATCAGACCTTATGGACTAGGCCCAAACAAAAGCCCCGGCTACTTGAGACACTTAGACTAAGCCTAAACCAGAAAGATCTCTCCATAAAGATGTTTTTTATACTGTACTTCCACAATCAGCTGGCAGTACAAAAGAACAAGCGGCAGACATACTTAGGCTGAGACATGGTGGTTTGGTGCAGAGACCATGCATATCATGGGAATATTTCAGCATTTCTGCTCTGGTTTTCAGTGTATTACACCAAAACACCCACCTGATGACATCATTTCAAGAGCAAAGCAGCAATTTGCAAAATTCAACTTCTTTGGGGAACTGAGCAATTGCTGAGCTGACAGCAAGTCCTGCTGGGTCCCTGTCACCTGCAGAGTGCCCGCATCCTCACCACGGTAGCGGGCATTGTGACAAAGGTTCTACGTCAGCTGGGTGTGGCAGCCGAGCGCCCGCTAGGGGAGGGGGAGCCTGTCAGCCCCGGGCCTGTCACTGCCTGCTGTCCCCCGTGTCACCAGCGAGGCCTCTGAAAAGTTTCCAAAACATGCCCAGACTTGGGTCCAAAGTGGCCAAAAGTCTCCAAGAGACAAGTCGGGAAGAAGGATATGGAAGAGAGGGAGAAAGCCAAGGGAGCAGGCCCAAGGGAGGCAAGAGGAAAAAGTAGTGCCGGGCTGCAGGACTGAAATGGAGGAATTGAAAGACGAAAGCCAGGAAGCAGGAGAGTTTGAGAAAAGGAGAGAGGAAAGAAGAGACATGCAGCCAGACGAGGGCTTAGTGAGAGAGGCTGGGACAGAGAACAGGATGAGAAGGAAATAAGGCAAGGCAAGGCAAGGCTAGGCCAAAGGATGTTTCTTTGATTTATATTTTCTACCACATTCATCTTGCGATGAGAGGAAAGCCATCAGACCTTATGGACTAGGCCCAAAGAAAAGCCCCGGCTACTTGAGACACTTAGACTAAGCCTAAACCAGAAAGATCTCTCCATAAAGATGTTTTTTATACTGTACTTCCACAATCAGCTGGCAGTACAAAAGAACAAGCGGCAGACATACTTAGGCTGAGACATGGTGGTTTGGTGCAGAGACCATGCATATCATGGGAATATTTCAGCATTTCTGCTCTGGTTTTCAGTGTATTACACCAAAACACCCACCTGATGACATAATTTCAAGAGCAAAGCAGCAATTTGCAAAATTCAACTTCTTTGGGGAACTGAGCAATTGCTGAGCTGACAGCAAGTCCTGCTGGGTCCCTGTCACCTGCAGAGTGCCCGCATCCTCACCACGGTAGCGGGCATTGTGACAAAGGTTCTACGTCAGCTGGGTGTGGCAGCCGAGCGCCCGCTAGGGGAGGGGGAGCCTGTCAGCCCCGGGCCTGTCACTGCCTGCTGTCCCCCGTGTCACCAGCGAGGCCTCTGAAAAGTTTCCAAAACATGCCCAGACTTGGGTCCAAAGTGGCCAAAATTCTCCAAGAGACAAGTCGGGAAGAAGGATATGGAAGAAAGGGAGAAAGCCAAGGGAGCAGGCCAAAGGGAGGCAAGAGGAAAAAGTAGTGGCGGGCTGCAGGACTGAAATGGAGGAATTGAAAGACGAAAGCCAGGAAGCAGGAGAGTTTGAGAAAAGGAGAGAGGAAAGAAGAGACATGCAGCCAGACAAGGGCTTAGTGAGAGAGGCTGGGACAAAGAACAGGATGAGAAGGAAATAAGGCAAGGCAAGGCAAGGCTAGGCCAAAGGATGTTTCTTTGATTTATATTTTCTACCACATTCATCTTGCGATGAGAGGAAAGCCATCAGACGTTATGGATTAGGCCCAAACAAACGCCCCGGCTACTTGAGACACTTAGACTAAGCCTAAACCAGAAAGATCTCTCCATAAAGATGGTTTTTATACTGTACTTCCACAATCAGCTGGCAGTACAAAAGAACAAGCGGCAGACATACTTAGGCTGAGACATGGTGGTTTGGTGCAGAGACCATGCATATCATGGGAATATTTCAGCATTTCTGCTCTGGTTTTCAGTGTATTACACCAAAACACCCACCTGATGACATCATTTCAAGAGCAAAAGCAGCAATTTGCAGAATTCAGCTTCTTTGGGGAACTGAGCAATTGCTGAGCTGACAGCAAGTCCTGCTGGGTCCCTGTCACCTGCAGAGTGCCCGCATCCTCACCACGGTAGCGGGCATTGTGACAAAGGTTCTACGTCAGCTGGGTGTGGCAGCCGAGCGCCCGCTAGGGGAGGGGGAGCCTGTCAGCCCCGGGCCTGTCACTGCCTGCTGTCCCCCGTGTCACCAGCGAGGCCTCTGAAAAGTTTCCAAAACATGCCCAGACTTGGGTCCAAAGTGGCCAAAAGTCTCCAAGAGACAAGTCGGGAAGAAGGATATGGAAGAGAGGGAGAAAGCCAAGGGAGCAGGCCAAAGGGAGGCAAGAGAAAAAAGTAGTGCCGGGCTGCAGGACTGAAATGGAGGAATTGAAAGACGAAAGCCAGGAAGCAGGAGAGTTTGAGAAAAGGAGAGAGGAAAGAAGAGACATGCAGCCAGACGAGGGCTTAGTGAGAGAGGCTGGGACAGAGAACAGGATGAGAAGGAAATAAGGCAAGGCAAGGCTAGGCCAAAGGACGTTTCTTTGATTCATATTTTCTACCACATTCATCTTGAGATGAGAGGAAAGCCATCAGACCTTATGGACTAGGCCCAAACAAAAGCCCCGGCTACTTGAGACACTTAGACTAAGCCTAAACCAGAAAGATCTCTCCATAAAGATGGTTTTTATACTGTACTTCCACAATCAGCTGGCAGTACAAAAGAACAAGCGGCAGACATACTTAGGCTGAGACATGGTGGTTTGGTGCAGAGACCATGCATATCATGGGAATATTTCAGCATTTCTGCTCTGGTTTTCAGTGTATTACACCAAAACACCCACCTGATGACATCATTTCAAGAGCAAAGCAGCAATTTGCAAAATTCAACTTCTTTGGGGAACTGAGCAATTGCTGAGCTGACAGCAAGTCCTGCTGGGTCCCTGTCACCTGCAGAGTGCCCGCATCCTCACCACGGTAGCGGGCATTGTGACAAAGGTTCTACGTCAGCTGGGTGTGGCAGCCGAGCGCCCGCTAGGGGAGGGGGAGCCTGTCAGCCCCGGGCCTGTCACTGCCTGCTGTCCCCCGTGTCTCCAGCGAGGCCTCTGAAAAGTTTCCAAAACATGCCCAGACTTGGGTCCAAAGTGGCCAAAAGTCTCCAAGAGACAAGTCGGGAAGAAGGATATGGAAGAGAGGGAGAAAGCCAAGGGAGCAGGCCAAAGGGAGGCAAGAGGAAAAAGTAGTGCCGTCCTGCAGGACTGAAATGGAGGAATTGAAAGACGAAAGCCAGGAAGCAGGAGAGTTTGAGAAAAGGAGAGAGGAAAGAAGAGACATGCAGCCAGACGAGGGCTTAGTGAGAGAGGCTGGGACAGAGAACAGGATGAGAAGGAAATAAGGCAAGGCAAGGCTAGGCCAAAGGACGTTTCTTTGATTCATATTTTCTACCACATTCATCTTGAGATGAGAGGAAAGCCATCAGACCTTATGGACTAGGCCCAAACAAAAGCCCCGGCTACTTGAGACACTTAGACTAAGCCTAAACCAGAAAGATCTCTCCATAAAGATGGTTTTTATACTGTACTTCCACAATCAGCTGGCAGTACAAAAGAACAAGCGGCAGACATACTTAGGCTGAGACATGGTGGTTTGGTGCAGAGACCATGCATATCATGGGAATATTTCAGCATTTCTGCTCTGGTTTTCAGTGTATTACACCAAAACACCCACCTGATGACATCATTTCAAGAGCAAAGCAGCAATTTGCAAAATTCAACTTCTTTGGGGAACTGAGCAATTGCTGAGCTGACAGCAAGTCCTGCTGGGTCCCTGTCACCTGCAGAGTGCCCGCATCCTCACCACGGTAGTGGGCATTGTGAACAAAGGATCTATGTCAGCTGGGTGTGGCAGCCGAGCGCCTGCTAGGGGAGGGGGAGCCTGTCAGCCCCGGGCCTGTCACTGCCTGCTGTCCCCCCTGTCACCAGCGAGGCCTCTGAAAATTTTCCAAAACGTCCCCAGACTTGGGTCCAAAGTGGCCAAAAGTCTCCAAGAGACAAGTCGGGAAGAAGGATATGGAAGAGAGGGAGAAAGCCAAGGGAGCAGGCCAAAGGGAGGCAAGAGGAAAAAGTAGTGCCGGGCTGCAGGACTGAAATGGAGGAATTGAAAGACGAAAGCCAGGAAGCAGGAGAGTTTGAGAAAAGGAGAGAGGAAAGAAGAGACATGCAGCCAGACGAGGGCTTAGTGAGAGAGGCTGGGACAGAGAACAGGATGAGAAGGAAATAAGGCAAGGCAAGGCTAGGCCAAAGGACGTTTCTTTGATTCATATTTTCTACCACATTCATCTTGAGATGAGAGGAAAGCCATCAGACCTTATGGACTAGGCCCAAACAAAACCCCGGCTACCTGAGACACTTAGACTAAGCCTAAACCAGAAAGATCTCTCCATAAAGATGGTTTTTATACTGTACTTCCACAATCAGCTGGCAGTACAAAAGAACAAGCGGCAGACATACTTAGGCTGAGACATGGTGGTTTGGTGCAGAGACCATGCATATCATGGGAATATTTCAGCATTTCTGCTCTGGTTTTCAGTGTATTACACCAAAACACCCACCTGATGACATCATTTCAAGAGCAAAGCAGCAATTTGCAAAATTCAACTTCTTTGGGGAACTGAGCAATTGCTGAGCTGACAGCAAGTCCTGCTGGGTCCCTGTCACCTGCAGAGTGCCCGCATCCTCACCACGGTAGTGGGCATTGTGACAAAGGATCTATGTCAGCTGGGTGTGGCAGCGGAGCGCCCGCTAGGGGAGGGGGAGCCTGTAAGCCCCGGGCCTGTCACTGCCTGCTGTCCCCCGTGTCACCAGCGAGGCCTCTGAAAAGTTTCCAAAACGTGCCCAGACTTGGGTCCAAAGTGGCCAAAAGTCTCCAAGAGACAAGTCGGGAAGAAGGATATGGAAGAGAGGGAGAAAGCCAAGGGAGCAGGCCCAAGGGAGGCAAGAGAAAAAAGTAGTGCCGGGCTGCAGGACTGAAATGGAGGAATTGAAAGACGAAAGCCAGGAAGCAGGAGAGTTTGAGAAAAGGAGAGAGGAAAGAAGAGACATGCAGCCAGACGAGGGCTTAGTGAGAGAGGCTGGGACAGAGAACAGGATGAGAAGGAAATAAGGCAAGGCAAGGCTAGGCCAAAGGACGTTTCTTTGATTCATATTTTCTACCACATTCATCTTGAGATGAGAGGAAAGCCATCAGACCTTATGGACTAGGCCCAAACAAAAGCCCCGGCTACTTGAGACACTTAGACTAAGCCTAAACCAGAAAGATCTCTCCATAAAGATGGTTTTTATACTGTACTTCCACAATCAGCTGGCAGTACAAAAGAACAAGCGGCAGACATACTTAGGCTGAGACATGGTGGTTTGGTGCAGAGACCATGCATATCATGGGAATATTTCAGCATTTCTGCTCTGGTTTTCAGTGTATTACACCAAAACACCCACCTGATGACATCATTTCAAGAGCAAAGCAGCAATTTGCAAAATTCAACTTCTTTGGGGAACTGAGCAATTGCTGAGCTGACAGCAAGTCCTGCTGGGTCCCTGTCACCTGCAGAGTGCCCGCATCCTCACCACGGTAGTGGGCATTGTGAACAAAGGATCTATGTCAGCTGGGTGTGGCAGCCGAGCGCCTGCTAGGGGAGGGGGAGCCTGTCAGCCCCGGGCCTGTCACTGCCTGCTGTCCCCCCTGTCACCAGCGAGGCCTCTGAAAATTTTCCAAAACATCCCCAGACTTGGGTCCAAAGTGGCCAAAAGTCTCCAAGAGACAAGTCGGGAAGAAGGATATGGAAGAGAGGGAGAAAGCCAAGGGAGCAGGCCAAAGGGAGGCAAGAGGAAAAAGTAGTGCCGGGCTGCAGGACTGAAATGGAGGAATTGAAAGACGAAAGCCAGGAAGCAGGAGAGTTTGAGAAAAGGAGAGAGGAAAGAAGAGACATGCAGCCAGACGAGGGCTTAGTGAGAGAGGCTGGGAGAGAGAACAGGATGAGAAGGAAATAAGGCAAGGCAAGGCAAGGCTAGGCCAAAGGATGTTTCTTTGATTTATATTTTCTACCACATTCATCTTGCGATGAGAGGAAAGCCATCAGACGTTATGGATTAGGCCCAAACAAAAGCCCCGGCTACTTGAGACAGTTAGACTAAGCCTAAACCAGAAAGATCTCTCCATAAAGATGGTTTTTATACTGTACTTCCACAATCAGCTGGCAGTACAAAAGAACAAGCGGCAGACATACTTAGGCTGAGACATGGTGGTTTGGTGCAGAGACCATGCATATCATGGGAATATTTCAGCATTTCTGCTCTGGTTTTCAGTGTATTACACCAAAACACCCACCTGATGACATCATTTCAAGAGCAAAAGCAGCAATTTGCAGAATTCAGCTTCTTTGGGGAACTGAGCAATTGCTGAGCTGACAGCAAGTCCTGCTGGGTCCCTGTCACCTGCAGAGTGCCCGCATCCTCACCACGGTAGCGGGCATTGTGACAAAGGTTCTACGTCAGCTGGGTGTGGAAGCCGAGCGCCTGCTAGGGGAGGGGGAGCCTGTCAGCCCCGGGCCTGTCACTGCCTGCTGTCCCCCGTGTCACCAGCGAGGCCTCTGAAAAGTTTCCAAAACATGCCCAGACTTGGGTCCAAAGTGGCCAAAAGTCTCCAAGAGACAAGTCGGGAAGAAGGATATGGAAGAGAGGGAGAAAGCCAAGGGAGCAGGCCCAAGGGAGGCAAGAGAAAAAAGTAGTGCCGGGCTGCAGGACTGAAATGGAGGAATTGAAAGACGAAAGCCAGGAAGCAGGAGAGTTTGAGAAAAGGAGAGAGGAAAGAAGAGACATGCAGCCAGACGAGGGCTTAGTGAGAGAGGCTGGGACAGAGAACAGGATGAGAAGGAAATAAGGCAAGGCAAGGCTAGGCCAAAGGACGTTTCTTTGATTCATATTTTCTACCACATTCATCTTGAGATGAGAGGAAAGCCATCAGACCTTATGGACTAGGCCCAAACAAAAGCCCCGGCTACTTGAGACACTTAGACTAAGCCTAAACCAGAAAGATCTCTCCATAAAGATGGTTTTTATACTGTACTTCCACAATCAGCTGGCAGTACAAAAGAACAAGCGGCAGACATACTTAGGCTGAGACATGGTGGTTTGGTGCAGAGACCATGCATATCATGGGAATATTTCAGCATTTCTGCTCTGGTTTTCAGTGTATTACACCAAAACACCCACCTGATGACATCATTTCAAGAGCAAAAGCAGCAATTTGCAGAATTCAGCTTCTTTGGGGAACTGAGCAATTGCTGAGCTGACAGCAAGTCCTGCTGGGTCCCTGTCACCTGCAGAGTGCCCGCATCCTCACCACGGTAGCGGGCATTGTGACAAAGGTTCTACGTCAGCTGGGTGTGGCAGCCGAGCGCCCGCTAGGGGAGGGGGAGCCTGTCAACCCCGAGCCTGTCACTGCCTGCTGTCCCCCGTGTCACCAGCGAGGCCTCTGAAAAGTTTCCAAAACGTGCCCAGACTTGGGTCCAAAGTGGCCAAAAGTCTCCAAGAGACAAGTCGGGAAGAAGGATATGGAAGAGAGGGAGAAAGCCAAGGGAGCAGGCCCAAGGGAGGCAAGAGGAAAAAGTAGTGCCGGGCTGCAGGACTGAAATGGAGGAATTGAAAGACGAAAGCCAGGAAGCAGGAGAGTTTGAGAAAAGGAGAGAGGAAAGAAGAGACATGCAGCCAGACGAGGGCTTAGTGAGAGAGGCTGGGACAGAGAACAGGATGAGAAGGAAATAAGGCAAGGCAAGGCAAGGCTAGGCCAAAGGACGTTTCTTTGATTCATATTTTCTACCACATTCATCTTGCGATGAGAGGAAAGCCATCAGACGTTATGGATTAGGCCCAAACAAAAGCCCCGGCTACTTGAGACACTTAGACTAAGCCTAAACCAGAAAGATCTCTCCATAAAGATGGTTTTTATACTGTACTTCCACAATCAGCTGGCAGTACAAAAGAACAAGCGGCAGACATACTTAGGCTGAGACATGGTGGTTTGGTGCAGAGACCATGCATATCATGGGAATATTTCAGCATTTCTGCTCTGGTTTTCAATGTATTACACCAAAACACCCACCTGATGACATCATTTCAAGAGCAAAGCAGCAATTTGCAAAATTCAACTTCTTTGGGGAACTGAGCAATTGCTGAGCTGACAGCAAGTCCTGCTGGGTCCCTGTCACCTGCAGAGTGCCCGCATCCTCACCACGGTAGCGGGCATTGTGACAAAGGTTCTACGTCAGCTGGGTGTGGCAGCCGAGCGCCCGCTAGGGGAGGGGGAGCCTGTCAGCCCCGGGCCTGTCACTGCCTGCTGTCCCCCCTGTCACCAGCGAGGCCTCTGAAAAGTTTCCAAAACATCCCCAGACTTGGGTCCAAAGTGGCCAAAAGTCTCCAAGAGACAAGTCGGGAAGAAGGATATGGAAGAGAGGGAGAAAGCCAAGGGAGCAGGCCAAAGGGAGGCAAGAGGAAAAAGTAGTGCCGGGCTGCAGGACTGAAATGGAGGAATTGAAAGACGAAAGCCAGGAAGCAGGAGAGTTTGAGAAAAGGAGAGAGGAAAGAAGAGACATGCAGCCAGACGAGGGCTTAGTGAGAGAGGCTGGGACAGAGAACAGGATGAGAAGGAAATAAGGCAAGGCAAGGCAAGGCTAGGCCAAAGGATGTTTCTTTGATTTATATTTTCTACCACATTCATCTTGCGATGAGAGGAAAGCCATCAGACGTTATGGATTAGGCCCAAACAAAAGCCCCGGCTACTTGAGACACTTAGACTAAGCCTAAACCAGAAAGATCTCTCCATAAAGATGGTTTTTATACTGTACTTCCACAATCAGCTGGCAGTACAAAAGAACAAGCGGCAGACATACTTAGGCTGAGACATGGTGGTTTGGTGCAGAGACCATGCATATCATGGGAATATTTCAGCATTTCTGCTCTGGTTTTCAGTGTATTACACCAAAACACCCACCTGATGACATCATTTCAAGAGCAAAATCAGCAATTTGCAGAATTCAGCTTCTTTGGGGAACTGAGCAATTGCTGAGCTGACAGCAAGTCCTGCTGGGTCCCTGTCACCTGCAGAGTGCCCGCATCCTCACCACGGTAGCGGGCATTGTGACAAAGGTTCTACGTCAGCTGGGTGTGGCAGCCGAGCGCCCGCTAGGGGAGGGGGAGCCTGTCAGCCCCGGGCCTGTCACTGCCTGCTGTCCCCCGTGTCACCAGCGAGGCCTCTGAAAAGTTTCCAAAACATCCCCAGACTTGGGTCCAAAGTGGCCAAAAGTCTCCAAGAGACAAGTCGGGAAGAAGGATATGGAAGAGAGGGAGAAAGCCAAGGGAGCAGGCCAAAGGGAGGCAAGAGGAAAAAGTAGTGCCGGGCTGCAGGACTGAAATGGAGGAATTGAAAGACGAAAGCCAGGAAGCAGGAGAGTTTGAGAAAAGGAGAGAGGAAAGAAGAGACATGCAGCCAGACGAGGGCTTAGTGAGAGAGGCTGGGAGAGAGAACAGGATGAGAAGGAAATAAGGCAAGGCAAGGCTAGGCCAAAGGACGTTTCTTTGATTCATATTTTCTACCACATTCATCTTGAGATGAGAGGAAAGCCATCAGACCTTATGGACTAGGCCCAAACAAAAGCCCCGGCTACTTGAGACACTTAGACTAAGCCTAAACCAGAAAGATCTCTCCATAAAAATGGTTTTTATACTGTACTTCCACAATCAGCTGGCAGTACAAAAGAACAAGCGGCAGACATACTTAGGCTGAGACATGGTGGTTTGGTGCAGAGACCATGCATATCATGGGAATATTTCAGCATTTCTGCTCTGGTTTTCAGTGTATTACACCAAAACACCCACCTGATGACATCATTTCAAGAGCAAAAGCAGCAATTTGCAGAATTCAGCTTCTTTGGGGAACTGAGCAATTGCTGAGCTGACAGCAAGTCCTGCTGGGTCCCTGTCACCTGCAGAGTGCCCGCATCCTCACCACGGTAGCGGGCATTGTGACAAAGGTTCTACGTCAGCTGGGTGTGGCAGCCGAGCGCCCGCTAGGGGAGGGGGAGCCTGTCAGCCCCGGGCCTGTCACTGCCTGCTGTCCCCCGTGTCACCAGCGAGGCCTCTGAAAAGTTTCCAAAACGTGCCCAGACTTGGGTCCAAAGTGGCCAAAAGTCTCCAAGAGACAAGTCGGGAAGAAGGATATGGAAGAGAGGAAGAAAGCCAAGGGAGCAGGCCCAAGGGAGGCAAGAGGAAAAAGTAGTGCCGGGCTGCAGGACTGAAATGGAGGAATTGAAAGACGAAAGCCAGGAAGCAGGAGAGTTTGAGAAAAGGAGAGAGGAAAGAAGAGACATGCAGCCAGACGAGGGCTTAGTGAGAGAGGCTGGGACAGAGAACAGGATGAGAAGGAAATAAGGCAAGGCAAGGCAAGGCTAGGCCAAAGGATGTTTCTTTGATTTATATTTTCTACCACATTCATCTTGCGATGAGAGGAAAGCCATCAGACGTTATGGATTAGGCCCAAACAAAAGCCCCGGCTACTTGAGACACTTAGACTAAGCCTAAACCAGAAAGATCTCTCCATAAAGATGGTTTTTATACTGTACTTCCACAATCAGCTGGCAGTACAAAAGAACAAGCGGCAGACATACTTAGGCTGAGACATGGTGGTTTGGTGCAGAGACCATGCATATCATGGGAATATTTCAGCATTTCTGCTCTGGTTTTCAGTGTATTACACCAAAACACCCACCTGATGACATCATTTCAAGAGCAAAGCAGCAATTTGCAAAATTCAACTTCTTTGGGGAACTGAGCAATTGCTGAGCTGACAGCAAGTCCTGCTGGGTCCCTGTCACCTGCAGAGTGCCCGCATCCTCACCACGGTAGTGGGCATTGTGAACAAAGGATCTATGTCAGCTGGGTGTGGCAGCCGAGCGCCCGCTAGGGGAGGGGGAGCCTGTCAGCCCCGGGCCTGTCACTGCCTGCTGTCCCCCCTGTCACCAGCGAGGCCTCTGAAAATTTTCCAAAACATCCCCAGACTTGGGTCCAAAGTGGCCAAAAGTCTCCAAGAGACAAGTCGGGAAGAAGGATATGGAAGAGAGGGAGAAAGCCAAGGGAGCAGGCCAAAGGGAGGCAAGAGGAAAAAGTAGTGCCGGGCTGCAGGACTGAAATGGAGGAATTGAAAGACGAAAGCCAGGAAGCAGGAGAGTTTGAGAAAAGGAGAGAGGAAAGAAGAGACATGCAGCCAGACGAGGGCTTAGTGAGAGAGGCTGGGAGAGAGAACAGGATGAGAAGGAAATAAGGCAAGGCAAGGCAAGGCTAGGCCAAAGGATGTTTCTTTGATTTATATTTTCTACCACATTCATCTTGCGATGAGAGGAAAGCCATCAGACGTTATGGATTAGGCCCAAACAAAAGCCCCGGCTACTTGAGACAGTTAGACTAAGCCTAAACCAGAAAGATCTCTCCATAAAGATGGTTTTTATACTGTACTTCCACAATCAGCTGGCAGTACAAAAGAACAAGCGGCAGACATACTTAGGCTGAGACATGGTGGTTTGGTGCAGAGACCATGCATATCATGGGAATATTTCAGCATTTCTGCTCTGGTTTTCAGTGTATTACACCAAAACACCCACCTGATGACATCATTTCAAGAGCAAAAGCAGCAATTTGCAGAATTCAGCTTCTTTGGGGAACTGAGCAATTGCTGAGCTGACAGCAAGTCCTGCTGGGTCCCTGTCACCTGCAGAGTGCCCGCATCCTCACCACGGTAGCGGGCATTGTGACAAAGGTTCTACGTCAGCTGGGTGTGGAAGCCGAGCGCCTGCTAGGGGAGGGGGAGCCTGTCAGCCCCGGGCCTGTCACTGCCTGCTGTCCCCCGTGTCACCAGCGAGGCCTCTGAAAAGTTTCCAAAACATGCCCAGACTTGGGTCCAAAGTGGCCAAAAGTCTCCAAGAGACAAGTCGGGAAGAAGGATATGGAAGAGAGGGAGAAAGCCAAGGGAGCAGGCCCAAGGGAGGCAAGAGAAAAAAGTAGTGCCGGGCTGCAGGACTGAAATGGAGGAATTGAAAGACGAAAGCCAGGAAGCAGGAGAGTTTGAGAAAAGGAGAGAGGAAAGAAGAGACATGCAGCCAGACGAGGGCTTAGTGAGAGAGGCTGGGACAGAGAACAGGATGAGAAGGAAATAAGGCAAGGCAAGGCTAGGCCAAAGGACGTTTCTTTGATTCATATTTTCTACCACATTCATCTTGAGATGAGAGGAAAGCCATCAGACCTTATGGACTAGGCCCAAACAAAAGCCCCGGCTACTTGAGACACTTAGACTAAGCCTAAACCAGAAAGATCTCTCCATAAAGATGGTTTTTATACTGTACTTCCACAATCAGCTGGCAGTACAAAAGAACAAGCGGCAGACATACTTAGGCTGAGACATGGTGGTTTGGTGCAGAGACCATGCATATCATGGGAATATTTCAGCATTTCTGCTCTGGTTTTCAGTGTATTACACCAAAACACCCACCTGATGACATCATTTCAAGAGCAAAAGCAGCAATTTGCAGAATTCAGCTTCTTTGGGGAACTGAGCAATTGCTGAGCTGACAGCAAGTCCTGCTGGGTCCCTGTCACCTGCAGAGTGCCCGCATCCTCACCACGGTAGCGGGCATTGTGACAAAGGTTCTACGTCAGCTGGGTGTGGAAGCCGAGCGCCCGCTAGGGGAGGGGGAGCCTGTCAGCCCCGGGCCTGTCACTGCCTGCTGTCCCCCGTGTCACCAGCGAGGCCTCTGAAAAGTTTCCAAAACATGCCCAGACTTGGGTCCAAAGTGGCCAAAAGTCTCCAAGAGACAAGTCGGGAAGAAGGATATGGAAGAGAGGGAGAAAGCCAAGGGAGCAGGCCCAAGGGAGGCAAGAGAAAAAAGTAGTGCCGGGCTGCAGGACTGAAATGGAGGAATTGAAAGACGAAAGCCAGGAAGCAGGAGAGTTTGAGAAAAGGAGAGAGGAAAGAAGAGACATGCAGCCAGACGAGGGCTTAGTGAGAGAGGCTGGGACAGAGAACAGGATGAGAAGGAAATAAGGCAAGGCAAGGCTAGGCCAAAGGACGTTTCTTTGATTCATATTTTCTACCACATTCATCTTGAGATGAGAGGAAAGCCATCAGACCTTATGGACTAGGCCCAAACAAAAGCCCCGGCTACTTGAGACACTTAGACTAAGCCTAAACCAGAAAGATCTCTCCATAAAGATGGTTTTTATACTGTACTTCCACAATCAGCTGGCAGTACAAAAGAACAAGCGGCAGACATACTTAGGCTGAGACATGGTGGTTTGGTGCAGAGACCATGCATATCATGGGAATATTTCAGCATTTCTGCTCTGGTTTTCAGTGTATTACACCAAAACACCCACCTGATGACATCATTTCAAGAGCAAAAGCAGCAATTTGCAGAATTCAGCTTCTTTGGGGAACTGAGCAATTGCTGAGCTGACAGCAAGTCCTGCTGGGTCCCTGTCACCTGCAGAGTGCCCGCATCCTCACCACGGTAGCGGGCATTGTGACAAAGGTTCTACGTCAGCTGGGTGTGGAAGCCGAGCGCCCGCTAGGGGAGGGGGAGCCTGTCAGCCCCGGGCCTGTCACTGCCTGCTGTCCCCCGTGTCACCAGCGAGGCCTCTGAAAAGTTTCCAAAACATGCCCAGACTTGGGTCCAAAGTGGCCAAAAGTCTCCAAGAGACAAGTCGGGAAGAAGGATATGGAAGAGAGGGAGAAAGCCAAGGGAGCAGGCCCAAGGGAGGCAAGAGAAAAAAGTAGTGCCGGGCTGCAGGACTGAAATGGAGGAATTGAAAGACGAAAGCCAGGAAGCAGGAGAGTTTGAGAAAAGGAGAGAGGAAAGAAGAGACATGCAGCCAGACGAGGGCTTAGTGAGAGAGGCTGGGACAGAGAACAGGATGAGAAGGAAATAAGGCAAGGCAAGGCTAGGCCAAAGGACGTTTCTTTGATTCATATTTTCTACCACATTCATCTTGAGATGAGAGGAAAGCCATCAGACCTTATGGACTAGGCCCAAACAAAAGCCCCGGCTACTTGAGACACTTAGACTAAGCCTAAACCAGAAAGATCTCTCCATAAAGATGGTTTTTATACTGTACTTCCACAATCAGCTGGCAGTACAAAAGAACAAGCGGCAGACATACTTAGGCTGAGACATGGTGGTTTGGTGCAGAGACCATGCATATCATGGGAATATTTCAGCATTTCTGCTCTGGTTTTCAGTGTATTACACCAAAACACCCACCTGATGACATCATTTCAAGAGCAAAAGCAGCAATTTGCAGAATTCAGCTTCTTTGGGGAACTGAGCAATTGCTGAGCTGACAGCAAGTCCTGCTGGGTCCCTGTCACCTGCAGAGTGCCCGCATCCTCACCACGGTAGCGGGCATTGTGACAAAGGTTCTACGTCAGCTGGGTGTGGCAGCCGAGCGCCCGCTAGGGGAGGGGGAGCCTGTCAACCCCGGGCCTGTCACTGCCTGCTGTCCCCCGTGTCACCAGCGAGGCCTCTGAAAAGTTTCCAAAACGTGCCCAGACTTGGGTCCAAAGTGGCCAAAAGTCTCCAAGAGACAAGTCGGGAAGAAGGATATGGAAGAGAGGGAGAAAGCCAAGGGAGCAGGCCCAAGGGAGGCAAGAGGAAAAAGTAGTGCCGGGCTGCAGGACTGAAATGGAGGAATTGAAAGACGAAAGCCAGGAAGCAGGAGAGTTTGAGAAAAGGAGAGAGGAAAGAAGAGACATGCAGCCAGACGAGGGCTTAGTGAGAGAGGCTGGGACAGAGAACAGGATGAGAAGGAAATAAGGCAAGGCAAGGCAAGGCTAGGCCAAAGGACGTTTCTTTGATTCATATTTTCTACCACATTCATCTTGCGATGAGAGGAAAGCCATCAGACGTTATGGATTAGGCCCAAACAAAAGCCCCGGCTACTTGAGACACTTAGACTAAGCCTAAACCAGAAAGATCTCTCCATAAAGATGGTTTTTATACTGTACTTCCACAATCAGCTGGCAGTACAAAAGAACAAGCGGCAGACATACTTAGGCTGAGACATGGTGGTTTGGTGCAGAGACCATGCATATCATGGGAATATTTCAGCATTTCTGCTCTGGTTTTCAATGTATTACACCAAAACACCCACCTGATGACATCATTTCAAGAGCAAAGCAGCAATTTGCAAAATTCAACTTCTTTGGGGAACTGAGCAATTGCTGAGCTGACAGCAAGTCCTGCTGGGTCCCTGTCACCTGCAGAGTGCCCGCATCCTCACCACGGTAGCGGGCATTGTGACAAAGGTTCTACGTCAGCTGGGTGTGGCAGCCGAGCGCCCGCTAGGGGAGGGGGAGCCTGTCAGCCCCGGGCCTGTCACTGCCTGCTGTCCCCCCTGTCACCAGCGAGGCCTCTGAAAAGTTTCCAAAACATCCCCAGACTTGGGTCCAAAGTGGCCAAAAGTCTCCAAGAGACAAGTCGGGAAGAAGGATATGGAAGAGAAGGAGAAAGCCAAGGGAGCAGGCCAAAGGGAGGCAAGAGGAAAAAGTAGTGCCGGGCTGCAGGACTGAAATGGAGGAATTGAAAGACGAAAGCCAGGAAGCAGGAGAGTTTGAGAAAAGGAGAGAGGAAAGAAGAGACATGCAGCCAGACGAGGGCTTAGTGAGAGAGGCTGGGACAGAGAACAGGATGAGAAGGAAATAAGGCAAGGCAAGGCAAGGCTAGGCCAAAGGATGTTTCTTTGATTTATATTTTCTACCACATTCATCTTGCGATGAGAGGAAAGCCATCAGACGTTATGGATTAGGCCCAAACAAAAGCCCCGGCTACTTGAGACACTTAGACTAAGCCTAAACCAGAAAGATCTCTCCATAAAGATGGTTTTTATACTGTACTTCCACAATCAGCTGGCAGTACAAAAGAACAAGCGGCAGACATACTTAGGCTGAGACATGGTGGTTTGGTGCAGAGACCATGCATATCATGGGAATATTTCAGCATTTCTGCTCTGGTTTTCAGTGTATTACACCAAAACACCCACCTGATGACATCATTTCAAGAGCAAAATCAGCAATTTGCAGAATTCAGCTTCTTTGGGGAACTGAGCAATTGCTGAGCTGACAGCAAGTCCTGCTGGGTCCCTGTCACCTGCAGAGTGCCCGCATCCTCAGAAACGGTAGCGGGCATTGTGACAAAGGTTCTACGTCAGCTGGGTGTGGCAGCCGAGCGCCCGCTAGGGGAGGGGGAGCCTGTCAGCCCCGGGCCTGTCACTGCCTGCTGTCCCCCGTGTCACCAGCGAGGCCTCTGAAAAGTTTCCAAAACATGCCCAGACTTGGCTCCAAAGTGGCCAAAAGTCTCCAAGAGACAAGTCGGGAAGAAGGATATGGAAGAGAGGGAGAAAGCCAAGGGAGCAGGCCCAAGGGAGGCAAGAGGAAAAAGTAGTGCCGGGCTGCAGGACTGAAATGGAGGAATTGAAAGACGAAAGCCAGGAAGCAGGAGAGTTTGAGAAAAGGAGAGAGGAAAGAAGAGACATGCAGCCAGACGAGGGCTTAGTGAGAGAGGCTGGGACAGAGAACAGGATGAGAAGGAAATAAGGCAAGGCAAGGCTAGGCCAAAGGACGTTTCTTTGATTCATATTTTCTACCACATTCATCTTGAGATGAGAGGAAAGCCATCAGACCTTATGGACTAGGCCCAAACAAAAGCCCCGGCTACTTGAGACACTTAGACTAAGCCTAAACCAGAAAGATCTCTCCATAAAAATGGTTTTTATACTGTACTTCCACAATCAGCTGGCAGTACAAAAGAACAAGCGGCAGACATACTTAGGCTGAGACATGGTGGTTTGGTGCAGAGACCATGCATATCATGGGAATATTTCAGCATTTCTGCTCTGGTTTTCAGTGTATTACACCAAAACACCCACCTGATGACATCATTTCAAGAGCAAAAGCAGCAATTTGCAGAATTCAGCTTCTTTGGGGAACTGAGCAATTGCTGAGCTGACAGCAAGTCCTGCTGGGTCCCTGTCACCTGCAGAGTGCCCGCATCCTCCCCACGGTAGCGGGCATTGTGACAAAGGTTCTACGTCAGCTGGGTGTGGCAGCCGAGCGCCCGCTAGGGGAGGGGGAGCCTGTCAGCCCCGGGCCTGTCACTGCCTGCTGTCCCCCGTGTCACCAGCGAGGCCTCTGAAAAGTTTCCAAAACGTGCCCAGACTTGGGTCCAAAGTGGCCAAAAGTCTCCAAGAGACAAGTCGGGAAGAAGGATATGGAAGAGAGGGAGAAAGCCAAGGGAGCAGGCCCAAGGGAGGCAAGAGGAAAAAGTAGTGCCGGGCTGCAGGACTGAAATGGAGGAATTGAAAGACGAAAGCCAGGAAGCAGGAGAGTTTGAGAAAAGGAGAGAGGAAAGAAGAGACATGCAGCCAGACGAGGGCTTAGTGAGAGAGGCTGGGACAGAGAACAGGATGAGAAGGAAATAAGGCAAGGCAAGGCAAGGCTAGGCCAAAGGATGTTTCTTTGATTTATATTTTCTACCACATTCATCTTGCGATGAGAGGAAAGCCATCAGACGTTATGGATTAGGCCCAAACAAAAGCCCCGGCTACTTGAGACACTTAGACTAAGCCTAAACCAGAAAGATCTCTCCATAACGATGGTTTTTATACTGTACTTCCACAATCAGCTGGCAGTACAAAAGAACAAGCGGCAGACATACTTAGGCTGAGACGTGGTGGTTTGGTGCAGAGACCATGCATATCATGGGAATATTTCAGCATTTCTGCTCTGGTTTTCAGTGTATTACACCAAAACACCCACCTGATGACATCATTTCAAGAGCAAAGCAGCAATTTGCAAAATTCAACTTCTTTGGGGAACTGAGCAATTGCTGAGCTGACAGCAAGTCCTGCTGGGTCCCTGTCACCTGCAGTGTGCCCGCATCCTCACCACGGTAGTGGGCATTGTGAACAAAGGATCTATGTCAGCTGGGTGTGGCAGCCGAGCGCCTGCTAGGGGAGGGGGAGCCTGTCAGCCCCGGGCCTGTCACTGCCTGCTGTCCCCCCTGTCACCAGCGAGGCCTCTGAAAATTTTCCAAAACATCCCCAGACTTGGGTCCAAAGTGGCCAAAAGTCTCCAAGAGACAAGTCGGGAAGAAGGATATGGAAGAGAGGGAGAAAGCCAAGGGAGCAGGCCAAAGGGAGGCAAGAGGAAAAAGTAGTGCCGGGCTGCAGGACTGAAATGGAGGAATTGAAAGACGAAAGCCAGGAAGCAGGAGAGTTTGAGAAAAGGAGAGAGGAAAGAAGAGACATGCAGCCAGACGAGGGCTTAGTGAGAGAGGCTGGGAGAGAGAACAGGATGAGAAGGAAATAAGGCAAGGCAAGGCAAGGCTAGGCCAAAGGATGTTTCTTTGATTTATATTTTCTACCACATTCATCTTGCGATGAGAGGAAAGCCATCAGACGTTATGGATTAGGCCCAAACAAAAGCCCCGGCTACTTGAGACAGTTAGACTAAGCCTAAACCAGAAAGATCTCTCCATAAAGATGGTTTTTATACTGTACTTCCACAATCAGCTGGCAGTACAAAAGAACAAGCGGCAGACATACTTAGGCTGAGACATGGTGGTTTGGTGCAGAGACCATGCATATCATGGGAATATTTCAGCATTTCTGCTCTGGTTTTCAGTGTATTACACCAAAACACCCACCTGATGACATCATTTCAAGAGCAAAAGCAGCAATTTGCAGAATTCAGCTTCTTTGGGGAACTGAGCAATTGCTGAGCTGACAGCAAGTCCTGCTGGGTCCCTGTCACCTGCAGAGTGCCCGCATCCTCACCACGGTAGCGGGCATTGTGACAAAGGTTCTACGTCAGCTGGGTGTGGAAGCCGAGCGCCTGCTAGGGGAGGGGGAGCCTGTCAGCCCCGGGCCTGTCACTGCCTGCTGTCCCCCGTGTCACCAGCGAGGCCTCTGAAAAGTTTCCAAAACATGCCCAGACTTGGGTCCAAAGTGGCCAAAAGTCTCCAAGAGACAAGTCGGGAAGAAGGATATGGAAGAGAGGGAGAAAGCCAAGGGAGCAGGCCCAAGGGAGGCAAGAGAAAAAAGTAGTGCCGGGCTGCAGGACTGAAATGGAGGAATTGAAAGACGAAAGCCAGGAAGCAGGAGAGTTTGAGAAAAGGAGAGAGGAAAGAAGAGACATGCAGCCAGACGAGGGCTTAGTGAGAGAGGCTGGGACAGAGAACAGGATGAGAAGGAAATAAGGCAAGGCAAGGCTAGGCCAAAGGACGTTTCTTTGATTCATATTTTCTACCACATTCATCTTGAGATGAGAGGAAAGCCATCAGACCTTATGGACTAGGCCCAAACAAAAGCCCCGGCTACTTGAGACACTTAGACTAAGCCTAAACCAGAAAGATCTCTCCATAAAGATGGTTTTTATACTGTACTTCCACAATCAGCTGGCAGTACAAAAGAACAAGCGGCAGACATACTTAGGCTGAGACATGGTGGTTTGGTGCAGAGACCATGCATATCATGGGAATATTTCAGCATTTCTGCTCTGGTTTTCAGTGTATTACACCAAAACACCCACCTGATGACATCATTTCAAGAGCAAAAGCAGCAATTTGCAGAATTCAGCTTCTTTGGGGAACTGAGCAATTGCTGAGCTGACAGCAAGTCCTGCTGGGTCCCTGTCACCTGCAGAGTGCCCGCATCCTCACCACGGTAGCGGGCATTGTGACAAAGGTTCTACGTCAGCTGGGTGTGGCAGCCGAGCGCCCGCTAGGGGAGGGGGAGCCTGTCAACCCCGGGCCTGTCACTGCCTGCTGTCCCCCGTGTCACCAGCGAGGCCTCTGAAAAGTTTCCAAAACGTGCCCAGACTTGGGTCCAAAGTGGCCAAAAGTCTCCAAGAGACAAGTCGGGAAGAAGGATATGGAAGAGAGGGAGAAAGCCAAGGGAGCAGGCCCAAGGGAGGCAAGAGGAAAAAGTAGTGCCGGGCTGCAGGACTGAAATGGAGGAATTGAAAGACGAAAGCCAGGAAGCAGGAGAGTTTGAGAAAAGGAGAGAGGAAAGAAGAGACATGCAGCCAGACGAGGGCTTAGTGAGAGAGGCTGGGACAGAGAACAGGATGAGAAGGAAATAAGGCAAGGCAAGGCAAGGCTAGGCCAAAGGACGTTTCTTTGATTCATATTTTCTACCACATTCATCTTGCGATGAGAGGAAAGCCATCAGACGTTATGGATTAGGCCCAAACAAAAGCCCCGGCTACTTGAGACACTTAGACTAAGCCTAAACCAGAAAGATCTCTCCATAAAGATGGTTTTTATACTGTACTTCCACAATCAGCTGGCAGTACAAAAGAACAAGCGGCAGACATACTTAGGCTGAGACATGGTGGTTTGGTGCAGAGACCATGCATATCATGGGAATATTTCAGCATTTCTGCTCTGGTTTTCAGTGTATTACACCAAAACACCCACCTGATGACATCATTTCAAGAGCAAAGCAGCAATTTGCAAAATTCAACTTCTTTGGGGAATTGAGCAATTGCTGAGCTGACAGCAAGTCCTGCTGGGTCCCTGTCACCTGCAGAGTGCCCGCATCCTCACCACGGTAGTGGGCATTGTGAACAAAGGATCTATGTCAGCTGGGTGTGGCAGCCGAGCGCCCGCTAGGGGAGGGGGAGCCTGTCAGCCCCGGGCCTGTCACTGCCTGCTGTCCCCCCTGTCACCAGCGAGGCCTCTGAAAATTTTCCAAAACATCCCCAGACTTGGGTCCAAAGTGGCCAAAAGTCTCCAAGAGACAAGTCGGGAAGAAGGATATGGAAGAGAGGGAGAAAGCCAAGGGAGCAGGCCAAAGGGAGGCAAGAGGAAAAAGTAGTGCCGGGCTGCAGGACTGAAATGGAGGAATTGAAAGACGAAAGCCAGGAAGCAGGAGAGTTTGAGAAAAGGAGAGAGGAAAGAAGAGACATGCAGCCAGACGAGGGCTTAGTGAGAGAGGCTGGGACAGAGAACAGGATGAGAAGGAAATAAGGCAAGGCAAGGCAAGGCTAGGCCAAAGGATGTTTCTTTGATTTATATTTTCTACCACATTCATCTTGCGATGAGAGGAAAGCCATCAGACGTTATGGATTAGGCCCAAACAAAAGCCCCGGCTACTTGAGACAGTTAGACTAAGCCTAAACCAGAAAGATCTCTCCATAAAGATGGTTTTTATACTGTACTTCCACAATCAGCTGGCAGTACAAAAGAACAAGCGGCAGACATACTTAGGCTGAGACATGGTGGTTTGGTGCAGAGACCATGCATATCATGGGAATATTTCAGCATTTCTGCTCTGGTTTTCAGTGTATTACACCAAAACACCCACCTGATGACATCATTTCAAGAGCAAAAGCAGCAATTTGCAGAATTCAGCTTCTTTGGGGAACTGAGCAATTGCTGAGCTGACAGCAAGTCCTGCTGGGTCCCTGTCACCTGCAGAGTGCCCGCATCCTCACCACGGTAGCGGGCATTGTGACAAAGGTTCTACGTCAGCTGGGTGTGGCAGCCGAGCACCCGCTAGGGGAGGGGGAGCCTGTCAGCCCCGGGCCTGTCACTGCCTGCTGTCCCCCGTGTCACCAGCGAGGCCTCTGAAAAGTTTCCAAAACATGCCCAGACTTGGGTCCAAAGTGGCCAAAAGTCTCCAAGAGACAAGTCGGGAAGAAGGATATGGAAGAGAGGGAGAAAGCCAAGGGAGCAGGCCCAAGGGAGGCAAGAGGAAAAAGTAGTGCCGGGCTGCAGGACTGAAATGGAGGAATTGAAAGACGAAAGCCAGGAAGCAGGAGAGTTTGAGAAAAGGAGAGAGGAAAGAAGAGACATGCAGCCAGACGAGGGCTTAGTGAGAGAGGCTGGGACAGAGAACAGGATGAGAAGGAAATAAGGCAAGGCAAGGCAAGGCTAGGCCAAAGGACGTTTCTTTGATTCATATTTTCTACCACATTCATCTTGCGATGAGAGGAAAGCCATCAGACGTTATGGATTAGGCCCAAACAAAAGCCCCGGCTACTTGAGACACTTAGACTAAGCCTAAACCAGAAAGATCTCTCCATAAAGATGGTTTTTATACTGTACTTCCACAATCAGCTGGCAGTACAAAAGAACAAGCGGCAGACATACTTAGGCTGAGACATGGTGGTTTGGTGCAGAGACCATGCATATCATGGGAATATTTCAGCATTTCTGCTCTGGTTTTCAGTGTATTACACCAAAACACCCACCTGATGACATCATTTCAAGAGCAAAAGCAGCAATTTGCAGAATTCAGCTTCTTTGGGGAACTGAGCAATTGCTGAGCTGACAGCAAGTCCTGCTGGGTCCCTGTCACCTGCAGAGTGCCCGCATCCTCACCACGGTAGCGGGCATTGTGACAAAGGTTCTACGTCAGCTGGGTGTGGCAGCCGAGCGCCCGCTAGGGGAGGGGGAGCCTGTCAACCCCGGGCCTGTCACTGCCTGCTGTCCCCCGTGTCACCAGCGAGGCCTCTGAAAAGTTTCCAAAACGTGCCCAGACTTGGGTCCAAAGTGGCCAAAAGTCTCCAAGAGACAAGTCGGGAAGAAGGATATGGAAGAGAGGGAGAAAGCCAAGGGAGCAGGCCCAAGGGAGGCAAGAGGAAAAAGTAGTGCCGGGCTGCAGGACTGAAATGGAGGAATTGAAAGACGAAAGCCAGGAAGCAGGAGAGTTTGAGAAAAGGAGAGAGGAAAGAAGAGACATGCAGCCAGACGAGGGCTTAGTGAGAGAGGCTGGGACAGAGAACAGGATGAGAAGGAAATAAGGCAAGGCAAGGCAAGGCTAGGCCAAAGGACGTTTCTTTGATTCATATTTTCTACCACATTCATCTTGCGATGAGAGGAAAGCCATCAGACGTTATGGATTAGGCCCAAACAAAAGCCCCGGCTACTTGAGACACTTAGACTAAGCCTAAACCAGAAAGATCTCTCCATAAAGATGGTTTTTATACTGTACTTCCACAATCAGCTGGCAGTACAAAAGAACAAGCGGCAGACATACTTAGGCTGAGACATGGTGGTTTGGTGCAGAGACCATGCATATCATGGGAATATTTCAGCATTTCTGCTCTGGTTTTCAATGTATTACACCAAAACACCCACCTGATGACATCATTTCAAGAGCAAAGCAGCAATTTGCAAAATTCAACTTCTTTGGGGAACTGAGCAATTGCTGAGCTGACAGCAAGTCCTGCTGGGTCCCTGTCACCTGCAGAGTGCCCGCATCCTCACCACGGTAGCGGGCATTGTGACAAAGGTTCTACGTCAGCTGGGTGTGGCAGCCGAGCGCCCGCTAGGGGAGGGGGAGCCTGTCAGCCCCGGGCCTGTCACTGCCTGCTGTCCCCCCTGTCACCAGCGAGGCCTCTGAAAAGTTTCCAAAACATCCCCAGACTTGGGTCCAAAGTGGCCAAAAGTCTCCAAGAGACAAGTCGGGAAGAAGGATATGGAAGAGAGGGAGAAAGCCAAGGGAGCAGGCCAAAGGGAGGCAAGAGGAAAAAGTAGTGCCGGGCTGCAGGACTGAAATGGAGGAATTGAAAGACGAAAGCCAGGAAGCAGGAGAGTTTGAGAAAAGGAGAGAGGAAAGAAGAGACATGCAGCCAGACGAGGGCTTAGTGAGAGAGGCTGGGACAGAGAACAGGATGAGAAGGAAATAAGGCAAGGCAAGGCAAGGCTAGGCCAAAGGATGTTTCTTTGATTTATATTTTCTACCACATTCATCTTGCGATGAGAGGAAAGCCATCAGACGTTATGGATTAGGCCCAAACAAAAGCCCCGGCTACTTGAGACACTTAGACTAAGCCTAAACCAGAAAGATCTCTCCATAAAGATGGTTTTTATACTGTACTTCCACAATCAGCTGGCAGTACAAAAGAACAAGCGGCAGACATACTTAGGCTGAGACATGGTGGTTTGGTGCAGAGACCATGCATATCATGGGAATATTTCAGCATTTCTGCTCTGGTTTTCAGTGTATTACACCAAAACACCCACCTGATGACATCATTTCAAGAGCAAAATCAGCAATTTGCAGAATTTAGCTTCTTTGGGGAACTGAGCAATTGCTGAGCTGACAGCAAGTCCTGCTGGGTCCCTGTCACCTGCAGAGTGCCCGCATCCTCACCACGGTAGCGGGCATTGTGACAAAGGTTCTACGTCAGCTGGGTGTGGCAGCCGAGCGCCCGCTAGGGGAGGGGGAGCCTGTCAGCCCCGGGCCTGTCACTGCCTGCTGTCCCCCGTGTCACCAGCGAGGCCTCTGAAAAGTTTCCAAAACATGCCCAGACTTGGCTCCAAAGTGGCCAAAAGTCTCCAAGAGACAAGTCGGGAAGAAGGATATGGAAGAGAGGGAGAAAGCCAAGGGAGCAGGCCCAAGGGAGGCAAGAGGAAAAAGTAGTGCCGGGCTGCAGGACTGAAATGGAGGAATTGAAAGACGAAAGCCAGGAAGCAGGAGAGTTTGAGAAAAGGAGAGAGGAAAGAAGAGACATGCAGCCAGACGAGGGCTTAGTGAGAGAGGCTGGGACAGAGAACAGGATGAGAAGGAAATAAGGCAAGGCAAGGCTAGGCCAAAGGACGTTTCTTTGATTCATATTTTCTACCACATTCATCTTGAGATGAGAGGAAAGCCATCAGACCTTATGGACTAGGCCCAAACAAAAGCCCCGGCTACTTGAGACACTTAGACTAAGCCTAAACCAGAAAGATCTCTCCATAAAAATGGTTTTTATACTGTACTTCCACAATCAGCTGGCAGTACAAAAGAACAAGCGGCAGACATACTTAGGCTGAGACATGGTGGTTTGGTGCAGAGACCATGCATATCATGGGAATATTTCAGCATTTCTGCTCTGGTTTTCAGTGTATTACACCAAAACACCCACCTGATGACATCATTTCAAGAGCAAAAGCAGCAATTTGCAGAATTCAGCTTCTTTGGGGAACTGAGCAATTGCTGAGCTGACAGCAAGTCCTGCTGGGTCCCTGTCACCTGCAGAGTGCCCGCATCCTCCCCACGGTAGCGGGCATTGTGACAAAGGTTCTACGTCAGCTGGGTGTGGCAGCCGAGCGCCCGCTAGGGGAGGGGGAGCCTGTCAGCCCCGGGCCTGTCACTGCCTGCTGTCCCCCGTGTCACCAGCGAGGCCTCTGAAAAGTTTCCAAAACGTGCCCAGACTTGGGTCCAAAGTGGCCAAAAGTCTCCAAGAGACAAGTCGGGAAGAAGGATATGGAAGAGAGGGAGAAAGCCAAGGGAGCAGGCCCAAGGGAGGCAAGAGGAAAAAGTAGTGCCGGGCTGCAGGACTGAAATGGAGGAATTGAAAGACGAAAGCCAGGAAGCAGGAGAGTTTGAGAAAAGGAGAGAGGAAAGAAGAGACATGCAGCCAGACGAGGGCTTAGTGAGAGAGGCTGGGACAGAGAACAGGATGAGAAGGAAATAAGGCAAGGCAAGGCAAGGCTAGGCCAAAGGATGTTTCTTTGATTTATATTTTCTACCACATTCATCTTGCGATGAGAGGAAAGCCATCAGACGTTATGGATTAGGCCCAAACAAAAGCCCCGGCTACTTGAGACACTTAGACTAAGCCTAAACCAGAAAGATCTCTCCATAAAGATGGTTTTTATACTGTACTTCCACAATCAGCTGGCAGTACAAAAGAACAAGCGGCAGACATACTTAGGCTGAGACATGGTGGTTTGGTGCAGAGACCATGCATATCATGGGAATATTTCAGCATTTCTGCTCTGGTTTTCAGTGTATTACACCAAAACACCCACCTGATGACATCATTTCAAGAGCAAAGCAGCAATTTGCAAAATTCAACTTCTTTGGGGAACTGAGCAATTGCTGAGCTGACAGCAAGTCCTGCTGGGTCCCTGTCACCTGCAGAGTGCCCGCATCCTCCCCACGGTAGCGGGCATTGTGACAAAGGTTCTACGTCAGCTGGGTGTGGCAGCCGAGCGCCCGCTAGGGGAGGGGGAGCCTGTCAGCCCCGGGCCTGTCACTGCCTGCTGTCCCCCCTGTCACCAGCGAGGCCTCTGAAAAGTTTCCAAAACATGCCCAGACTTGGGTCCAAAGTGGCCAAAAGTCTCCAAGAGACAAGTCGGGAAGAAGGATATGGAAGAGAGGGAGAAAGCCAAGGGAGCAGGCCAAAGGGAGGCAAGAGGAAAAAGTAGTGCCGGGCTGCAGGACTGAAATGGAGGAATTGAAAGACGAAAGCCAGGAAGCAGGAGAGTTTGAGAAAAGGAGAGAGGAAAGAAGAGACATGCAGCCAGACGAGGGCTTAGTGAGAGAGGCTGGGACAGAGAACAGGATGAGAAGGAAATAAGGCAAGGCAAGGCAAGGCTAGGCCAAAGGATGTTTCTTTGATTTATATTTTCTACCACATTCATCTTGCGATGAGAGGAAAGCCATCAGACCATATGGATTAGGCCCAAACAAAAGCCCCGGCTACTTGAGACACTTAGACTAAGCCTAAACCAGAAAGATCTCTCCATAAAGATGGTTTTTATACTGTACTTCCACAATCAGCTGGCAGTACAAAAGAACAAGCGGCAGACATACTTAGGCTGAGACATGGTGGTTTGGTGCAGAGACCATGCATATCATGGGAATATTTCAGCATTTCTGCTCTGGTTTTCAGTGTATTACACCAAAACACCCACCTGATGACATCATTTCAAGAGCAAAATCAGCAATTTGCAGAATTCAGCTTCTTTGGGGAACTGAGCAATTGCTGAGCTGACAGCAAGTCCTGCTGGGTCCCTGTCACCTGCAGAGTGCCCGCATCCTCACCACGGTAGCGGGCATTGTGACAAAGGTTCTACGTCAGCTGGGTGTGGCAGCCGAGCGCCCGCTAGGGGAGGGGGAGCCTGTCAGCCCCGGGCCTGTCACTGCCTGCTGTCCCCCGTGTCACCAGCGAGGCCTCTGAAAAGTTTCCAAAACATGCCCAGACTTGGGTCCAAAGTGGCCAAAAGTCTCCAAGAGACAAGTCGGGAAGAAGGATATGGAAGAGAGGGAGAAAGCCAAGGGAGCAGGCCCAAGGGAGGCAAGAGAAAAAAGTAGTGCCGGGCTGCAGGACTGAAATGGAGGAATTGAAAGACGAAAGCCAGGAAGCAGGAGAGTTAGAGAAAAGGAGAGAGGAAAGAAGAGACATGCAGCCAGACGAGGGCTTAGTGAGAGAGGCTGGGACAGAGAACAGGATGAGAAGGAAATAAGGCAAGGCAAGGCTAGGCCAAAGGACGTTTCTTTGATTTATATTTTCTACCACATTCATCTTGAGATGAGAGGAAAGCCATCAGACCATATGGATTAGGCCCAAATAAAAGCCCCGGCTACTTGAGACACTTAGACTAAGCCTAAACCAGAAAGATCTCTCCATAAAGATGGTTTTTATACTGTACTTCCACAATCAGCTGGCAGTACAAAAGAACAAGCGGCAGACATACTTAGACTGAGACATGGTGGTTTGGTGCAGAGACCATGCATATCATGGGAATATTTCAGCATTTCTGCTCTGGTTTTCAGTGTATTACACCAAAACACCCACCTGATAACATCATTTCAAGAGTAAAAGCAGCAATTTGCAGAATTCAGCTTCTTTGGGGAACTGAGCAATTGCTGATCTGACAGCAAGTCCTGCTGGGTCCCTGTCACCTGCAGAGTGCCCGCATCCTCACCACGGTAGCGGGCATTGTGACAAAGGTTCTACGTCAGCTGGGTGTGGCAGCCGAGCGCCCGCTAGGGGAGGGGGAGCCTGTCAGCCCCGGGCCTGTCACTGCCTGCTGTCCCCCCTGTCACCAGCGAGGCCTCTGAAAAGTTTCCAAAACATGCCCAGACTTGGGTCCAAAGTGGCCAAAAGTCTCCAAGAGACAAGTCGGGAAGAAGGATATGGAAGAGAGGGAGAAAGCCAAGGGAGCAGGCCAAAGGGAGGCAAGAGAAAAAAGTAGTGCCGGGCTGCAGGACTGAAATGGAGGAATTGAAAGACGAAAGCCAGGAAGCAGGAGAGTTTGAGAAAAGGAAAGAGGAAAGAAGAGACATGCAGCCAGACGAGGGCTTAGTGAGAGAGGCTGGGACAGAGAACAGGATGAGAAGGAAATAAGGCAAGGCAAGGCTAGGCCAAAGGACGTTTCTTTGATTTATATTTTCTACCAGATTCATCTTGAGATGAGAGGAAAGCCATCAGACCATATGGATTAGGCCCAAACAAAAGCCCCGGCTACTTGAGACACTTAGACTAAGCCTAAACCAGAAAGATCTCTCCATAAAGATGGTTTTTATACTGTACTTCCACAATCTTCTGTCAGTACAAAAGAACAAGCGGCAGACATACTTAGGCTGAGACATGGTGGTTTGGTGCAGAGACCATGCATATCATGGGAATAGTTCAGCATTTCTGCTCTGGTTTTCAGTGTATTACACCAAAACACCCACCTGATGACATCATTTCAAGAGCAAAAGCAGCAATTTGCAGAATTCAGCTTCTTTGGGGAACTGAGCAATTGCTGAGCTGACAGCAAGTCCTGCTGGGTCCCTGTCACCTGCAGAGTGCCCGCATCCTCACCACGGTAGCGGGCATTGTGACAAAGGTTCTATGTCAGCTGGGTGTGGCAGCCGAGCGCCCGCTAGGGGAGGGGGAGCCTGTCAGCCCCGGGCCTGTCACTGCCTGCTGTCCCCCCTGTCACCAGCGAGGCCTCTGAAAAGTTTCCAAAACATGCCCAGACTTGGGTCCAAAGTGGCCAAAAGTCTCCAAGAGACAAGTCGGGAAGAAGGATATGGAAGAGAGGGAGAAAGCCAAGGGAGCAGGCCAAAGGGAGGCAAGAGGAAAAAGTAGTGCCGGCCTGCAGGACTGAAATGGAGGAATTGAAAGACGAAAGCCAGGAAGCAGGAGAGTTTGAGAAAAGGAGAGAGGAAAGAAGAGACATGCAGCCAGACGAGGGCTTAGTGAGAGAGGCTGGGACAGAGAACAGGATGAGAAGGAAATAAGGCAAGGCAAGGCAAGGCTAGGCCAAAGGATGTTTCTTTGATTTATATTTTCTACCACATTCATCTTGCGATGAGAGGAAAGCCATCAGACGTTATGGATTAGGCCCAAACAAAAGCCCCGGCTACTTGAGACAGTTAGACTAAGCCTAAACCAGAAAGATCTCTCCATAAAGATGGTTTTTATACTGTACTTCCACAATCAGCTGGCAGTACAAAAGAACAAGCGGCAGACATACTTAGGCTGAGACATGGTGGTTTGGTGCAGAGACCATGCATATCATGGGAATATTTCAGCATTTCTGCTCTGGTTTTCAGTGTATTACACCAAAACACCCACCTGATGACATCATTTACACAGAATTTACACAGAATTGGCTAGGTTGGAAAAGACCTCAGAGATCATCAAGTCCAACCCTTGGTCCAACTTCAGCCCTTTTACTAGATCATGGCACTAAGAGCCATGTCCAATCTCAGTTTAAAAACCTCCAGGGACGGTGAGTCCACCACCTCCCTAGGCAGGCCATTCCAATGCCTGATCACTCTTTCCGTAAAGAACTTCTTCCTAATATCCAGCCTAAACTTCCCCTGGCAGAGTTTAAGCCCATGTCCCCTTGTCCTATTGCTAACTGCCTGGGAGAAGAGACCAGTTCCCACCTGACTATAACTTCCCTTCAGGTAGTTATAGAGAGTGATGAGGTCACCTCTAAGCCTCCTCTTCTCCAGGCTGAACAACCCCAGCTCCCTCAGCCTCTCACCATAGGTCATGTGCTCAAGTCCCTTCACCAGTCTTGTTGCTCTTCTCTGGACCCGCTCCAGCACCTCAATATCTTTCCTGAACTGAGGGGCCCAGAACTGAACACAATACTCCAGGTGTGGCCTCACCAATGCAGAGTACAGGGGAAGGATCACTTCCCTTGTCCTGCTGACCACACTATTTTTGATACAGGCCAGGATACCATTGGCCTTCTTGGCCACCTGGGCACACTGTTGGCTCATGTTGAGCTTGCTGTCAATCAGTACCCCCAGGTCCCTTTCTGTCTGGCTGCTCTCCAGCCACTCTGTGCCCAGCCTGTAGCGCTGAAGGGGGTTGTTGTGGCCAAAGTGCAGGACCCGGCACTTGGCCTTGTTGAACTTCATCCCATTGGAATCAGCCCATTTTTCCAGTCTATCCAGATCTCTTTGCAGAGCCCTCCTGCCTTCCAGCAGGTCGACACTGCCCCCCAACTTGGTGTCATCAGCAAATTTGCTGATGGTGGTCTCAATCCCCTCATCTAAATCATCAATAAAGATGTTAAACAGGACTGGACCCAACACTGACCCCTGGGGGACACCACTAGTGACTGGCCGCCAGCTAGATGCAGCCCCATTTACCAGCACTCTCTGGGCCCGGCCCTCCAGCCAGTTCTTAACCCAGCAGAGACTGCACTTGTCCAAGCCATGGGCTATCAGCTTTTGAAGGAGTATATTATGGGAGACAGTGTCAAAGGCTTTGCTGAAGTCTAGATAGATCACATCTACAGCTTTCCCCTCATCCACTAGGTGGGTCACCTGATCATAAAAGGAAATCAGGTTGGTCAGACAGGACCTGCCCCTCCTAAACCCATGCTGGCTGGGTCTGATCCCTGGTCCATCCTGGAGGTGCTGTGTGATTGCATTTCAAGAGCAAAAGCAGCAATTTGAAGAATTCAGCTTCATGCAGCCAGACGAGGGCTTAGTGAGAGAGGCTGGGACAGAGAACAGGATGAGAAGGAAATAAGGCAAGGCAAGGCTAGGCCAAAGGACGTTTCTTTGATTTATATTTTCTACCACATTCATCTTGAGATGAGAGGAAAGCCATCAGACCATATGGATTAGGCCCAAACAAAAGCCCCGGCTACTTGAGACACTTAGACTAAGCCTAAACCAGAAAGATCTCTCCATAAAGATGGTTTTTATACTGTACTTCCACAATATTCTGTCAGTACAAAAGAACAAGCGGCAGACATACTTAGGCTGAGACATGGTGGTTTGGTGCAGAGACCATGCATATCATGGGAATATTTCAGCATTTCTGCTCTGGTTTTCAGTGTATTACACCAAAACACCCACCTGATGACATCATTTCAAGAGCAAAAGCAGCAATTTGCAGAATTCAGCTTCTTTGGGGAACTGAGCAATTGCTGAGCTGACAGCAAGTCCTGCTGGGTCCCTGTCACCTGCAGAGTGCCCGCATCCTCACCACGGTAGCGGGCATTGTGACAAAGGTTCTACGTCAGCTGGGTGTGGCAGCCGAGCGCCCGCTAGGGGAGGGGGAGCCTGTCAGCCCCGGGCCTGTCACTGCCTGCTGTCCCCCCTGTCACCAGCGAGGCCTCTGAAAAGTTTCCAAAACATGCCCAGACTTGGGTCCAAAGTGGCCAAAAGTCTCCAAGAGACAAGTCGGGAAGAAGGATATGGAAGAGAGGGAGAAAGCCAAGGGAGCAGGCCAAAGGGAGGCAAGAGAAAAAAGTAGTGCCGGGCTGCAGGACTGAAATGGAGGAATTGAAAGACGAAAGCCAGGAAGCAGGAGAGTTTGAGAAAAGGAGAGAGGAAAGAAGAGACATGCAGCCAGACGAGGGCTTAGTGAGAGAGGCTGGGACAGAGAACAGGATGAGAAGGAAATAAGGCAAGGCAAGGCTAGGCCAAAGGACGTTTCTTTGATTTATATTTTCTACCACATTCATCTTGAGATGAGAGGAAAGCCATCAGACCATATGGATTAGGCCCAAACAAAAGCCCCGGCTACTTGAGACACTTAGACTAAGCCTAAACCAGAAAGATCTCTCCATAAAGATGGTTTTTATACTGTACTTCCACAATCAGCTGGCAGTACAAAAGAACAAGCGGCAGACATACTTAGGCTGAGACATGGTGGTTTGGTGCAGAGACCATGCATATCATGGGAATATTTCAGCATTTCTGCTCTGGTTTTCAGTGTATTACACCAAAACACCCACCTGATGACATCATTTCAAGAGCAAAAGCAGCAATTTGCAGAATTCAGCTTCTTTGGGGAACTGAGCAATTGCTGAGCTGACAGCAAGTCCTGCTGGGTCCCTGTCACCTGCAGAGTGCCCGCATCCTCCCCACGGTAGCGGGCATTGTGACAAAGGTTCTACGTCAGCTGGGTGTGGCAGCCGAGCGCCCGCTAGGGGAGGGGGAGCCTGTCAGCCCCGGGCCTGTCACTGCCTGCTGTCCCCCGTGTCACCAGCGAGGCCTCTGAAAAGTTTCCAAAACATGCCCAGACTTGGGTCCAAAGTGGCCAAAAGTCTCCAAGAGACAAGTCGGGAAGAAGGATATGGAAGAGAGGGAGAAAGCCAAGGGAGCAGGCCAAAGGGAGGCAAGAGAAAAAAGTAGTGCCGGGCTGCAGGACTGAAATGGAGGAATTGAAAGACGAAAGCCAGGAAGCAGGAGAGTTTGAGAAAAGGAGAGAGGAAAGAAGAGACATGCAGCCAGACGAGGGCTTAGTGAGAGAGGCTGGGACAGAGAACAGGATGAGAAGGAAATAAGGCAAGGCAAGGCTAGGCCAAAGGACGTTTCTTTGATTTATATTTTCTACCACATTCATCTTGAGATGAGAGGAAAGCCATCAGACCATATGGATTAGGCCCAAACAAAAGCCCCGGCTACTTGAGACACTTAGACTAAGCCTAAACCAGAAAGATCTCTCCATAAAGATGGTTTTTATACTGTACTTCCACAATCAGCTGGCAGTACAAAAGAACAAGCGGCAGACATACTTAGGCTGAGACATGGTGGTTTGGTGCAGAGACCATGCATATCATGGGAATATTTCAGCATTTCTGCTCTGGTTTTCAGTGTATTACACCAAAACACCCACCTGATGACATCATTTCAAGAGCAAAAGCAGCAATTTGCAGAATTCAGCTTCTTTGGGGAACTGAGCAATTGCTGAGCTGACAGCAAGTCCTGCTGGGTCCCTGTCCCCTGCAGAGTGCCCGCATCCTCACCACGGTAGCGGGCATTGTGACAAAGGTTCTACGTCAGCTGGGTGTGGCAGCCGAGCGCCCGCTAGGGGAGGGGGAGCCTGTCAGCCCCGGGCCTGTCACTGCCTGCTGTCCCCCGTGTCACCAGCGAGGCCTCTGAAAAGTTTCCAAAACATGCCCAGACTTGGGTCCAAAGTGGCCAAAAGTCTCCAAGAGACAAGTCGGGAAGAAGGATATGGAAGAGAGGGAGAAAGCCAAGGGAGCAGGCCAAAGGGAGGCAAGAGAAAAAAGTAGTGCCGGGCTGCAGGACTGAAATGGAGGAATTGAAAGACGAAAGCCAGGAAGCAGGAGAGTTTGAGAAAAGGAGAGAGGAAAGAAGAGACATGCAGCCAGACGAGGGCTTAGTGAGAGAGGCTGGGACAGAGAACAGGATGAGAAGGAAATAAGGCAAGGCAAGGCTAGGCCAAAGGACGTTTCTTTGATTTATATTTTCTACCACATTCATCTTGAGATGAGAGGAAAGCCATCAGACCATATGGATTAGGCCCAAACAAAAGCCCCGGCTACTTGAGACACTTAGACTAAGCCTAAACCAGAAAGATCTCTCCATAAAGATGGTTTTTATACTGTACTTCCACAATCAGCTGGCAGTACAAAAGAACAAGCGGCAGACATACTTAGGCTGAGACATGGTGGTTTGGTGCAGAGACCATGCATATCATGGGAATAGTTCAGCATTTCTGCTCTGGTTTTCAGTGTATTACACCAAAACACCCACCTGATGACATCATTTCAAGAGCAAAAGCAGCAATTTGCAGAATTCAGCTTCTTTGGGGAACTGAGCAATTGCTGAGCTGACAGCAAGTCCTGCTGGGTCCCTGTCACCTGCAGAGTGCCCGCATCCTCACCACGGTAGCGGGCATTGTGACAAAGGTTCTACGTCAGCTGGGTGTGGCAGCCGAGCGCCCGCTAGGGGAGGGGGAGCCTGTCAGCCCCGGGCCTGTCACTGCCTGCTGTCCCCCGTGTCACCAGCGAGGCCTCTGAAAAGTTTCCAAAACATGCCCAGACTTGGGTCCAAAGTGGCCAAAAGTCTCCAAGAGACAAGTCGGGATAAAGGATATGGAAGAGAGGGAGAAAGCCAAGGGAGCAGGCCAAAGGGAGGCAAGAGGAAAAAGTAGTGCCGGGCTGCAGGACTGAAATGGAGGAATTGAAAGACGAAAGCCAGGAAGCAGGAGAGTTTGAGAAAAGGAGAGAGGAAAGAAGAGACATGCAGCCAGACGAGGGCTTAGTGAGAGAGGCTGGGACAGAGAACAGGATGAGAAGGAAATAAGGCAAGGCAAGGCTAGGCCAAAGGACGTTTCTTTGATTTATATTTTCTACCACATTCATCTTGCGATGAGAGGAAAGCCATCAGACGTTATGGATTAGGCCCAAACAAAAGCCCCGGCTACTTGAGACACTTAGACTAAGCCTAAACCAGAAAGATCTCTCCATAAAGATGGTTTTTATACTGTACTTCCACAATCTTCTGTCAGTACAAAAGAACAAGCGGCAGACATACTTAGGCTGAGACATGGTGGTTTGGTGCAGAGACCATGCATATCATGGGAATAGTTCAGCATTTCTGCTCTGGTTTTCAGTGTATTACACCAAAACACCCACCTGATGACATCATTTCAAGAGCAAAAGCAGCAATTTGCAGAATTCAGCTTCTTTGGGGAACTGAGCAATTGCTGAGCTGACAGCAAGTCCTGCTGGGTCCCTGTCACCTGCAGAGTGCCCGCATCCTCACCACGGTAGCGGGCATTGTGACAAAGGTTCTACATCAGCTGGGTGTGGCAGCCGAGCGCCCGCTAGGGGAGGGGGAGCCTGTCAGCCCCGGGCCTGTCACTGCCTGCTGTCCCCCGTGTCACCAGCGAGGCCTCTGAAAAGTTTCCAAAACATGCCCAGACTTGGGTCCAAAGTGGCCAAAAGTCTCCAAGAGACAAGTCGGGAAGAAGGATATGGAAGAGAGGGAGAAAGCCAAGGGAGCAGGCCAAAGGGAGGCAAGAGAAAAAAGTAGTGCCGGGCTGCAGGACTGAAATGGAAGAATTGAAAGACGAAAGCCATGAAGCAAGAGAGTTTGAGAAAAGGAGAGAGGAAAGAAGAGACATGCAGCCAGACGAGGGCTTAGTGAGAGAGGCTGGGACAGAGAACAGGATGAGAAGGAAATAAGGCAAGGCAAGGCTAGGCCAAAGGACGTTTCTTTGATTTATATTTTCTACCACATTCATCTTGAGATGAGAGGAAAGCCATCAGACCATATGGATTAGGCCCAAACAAAAGCCCCGGCTACTTGAGACACTTAGACTAAGCCTAAACCAGAAAGATCTCTCCATAAAGATGGTTTTTATACTGTACTTCCACAATCAGCTGGCAGTACAAAAGAACAAGCGGCAGACATACTTAGGCTGAGACATGGTGGTTTGGTGCAGAGACCATGCATATCATGGGAATATTTCAGCATTTCTGCTCTGGTTTTCAGTGTATTACACCAAAACACCCACCTGATGACATCATTTCAAGAGCAAAGCAGCAATTTGCAGAATTCAGCTTCTTTGGGGAACTGAGCAATTGCTGAGCTGACAGCAAGTCCTGCTGGGTCCCTGTCCCCTGCAGAGTGCCCGCATCCTCACCACGGTAGCGGGCATTGTGACAAAGGTTCTACGTCAGCTGGGTGTGGCAGCCGAGCGCCCGCTAGGGGAGGGGGAGCCTGTCAGCCCCGGGCCTGTCACTGCCTGCTGTCCCCCCTGTCACCAGCGAGGCCTCTGAAAAGTTTCCAAAACCTCACCAGACTTGGGTCCAAAGTGGCCAAAAGTCTCCAAGAGACAAGTCGGGAAGAAGGATATGGAAGAGAGGGAGAAAGCCAAGGGAGCAGGCCAAAGGGAGGCAAGAGAAAAAAGTAGTGCCGGGCTGCAGGACTGAAATGGAGGAATTGAAAGACGAAAGCCAGGAAGCAGGAGAGTTTGAGAAAAGGAAAGAGGAAAGAAGAGACATGCAGCCAGACGAGGGCTTAGTGAGAGAGGCTGGGACAGAGAACAGGATGAGAAGGAATTATGGCAAGGCAAGGCTAGGCCAAAGGACGTTTCTTTGATTTATATTTTCTACCACATTCATCTTGAGATGAGAGGAAAGCCATCAGACCATATGGATTAGGCCCAAACAAAAGCCCCGGCTACTTGAGACACTTAGACTAAGCCTAAACCAGAAAGATCTCTCCATAAAGATGGTTTTTATACTGTACTTCCACAATCAGCTGGCAGTACAAAAGAACAAGCGGCAGACATACTTAGGCTGAGACATGGTGGTTTGGTGCAGAGACCATGCATATCATGGGAATATTTCAGCATTTCTGCTCTGGTTTTCAGTGTATTACACCAAAACACCCACCTGATGACATCATTTCAAGAGCAAAAGCAGCAATTTGCAGAATTCAGCTTCTTTGGGGAACTGAGCAATTGCTGAGCTGACAGCAAGTCCTGCTGGGTCCCTGTCACCTGCAGAGTGCCCGCATCCTCACCACGGTAGCGGGCATTGTGACAAAGGTTCTACGTCAGCTGGGTGTGGCAGCCGAGCGCCCGCTAGGGGAGGGGGAGCCTGTCAGCCCCGGGCTTGTCACTACCTGCTGTCCCCCGTGTCACCAGCGAGGCCTCTGAAAAGTTTCCAAAACATGCCCAGACTTGGGTCCAAAGTGGCCAAAAGTCTCCAAGAGACAAGTCGGGAAGAAGGATATGGAAGAGAGGGAGAAAGCCAAGGGAGCAGGCCAAAGGGAGGCAAGAGAAAAAAGTAGTGCCGGGCTGCAGGACTGAAATGGAAGAATTGAAAGCCGAAAGCCAGGAAGCAGGAGAGTTTGAGAAAAGGAGAGAGGAAAGAAGAGACATGCAGCCAGACGAGGGCTTAGTGAGAGAGGCTGGGACAGAGAACAGGATGAGAAGGAAATAAGGCAAGGCAAGGCTAGGCCAAAGGACGTTTCTTTGATTTATATTTTCTACCACATTCATCTTGAGATGAGAGGAAAGCCATCAGACCATATGGATTAGGCCCAAACAAACGCCCCGGCTACTTGAGACACTTAGACTAAGCCTAAACCAGAAAGATCTCTCCATAAAGATGGTTTTTATACTGTACTTCCACAATCAGCTGGCAGTACAAAAGAACAAGCGGCAGACATACTTAGGCTGAGACATGGTGGTTTGGTGCAGAGACCATGCATATCATGGGAATATTTCAGCATTTCTGCTCTGGTTTTCAGTGTATTACACCAAAACACCCACCTGATGACATCATTTCAAGAGCAAAAGCAGCAATTTGCAGAATTCAGCTTCTTTGGGGAACTGAGCAATTGCTGAGCTGACAGCAAGTCCTGCTGGGTCCCTGTCACCTGCAGAGTGCCCGCATCCTCACCACGGTAGCGGGCATTGTGACAAAGGTTCTACGTCAGCTGGGTGTGGCAGCCGAGCGCCCGCTAGAGGAGGGGGAGCCTGTCAGCCCCGGGCTTGTCACTACCTGCTGTCCCCCGTGTCACCAGCGAGGCCTCTGAAAAGTTTCCAAAACATGCCCAGACTTGGGTCCAAAGTGGCCAAAAGTCTCCAAGAGACAAGTCGGGAAGAAGGATATGGAAGAGAGGGAGAAAGCCAAGGGAGCAGGCCAAAGGGAGGCAAGAGAAAAAAGTAGTGCCGGGCTGCAGGACTGAAATGGAAGAATTGAAAGCCGAAAGCCAGGAAGCAGGAGAGTTTGAGAAAAGGAGAGAGGAAAGAAGAGACATGCAGCCAGACGAGGGCTTAGTGAGAGAGGCTGGGACAGAGAACAGGATGAGAAGGAAATAAGGCAAGGCAAGGCTAGGCCAAAGGACGTTTCTTTGATTTATATTTTCTACCACATTCATCTTGAGATGAGAGGAAAGCCATCAGACCATGTGGATTAGGCCCAAACAAACGCCCCGGCTACTTGAGACACTTAGACTAAGCCTAAACCAGAAAGATCTCTCCATAAAGATGGTTTTTATACTGTACTTCCACAATCAGCTGGCAGTACAAAAGAACAAGCGGCAGACATACTTAGGCTGAGACATGGTGGTTTGGTGCAGAGACCATGCATATCATGGGAATAGTTCAGCATTTCTGCTCTGGTTTTCAGTGTATTACACCAAAACACCCACCTGATGACATCATTTCAAGAGCAAAAGCAGCAATTTGCAGAATTCAGCTTCTTTGGGGAACTGAGCAATTGCTGAGCTGACAGCAAGTCCTGCTGGGTCCCTGTCACCTGCAGAGTGCCCGCATCCTCACCACGGTAGCGGGCATTGTGACAAAGGTTCTACGTCAGCTGGGTGTGGCAGCCGAGCGCCCGCTAGGGGAGGGGGAGCCTGTCAGCCCCGGGCCTGTCACTGCCTGCTGTCCCCCCTGTCACCAGCGAGGCCTCTGAAAAGTTTCCAAAACATCCCCAGACTTGGGTCCAAAGTGGCCAAAAGTCTCCAAGAGACAAGTCGGGAAGAAGGATATGGAAGAGAGGGAGAAAGCCAAGGGAGCAGGCCAAAGGGAGGCAAGAGAAAAAAGTAGTGCCGGGCTGCAGGACTGAAATGGAGGAATTGAAAGACGAAAGCCAGGAAGCAGGAGAGTTTGAGAAAAGGAAAGAGGAAAGAAGAGACATGCAGCCAGACGAGGGCTTAGTGAGAGAGGCTGGGACAGAGAACAGGATGAGAAGGAAATAAGGCAAGGCAAGGCTAGGCCAAAGGACGTTTCTTTGATTTATATTTTCTACCACATTCATCTTGAGATGAGAGGAAAGCCATCAGACCATATGGATTAGGCCCAAACAAAAGCCCCGGCTACTTGAGACACTTAGACTAAGCCTAAACCAGAAAGATCTCTCCATAAAGATGGTTTTTATACTGTACTTCCACAATCAGCTGGCAGTACAAAAGAACAAGCGGCAGACATACTTAGGCTGAGACATGGTGGTTTGGTGCAGAGACCATGCATATCATGGGAATAGTTCAGCATTTCTGCTCTGGTTTTCAGTGTATTACACCAAAACACCCACCTGATGACATCATTTCAAGAGCAAAAGCAGCAATTTGCAGAATTCAGCTTCTTTGGGGAACTGAGCAATTGCTGAGCTGACAGCAAGTCCTGCTGGGACCCTGTCACCTGCAGAGTGCCCGCATCCTCACCACGGTAGCGGGCATTGTGACAAAGGTTCTACGTCAGCTGGGTGTGGCAGCCGAGCGCCCGCTAGGGGAGGGGGAGCCTGTCAGCCCCGGGCCTGTCACTGCCTGCTGTCCCCAGTGTCACCAGCGAGGCCTCTGAAAAGTTTCCAAAACGTGCCCAGACTTGGGTCCAAAGTGGCCAAAAGTCTCCAAGAGACAAGTCGGGAAGAAGAATATGGAAGAGAGGGAGAAAGCCAAGGGAGCAGGCCAAAGGGAGGCAAGAGAAAAAAGTAGTGCCGGGCTGCAGGACTGAAATGGAGGAATTGAAAGACGAAAGCCAGGAAGCAGGAGAGTTTGAGAAAAGGAGAGAGGAAAGAAGAGACATGCAGCCAGACGAGGGCTTTGTGAGAGAGGCTGGGACAGAGAACAGGATGAGAAGGAAATAAGGCAAGGCAAGGCTAGGACAAAGGACGTTTCTTTGATCCATATTTTCTACCACATTCATCTTGAGATGAGAGGAAAGCCACCAGACCTTATGGACTAGGCCCAAACAAAAGCCCCGGCTACTTGAGACACTTAGACTAAGCCTAAACCAGAAAGATCTCTCCATAAAGATGGTTTTTATACTGTACTTCCACAATCAGCTGGCAGTACAAAAGAACAAGCGGCAGACATACTTAGGCTGAGACATGGTGGTTTGGTGCAGAGACCATGCATATCATGGGAATATTTCAGCATTTCTGCTCTGGTTTTCAGTGTATTACACCAAAACACCCACCTGATGACATCATTTCAGGAGTAAAAGCAGCAATTTGCAGAATTCAGCTTCTTTGGGGAACTGAGCAATTGCTGAGCTGACAGCAAGTCCTGCTGGGTCCCTGTCACCTGCAGAGTGCCCGCATCCTCACCACAGTAGCGGGCATTGTGACAAAGGTTCTACGTCAGCTGGGTGTGGCAGCCGAGCGCCCGCTAGGGGAGGGGGAGCCTGTCAGCCCCGGGCCTGTCACTGCCTGCTGTCCCCCGTGTCACCAGCGAGGCCTCTGAAAAGTTTCCAAAACGTGCCCAGACTTGGGTCCAAAGTGGCCAAAAGTCTCCAAGAGACAAGTCGGGAAGAAGGATATGGAAGAGAGGGAGAAAGCCAAGGGAGCAGGCCCAAGGGAGGCAAGAGAAAAAAGTAGTGCCGGGCTGCAGGACTGAAATGGAGGAATTGAAAGAGGAAAGCCAGGAAGCAGGAGAGTTTGAGAAAAGGAGAGAGGAAAGAAGAGACATGCAGCCAGACGAGGGCTTAGTGAGAGAGGCTGGGACAGAGAACAGGATGAGAAGGAAATAAGGCAAGGCAAGGCAAGGCTAGGCCAAAGGATGTTTCTTTGATTTATATTTTCTACCACATTCATCTTGCGATGAGAGGAAAGCCATCAGACGTTATGGATTAGGCCCAAACAAAAGCCCCGGCTACTTGAGACACTTAGACTAAGCCTAAACCAGAAAGATCTCTCCATAAAGATGGTTTTTATACTGTACTTCCACAATCTTCTGGCAGTACAAAAGAACAAGCGGCAGACATACTTAGGCTGAGACATGGTGGTTTGGTGCAGAGACCATGCATATCATGGGAATATTTCAGCATTTCTGCTCTGGTTTTCAGTGTATTACACCAAAACACCCACCTGATGACATCATTTCAAGAGCAAAAGCAGCAATTTGCAGAATTCAGCTTCTTTGGGGAACTGAGCAATTGCTGAGCTGACAGCAAGTCCTGCTGGGACCCTGTCACCTGCAGAGTGCCCGCATCCTCACCACGGTAGCGGGCATTGTGACAAAGGTTCTACGTCAGCTGGGTGTGGCAGCCGAGCGCCCGCTAGGGGAGGGGGAGCCTGTCAGCCCCGGGCCTGTCACTGCCTGCTGTCCCCCGTGTCACCAGCGAGGCCTCTGAAAAGTTTCCAAAACATGCCCAGACTTGGGTCCAAAGTGGCCAAAAGTCTCCAAGAGACAAGTCGGGAAGAAGGATATGGAAGAGAGGGAGAAAGCCAAGGGAGCAGGCCAAAGGGAGGCAAGAGAAAAAAGTAGTGCCGGGCTGCAGGACTGAAATGGAGGAATTGAAAGACGAAAGCCATGAAGCAAGAGAGTTTGAGAAAAGGAGAGAGGAAAGAAGAGACATGCAGCCAGACGAGGGCTTAGTGAGAGAGGCTGGGACAGAGAACAGGATGAGAAGGAAATAAGGCAAGGCAAGGGTAGGCCAAAGGATGTTTCTTTGATTTATATTTTCTACCACATTCATCTTGAGATGAGAGGAAAGCCATCAGATCATATGGATTAGGCCCAAACAAAAGCCCCGGCTACTTGAGACACTTAGACTAAGCCTAAACCAGAAAGATCTCTCCATAAAGATGGTTTTTATACTGTACTTCCACAATCAGCTGGCAGTACAAAAGAACAAGCGGCAGACATACTTAGGCTGAGACATGGTGGTTTGGTGCAGAGACCATGCATATCATGGGAATATTTCAGCATTTCTGCTCTGGTTTTCAGTGTATTACACCAAAACACCCACCTGATGACATCATTTCAAGAGCAAAAGCAGCAATTTGCAGAATTCAGCTTCTTTGGGGAACTGAGCAATTGCTGAGCTGACAGCAAGTCCTGCTGGGTCCCTGTCACCTGCAGAGTGCCCGCATCCTCACCACGGTAGCGGGCATTGTGACAAAGGTTCTACGTCAGCTGGGTGTGGCAGCCGAGCGCCCGCTAGGGGAGGGGGAGCCTGTCAGCCCCGGGCCTGTCACTGCCTGCTGTCCCCCCTGTCACCAGCGAGGCCTCTGAAAAGTTTCCAAAACATGCCCAGACTTGGGTCCAAAGTGGCCAAAAGTCTCCAAGAGACAAGTCGGGAAGAAGGATATGGAAGAGAGGGAGAAAGCCAAGGGAGCAGGCCAAAGGGAGGCAAGAGAAAAAAGTAGTGCCGGGCTGCAGGACTGAAATGGAGGAATTGAAAGACGAAAGCCAGGAAGCAGGAGAGTTTGAGAAAAGGAGAGAGGAAAGAAGAGACATGCAGCCAGACGAGGGCTTAGTGAGAGAGGCTGGGACAGAGAACAGGATGAGAAGGAAATAAGGCAAGGCAAGGCTAGGACAAAGGACGTTTCTTTGATTCATATTTTCTACCACATTCATCTTGAGATGAGAGGAAAGCCATCAGACCATATGGATTAGGCCCAAACAAAAGCCCCGGCTACTTGAGACACTTAGACTAAGCCTAAACCAGAAAGATCTCTCCATAAAGATGGTTTTTATACTGTACTTCCACAATCAGCTGGCAGTACAAAAGAACAAGCGGCAGACATACTTAGGCTGAGACATGGTGGTTTGGTGCAGAGACCATGCATATCATGGGAATATTTCAGCATTTCTGCTCTGGTTTTCAGTGTATTACACCAAAACACCCACCTGATGACATCATTTCAAGAGCAAAGCAGCAATTTGCAAAATTCAACTTCTTTGGGGAACTGAGCAATTGCTGAGCTGACAGCAAGTCCTGCTGGGTCCCTGTCCCCTGCAGAGTGCCCGCATCCTCACCACGGTAGCGGGCATTGTGACAAAGGTTCTACGTCAGCTGGGTGTGGCAGCCGAGCGCCCGCTAGGGGAGGGGGAGCCTGTCAGCCCCGGGCCTGTCACTGCCTGCTGTCCCCCCTGTCACCAGCGAGGCCTCTGAAAAGTTTCCAAAACATGCCCAGACTTGGCTCCCAAGTGGCCAAAAGTCTCCAAGAGACAAGTCGGGAAGAAGGATATGGAAGAGAGGGAGAAAGCCAAGGGAGCAGGCCCAAGGGAGGCAAGAGAAAAAAGTAGTGCCGGGCTGCAGGACTGAAATGGAGGAATTGAAAGACGAAAGCCAGGAAGCAGGAGAGTTTGAGAAAAGGAGAGAGGAAAGAAGAGACATGCAGCCAGACGAGGGCTTAGTGAGAGAGGCTGGGACAGAGAACAGGATGAGAAGGAAATAAGGCAAGGCAAGGCAAGGCAAGGCTAGGCCAAAGGACGTTTCTTTGATTTATATTTTCTACCACATTCATCTTGAGATGAGAGGAAAGCCATCAGACCTTATGGACTAGGCCCAAACAAAAGCCCCGGCTACTTGAGACACTTAGACTAAGCCTAAACCAGAAAGATCTCTCCATAAAGATGGTTTTTATACTGTACTTCCACAATCAGCTGGCAGTACAAAAGAACAAGCGGCAGACATACTTAGACTGAGACATGGTGGTTTGGTGCAGAGACCATGCATATCATGGGAATATTTCAGCATTTCTGCTCTGGTTTTCAGTGTATTACACCAAAACACCCACCTGATGACATCATTTCAAGAGCAAAAGCAGCAATTTGCAGAATTCAGCTTCTTTGGGGAACTGAGCAATTGCTGAGCTGACAGCAAGTCCTGCTGGGTCCCTGTCACCTGCAGAGTGCCCGCATCCTCACCACGGTAGCGGGCATTGTGACAAAGGTTCTACGTCAGCTGGGTGTGGCAGCCGAGCGCCCGCTAGGGGAGGGGGAGCCTGTCAGCCCCGGGCCTGTCACTGCCTGCTGTCCCCCCTGTCACCAGCGAGGCCTCTGAAAAGTTTCCAAAACATCCCCAGACTTGGGTCCAAAGTGGCCAAAAGTCTCCAAGAGACAAGTCGGGAAGAAGGATATGGAAGAGAGGGAGAAAGCCAAGGGAGCAGGCCAAAGGGAGGCAAGAGAAAAAAGTAGTGCCGGGCTGCAGGACTGAAATGGAGGAATTGAAAGACGAAAGCCAGGAAGCAGGAGAGTTTGAGAAAAGGAAAGAGGAAAGAAGAGACATGCAGCCAGACGAGGGCTTAGTGAGAGAGGCTGGGACAGAGAACAGGATGAGAAGGAAATAAGGCAAGGCAAGGCTAGGCCAAAGGACGTTTCTTTGATTTATATTTTCTACCACATTCATCTTGAGATGAGAGGAAAGCCATCAGACCATATGGATTAGGCCCAAACAAAAGCCCCGGCTACTTGAGACACTTAGACTAAGCCTAAACCAGAAAGATCTCTCCATAAAGATGGTTTTTATACTGTACTTCCACAATCAGCTGGCAGTACAAAAGAACAAGCGGCAGACATACTTAGGCTGAGACATGGTGGTTTGGTGCAGAGACCATGCATATCATGGGAATAGTTCAGCATTTCTGCTCTGGTTTTCAGTGTATTACACCAAAACACCCACCTGATGACATCATTTCAAGAGCAAAAGCAGCAATTTGCAGAATTCAGCTTCTTTGGGGAACTGAGCAATTGCTGAGCTGACAGCAAGTCCTGCTGGGACCCTGTCACCTGCAGAGTGCCCGCATCCTCACCACGGTAGCGGGCATTGTGACAAAGGTTCTACGTCAGCTGGGTGTGGCAGCCGAGCGCCCGCTAGGGGAGGGGGAGCCTGTCAGCCCCGGGCCTGTCACTGCCTGCTGTCCCCAGTGTCACCAGCGAGGCCTCTGAAAAGTTTCCAAAACGTGCCCAGACTTGGGTCCAAAGTGGCCAAAAGTCTCCAAGAGACAAGTCGGGAAGAAGAATATGGAAGAGAGGGAGAAAGCCAAGGGAGCAGGCCAAAGGGAGGCAAGAGAAAAAAGTAGTGCCGGGCTGCAGGACTGAAATGGAGGAATTGAAAGACGAAAGCCAGGAAGCAGGAGAGTTTGAGAAAAGGAGAGAGGAAAGAAGAGACATGCAGCCAGACGAGGGCTTTGTGAGAGAGGCTGGGACAGAGAACAGGATGAGAAGGAAATAAGGCAAGGCAAGGCTAGGACAAAGGACGTTTCTTTGATCCATATTTTCTACCACATTCATCTTGAGATGAGAGGAAAGCCACCAGACCTTATGGACTAGGCCCAAACAAAAGCCCCGGCTACTTGAGACACTTAGACTAAGCCTAAACCAGAAAGATCTCTCCATAAAGATGGTTTTTATACTGTACTTCCACAATCAGCTGGCAGTACAAAAGAACAAGCGGCAGACATACTTAGGCTGAGACATGGTGGTTTGGTGCAGAGACCATGCATATCATGGGAATATTTCAGCATTTCTGCTCTGGTTTTCAGTGTATTACACCAAAACACCCACCTGATGACATCATTTCAGGAGTAAAAGCAGCAATTTGCAGAATTCAGCTTCTTTGGGGAACTGAGCAATTGCTGAGCTGACAGCAAGTCCTGCTGGGTCCCTGTCACCTGCAGAGTGCCCGCATCCTCACCACAGTAGCGGGCATTGTGACAAAGGTTCTACGTCAGCTGGGTGTGGCAGCCGAGCGCCCGCTAGGGGAGGGGGAGCCTGTCAGCCCCGGGCCTGTCACTGCCTGCTGTCCCCCGTGTCACCAGCGAGGCCTCTGAAAAGTTTCCAAAACGTGCCCAGACTTGGGTCCAAAGTGGCCAAAAGTCTCCAAGAGACAAGTCGGGAAGAAGGATATGGAAGAGAGGGAGAAAGCCAAGGGAGCAGGCCCAAGGGAGGCAAGAGAAAAAAGTAGTGCCGGGCTGCAGGACTGAAATGGAGGAATTGAAAGAGGAAAGCCAGGAAGCAGGAGAGTTTGAGAAAAGGAGAGAGGAAAGAAGAGACATGCAGCCAGACGAGGGCTTAGTGAGAGAGGCTGGGACAGAGAACAGGATGAGAAGGAAATAAGGCAAGGCAAGGCAAGGCTAGGCCAAAGGATGTTTCTTTGATTTATATTTTCTACCACATTCATCTTGCGATGAGAGGAAAGCCATCAGACGTTATGGATTAGGCCCAAACAAAAGCCCCGGCTACTTGAGACACTTAGACTAAGCCTAAACCAGAAAGATCTCTCCATAAAGATGGTTTTTATACTGTACTTCCACAATCTTCTGGCAGTACAAAAGAACAAGCGGCAGACATACTTAGGCTGAGACATGGTGGTTTGGTGCAGAGACCATGCATATCATGGGAATATTTCAGCATTTCTGCTCTGGTTTTCAGTGTATTACACCAAAACACCCACCTGATGACATCATTTCAAGAGCAAAAGCAGCAATTTGCAGAATTCAGCTTCTTTGGGGAACTGAGCAATTGCTGAGCTGACAGCAAGTCCTGCTGGGACCCTGTCACCTGCAGAGTGCCCGCATCCTCACCACGGTAGCGGGCATTGTGACAAAGGTTCTACGTCAGCTGGGTGTGGCAGCCGAGCGCCCGCTAGGGGAGGGGGAGCCTGTCAGCCCCGGGCCTGTCACTGCCTGCTGTCCCCCGTGTCACCAGCGAGGCCTCTGAAAAGTTTCCAAAACATGCCCAGACTTGGGTCCAAAGTGGCCAAAAGTCTCCAAGAGACAAGTCGGGAAGAAGGATATGGAAGAGAGGGAGAAAGCCAAGGGAGCAGGCCAAAGGGAGGCAAGAGAAAAAAGTAGTGCCGGGCTGCAGGACTGAAATGGAGGAATTGAAAGACGAAAGCCATGAAGCAAGAGAGTTTGAGAAAAGGAGAGAGGAAAGAAGAGACATGCAGCCAGACGAGGGCTTAGTGAGAGAGGCTGGGACAGAGAACAGGATGAGAAGGAAATAAGGCAAGGCAAGGGTAGGCCAAAGGATGTTTCTTTGATTTATATTTTCTACCACATTCATCTTGAGATGAGAGGAAAGCCATCAGATCATATGGATTAGGCCCAAACAAAAGCCCCGGCTACTTGAGACACTTAGACTAAGCCTAAACCAGAAAGATCTCTCCATAAAGATGGTTTTTATACTGTACTTCCACAATCAGCTGGCAGTACAAAAGAACAAGCGGCAGACATACTTAGGCTGAGACATGGTGGTTTGGTGCAGAGACCATGCATATCATGGGAATATTTCAGCATTTCTGCTCTGGTTTTCAGTGTATTACACCAAAACACCCACCTGATGACATCATTTCAAGAGCAAAGCAGCAATTTGCAGAATTCAGCTTCTTTGGGGAACTGAGCAATTGCTGAGCTGACAGCAAGTCCTGCTGGGTCCCTGTCACCTGCAGAGTGCCCGCATCCTCACCACGGTAGCGGGCATTGTGACAAAGGTTCTACGTCAGCTGGGTGTGGCAGCCGAGCGCCCGCTAGGGGAGGGGGAGCCTGTCAGCCCCGGGCCTGTCACTGCCTGCTGTCCCCCCTGTCACCAGCGAGGCCTCTGAAAAGTTTCCAAAACATGCCCAGACTTGGGTCCAAAGTGGCCAAAAGTCTCCAAGAGACAAGTCGGGAAGAAGGATATGGAAGAGAGGGAGAAAGCCAAGGGAGCAGGCCAAAGGGAGGCAAGAGAAAAAAGTAGTGCCGGGCTGCAGGACTGAAATGGAGGAATTGAAAGACGAAAGCCAGGAAGCAGGAGAGTTTGAGAAAAGGAGAGAGGAAAGAAGAGACATGCAGCCAGACGAGGGCTTAGTGAGAGAGGCTGGGACAGAGAACAGGATGAGAAGGAAATAAGGCAAGGCAAGGCTAGGACAAAGGACGTTTCTTTGATTCATATTTTCTACCACATTCATCTTGAGATGAGAGGAAAGCCATCAGACCATATGGATTAGGCCCAAACAAAAGCCCCGGCTACTTGAGACACTTAGACTAAGCCTAAACCAGAAAGATCTCTCCATAAAGATGGTTTTTATACTGTACTTCCACAATCAGCTGGCAGTACAAAAGAACAAGCGGCAGACATACTTAGGCTGAGACATGGTGGTTTGGTGCAGAGACCATGCATATCATGGGAATATTTCAGCATTTCTGCTCTGGTTTTCAGTGTATTACACCAAAACACCCACCTGATGACATCATTTCAAGAGCAAAGCAGCAATTTGCAAAATTCAACTTCTTTGGGGAACTGAGCAATTGCTGAGCTGACAGCAAGTCCTGCTGGGTCCCTGTCCCCTGCAGAGTGCCCGCATCCTCACCACGGTAGCGGGCATTGTGACAAAGGTTCTACGTCAGCTGGGTGTGGCAGCCGAGCGCCCGCTAGGGGAGGGGGAGCCTGTCAGCCCCGGGCCTGTCACTGCCTGCTGTCCCCCCTGTCACCAGCGAGGCCTCTGAAAAGTTTCCAAAACATGCCCAGACTTGGCTCCCAAGTGGCCAAAAGTCTCCAAGAGACAAGTCGGGAAGAAGGATATGGAAGAGAGGGAGAAAGCCAAGGGAGCAGGCCCAAGGGAGGCAAGAGAAAAAAGTAGTGCCGGGCTGCAGGACTGAAATGGAGGAATTGAAAGACGAAAGCCAGGAAGCAGGAGAGTTTGAGAAAAGGAGAGAGGAAAGAAGAGACATGCAGCCAGACGAGGGCTTAGTGAGAGAGGCTGGGACAGAGAACAGGATGAGAAGGAAATAAGGCAAGGCAAGGCAAGGCAAGGCTAGGCCAAAGGACGTTTCTTTGATTTATATTTTCTACCACATTCATCTTGAGATGAGAGGAAAGCCATCAGACCTTATGGACTAGGCCCAAACAAAAGCCCCGGCTACTTGAGACACTTAGACTAAGCCTAAACCAGAAAGATCTCTCCATAAAGATGGTTTTTATACTGTACTTCCACAATCAGCTGGCAGTACAAAAGAACAAGCGGCAGACATACTTAGACTGAGACATGGTGGTTTGGTGCAGAGACCATGCATATCATGGGAATATTTCAGCATTTCTGCTCTGGTTTTCAGTGTATTACACCAAAACACCCACCTGATGACATCATTTCAAGAGTAAAAGCAGCAATTTGCAGAATTCAGCTTCTTTGGGGAACTGAGCAATTGCTGAGCTGACAGCAAGTCCTGCTGGGTCCCTGTCACCTGCAGAGTGCCCGCATCCTCACAACGGTAGCGGGCATTGTGACAAAGGTTCTACGTCAGCTGGGTGTGGCAGCCGAGCGCCCGCTAGGGGAGGGGGAGCCTGTCAGCCCCGGGCCTGTCACTGCCTGCTGTCCCCCCTGTCACCAGTGAGGCCTCTGAAAAGTTTCCAAAACATGCCCAGACTTGGGTCCAAAGTGGCCAAAAGTCTCCAAGAGACAAGTCGGGAAGAAGGATATGGAAGAGAGGGAGAAAGCCAAGGGAGCAGGCCCAAGGGAGGCAAGAGAAAAAAGTAGTGCCGGGCTGCAGGACTGAAATGGAGGAATTGAAAGACGAAAGCCAGGAAGCAGGAGAGTTTGAGAAAAGGAGAGAGGAAAGACGAGACATGCAGCCAGACGAGGGCTTAGTGAGAGAGGCTGGGACAGAGAACAGGATGAGAAGGAAATAAGGCAAGGCAAGGCTAGGCCAAAGGACGTTTCTTTGATTTATATTTTCTACCACATTCATCTTGAGATGAGGGGAAAGCCACCAGACCATATGGATTAGGCCCAAACAAAAGCCCCGGCTACTTGAGACACTTAGACTAAGCCTAAACCAGAAAGATCTCTCCATAAAGATGGTTTTTATACTGTACTTCCACAATCAGCTGGCAGTACAAAAGAACAAGCGGCAGACATACTTAGGCTGAGACATGGTGGTTTGGTGCAGAGACCATGCATATCATGGGAATATTTCAGCATTTCTGCTCTGGTTTTCAGTGTATTACACTAAAACACCCACCTGATGACATCATTTCAAGAGCAAAAGCAGCAATTTGCAGCATTCAGCTTCTTTGGGGAACTGAGCAATTGCTGAGCTGACAGCAAGTCCTGCTGGGTCCCTGTCACCTGCAGAGTGCCCGCATCCTCACCACGGTAGCGGGCATTGTGACAAAGGTTCTACGTCAGCTGGGTGTGGCAGCCGAGCGCCCGCTAGGGGAGGGGGAGCCTGTCAGCCCCGGGCCTGTCACTGCCTGCTGTCCCCCCTGTCACCAGCGAGGCCTCTGAAAAGTTTCCAAAACATGCCCAGACTTGGCTCCAAAGTGGCCAAAGTCTCCAAGAGACAAGTCGGGAAGAAGGATATGGAAGAGAGGGAGAAAGCCAAGGGAGCAGGCCAAAGGGAGGCAAGAGAAAAAAGTAGTGCCGGGCTGCAGGACTGAAATGGAGGAATTGAAAGACGAAAGCCAGGAAGCAGGAGAGTTTGAGAAAAGGAGAGAGGAAAGAAGAGACATGCAGCCAGACGAGGGCTTAGTGAGAGAGGCTGGGACAGAGAACAGGATGAGAAGGAAATAAGGCAAGGCAAGGCAAGGCTAGGCCAAAGGATGTTTCTTTGATTTATATTTTCTACCACATTCATCTTGCGATGAGAGGAAAGCCATCAGACGTTATGGATTAGGCCCAAACAAAAGCCCCGGCTACTTGAGACACTTAGACTAAGCCTAAACCAGAAAGATCTCTCCATAAAGATGGTTTTTATACTGTACTTCCACAATCAGCTGGCAGTACAAAAGAACAAGCGGCAGACATACTTAGGCTGAGACATGGTGGTTTGGTGCAGAGACCATGCATATCATGGGAATATTTCAGCATTTCTGCTCTGGTTTTCAGTGTATTACACCAAAACACCCACCTGATGACATCATTTCAAGAGCAAAAGCAGCAATTTGCAGAATTCAGCTTCTTTGGGGAACTGAGCAATTGCTGAGCTGACAGCAAGTCCTGCTGGGTCCCTGTCACCTGCAGAGTGCCCGCATCCTCACCACGGTAGCGGGCATTGTGACAAAGGTTCTATGTCAGCTGGGTGTGGCAGCCGAGCGCCCACTAGGGGAGGGGGAGCCTGGTGGCCCCGGGCCTGTCACTGCCTGCTGTCCCCCCTGTCACCAGCGAGGCCTCTGAAAAGTTTCCAAAACATCCCCAGACTTGGCTCCAAAGTGGCCAAAAGTCTCCAAGAGACATGTCGGGAAGAAGGATATGGAAGAGAGGGAGAAAGCCAAGGGAGCAGGCCCAAGGGAGGCAAGAGGAAAAAGTAGTGCCGGGCTGCAGGACTGAAATGGAGGAATTGAAAGACGAAAGCCAGGAAGCAGGAGAGTTTGAGAAAAGGAGGGAGGAAAGAAGAGACATGCAGCCAGACGAGGGCTTAGTGAGAGAGGCTGGGACAGAGAACAGGATGAGAAGGAAATAAGGCAAGGCAAGGCAAGGCTAGGCCAAAGGACGTTTCTTTGATTTATATTTTCTACCACATTCATCTTGAGATGAGAGGAAAGCCATCAGACGTTATGGATTAGGCCCAAACAAAAGCCCCGGCTACTTGAGACACTTAGACTAAGCCTAAACCAGAAAGATCTCTCCATAAAGATGGTTTTTATACTGTACTTCCACAATCAGCTGGCAGTACAAAAGAACAAGCGGCAGACATACTTAGGCTGAGACATGGTGGTTTGGTGCAGAGACCATGCATATCATGGGATTATTTCAGCATTTCTGCTCTGGTTTTCAGTGTATTACACCAAAACACCCACCTGATGACATCATTTCAAGAGCAAAAGCAGCAATTTGCAGAATTCAGCTTCTTTGGGGAACTGAGCAATTGCTGAGCTGACAGCAAGTCCTGCTGGTTCCCTGTCACCTGCAGAGTGCCCGCATCCTCACCACAGTAGCGGGCATTGTGACAAAGGTTCTACGTCAGCTGGGTGTGGCAGCCGAGCGCCCGCTAGGGGAGGGGGAGCCTGTCAGCCCCGGGCCTGTCACTGCCTGCTGTCCCCCGTGTCACCAGCGAGGCCTCTGAAAAGTTTCCAAAACATGCCCAGACTTGGGTCCAAAGTGGCCAAAAGTCTCCAAGAGACAAGTCGGGAAGAAGGATATGGAAGATAGGGAGAAAGCCAAGGGAGCAGGCCAAAGGGAGGCAAGAGAAAAAAGTAGTGCCGGGCTGCAGGACTGAAATGGAGGAATTGAAAGAGGAAAGCCAGGAAGCAGGAGAGTTTGAGAAAAGGAGAGAGGAAAGAAGAGACATGCAGCCAGACGAGGGCTTAGTGAGAGAGGCTGGGACAGAGAACAGGATGAGAAGGAAATAAGGCAAGGCAAGGCAAGGCTAGGCCAAAGGATGTTTCTTTGATTTATATTTTCTACCACATTCATCTTGCGATGAGAGGAAAGCCATCAGACGTTATGGATTAGGCCCAAACAAAAGCCCCGGCTACTTGAGACACTTAGACTAAGCCTAAACCAGAAAGATCTCTCCATAAAGATGGTTTTTATACTGTACTTCCACAATCAGCTGGCAGTACAAAAGAACAAGCGGCAGACATACTTAGGCTGAGACATGGTGGTTTGGTGCAGAGACCATGCATATCATGGGAATATTTCAGCATTTCTGCTCTGGTTTTCAGTGTATTACACCAAAACACCCACCTGATGACATCATTTCAAGAGTAAAAGCAGCAATTTGCAGAATTCAGCTTCTTTGGGGAACTGAGCAATTGCTGAGCTGACAGCAAGTCCTGCTGGGTCCCTGTCACCTGCAGAGTGCCCGCATCCTCACAACGGTAGCGGGCATTGTGACAAAGGTTCTACGTCAGCTGGGTGTGGCAGCCGAGCGCCCGCTAGGGGAGGGGGAGCCTGTCAGCCCCGGGCCTGTCACTGCCTGCTGTCCCCCCTGTCACCAGTGAGGCCTCTGAAAAGTTTCCAAAACATGCCCAGACTTGGGTCCAAAGTGGCCAAAAGTCTCCAAGAGACAAGTCGGGAAGAAGGCTATGGAAGAGAGGGAGAAAGCCAAGGGAGCAGGCCCAAGGGAGGCAAGAGAAAAAGTAGTGCCGGGCTGCAGGACTGAAATGGAGGAATTGAAAGACGAAAGCCAGGAAGCAGGAGAGTTTGAGAAAAGGAGAGAGGAAAGACGAGACATGCAGCCAGACGAGGGCTTAGTGAGAGAGGCTGGGACAGAGAACAGGATGAGAAGGAAATAAGGCAAGGCAAGGCTAGGCCAAAGGACGTTTCTTTGATTTATATTTTCTACCACATTCATCTTGAGATGAGAGGAAAGCCACCAGACCATATGGATTAGGCCCAAACAAAAGCCCCGGCTACTTGAGACACTTAGACTAAGCCTAAACCAGAAAGATCTCTCCATAAAGATGGTTTTTATACTGTACTTCCACAATCAGCTGGCAGTACAAAAGAACAAGCGGCAGACATACTTAGGCTGAGACATGGTGGTTTGGTGCAGAGACCATGCATATCATGGGAATATTTCAGCATTTCTGCTCTGGTTTTCAGTGTATTACACTAAAACACCCACCTGATGACATCATTTCAAGAGCAAAAGCAGCAATTTGCAGCATTCAGCTTCTTTGGGGAACTGAGCAATTGCTGAGCTGACAGCAAGTCCTGCTGGGTCCCTGTCACCTGCAGAGTGCCCGCATCCTCACCACGGTAGCGGGCATTGTGACAAAGGTTCTACGTCAGCTGGGTGTGGCAGCCGAGCGCCCGCTAGGGGAGGGGGAGCCTGTCAGCCCCGGGCCTGTCACTGCCTGCTGTCCCCCCTGTCACCAGCGAGGCCTCTGAAAAGTTTCCAAAACATGCCCAGACTTGGGTCCAAAGTGGCCAAAAGTCTCCAAGAGACAAGTCGGGAAGAAGGATATGGAAGAGAGGGAGAAAGCCAAGGGAGCAGGCCAAAGGGAGGCAAGAGAAAAAAGTAGTGCCGGGCTGCAGGACTGAAATGGAGGAATTGAAAGACGAAAGCCAGGAAGCAGGAGAGTTTGAGTAAAGGAGAGAGGAAAGAAGAGACATGCAGCCAGACGAGGGCTTAGTGAGAGAGGCTGGGACAGAGAACAGGATGAGAAGGAAATAAGGCAAGGCAAGGCTAGGCCAAAGGACGTTTCTTTGATTTATATTTTCTACCACATTCATCTTGAGATGAGAGGAAAGCCATCAGACCTTATGGACTAGGCCCAAACAAAAGCCCCGGCTACTTGAGACACTTAGACTAAGCCTAAACCACAAAGATCTCTCCATAAAGATGGTTTTTATACTGTACTTCCACAATCAGCTGGCAGTACAAAAGAACAAACGGCAGACATACTTAGGCTGAGACATGGTGGTTTGGTGCAGAGACCATGCATATCATGGGAATATTTCAGCATTTCTGCTCTGGTTTTCAGTGTATTACACCAAAACACCCACCTGATGACATCATTTCAAGAGCAAAAGCAGCAATTTGCAGAATTCAGCTTCTTTGGGGAACTGAGCAATTGCTGAGCTGACAGCAAGTCCTGCTGGGTCCCTGTCCCCTGCAGAGTGCCCGCATCCTCACCACGGTAGCGGGCATTGTGACAAAGGTTCTACGTCAGCTGGGTGTGGCAGCCGAGCGCCCGCTAGGGGAGGGGGAGCCTGTCAGCCCCGGGCCTGTCACTGCCTGCTGTCCCCCCTTTTCACCAGCGAGGCCTCTGAAAAGTTTCCAAAACATGCCCAGACTTGGGTCCAAAGTGGCCAAAGTCTCCAAGAGACAAGTCGGGAAGAAGGATATGGAAGAGAGGGAGAAAGCCAAGGGAGCAGGCCCAAGGGAGGCAAGAGAAAAAAGTAGTGCCGGGCTGCAGGACTGAAATGGAGGAATTGAAAGACGAAAGCCAGGAAGCAGGAGAGTTTGAGAAAAGGAGAGAGGAAAGAAGAGACATGCAGCCAGACGAGGGCTTAGTGAGAGAGGCTGGGACAGAGAACAGGATGAGAAGGAAATAAGGCAAGGCAAGGCAAGGCTAGGCCAAAGGATGTTTCTTTGATTTATATTTTCTACCACATTCATCTTGCAATGAGAAGAAAGCCATCAGACGTTATGGATTAGGCCCAAACAAAAGCCCCGGCTACTTGAGACACTTAGACTAAGCCTAAACCAGAAAGATCTCTCCATAAAGATGGTTTTTATACTGTACTTCCACAATCAGCTGGCAGTACAAAAGAACAAGCGGCAGACATACTTAGGCTGAGACATGGTGGTTTGGTGCAGAGACCATGCATATCATGGGAATATTTCAGCATTTCTGCTCTGGTTTTCAGTGTATTACACCAAAACACCCACCTGATGACATCATTTCAAGAGCAAAAGCAGCAATTTGCAGAATTCAGCTTCTTTGGGGAACTGAGCAATTGCTGAGCTGACAGCAAGTCCTGCTGGGTCCCTGTCACCTGCAGAGTGCCCGCATCCTCACCACGGTAGCGGGCATTGTGACAAAGGTTCTATGTCAGCTGGGTGTGGCAGCCGAGCGCCCACTAGGGGAGGGGGAGCCTGTCAGCCCCGGGCCTGTCACTGCCTGCTGTCCCCCCTGTCACCAGCGAGGCCTCTGAAAAGTTTCCAAAACATCCCCAGACTTGGCTCCAAAGTGGCCAAAAGTCTCCAAGAGACATGTCGGGAAGAAGGATATGGAAGAGAGGGAGAAAGCCAAGGGAGCAGGCCCAAGGGAGGCAAGAGGAAAAAGTAGTGCCGGGCTGCAGGACTGAAATGGAGGAATTGAAAGACGAAAGCCAGGAAGCAGGAGAGTTTGAGAAAAGGAGAGAGGAAAGAAGAGACATGCAGCCAGACGAGGGCTTAGTGAGAGAGGCTGGGACAGAGAACAGGATGAGAAGGAAATAAGGCAAGGCAAGGCAAGGCTAGGCCAAAGGACGTTTCTTTGATTTATATTTTCTACCACATTCATCTTGCGATGAGAGGAAAGCCATCAGACGTTATGGATTAGGCCCAAACAAAAGCCCCGGCTACTTGAGACACTTAGACTAAGCCTAAACCAGAAAGATCTCTCCATAAAGATGGTTTTTATACTGTACTTCCACAATCAGCTGGCAGTACAAAAGAACAAGCGGCAGACATACTTAGGCTGAGACATGGTGGTTTGGTGCAGAGACCATGCATATCATGGGAATATTTCAGCATTTCTGCTCTGGTTTTCAGTGTATTACACCAAAACACCCACCTGATGACATCATTTCAAGAGCAAAAGCAGCAATTTGCAGAATTCAGCTTCTTTGGGGAACTGAGCAATTGCTGAGCTGACAGCAAGTCCTGCTGGGTCCCTGTCACCTGCAGAGTGCCCGCATCCTCACCACGGTAGCGGGCATTGTGACAAAGGTTCTATGTCAGCTGGGTGTGGCAGCCGAGCGCCCACTAGGGGAGGGGGAGCCTGTCAGCCCCGGGCCTGTCACTGCCTGCTGTCCCCCCTGTCACCAGCGAGGCCTCTGAAAAGTTTCCAAAACATGCCCAGACTTGGGTCCAAAGTGGCCAAAAGTCTCCAAGAGACAAGTCGGGAAGAAGGATATGGAAGAGAGGGAGAAAGCCAAGGGAGCAGGCCAAAGGGAGGCAAGAGAAAAAAGTAGTGCCGGGCTGCAGGACTGAAATGGAGGAATTGAAAGACGAAAGCCAGGAAGCAGGAGAGTTAGAGAAAAGGAGAGAGGAAAGAAGAGACATGCAGCCAGACGAGGGGTTAGTGAGAGTGGCTGGGACAGAGAACAGAATGAGAAGGAAATAAGGCAAGGCAAGGCTAGGCCAAAGGACGTTTCTTTGATTTATATTTTCTACCACATTCATCTTGAGATGAGAGGAAGGCCATCAGACCATATGGATTAGGCCCAAACAAAAGCCCCGGCTACTTGAGACACTTAGACTAAGCCTAAACCAGAAAGATCTCTCCATAAAGATGGTTTTTATACTGTACTTCCACAATATTCTGTCAGTACAAAAGAACAAGCGGCAGACATACTTAGGCTGAGACATGGTGGTTTGGTGCAGAACCATGCATATCATGGGAATAGTTCAGCATTTCTGCTCTGGTTTTCAGTGTATTACACCAAAACACCCACCTGATGACATCATTTCAAGAGCAAAGCAGCAATTTGCAAAATTCAAATTCTTTGGGGAACTGAGCAATTGCTGAGCTGACAGCAAGTCCTGCTGGGTCCCTGTCACCTGCAGAGTGCCCGCATCCTCACCACGGTAGCGGGCATTGTGACAAAGGTTCTATGTCAGCTGGGTGTGGCAGCCCAGCGCCCGCAAGGGGAGGGGGAGCCTGTCAGCCCCGGGCCTGTCACTGCCTGCTGTCCCCCCTGTCACCAGCGAGGCCTCTGAAAAGTTTCCAAAACATCCTCAGACTTGGCTCCAAAGTGGCGAAAAGTCTCCAAGAGACATGTCGGGAAGAAGGATATGGAAGAGAGGGAGAAAGCCAAGGGAGCAGGCCAAAGGGAGGCAAGAGGAAAAAGTAGTGCCGGGCTGCAGGACTGAAATGGAGGAATTGAAAGACGAAAGCCAGGAAGCAGGAGAGTTTGAGAAAAGGAGAGAGGAAAGAAGAGACATGCAGCCAGACGAGGGCTTAGTGAGAGAGGCTGGGACAGAGAACAGGATGAGAAGGAAATAAGGCAAGGCAAGGCAAGGCTAGGCCAAAGGACGTTTCTTTGATTTATATTTTCTACCACATTCATCTTGCGATGAGAGGAAAGCCATCAGACGTTATGGATTAGGCCCAAACAAAAGCCCCGGCTACTTGAGACACTTAGACTAAGCCTAAACCAGAAAGATCTCTCCATAAAGATGGTTTTTATACTGTACTTCCACAATCAGCTGGCAGTACAAAAGAACAAGCGGCAGACATACTTAGGCTGAGACATGGTGGTTTGGTGCAGAGACCATTCATATCATGGGAATATTTCAGCATTTCTGCTCTGGTTTTCAGTGTATTACACCAAAACACCCACCTGATGACATCATTTCAAGAGCAAAAGCAGCAATTTGCAGAATTCAGCTTCTTTGGGGAACTGAGCAATTGCTGAGCTGACAGCAAGTCCTGCTGGGTCCCTGTCACCTGCAGAGTGCCCGCATCCTCACCACGGTAGCGGGCATTGTGACAAAGGTTCTATGTCAGCTGGGTGTGGCAGCCGAGCGCCCACTAGGGGAGGGGGAGCCCGTCAGCCCCGGGCCTGTCACTGCCTGCTCTCCCCCCTGTCACCAGCGAGGCCTCTGAAAAGTTTCCAAAACATCCCCAGACTTGGCTCCAAAGTGGCCAAAAGTCTCCAAGAGACATGTCGGGAAGAAGGATATGGAAGAGAGGGAGAAAGCCAAGGGAGCAGGCCCAAGGGAGGCAAGAGGAAAAAGTAGTGCCGGGCTGCAGGACTGAAATGGAGGAATTGAAAGACGAAAGCCAGGAAGCAGGAGAGTTTGAGAAAAGGAGGGAGGAAAGAAGAGACATGCAGCCAGACGAGGGCTTAGTGAGAGAGGCTGGGACAGAGAACAGGATGAGAAGGAAATAAGGCAAGGCAAGGCAAGGCTAGGCCAAAGGACGTTTCTTTGATTTATATTTTCTACCACATTCATCTTGAGATGAGAGGAAAGCCATCAGACGTTATGGATTAGGCCCAAACAAAAGCCCCGGCTACTTGAGACACTTAGACTAAGCCTAAACCAGAAAGATCTCTCCATAAAGATGGTTTTTATACTGTACTTCCACAATCAGCTGGCAGTACAAAAGAACAAGCGGCAGACATACTTAGGCTGAGACATGGTGGTTTGGTGCAGAGACCATGCATATCATGGGAATATTTCAGCATTTCTGCTCTGGTTTTCAGTGTATTACACCAAAACACCCACCTGATGACATCATTTCAAGAGCAAAAGCAGCAATTTGCAGAATTCAGCTTCTTTGGGGAACTGAGCAATTGCTGAGCTGACAGCAAGTCCTGCTGGGTCCCTGTCACCTGCAGAGTGCCCACATCCTCACCACAGTAGCGGGCATTGTGACAAAGGTTCTACGTCAGCTGGGTGTGGCAGCCGAGCGCCCGCTAGGGGAGGGGGAGCCTGTCAGCCCCGGGCCTGTCACTGCCTGCTGTCCCCCGTGTCACCAGCGAGGCCTCTGAAAAGTTTCCAAAACATGCCCAGACTTGGGTCCAAAGTGGCCGAAAGTCTCCAAGAGACAAGTCGGGAAGAAGGATATGGAAGAGAGGGAGAAAGCCAAGGGAGCAGGCCAAAGGGAGGCAAGAGAAAAAAGTAGTGCCGGGCTGCAGGACTGAAATGGAGGAATTGAAAGACGAAAGCCAGGAAGCAGGAGAGTTAGAGAAAAGGAGAGAGGAAAGAAGAGACATGCAGCCAGACGAGGGGTTAGTGAGAGTGGCTGGGACAGAGAACAGAATGAGAAGGAAATAAGGCAAGGCAAGGCTAGGCCAAAGGACGTTTCTTTGATTTATATTTTCTACCACATTCATCTTGAGATGAGAGGAAAGCCATCAGACCATATGGATTAGGCCCAAACAAAAGCCCCGGCTACTTGAGACACTTAGACTAAGCCTAAACCAGAAAGATCTCTCCATAAAGATGGTTTTTATACTGTACTTCCACAATATTCTGTCAGTACAAAAGAACAAGCGGCAGACATACTTAGGCTGAGACATGGTGGTTTGGTGCAGAACCATGCATATCATGGGAATAGTTCAGCATTTCTGCTCTGGTTTTCAGTGTATTACACCAAAACACCCACCTGATGACATCATTTCAAGAGCAAAGCAGCAATTTGCAAAATTCAAATTCTTTGGGGAACTGAGCAATTGCTGAGCTGACAGCAAGTCCTGCTGGGTCCCTGTCACCTGCAGAGTGCCCGCATCCTCACCACGGTAGCGGGCATTGTGACAAAGGTTCTATGTCAGCTGGGTGTGGCAGCCCAGCGCCCGCAAGGGGAGGGGGAGCCTGTCAGCCCCGGGCCTGTCACTGCCTGCTGTCCCCCCTGTCACCAGCGAGGCCTCTGAAAAGTTTCCAAAACATCCTCAGACTTGGCTCCAAAGTGGCGAAAAGTCTCCAAGAGACATGTCGGGAAGAAGGATATGGAAGAGAGGGAGAAAGCCAAGGGAGCAGGCCAAAGGGAGGCAAGAGGAAAAAGTAGTGCCGGGCTGCAGGACTGAAATGGAGGAATTGAAAGACGAAAGCCAGGAAGCAGGAGAGTTTGAGAAAAGGAGAGAGGAAAGAAGAGACATGCAGCCAGACGAGGGCTTAGTGAGAGAGGCTGGGACAGAGAACAGGATGAGAAGGAAATAAGGCAAGGCAAGGCAAGGCTAGGCCAAAGGACGTTTCTTTGATTTATATTTTCTACCACATTCATCTTGCGATGAGAGGAAAGCCATCAGACGTTATGGATTAGGCCCAAACAAAAGCCCCGGCTACTTGAGACACTTAGACTAAGCCTAAACCAGAAAGATCTCTCCATAAAGATGGTTTTTATACTGTACTTCCACAATCAGCTGGCAGTACAAAAGAACAAGCGGCAGACATACTTAGGCTGAGACATGGTGGTTTGGTGCAGAGACCATGCATATCATGGGAATATTTCAGCATTTCTGCTCTGGTTTTCAGTGTATTACACCAAAACACCCACCTGATGACATCATTTCAAGAGCAAAAGCAGCAATTTGCAGAATTCAGCTTCTTTGGGGAACTGAGCAATTGCTGAGCTGACAGCAAGTCCTGCTGGGTCCCTGTCACCTGCAGAGTGCCCGCATCCTCACCACGGTAGCGGGCATTGTGACAAAGGTTCTATGTCAGCTGGGTGTGGCAGCCGAGCGCCCACTAGGGGAGGGGGAGCCTGTCAGCCCCGGGCCTGTCACTGCCTGCTGTCCCCCCTGTCACCAGCGAGGCCTCTGAAAAGTTTCCAAAACATGCCCAGACTTGGCTCCAAAGTGGCCAAAAGTCTCCAAGAGACATGTCGGGAAGAAGGATATGGAAGAGAGGGAGAAAGCCAAGGGAGCAGGCCCAAGGGAGGCAAGAGGAAAAAGTAGTGCCGGGCTGCAGGACTGAAATGGAGGAATTGAAAGACGAAAGCCAGGAAGCAGGAGAGTTTGAGAAAAGGAGGGAGGAAAGAAGAGACATGCAGCCAGACGAGGGCTTAGTGAGAGAGGCTGGGACAGAGAACAGGATGAGAAGGAAATAAGGCAAGGCAAGGCAAGGCTAGGCCAAAGGACGTTTCTTTGATTTATATTTTCTACCACATTCATCTTGAGATGAGAGGAAAGCCATCAGACGTTATGGATTAGGCCCAAACAAAAGCCCCGGCTACTTGAGACACTTAGACTAAGCCTAAACCAGAAAGATCTCTCCATAAAGATGGTTTTTATACTGTACTTCCACAATCAGCTGGCAGTACAAAAGAACAAGCGGCAGACATACTTAGGCTGAGACATGGTGGTTTGGTGCAGAGACCATGCATATCATGGGAATATTTCAGCATTTCTGCTCTGGTTTTCAGTGTATTACACCAAAACACCCACCTGATGACATCATTTCAAGAGCAAAAGCAGCAATTTGCAGAATTCAGCTTCTTTGGGGAACTGAGCAATTGCTGAGCTGACAGCAAGTCCTGCTGGGTCCCTGTCACCTGCAGAGTGCCCACATCCTCACCACAGTAGCGGGCATTGTGACAAAGGTTCTACGTCAGCTGGGTGTGGCAGCCGAGCGCCCGCTAGGGGAGGGGGAGCCTGTCAGCCCCGGGCCTGTCACTGCCTGCTGTCCCCCCTGTCACCAGCGAGGCCTCTGAAAAGTTTCCAAAACATGCCCAGACTTGGGTCCAAAGTGGCCAAAAGTCTCCAAGAGACAAGTCGGGAAGAAGGATATGGAAGAGAGGGAGAAAGCCAAGGGAGCAGGCCAAAGGGAGGCAAGAGAAAAAAGTAGTGCCGGGCTGCAGGACTGAAATGGAGGAATTGAAAGACGAAAGCCAGGAAGCAGGAGAGTTAGAGAAAAGGAGAGAGGAAAGAAGAGACATGCAGCCAGACGAGGGGTTAGTGAGAGTGGCTGGGACAGAGAACAGAATGAGAAGGAAATAAGGCAAGGCAAGGCTAGGCCAAAGGACGTTTCTTTGATTTATATTTTCTACCACATTCATCTTGAGATGAGAGGAAGGCCATCAGACCATATGGATTAGGCCCAAACAAAAGCCCCGGCTACTTGAGACACTTAGACTAAGCCTAAACCAGAAAGATCTCTCCATAAAGATGGTTTTTATACTGTACTTCCACAATATTCTGTCAGTACAAAAGAACAAGCGGCAGACATACTTAGGCTGAGACATGGTGGTTTGGTGCAGAACCATGCATATCATGGGAATAGTTCAGCATTTCTGCTCTGGTTTTCAGTGTATTACACCAAAACACCCACCTGATGACATCATTTCAAGAGCAAAGCAGCAATTTGCAAAATTCAAATTTTTTGGGGAACTGAGCAATTGCTGAGCTGACAGCAAGTCCTGCTGGGTCCCTGTCACCTGCAGAGTGCCCGCATCCTCACCACGGTAGCGGGCATTGTGACAAAGGTTCTATGTCAGCTGGGTGTGGCACCCAGCGCCCGCAAGGGGAGGGGGAGCCTGTCAGCCCCGGGCCTGTCACTGCCTGCTGTCCACCCTGTCACCAGCGAGGCCTCTGAAAAGTTTCCAAAACATCCTCAGACTTGGCTCCAAAGTGGCGAAAAGTCTCCAAGAGACATGTCGGGAAGAAGGATATGGAAGAGAGGGAGAAAGCCAAGGGAGCAGGCCAAAGGGAGGCAAGAGGAAAAAGTAGTGTCGGGCTGCAGGACTGAAATGGAGGAATTGAAAGACGAAAGCCAGGAAGCAGGAGAGTTTGAGAAAAGGAGAGAGGAAAGAAGAGACATGCAGCCAGACGAGGGCTTAGTGAGAGAGGCTGGGACAGAGAACAGGATGAGAAGGAAATAAGGCAAGGCAAGGCAAGGCTAGGCCAAAGGACGTTTCTTTGATTTATATTTTCTACCACATTCATCTTGCGATGAGAGGAAAGCCATCAGACGTTATGGATTAGGCCCAAACAAAAGCCCCGGCTACTTGAGACACTTAGACTAAGCCTAAACCAGAAAGATCTCTCCATAAAGATGGTTTTTATACTGTACTTCCACAATCAGCTGGCAGTACAAAAGAACAAGCGGCAGACATACTTAGGCTGAGACATGGTGGTTTGGTGCAGAGATCATGCATATCATGGGAATATTTCAGCATTTCTGCTCTGGTTTTCAGTGTATTACACCAAAACACCCACCTGATGACATCATTTCAAGATCAAAAGCAGCAATTTGCAAAATTCAAATTCTTTGGGGAACTGAGCAATTGCTGAGCTGACAGCAAGTCCTGCTGGGTCCCTGTCACCTGCAGAGTGCCCGCATCCTCACCACAGTAGCGGGAATTGTGACAAAGGTTCTATGTCAGCTGGGTGTGGCAGCCGAGCGCCCGCTAGGGGAGGGGGAACCTGTCAGCCCCGGGCCTGTCACTGCCTGCTGTCCCCCGTGTCACCAGCGAGGCCTCTGAAAAGTTTCCAAAACATGCCCAGACTTGGCTCCAAAGTGGCCAAAAGTCTCCAAGAGACAAGTCGGGAAGAAGGATATGGAAGAGAGGGAGAAAGCCAAGGGAGCAGGCCAAAGGGAGGCAAGAGGAAAAAGTAGTGCCGGGCTGCAGGACTGAAATGGAGGAATTGAAAGACGAAAGCCAGGAAGCAGGAGAGTTTGAGAAAAGGAGAGAGGAAAGAAGAGACATGCAGCCAGACGAGGGCTTAGTGAGAGAGGCTGGGACAGAGAACAGGATGAGAAGGAAATAAGGCAAGGCAAGGCTAGGCCAAAGGACGTTTCTTTGATTTATATTTTCTACCACATTCATCTTGAGATGAGAGGAAAGCCATCAGACCATATGGATTAGGCCCAAACAAACGCCCCGGCTACTTGAGACACTTAGACTAAGCCTAAACCAGAAAGATCTCTCCATAAAGATGGTTTTTATACTGTACTTCCACAATCAGCTGGCAGTACAAAAGAACAAGCGGCAGACATACTTAGACTGAGACATGGTGGTTTGGTGCAGAGACCATGCATATCATGGGAATATTTCAGCATTTCTGCTCTGGTTTTCAGTGTATTACACCAAAACACCCACCTGATGACATCATTTCAAGAGTAAAAGCAGCAATTTGCAGAATTCAGCTTCTTTGGGGAACTGAGCAATTGCTGAGCTGACAGCAAGTCCTGCTGGGTCCCTGTCACCTGCAGAGTGCCCGCATCCTCACAACGGTAGCGGGCATTGTGACAAAGGTTCTATGTCAGCTGGGTGTAGCAGCCCAGCGCCCGCAAGGGGAGGGGGAGCCTGTCAGCCCCGGGCCTGTCACTGCCTGCTGTCCCCCCTGTCACCAGCGAGGCCTCTGAAAAGTTTCCAAAACATGCCCAGACTTGGGTCCAAAGTGGCCAAAAGTCTCCAAGAGACAAGTCGGGAAGAAGGATATGGAAGAGAGGGAGAAAGCCAAGGGAGCAGGCCAAAGGGAGGCAAGAGAAAAAAGTAGTGCCGGGCTGCAGGACTGAAATGGAGGAATTGAAAGACGAAAGCCAGGAAGCAGGAGAGTTTGAGAAAAGGAGAGAGGAAAGAAGAGACATGCAGCCAGACGAGGGCTTAGTGAGAGAGGCTGGGACAGAGAACAGGATGAGAAGGAAATAAGGCAAGGCAAGGCTAGGCCAAAGGACGTTTCTTTGATTTATATTTTCTACCACATTCATCTTGAGATGAGAGGAAAGCCATCAGACCATATGGATTAGGCCCAAACAAACGCCCCGGCTACTTGAGACACTTAGACTAAGCCTAAACCAGAAAGATCTCTCCATAAAGATGGTTTTTATACTGTACTTCCACAATCAGCTGGCAGTACAAAAGAACAAGCGGCAGACATACTTAGGCTGAGACATGGTGGTTTGGTGCAGAGACCATGCATATCATGGGAATATTTCAGCATTTCTGCTCTGGTTTTCAGTGTATTACACCAAAACACCCACCTGATGACATCATTTCAAGAGTAAAAGCAGCAATTTGCAGAATTCAGCTTCTTTGGGGAACTGAGCAATTGCTGAGCTGACAGCAAGTCCTGCTGGGTCCCTGTCACCTGCAGAGTGCCCGCATCCTCACAACGGTAGCGGGCATTGTGACAAAGGTTCTATGTCAGCTGGGTGTAGCAGCCCAGCGCCCGCAAGGGGAGGGGGAGCCTGTCAGCCCCGGGCCTGTCACTGCCTGCTGTCCCCCCTGTCACCAGCGAGGCCTCTGAAAAGTTTCCAAAACATGCCCAGACTTGGGTCCAAAGTGGCCAAAAGTCTCCAAGAGACAAGTCGGGAAGAAGGATATGGAAGAGAGGGAGAAAGCCAAGGGAGCAGGCCAAAGGGAGGCAAGAGAAAAAAGTAGTGCCGGGCTGCAGGACTGAAATGGAGGAATTGAAAGACGAAAGCCAGGAAGCAGGAGAGTTTGAGAAAAGGAGAGAGGAAAGAAGAGACATGCAGCCAGACGAGGGCTTAGTGAGAGAGGCTGGGACAGAGAACAGGATGAGAAGGAAATAAGGCAAGGCAAGGCTAGGCCAAAGGACGTTTCTTTGATTTATATTTTCTACCACATTCATCTTGAGATGAGAGGAAAGCCATCAGACGTTATGGATTAGGCCCAAACAAAAGCCCCGGCTACTTGAGACACTTAGACTAAGCCTAAACCAGAAAGATCTCTCCATAAAGATGGTTTTTATACTGTACTTCCACAATATTCTGTCAGTACAAAAGAACAAGCGGCAGACATACTTAGGCTGAGACATGGTGGTTTGGTGCAGAGACCATGCATATCATGGGAATATTTCAGCATTTCTGCTCTGGTTTTCAGTGTATTACACCAAAACACCCACCTGATGACATCATTTCAAGAGCAAAGCAGCAATTTGCAAAATTCAACTTCTTTGGGGAACTGAGCAATTGCTGAGCTGACAGCAAGTCCTGCTGGGTCCCTGTCACCTGCAGAGTGCCTGCATCCTCACCACGGTAGCGGGCATTGTGACAAAGGTTCTATGTCAGCTGGGTGTGGCAGCCCAGCGCCCGCAAGGGGAGGGGGAGCCTGTCAGCCCCGGGCCTGTCACTGCCTGCTGTCCCCCCTGTCACCAGCGAGGCCTCTGAAAAGTTTCCAAAACATCCTCAGACTTGGCTCCAAAGTGGCCAAAAGTCTCCAAGAGACATGTCGGGAAGAAGGATATGGAAGAGAGGGAGAAAGCCAAGGGAGCAGGCCAAAGGGAGGCAAGAGGAAAAAGTAGTGCCGGGCTGCAGGACTGAAATGGAGGAATTGAAAGACGAAAGCCACGAAGCAGGAGAGTTTGAAAAAAGGAGAGAGGAAAGAAGAGACATGCAGCCAGACGAGGGGTTAGTGAGAGAGGCTGGGACAGAGAACAGGATGAGAAGGAAATAAGGCAAGGCAAGGCAAGGCTAGGCCAACGGACGTTTCTTTGATTTATATTTTCTACCACATTCATCTTGAGATGAGAGGAAAGCCATCAGACCATATGGATTAGGCCCAAACAAAAGCCCCGGCTACTTGAGACACTTAGACTAAGCCTAAACCACAAAGATCTTACCATAAAGATGGTTTTTATACTGTACTTTCACAATCAGCTGGCAGTACAAAAGAACAAGCGGCAGATGTACTTAGGCTGAGTCATGGTGGTTTGGTGCAGAGACCATGCATATCATGGGAATATTTCAGCATTTCTGCTCTGGTTTTCAGTGTATTACACCAAAACACCCACCTGATGACATCATTTCAAGAGCAAAGCAGCAATTTGCAAAATTCAACTTCTTTGGGGAACTGAGCAATTGCTGAGCTAACAGCAAGTCCTGCTGGGTCCCTGTCACCTGCAGAGTGCCCGCATCCTCACCACGGTAGCGGGCATTGTGACAAAGGTTCTATGTCAGCTGGGTGTGGCAGCCGAGCGCCCGCTAGGGGAGGGGGAGCCTGTCAGCCCCGGGCCTGTCACTGCCTGCTGTCCCCCGTGTCACCAGCGAGGCCTCTGAAAAGTTTCCAAAACATGCCCAGACTTGGGTCCAAAGTGGCCAAAAGTCTCCAAGAGACAAGTCGGGAAGAAGGATATGGAAGAGAGGGAGAAAGCCAAGGGAGCAGGCCAAAGGGAGGCAAGAGAAAAAAGTAGTGCCGGGCTGCAGGACTGAAATGGAGGAATTGAAAGACGAAAGCCAGGAAGCAGGAGAGTTTGAGAAAAGGAGAGAGGAAAGAAGAGACATGCAGCCAGACGAGGGCTTAGTGAGAGAGGCTGGGACAGAGAACAGGATGAGAAGGAAATAAGGCAAGGCAAGGCTAGGCCAAAGGACGTTTCTTTGATTTATATTTTCTACCACATTCATCTTGAGATGAGAGGAAAGCCATCAGACGTTATGGATTAGGCCCAAACAAAAGCCCCGGCTACTTGAGACACTTAGACTAAGCCTAAACCAGAAAGATCTCTCCATAAAGATGGTTTTTATACTGTACTTCCACAATCAGCTGGCAGTACAAAAGAACAAGCGGCAGACATACTTAGGCTGAGACATGGTGGTTTGGTGCAGAGACCATGCATATCATGGGAATATTTCAGCATTTCTGCTCTGGTTTTCAGTGTATTACACCAAAACACCCACCTGATGACATCATTTCAAGAGCAAAGCAGCAATTTGCAAAATTCAACTTCTTTGGGGAACTGAGCAATTGCTGAGCTGACAGCAAGTCCTGCTGGGTCCCTGTCACCTGCAGAGTGCCCGCATCCTCACCACGGTAGCGGGCATTGTGACAAAGGTTCTATGTCAGCTGGGTGTGGCAGCCCAGCGCCCGCAAGGGGAGGGGGAGCCTGTCAGCTCCGGGCCTGTCACTGCCTGCTGTCCCCCCTGTCACCAGCGAGGCCTCTGAAAAGTTTCCAAAACATCCTCAGACTTGGCTCCAAAGTGGCCAAAAGTCTCCAAGAGACATGTCGGGAAGAAGGATATGGAAGAGAGGGAGAAAGCCAAGGGAGCAGGCCAAAGGGAGGCAAGAGGAAAAAGTAGTGCCGGGCTGCAGGACTGAAATGGAGGAATTGAAAGACGAAAGCCAGGAAGCAGGAGAGTTTGAAAAAAGGAGAGAGGAAAGAAGAGACATGCAGCCAGACGAGGGGTTAGTGAGAGAGGCTGGGACAGAGAACAGGATGAGAAGGAAATAAGGCAAGGCAAGGCAAGGCTAGGCCAACGGACGTTTCTTTGATTTATATTTTCTACCACATTCATCTTGAGATGAGAGGAAAGCCATCAGACCATATGGATTAGGCCCAAACAAAAGCCCCGGCTACTTGAGACACTTAGACTAAGTCTAAACCACAAAGATCTTACCATAAAGATGGTTTTTATACTGTACTTTCACAATCAGCTGGCAGTACAAAAGAACAAGCGGCAGATGTACTTAGGCTGAGTCATGGTGGTTTGGTGCAGAGACCATGCATATCATGGGAATATTTCAGCATTTCTGCTCTGGTTTTCAGTGTATTACACCAAAACACCCACCTGATGACATCATTTCAAGAGCAAAGCAGCAATTTGCAAAATTCAACTTCTTTGGGGAACTGAGCAATTGCTGAGCTAACAGCAAGTCCTGCTGGGTCCCTGTCACCTGCAGAGTGCCCGCATCCTCACCACGGTAGCGGGCATTGTGACAAAGGTTCTATGTCAGCTGGGTGTGGCAGCCGAGCGCCCGCTAGGGGAGGGGGAGCCTGTCAGCCCCGGGCCTGTCACTGCCTGCTGTCCCCCGTGTCTACCAGCGAGGCCTCTGAAAAGTTTCCAAAACATGCCCAGACTTGGCTCCAAAGTGGCCAAAAGTCTCCAAGAGACAAGTCGGGAAGAAGGATATGGAAGAGAGGGAGAAAGCCAAGGGAGCAGGCCAAAGGGAGGCAAGGGAAAAAAGTAGTGCTGGGCTGCAGGACTGAAATGGAGGAATTGAAAGACGAAAGCCAGGAAGCAGGAGAGTTTGAGAAAAGGAGAGAGGAAAGAAGAGACATGCAGCCAGACGAGGGCTTAGTGAGAGAGGCTGGGACAGAGAACAGGATGAGAAGGAAATAAGGCAAGGCAAGGCTAGGCCAAAGGACGTTTCTTTGATTTATATTTTCTACCACATTCATCTTGAGATGAGAGGAAAGCCATCAGACCATATGGATTAGGCCCAAACAAAAACCCCGGCTACTTGAGACACTTAGACTAAGCCTAAACCAGAAAGATCTCTCCATAAAGATGGTTTTTATACTGTACTTCCACAATCAGCTGGCAGTACAAAAGAACAAGCGGCAGACATACTTAGGCTGAGACATGGTGGTTTGGTGCAGAGACCATGCATATCATGGGAATATTTCAGCATTTCTGCTCTGGTTTTCAGTGTATTACACCAAAACACCCACCTGATGACATCATTTCAAGAGCAAAAGCAGCAATTTGCAGAATTCAGCTTCTTTGGGGAACTGAGCAATTGCTGAGCTGACAGCAAGTCCTGCTGGGTCCCTGTCACCTGCAGAGTGCCCGCATCCTCACCACGGTAGCGGGCATTGTGACAAAGGTTCTATGTCAGCTGGGTGTGGCAGCCGAGCGCCCGCTAGGGGAGGGGGAGCCTGTCAGCCCCGGGCCTGTCACTGCCTGCTGTCCCCCCTGTCACCAGCGAGGCCTCTGAAAAGTTTCCAAAACATCCCCAGACTTGGGTCCAAAGTGGCCAAAAGTCTCCAAGAGACAAGTCGGGAAGAAGGATATGGAAGAGAGGGAGAAAGCCAAGGGAGCAGGCCAAAGGGAGGCAAGAGAAAAAAGTAGTGCCGGGCTGCAGGACTGAAATGGAGGAATTGAAAGAGGAAAGCCAGGAAGCAGGAGAGTTTGAGAAAAGGAGAGAGGAAAGAAGAGACATGCAGCCAGACGAGGGCTTAGTGAGAGAGGCTGGGACAGAGAACAGGATGAGAAGGAAATAAGGCAAGGCAAGGCAAGGCTAGGCCAAAGGACGTTTCTTTGATTTATATTTTCTACCACATTCATCTTGAGATGAGGAGGAAAGCCATCAGACCATATGGATTAGGCCCAAACAAAAGCCCCGGCTACTTGAGACACTTAGACTAAGTCTAAACCACAAAGATCTTACCATAAAGATGGTTTTTATACAGTACTTTCACAATCAACTGGCAGTACAAAAGAACAAGCGGCAGATGTACTTAGGCTGAGTCATGGTGGTTTGGTGCAGAGACCATGCATATCATGGGAATATTTCAGCATTTCTGCTCTGGTTTTTAGTGTATTACACCAAAACACCCAGCTGATGACATCATTTCAAGAGCAAAGCAGCAATTTGCAAAATTCAACTTCTTTGGGGAACTGAGCAATTGCTGAGCTGACAGCAAGTCCTGCTGGGTCCCTGTCACCTGCAGAGTGCCCGCATCCTCACCACGGTAGCGGGCATTGTGACAAAGGTTCTATGTCAGCTGGGTGTGGCAGCCGAGCGCCCGCTAGGGGAGGGGGAGCCTGTCAGCCCCGGGCCTGTCACTGCCTGCTGTCCCCCGTGTCACCAGCGAGGCCTCTGAAAAGTTTCCAAAACATGCCCAGACTTGGCTCCAAAGTGGCCAAAAGTCTCCAAGAGACATGTCGGGAAGAAGGATATGAAAGAGAGGGAGAAAGCCAAGGGAGCAGGCCAAAGGGAGGCAAGAGAAAAAAGTAGTGCTGGGCTGCAGGACTGAAATGGAGGAATTGAAAGACGAAAGCCAGGAAGCAGGAGAGTTTGAGAAAAGGAGAGAGGAAAGAAGAGACATGCAGCCAGACGAGGGCTTAGTGAGAGAGGCTGGGACAGAGAACAGGATGAGAAGGAAATAAGGCAAGGCAAGGCAAGGCAAGGCTAGGCCAAACGAGGTTTCCTTGATTTATATTTTCTACCACATTCATCTTGAGATGAGGAGAAAATCCATCAGACCTTATGGATTAGGCCCAAACAAAAGTCCCGGCTACTTGAGACACTTAGACTAAGCCTAAACCAGAAAGATCTCTCCATAAAGATGGTTTTTATACTGTACTTCCACAATCAGCTGGCAGTACAAAAGAATAAGCGGCAGACATACATAGGCTGAGTCATGGTGGTTTGGTGCAGAGACCATGCTTATCATGGGAATATTTCAGCATTTCTGCTCTGGTTTTCAGTGTATTACACCAAAACACCCACCTGATGACATCATTTCAAGAGCAAAAGCAGCACTTTGCAAAATTCAAATTCTTTGGGGAACTGAGCAATTGCTGAGCTGACAGCAAGTCCTGCTGGGTCCCTGTCACCTGCAGAGTGCCCGCATCCTCACCACGGTAGCGGGCATTGTGACAAAGGTTCTATGTCAGCTGGGTGTGGCAGCCGAGCGCCCGCTAGGGGAGGGGGAGCCTGTCAGCCCCGGGCCTGTCACTGCCTGCTGTCCCCCCTGTCACCAGCGAGGCCTCTGAAAAGTTTCCAAAACATGCCCAGACTTGGGTCCAAAGTGGCCAAAAGTCTCCAAGAGACAAGTCGGGAAGAAGAATATGGAAGAGAGGGAGAAAGCCAAGGGAGCAGGCCAAAGGGAGGCAAGAGGAAAAAGTAGTGCCGGGCTGCAGGACTGAAATGGAGGAATTGAAAGAGGAAAGCCAGGAAGCAGGAGAGTTTGAGAAAAGGAGAGAGGAAAGAAGAGACATGCAGCTAGACGAGGGCTTAGTGAGAGAGGCTGGGACAGAGAACAGGATGAGAAGGAAATAAGGCAAGGCAAGGCAAGGCTAGGCCAAAGGACGTTTCTTTGATTAAAATTTTCTACCACATTCATCTTGAGATGAGGAGGAAAGCCATCAGACCATATGGATTAGGCCCAAACAAAAGCCCAGGCTACTTGAGACACTTAGACTAAGTCTAAACCACAAAGATCTTACCATAAAGATGGTTTTTATACAGTACTTTCACAATCAACTGGCAGTACAAAAGAACAAGCGGCAGATGTACTTAGGCTGAGTCATGGTGGTTTGGTGCAGAGACCATGCATATCATGGGAATATTTCAGCATTTCTGCTCTGGTTTTCAGTGTATTACACCAAAACACCCACCTGATGACATCATTTCAAGAGCAAAGCAGCAATTTGCAAAATTCAACTTCTTTGGGGAACTGAGCAATTGCTGAGCTGACAGCAAGTCCTGCTGGGTCCCTGTCACCTGCAGAGTGCCCGCATCCTCACCACGGTAGCGGGCATTGTGACAAAGGTTCTATGTCAGCTGGGTGTGGCAGCCGAGCGCCCGCTAGGGGAGGGGGAGCCTGTCAACCCCGGGTCTGTCACTGCCTGCTGTCCCCCCTGTCACCAGCAAGGCCTCTGAAAAGTTTCCAAAACATGCCCAGACTTGGCTCCAAAGTGGCCAAAAGTCTCCAAGAGACAAGTCGGGAAGAAGGATATGGAAGAGAGGGAGAAAGCCAAGGGAGCAGGCCAAAGGGAGGCAAGAGAAAAAAGTAGTGCCGGGCTGCAGGACTGAAATGGAGGAATTGAAAGACGAAAGCCAGGAAGCAGGAGAGTTTGAGAAAAGGAGAGAGGAAAGAAGAGACATGCAGCTAGACGAGGGCTTAGTGAGAGAGGCTGGGACAGAGAACAGGATGAGAAGGAAATAAGGCAAGGCAAGGCAAGGCTAGGCCAAAGGACGTTTCTTTGATTTATATTTTCTACCACATTCATCTTGAGATGAAGAGGAAAGCCATCAGACGTTATGGATTAGGCCCAAACAAAAGCCCCGGCTACTTGAGACACTTAGACTAAGCCTAAACCAGAAAGATCTCTCCATAAAGATGGTTTTTATACTGTACTTCCACAATCAGCTGGCAGTACAAAAGAACAAGCGGCAGACATACTTAGGCTGAGACATGGTGGTTTGGTGCAGAGACCATGCATATCATGGGAATATTTCAGCATTTCTGCTCTGGTTTTCAGTGTATTACACCAAAACACCCACCTGATGACATCATTTCAAGAGCAAAAGCAGCAATTTGCAGAATTCAGCTTCTTTGGGGAACTGAGCAATTGCTGAGCTGACAGCAAGTCCTGCTGGGTCCGTGTCACCTGCAGAGTGCCCGCATCCTCACCACGGTAGCGGGCATTGTGACAAAGGTTCTATGTCAGCTGGGTGTGGCAGCCGAGCGCCCGCTAGGGGAGGGGGAGCCTGTCAGCCCCGGGCCTGTCACTGCCTGCTGTCCCCCGTGTCACCAGCGAGGCCTCTGAAAAGTTTCCAAAACATGCCCAGACTTGGGTCCAAAGTGGCCAAAAGTCTCCAAGAGGCAAGTCGGGAAGAAGGATATGGAAGAGAGGGAGAAAGACAAGGGAGCAGGCCCAAGGGAGGCAAGAGGAAAAACTAGTGAGGGGCTGCAGGAAAGAAATGGAGGAATTGAAAGACGAAAGCCAGGAAGCAGGAGAGTTTGAGAAAAGGAGAGAGGAAAGAAGAGACATGCAGCCAGACGAGGGCTTAGTGAGAGAGGCTAGGACAGAGAACAGGATGAGAAGGAAATAAGGCAAGGCAAGGAAAGGCTAGGCCAAAGGACGTTTCTTTGATTTATATTTTCTACCACATTCATCTTGAGATGAGAGGAAAGCCATCAGACCATATGGATTAGGCCCAAACAAAAGCCCCGGCTACTTGAGACACTTAGACTAAGTCTAAACCACAAAGATCTTACCATAAAGATGGTTTTTATACTGTACTTTCACAATCAGCTGGCAGTACAAAAGAACAAGCGGCAGACATACTTAGGCTGAGACATGGTGGTTTGGTGCAGAGACCATGCTTATCATGGGAATATTTCAGCATTTCTGCTCTGGTTTTCAGTGTATTACACCAAAACACCCACCTGATGACATCATTTCAAGAGCAAAAGCAGCAATTTGCAGAATTCAGCTTCTTTGGGGAACTGAGCAATTGCTGAGCTGACAGCAAGTCCTGCTGGGTCCCTGTCACCTGCAGAGTGCCCGCATCCTCACCACGGTAGCGGGCATTGTGACAAAGGTTCTATGTCAGCTGGGTGTGGCAGCGGAGCGCCCGCTAGGGGAGGGGGAGCCTGTCAGCCCCGGGCCTGTCACTGCCTGCTGTCCCCCGTGTCACCAGCGAGGCCTCTGAAAAGTTTCCAAAACATGCCCAGACTTGGGTCCAAAGTGGCCAAAAGTCTTCAAGAGTCAAGTCGGGAAGAAGGATATGGAAGAGAGGGAGAAAGCCAAGGGAGCAGGCCCAAGGGAGGCAAGAGGAAAAACTAGTGCCGGGCTGCAGGAATGAAATGGAGGAATTGAAAGACGAAAGCCAGGAAGCTGGAGAGTTTGAGAAAAGGAGAGAGGAAAGAAGAGACATGCAGCCAGACGAGGGCTTAGTGAGAGAGGCTGGGACAGAGAACAGGATGAGAAGGAAATAAGGCAAGGCAAGGCAAGGCAAGGCTAGGCCAAACGAGGTTTCCCTGATTTATATTTTCTACCACATTCATCTTGAGATGAGAGGAAAGCCATCAGACCATATGGATTAGGCCCAAACAAAAGCCCCGGCTACTTGAGACACTTAGACTAAGTCTAAACCACAAAGATCTTACCATAAAGATCGTTTTTATACTGTACTTTCACAATCAGCTGGCAGTACAAAAGAACAAGTGGCAGATGTACTTAGGCTGAGTCATGGTGGTTTGGTGCAGAGACCATGCATATCATGGGAATATTTCAGCATTTCTGCTCTGGTTTTCAGTGTATTACACCAAAACACCCACCTGATGACATCATTTCAAGAGCAAAGCAGCAATTTGCAAAATTCAACTTCTTTGGGGAACTGAGCAATTGCTGAGCTGACAGCAAGTCCTGCTGGGTCCCTGTCACCTGCAGAGTGCCCGCATCCTCACCACAGTAGCGGGCATTGTGACAAAGGTTCTATGTCAGCTGGGTGTGGCAGCCGAGCGCCCGCTAGGGGAGGGGGAGCCTGTCAGCCCCGGGCCTGTCACTGCCTGCTGTCCCTTGTGTCACCAGCGAGGCCTCTGAAAAGTTTCCAAAACATGCCCAGACTTGGCTCCCAAGTGGCCAAAAGTCTCCAAGAGACAAGTCGCGAAGAAGGATATGGAAGAGAGGGAGAAAGCCAAGGGAGCAGGCCAAAGGGAGGCAAGAGAAAAAACTAGTGCCGGGCTGCAGGACTGAAATGGAGGAATTGAAAGATGAAAGCCAGGAAGCAGGAGAGTTTGAGAAAAGGAGAGAGGAAAGAAGAGACATGCAGCCAGACGAGGGGTTAGTGAGAGAGGCTGGGACAGAGAACAGGATGAGAAGGAAATAAGGCAAGGCAAGGCAAGGCAAGGCTAGGCCAAACGAGGTTTCCCTGATCTATATTTTCTACCATATTCATCTTGAGATGAGAGGAAAGCCATCAGACCATATGGATTAGGCCCAAACAAAAGCCCCGGCTACTTGAGACACTTAGACTAAGTCTAAACCTCAAAGATCTTACCATAAAGATGTTTTTTATACTGTACTTTCACAATCAGCTGGCAGTACAAAAGAACAAGCGGCAGATGTACTTAGGCTGAGTCATGGTGGTTTGGTGCAGAGACCATGCATATCATGGGAATATTTCAGCATTTCTGCTCTGGTTTTCAGTGTATTACACCAAAACACCCACCTGATGACATCATTTCAAGAGCAAAAGCAGCAATTTGCAGAATTCAGCTTCTTTGGGGAACTGAGCAATTGCTGAGCTGACAGCAAGTCCTGCTGGGTCCCTGTCACCTGCAGAGTGCCCGCATCCTCACCACGGTAGCGGGCATTGTGACAAAGGTTCTATGTCAGCTGGGTGTGGCAGCCGAGCGCCCGCTAGGGGAGGGGGAGCCTGTCAGCCCCGGGCCTGTCACTGCCTGCTGTCCCCCCTGTCACCAGCGAGGCCTCTGAAAAGTTTCCAAAACATGCCCAGACTTGGGTCCAAAGTGGCCAAAAGTCTCCAAGAGTCAAGTCGGGAAGAAGGATATGGAAGAGAGGGAGAAAGACAAGGGAGCAGGCCCAAGGGAGGCAAGAGGAAAAACTAGTGAGGGGCTGCAGGAATGAAATGGAGGAATTGAAAGACGAAAGCCAGGAAGCAGGAGAGTTTGAGAAAAGGAGAGAGGAAAGAAGAGACATGCAGCCAGACGAGGGCTTAGTGAGAGTGGCTGGGACAGAGAACAGGATGAGAAGGAAATAAGGCAAGGCAAGGCAAGGCTAGGCCAAAGGACGTTTCTTTGATTTATATTTTCTACCACATTCATCTTGAGATGAGAGGAAAGCCATCAGACCATATGGATTAGGCCCAAACAAAAGCCCCGGCTACTTGAGACACTTAGACTAAGTCTAAACAACAAAGATCTTACCATAAATATCGTTTTTATACTGTACTTTCACAATCAGCTGGCAGTACAAAAGAACAAGCGGCAGACATACTTAGGCTGAGTCATGGTGGTTTGGTGCAGAGACCATGCATATCATGGGAATATTTCAGCATTTCTGCTCTGGTTTTCAGTGTATTACACCAAAACACCCACCTGATGACATCATTTCAAGAGCAAAGCAGCAATTTGCAAAATTCAACTTCTTTGGGGAACTGAGCAATTGCTGAGCTGGCAGCAAGTCCTGCTGGGTCCCTGTCACCTGCAGAGTGCCCGCATCCTCACCACAGTAGCGGGCATTGTGACAAATGTTCTATGTCAGCTGGGTGTGGCAGCCGAGCGCCCACTAGGGGAGGGGGAGCCTGTCAGCCCCGGGCCTGTCACTGCCTGCTGTCCCCCCTGTCACCAGCGAGGCCTCTGAAAAGTTTCCAAAACATGCCCAGACTTGGCTCCAAAGTGGCCAAAAGTCTCCAAGAGACAAGTCGGGAAGAAGGATATGGAAGAGAGGGAGAAAGCCAAGGGAGCAGGCCAAAGGGAGGCAAGAGAAAAAAGTAGTGCCGGGCTGCAGGACTGAAATGGAGGAATTGAAAGACGAAAGCCAGGAAGCAGGAGAGTTTGAGAAAAGGAGAGAGGAAAGAAGAGACATGCAGCCAGACGAGGGCTTAGTGAGAGAGGCTGGGAGAGAGAACAGGATGAGAAGGAAATAAGGCAAGGCAAGGCAAGGCTAGGCCAAAGGACGTTTCTTTGATTTATAATTTCTACCACATTCATCTTGAGATGAGAGGAAAGCCATCAGACGTTATGGATTAGGCCCAAACAAAAGCCCCGGCTACTTGAGACACTTAGACTAAGCCTAAACCAGAAAGATCTCTCCATAAAGATGGTTTTTATACTGTACTTCCACAATCAGCTGGCAGTACAAAAGAACAAGCGGCAGACATACTTAGGCTGAGACATGGTGGTTTGGTGCAGAGACCATGCTTATCATGGGAATATTTCAGCATTTCTGCTCTGGTTTTCAGTGTATTACACCAAAACACCCCCCTGATGACATCATTTCAAGAGCAAAAGCAGCAATTTGCAGAATTCAGCTTCTTTGGGGAACTGAGCAATTGCTGAGCTGACAGCAAGTCCTGCTGGGTCCCTGTCACCTGCAGAGTGCCCGCATCCTCACCACGGTAGCGGGCATTGTGACAAAGGTTCTATGTCAGCTGGGTGTGGCAGCCGAGCGCCCGCTAGGGGAGGGGGAGCCTGTCAGCCCCGGGCCTGTCACTGCCTGCTGTCCCCCTGTCACCAGCGAGGCCTCTGAAAAGTTTCCAAAACATGCCCAGACTTGGGTCCAAAGTGGCCAAAAGTCTCCAAGAGTCAAGTCGGGAAGAAGGATATGGAAGAGAGGGAGAAAGCCAAGGGAGCAGGCCCAAGGGAGGCAAGAGGAAAAACTAGTGCCGGGCTGCAGGAATGAAATGGAGGAATTGAAAGACGAAAGCCAGGAAGCAGGAGAGTTTGAGAAAAGGAGAGAGGAAAGAAGAGACATGCAGCCAGACGAGGGCTTAGTGAGAGAGGCTGGGACAGAGAACAGGATGAGAAGGAAATAAGGCAAGGCAAGGCAAGGCAAGGCTAGGCCAAACGAGGTTTCCCTGATTTATATTTTCTACCACATTCATCTTGAGATGAGGAGGAAAGCCATCAGACCTTATGGATTAGGCCCAAACAAAAGCCCCGGCTACTTGAGACACTTAGACTAAGTCTAAACCACAAAGATCTTACCATAAAGATGTTTTTTATACTGTACTTTCACAATCAGCTGGCAGTACAAAAGAACAAGGGGCAGATGTACTTAGGCTGAGTCATGGTGGTTTGCTGCAGAGACCATGCATATCATGGGAATATTTCAGCATTTCTGCTCTGGTTTTCAGTGTATTACACCAAAACACCCACCTGATGACATCATTTCAAGAGCAAAGCAGCAATTTGCAAAATTCAACTTCTTTGGGGAACTGAGCAATTGCTGAGCTGACAGCAAGTCCTGCTGGGTCCCTGTCACCTGCAGAGTGCCCGCATCCTCACCACAGTAGCGGGCATTGTGACAAAGGTTCTACGTCAGCTGGGTGTGGCAGCCGAGCGCCCGCTAGGGGAGGGGGAGCCTGTCAGCCCCGGGCCTGTCACTGCCTGCTGTCCCCCCTGTCACCAGCGAGGCCTCTGAAAAGTTTCCAAAACATGCCCAGACTTGGCTCCCAAGTGGCCAAAAGTCTCCAAGAGACAAGTCGCGAAGAAGGATATGGAAGAGAGGGAGAAAGCCAAGGGAGCAGGCCAAAGGGAGGCAAGAGAAAAAACTAGTGCCGGGCTGCAGGACTGAAATGGAGGAATTGAAAGATGAAAGCCAGGAAGCAGGAGAGTTTGAGAAAAGGAGAGAGGAAAGAAGAGACATGCAGCCAGACGAGGGCTTAGTGAGAGAGGCTGGGAGAGAGAACAGGATGAGAAGGAAATAAGGCAAGGCAAGGCAAGGCAAGGCTAGGCCAAACGAGGTTTCCCTGATCTATATTTTCTACCATATTCATCTTGAGATGAGAGGAAAGCCATCAGACCATATGGATTAGGCCCAAACAAAAGCCCCGGCTACTTGAGACACTTAGACTAAGTCTAAACCTCAAAGATCTTACCATAAAGATGTTTTTTATACTGTACTTTCACAATCAGCTGGCAGTACAAAAGAACAAGCGGCAGATGTACTTAGGCTGAGTCATGGTGGTTTGGTGCAGAGACCATGCATATCATGGGAATATTTCAGCATTTCTGCTCTGGTTTTCAGTGTATTACACCAAAACACCCACCTGATGACATCATTTCAAGAGCAAAAGCAGCAATTTGCAGAATTCAGCTTCTTTGGGGAACTGAGCAATTGCTGAGCTGACAGCAAGTCCTGCTGGGTCCCTGTCACCTGCAGAGTGCCCGCATCCTCACCACGGTAGCGGGCATTGTGACAAAGGTTCTATGTCAGCTGGGTGTGGCAGCCGAGCGCCCGCTAGGGGAGGGGGAGCCTGTCAGCCCCGGGCCTGTCACTGCCTGCTGTCCCCCCTGTCACCAGCGAGGCCTCTGAAAAGTTTCCAAAACATGCCCAGACTTGGGTCCAAAGTGGCCAAAAGTCTCCAAGAGTCAAGTCGGGAAGAAGGATATGGAAGAGAGGGAGAAAGACAAGGGAGCAGGCCCAAGGGAGGCAAGAGGAAAAACTAGTGAGGGGCTGCAGGAATGAAATGGAGGAATTGAAAGACGAAAGCCAGGAAGCAGGAGAGTTTGAGAAAAGGAGAGAGGAAAGAAGAGACATGCAGCCAGACGAGGGCTTAGTGAGAGTGGCTGGGACAGAGAACAGGATGAGAAGGAAATAAGGCAAGGCAAGGCAAGGCTAGGCCAAAGGACGTTTCTTTGATTTATATTTTCTACCACATTCATCTTGAGATGAGAGGAAAGCCATCAGACCATATGGATTAGGCCCAAACAAAAGCCCCGGCTACTTGAGACACTTAGACTAAGTCTAAACAACAAAGATCTTACCATAAAGATCGTTTTTATACTGTACTTTCACAATCAGCTGGCAGTACAAAAGAACAAGCGGCAGACATACTTAGGCTGAGTCATGGTGGTTTGGTGCAGAGACCATGCATATCATGGGAATATTTCAGCATTTCTGCTCTGGTTTTCAGTGTATTACACCAAAACACCCACCTGATGACATCATTTCAAGAGCAAAGCAGCAATTTGCAAAATTCAACTTCTTTGGGGAACTGAGCAATTGCTGAGCTGGCAGCAAGTCCTGCTGGGTCCCTGTCACCTGCAGAGTGCCCGCATCCTCACCACAGTAGCGGGCATTGTGACAAATGTTCTATGTCAGCTGGGTGTGGCAGCCGAGCGCCCACTAGGGGAGGGGGAGCCTGTCAGCCCCGGGCCTGTCACTGCCTGCTGTCCCCCGTGTCACCAGCGAGGCCTCTGAAAAGTTTCCAAAACATGCCCAGACTTGGCTCCAAAGTGGCCAAAAGTCTCCAAGAGACAAGTCGGGAAGAAGGATATGGAAGAGAGGGAGAAAGCCAAGGGAGCAGGCCAAAGGGAGGCAAGAGAAAAAAGTAGTGCCGGGCTGCAGGACTGAAATGGAGGAATTGAAAGACGAAAGCCAGGAAGCAGGAGAGTTTGAGAAAAGGAGAGAGGAAAGAAGAGACATGCAGCCAGACGAGGGCTTAGTGAGAGAGGCTGGGAGAGAGAATAGGATGAGAAGGAAATAAGGCAAGGCAAGGCAAGGCTAGGCCAAAGGACGTTTCTTTGATTTATAATTTCTACCACATTCATCTTGAGATGAGAGGAAAGCCATCAGACGTTATGGATTAGGCCCAAACAAAAGCCCCGGCTACTTGAGACACTTAGACTAAGCCTAAACCAGAAAGATCTCTCCATAAAGATGGTTTTTATACTGTACTTCCACAATCAGCTGGCAGTACAAAAGAACAAGCGGCAGACATACTTAGGCTGAGACATGGTGGTTTGGTGCAGAGACCATGCTTATCATGGGAATATTTCAGCATTTCTGCTCTGGTTTTCAGTGTATTACACCAAAACACCCACCTGATGACATCATTTCAAGAGCAAAAGCAGCAATTTGCAGAATTCAGCTTCTTTGGGGAACTGAGCAATTGCTGAGCTGACAGCAAGTCCTGCTGGGTCCCTGTCACCTGCAGAGTGCCCGCATCCTCACCACGGTAGCGGGCATTGTGACAAAAGTTCTATGTCAGCTGGGTGTGGCAGCCGAGCGCCCGCTAGGGGAGGGGGAGCCTGTCAGCCCCGGGCCTGTCACTGCCTGCTGTCCCCCTGTCACCAGCGAGGCCTCTGAAAAGTTTCCAAAACATGCCCAGACTTGGGTCCAAAGTGGCCAAAAGTCTCCAAGAGTCAAGTCGGGAAGAAGGATATGGAAGAGAGGGAGAAAGCCAAGGGAGCAGGCCCAAGGGAGGCAAGAGGAAAAACTAGTGCCGGGCTGCAGGAATGAAATGGAGGAATTGAAAGACGAAAGCCAGGAAGCAGGAGAGTTTGAGAAAAGGAGAGAGGAAAGAAGAGACATGCAGCCAGACGAGGGCTTAGTGAGAGAGGCTGGGACAGAGAACAGGATGAGAAGGAAATAAGGCAAGGCAAGGCAAGGCAAGGCTAGGCCAAACGAGGTTTCCCTGATTTATATTTTCTACCACATTCATCTTGAGATGAGGAGGAAAGCCATCAGACCATATGGATTAGGCCCAAACAAAAGCCCCGGCTACTTGAGACACTTAGACTAAGTCTAAACAACAAAGATCTTACCATAAATATCGTTTTTATACTGTACTTTCACAATCAGCTGGCAGTACAAAAGAACAAGCGGCAGACATACTTAGGCTGAGTCATGGTGGTTTGGTGCAGAGACCATGCATATCATGGGAATATTTCAGCATTTCTGCTCTGGTTTTCAGTGTATTACACCAAAACACCCACCTGATGACATCATTTCAAGAGCAAAGCAGCAATTTGCAAAATTCAACTTCTTTGGGGAACTGAGCAATTGCTGAGCTGGCAGCAAGTCCTGCTGGGTCCCTGTCACCTGCAGAGTGCCCGCATCCTCACCACAGTAGCGGGCATTGTGACAAATGTTCTATGTCAGCTGGGTGTGGCAGCCGAGCGCCCACTAGGGGAGGGGGAGCCTGTCAGCCCCGGGCCTGTCACTGCCTGCTGTCCCCCCTGTCACCAGCGAGGCCTCTGAAAAGTTTCCAAAACATGCCCAGACTTGGCTCCAAAGTGGCCAAAAGTCTCCAAGAGACAAGTCGGGAAGAAGGATATGGAAGAGAGGGAGAAAGCCAAGGGAGCAGGCCAAAGGGAGGCAAGAGAAAAAAGTAGTGCCGGGCTGCAGGACTGAAATGGAGGAATTGAAAGACGAAAGCCAGGAAGCAGGAGAGTTTGAGAAAAGGAGAGAGGAAAGAAGAGACATGCAGCCAGACGAGGGCTTAGTGAGAGAGGCTGGGAGAGAGAACAGGATGAGAAGGAAATAAGGCAAGGCAAGGCAAGGCTAGGCCAAAGGACGTTTCTTTGATTTATAATTTCTACCACATTCATCTTGAGATGAGAGGAAAGCCATCAGACGTTATGGATTAGGCCCAAACAAAAGCCCCGGCTACTTGAGACACTTAGACTAAGCCTAAACCAGAAAGATCTCTCCATAAAGATGGTTTTTATACTGTACTTCCACAATCAGCTGGCAGTACAAAAGAACAAGCGGCAGACATACTTAGGCTGAGACATGGTGGTTTGGTGCAGAGACCATGCTTATCATGGGAATATTTCAGCATTTCTGCTCTGGTTTTCAGTGTATTACACCAAAACACCCCCCTGATGACATCATTTCAAGAGCAAAAGCAGCAATTTGCAGAATTCAGCTTCTTTGGGGAACTGAGCAATTGCTGAGCTGACAGCAAGTCCTGCTGGGTCCCTGTCACCTGCAGAGTGCCCGCATCCTCACCACGGTAGCGGGCATTGTGACAAAGGTTCTATGTCAGCTGGGTGTGGCAGCCGAGCGCCCGCTAGGGGAGGGGGAGCCTGTCAGCCCCGGGCCTGTCACTGCCTGCTGTCCCCCTGTCACCAGCGAGGCCTCTGAAAAGTTTCCAAAACATGCCCAGACTTGGGTCCAAAGTGGCCAAAAGTCTCCAAGAGTCAAGTCGGGAAGAAGGATATGGAAGAGAGGGAGAAAGCCAAGGGAGCAGGCCCAAGGGAGGCAAGAGGAAAAACTAGTGCCGGGCTGCAGGAATGAAATGGAGGAATTGAAAGACGAAAGCCAGGAAGCAGGAGAGTTTGAGAAAAGGAGAGAGGAAAGAAGAGACATGCAGCCAGACGAGGGCTTAGTGAGAGAGGCTGGGACAGAGAACAGGATGAGAAGGAAATAAGGCAAGGCAAGGCAAGGCAAGGCTAGGCCAAACGAGGTTTCCCTGATTTATATTTTCTACCACATTCATCTTGAGATGAGGAGGAAAGCCATCAGACCTTATGGATTAGGCCCAAACAAAAGCCCCGGCTACTTGAGACACTTAGACTAAGTCTAAACCACAAAGATCTTACCATAAAGATGTTTTTTATACTGTACTTTCACAATCAGCTGGCAGTACAAAAGAACAAGGGGCAGATGTACTTAGGCTGAGTCATGGTGGTTTGCTGCAGAGACCATGCATATCATGGGAATATTTCAGCATTTCTGCTCTGGTTTTCAGTGTATTACACCAAAACACCCACCTGATGACATCATTTCAAGAGCAAAGCAGCAATTTGCAAAATTCAACTTCTTTGGGGAACTGAGCAATTGCTGAGCTGACAGCAAGTCCTGCTGGGTCCCTGTCACCTGCAGAGTGCCCGCATCCTCACCACAGTAGCGGGCATTGTGACAAAGGTTCTACGTCAGCTGGGTGTGGCAGCCGAGCGCCCGCTAGGGGAGGGGGAGCCTGTCAGCCCCGGGCCTGTCACTGCCTGCTGTCCCTTGTGTCACCAGCGAGGCCTCTGAAAAGTTTCCAAAACATGCCCAGACTTGGCTCCCAAGTGGCCAAAAGTCTCCAAGAGACAAGTCGCGAAGAAGGATATGGAAGAGAGGGAGAAAGCCAAGGGAGCAGGCCAAAGGGAGGCAAGAGAAAAAACTAGTGCCGGGCTGCAGGACTGAAATGGAGGAATTGAAAGATGAAAGCCAGGAAGCAGGAGAGTTTGAGAAAAGGAGAGAGGAAAGAAGAGACATGCAGCCAGATGAGGGGTTAGTGAGAGAGGCTGGGACAGAGAACAGGATGAGAAGGAAATAAGGCAAGGCAAGGCAAGGCAAGGCTAGGCCAAACGAGGTTTCCCTGATCTATATTTTCTACCATATTCATCTTGAGATGAGAGGAAAGCCATCAGACCATATGGATTAGGCCCAAACAAAAGCCCCGGCTACTTGAGACACTTAGACTAAGTCTAAACCTCAAAGATCTTACCATAAAGATGTTTTTTATACTGTACTTTCACAATCAGCTGGCAGTACAAAAGAACAAGCGGCAGATGTACTTAGGCTGAGTCATGGTGGTTTGGTGCAGAGACCATGCATATCATGGGAATATTTCAGCATTTCTGCTCTGGTTTTCAGTGTATTACACCAAAACACCCACCTGATGACATCATTTCAAGAGCAAAAGCAGCAATTTGCAGAATTCAGCTTCTTTGGGGAACTGAGCAATTGCTGAGCTGACAGCAAGTCCTGCTGGGTCCCTGTCACCTGCAGAGTGCCCGCATCCTCACCACGGTAGCGGGCATTGTGACAAAGGTTCTATGTCAGCTGGGTGTGGCAGCCGAGCGCCCGCTAGGGGAGGGGGAGCCTGTCAGCCCCGGGCCTGTCACTGCCTGCTGTCCCCCCTGTCACCAGCGAGGCCTCTGAAAAGTTTCCAAAACATGCCCAGACTTGGGTCCAAAGTGGCCAAAAGTCTCCAAGAGTCAAGTCGGGAAGAAGGATATGGAAGAGAGGGAGAAAGACAAGGGAGCAGGCCCAAGGGAGGCAAGAGGAAAAACTAGTGAGGGGCTGCAGGAATGAAATGGAGGAATTGAAAGACGAAAGCCAGGAAGCAGGAGAGTTTGAGAAAAGGAGAGAGGAAAGAAGAGACATGCAGCCAGACGAGGGCTTAGTGAGAGTGGCTGGGACAGAGAACAGGATGAGAAGGAAATAAGGCAAGGCAAGGCAAGGCTAGGCCAAAGGACGTTTCTTTGATTTATATTTTCTACCACATTCATCTTGAGATGAGAGGAAAGCCATCAGACCATATGGATTAGGCCCAAACAAAAGCCCCGGCTACTTGAGACACTTAGACTAAGTCTAAACAACAAAGATCTTACCATAAAGATCGTTTTTATACTGTACTTTCACAATCAGCTGGCAGTACAAAAGAACAAGCGGCAGACATACTTAGGCTGAGTCATGGTGGTTTGGTGCAGAGACCATGCATATCATGGGAATATTTCAGCATTTCTGCTCTGGTTTTCAGTGTATTACACCAAAACACCCACCTGATGACATCATTTCAAGAGCAAAGCAGCAATTTGCAAAATTCAACTTCTTTGGGGAACTGAGCAATTGCTGAGCTGGCAGCAAGTCCTGCTGGGTCCCTGTCACCTGCAGAGTGCCCGCATCCTCACCACAGTAGCGGGCATTGTGACAAATGTTCTATGTCAGCTGGGTGTGGCAGCCGAGCGCCCACTAGGGGAGGGGGAGCCTGTCAGCCCCGGGCCTGTCACTGCCTGCTGTCCCCCGTGTCACCAGCGAGGCCTCTGAAAAGTTTCCAAAACATGCCCAGACTTGGCTCCAAAGTGGCCAAAAGTCTCCAAGAGACAAGTCGGGAAGAAGGATATGGAAGAGAGGGAGAAAGCCAAGGGAGCAGGCCAAAGGGAGGCAAGAGAAAAAAGTAGTGCCGGGCTGCAGGACTGAAATGGAGGAATTGAAAGACGAAAGCCAGGAAGCAGGAGAGTTTGAGAAAAGGAGAGAGGAAAGAAGAGACATGCAGCCAGACGAGGGCTTAGTGAGAGAGGCTGGGAGAGAGAATAGGATGAGAAGGAAATAAGGCAAGGCAAGGCAAGGCTAGGCCAAAGGACGTTTCTTTGATTTATAATTTCTACCACATTCATCTTGAGATGAGAGGAAAGCCATCAGACGTTATGGATTAGGCCCAAACAAAAGCCCCGGCTACTTGAGACACTTAGACTAAGCCTAAACCAGAAAGATCTCTCCATAAAGATGGTTTTTATACTGTACTTCCACAATCAGCTGGCAGTACAAAAGAACAAGCGGCAGACATACTTAGGCTGAGACATGGTGGTTTGGTGCAGAGACCATGCTTATCATGGGAATATTTCAGCATTTCTGCTCTGGTTTTCAGTGTATTACACCAAAACACCCACCTGATGACATCATTTCAAGAGCAAAAGCAGCAATTTGCAGAATTCAGCTTCTTTGGGGAACTGAGCAATTGCTGAGCTGACAGCAAGTCCTGCTGGGTCCCTGTCACCTGCAGAGTGCCCGCATCCTCACCACGGTAGCGGGCATTGTGACAAAAGTTCTATGTCAGCTGGGTGTGGCAGCCGAGCGCCCGCTAGGGGAGGGGGAGCCTGTCAGCCCCGGGCCTGTCACTGCCTGCTGTCCCCCTGTCACCAGCGAGGCCTCTGAAAAGTTTCCAAAACATGCCCAGACTTGGGTCCAAAGTGGCCAAAAGTCTCCAAGAGTCAAGTCGGGAAGAAGGATATGGAAGAGAGGGAGAAAGCCAAGGGAGCAGGCCCAAGGGAGGCAAGAGGAAAAACTAGTGCCGGGCTGCAGGAATGAAATGGAGGAATTGAAAGACGAAAGCCAGGAAGCAGGAGAGTTTGAGAAAAGGAGAGAGGAAAGAAGAGACATGCAGCCAGACGAGGGCTTAGTGAGAGAGGCTGGGACAGAGAACAGGATGAGAAGGAAATAAGGCAAGGCAAGGCAAGGCAAGGCTAGGCCAAACGAGGTTTCCCTGATTTATATTTTCTACCACATTCATCTTGAGATGAGGAGGAAAGCCATCAGACCTTATGGATTAGGCCCAAACAAAAGCCCCGGCTACTTGAGACACTTAGACTAAGTCTAAACCACAAAGATCTTACCATAAAGATGTTTTTTATACTGTACTTTCACAATCAGCTGGCAGTACAAAAGAACAAGGGGCAGATGTACTTAGGCTGAGTCATGGTGGTTTGCTGCAGAGACCATGCATATCATGGGAATATTTCAGCATTTCTGCTCTGGTTTTGAGTGTATTACACCAAAACACCCCCCTGATGACATCATTTCAAGAGCAAAGCAGCAATTTGCAAAATTCAACTTCTTTGGGGAACTGAGCAATTGCTGAGCTGACAGCAAGTCCTGCTGGGTCCCTGTCACCTGCAGAGTGCCCGCATCCTCACCACGGTAGCGGGCATTGTGACAAAGGTTCTATGTCAGCTGGGTGTGGCAGCCGAGCGCCCGCTAGGGGAGGGGGAGCCTGTCAGCCCCGGGCCTGTCACTGCCTGCTGTCCCCCCTGTCACCAGCGAGGCCTCTGAAAAGTTTCCAAAACGTGCCCAGACTTGGCTCCAAAGTGGCCAAAAGTCTCCAAGAGACAAGTCGGGAAGAAGGATATGGAAGAGAGGGAGAAAGCCAAGGGAGCAGGCCAAAGGGAGGCAAGAGAAAAAAGTAGTGCCGGGCTGCAGGACTGAAATGGAGGAATTGAAAGACGAAAGCCAGGAAGCAGGAGAGTTTGAGAAAAGGAGAGAGGAAAGAAGAGACATGCAGCCAGACGAGGGCTTAGTGAGAGAGGCTGGGAGAGAGAACAGGATGAGAAGGAAATAAGGCAAGGCAAGGCAAGGCTAGGCCAAAGGACGTTTCTTTGATTTATATTTTCTACCACATTCATCTTGAGATGAGAGGAAAGCCATCAGACGTTATGGATTAGGCCCAAACAAAAGCCCCGGCTACTTGAGACACTTAGACTAAGCCTAAACCAGAAAGATCTCTCCATAAAGATGGTTTTTATACTGTACTTCCACAATCAGCTGGCAGTACAAAAGAACAAGCGGCAGACATACTTAGGCTGAGACATGGTGGTTTGGTGCAGAGACCATGCTTATCATGGGAATATTTCAGCATTTCTGCTCTGGTTTTCAGTGTATTACACCAAAACACCCACCTGATGACATCATTTCAAGAGCAAAAGCAGCAATTTGCAGAATTCAGCTTCTTTGGGGAACTGAGCAATTGCTGAGCTGACAGCAAGTCCTGCTGGGTCCCTGTCACCTGCAGAGTGCCCGCATCCTCACCACGGTAGCGGGCATTGTGACAAAGGTTCTACGTCAGCTGGGTGTGGCAGCCGAGCGCCCGCTAGGGGAGGGGGAGCCTGTCAGCCCCGGGCCTGTCACTGCCTGCTGTCCCCCGTGTCACCAGCGAGGCCTCTGAAAAGTTTCCAAAACATGCCCAGACTTGGGTCCAAAGTGGCCAAAAGTCTCCAAGAGTCAAGTCGGGAAGAAGGATATGGAAGAGAGGGAGAAAGCCAAGGGAGCAGGCCCAAGGGAGGCAAGAGGAAAAAGTAGTGCCGGGCTGCAGGACTGAAATGGAGGAATTGAAAGACGAAAGCCAGGAAGCAGGAGAGTTTGAGAAAAGGAGAGAGGAAAGAAGAGACATGCAGCCAGACGAGGGCTTAGTGAGAGAGGCTGGGACAGAGAACAGGATGAGAAGGAAATAAGGCAAGGCAAGGCAAGGCAAGGCTAGGCCAAACGAGGTTTCCCTGATTTATATTTTCTACCACATTCATCTTGAGATGAGGAGGAAAGCCATCAGACCTTATGGATTAGGCCCAAACAAAAGCCCCGGCTACTTGAGACACTTAGACTAAGTCTAAACCACAAAGATCTTACCATAAAGATGTTTTTTATACTGTACTTTCACAATCAGCTGGCAGTACAAAAGAACAAGGGGCAGATGTACTTAGGCTGAGTCATGGTGGTTTGCTGCAGAGACCATGCATATCATGGGAATATTTCAGCATTTCTGCTCTGGTTTTGAGTGTATTACACCAAAACACCCACCTGATGACATCATTTCAAGAGCAAAGCAGCAATTTGCAAAATTCAACTTCTTTGGGGAACTGAGCAATTGCTGAGCTGACAGCAAGTCCTGCTGGGTCCCTGTCACCTGCAGAGTGCCCGCATCCTCACCACGGTAGCGGGCATTGTGACAAAGGTTCTATGTCAGCTGGGTGTGGCAGCCGAGCGCCCGCTAGGGGAGGGGGAGCCTGTCAGCCCCGGGCCTGTCACTGCCTGCTGTCCCCCCTGTCACCAGCGAGGCCTCTGAAAAGTTTCCAAAACGTGCCCAGACTTGGCTCCAAAGTGGCCAAAAGTCTCCAAGAGACAAGTCGGGAAGAAGGATATGGAAGAGAGGGAGAAAGCCAAGGGAGCAGGCCAAAGGGAGGCAAGAGAAAAAAGTAGTGCCGGGCTGCAGGACTGAAATGGAGGAATTGAAAGACGAAAGCCAGGAAGCAGGAGAGTTTGAGAAAAGGAGAGAGGAAAGAAGAGACATGCAGCCAGACGAGGGCTTAGTGAGAGAGGCTGGGAGAGAGAACAGGATGAGAAGGAAATAAGGCAAGGCAAGGCAAGGCTAGGCCAAAGGACGTTTCTTTGATTTATATTTTCTACCACATTCATCTTGAGATGAGAGGAAAGCCATCAGACGTTATGGATTAGGCCCAAACAAAAGCCCCGGCTACTTGAGACACTTAGACTAAGCCTAAACCAGAAAGATCTCTCCATAAAGATGGTTTTTATACTGTACTTCCACAATCAGCTGGCAGTACAAAAGAACAAGCGGCAGACATACTTAGGCTGAGACATGGTGGTTTGGTGCAGAGACCATGCTTATCATGGGAATATTTCAGCATTTCTGCTCTGGTTTTCAGTGTATTACACCAAAACACCCACCTGATGACATCATTTCAAGAGCAAAAGCAGCAATTTGCAGAATTCAGCTTCTTTGGGGAACTGAGCAATTGCTGAGCTGACAGCAAGTCCTGCTGGGTCCCTGTCACCTGCAGAGTGCCCGCATCCTCACCACGGTAGCGGGCATTGTGACAAAGGTTCTACGTCAGCTGGGTGTGGCAGCCGAGCGCCCGCTAGGGGAGGGGGAGCCTGTCAGCCCCGGGCCTGTCACTGCCTGCTGTCCCCCGTGTCACCAGCGAGGCCTCTGAAAAGTTTCCAAAACATGCCCAGACTTGGGTCCAAAGTGGCCAAAAGTCTCCAAGAGTCAAGTCGGGAAGAAGGATATGGAAGAGAGGGAGAAAGCCAAGGGAGCAGGCCCAAGGGAGGCAAGAGGAAAAAGTAGTGCCGGGCTGCAGGACTGAAATGGAGGAATTGAAAGACGAAAGCCAGGAAGCAGGAGAGTTTGAGAAAAGGAGAGAGGAAAGAAGAGACATGCAGCCAGACGAGGGCTTAGTGAGAGAGGCTGGGACAGAGAACAGGATGAGAAGGAAATAAGGCAAGGCAAGGCAAGGCAAGGCTAGGCCAAACGAGGTTTCCCTGATTTATATTTTCTACCACATTCATCTTGAGATGAGGAGGAAAGCCATCAGACCTTATGGATTAGGCCCAAACAAAAGCCCCGGCTACTTGAGACACTTAGACTAAGTCTAAACCACAAAGATCTTACCATAAAGATGTTTTTTATACTGTACTTTCACAATCAGCTGGCAGTACAAAAGAACAAGCGGCAGATGTACTTAGGCTGAGTCATGGTGGTTTGGTGCAGAGACCATGCATATCATGGGAATATTTCAGCATTTCTGCTCTGGTTTTCAGTGTATTACACCAAAACACCCAGCTGATGACATCATTTCAAGAGCAAAGCAGCAATTTGCAAAATTCAACTTCTTTGGGGAACTGAGCAATTGCTGAGCTGACAGCAAGTCCTGCTGGGTCCCTGTCACCTGCAGAGTGCCCGCATCCTCACCACAGTAGCGGGCATTGTGACAAAGGTTCTATGTCAGCTGGGTGTGGCAGCCGAGCGCCCGCTAGGGGAGGGGGAGCCTGTCAGCCCCGGGCCTGTCACTGCCTGCTGTCCCCCCTGTCACCAGTGAGGCCTCTGAAAAGTTTCCAAAACGTGCCCAGACTTGGCTCCAAAGTGGCCAAAAGTCTCCAAGAGACAAGTCGGGAAGAAGGATATGGAAGAGAGGGAGAAAGCCAAGGGAGCAGGCCAAAGGGAGGCAAGAGAAAAAAGTAGTGCCGGGCTGCAGGACTGAAATGGAGGAATTGAAAGACGAAAGCCAGGAAGCAGGAGAGTTTGAGAAAAGGAGAGAGGAAAGAAGAGACATGCAGCCAGACGAGGGCTTAGTGAGAGAGGCTGGGACAGAGAACAGGATGAGAAGGAAATAAGGCAAGGCAAGGCAAGGCTAGGCCAAAGGACGATTCTTTGATTTATATTTTCTACCACATTCATCTTGAGATGAGAGGAAAGCCATCAGACGTTATGGATTAGGCCCAAACAAAAGCCCCGGCTACTTGAGACACTTAGACTAAGCCTAAACCAGAAAGATCTCTCCATAAAGATGGTTTTTATACTGTACTTCCACAATCAGCTGGCAGTACAAAAGAACAAGCGGCAGACATACTTAGGCTGAGACATGGTGGTTTGGTGCAGAGACCATGCTTATCATGGGAATATTTCAGCATTTCTGCTCTGGTTTTCAGTGTATTACACCAAAACACCCACCTGATGACATCATTTCAAGAGCAAAAGCAGCAATTTGCAGAATTCAGCTTCTTTGGGGAACTGAGCAATTGCTGAGCTGACAGCAAGTCCTGCTGGGTCCCTGTCACCTGCAGAGTGCCCGCATCCTCACCACGGTAGCGGGCATTGTGACAAAGGTTCTATGTCAGCTGGGTGTGGCAGCCGAGCGCCCGCTAGGGGAGGGGGAGCCTGTCAGCCCCGGGCCTGTCACTGCCTGCTGTCCCCCGTGTCACCAGCGAGGCCTCTGAAAAGTTTCCAAAACATGCCCAGACTTGGGTCCAAAGTGGCCAAAAGTCTCCAAGAGTCAAGTCGGGAAGAAGGATATGGAAGAGAGGGAGAAAGCCAAGGGAGCAGGCCCAAGGGAGGCAAGAGGAAAAAGTAGTGCCGGGCTGCAGGACTGAAATGGAGGAATTGAAAGACGAAAGCCAGGAAGCAGGAGAGTTTGAGAAAAGGAGAGAGGAAAGAAGAGACATGCAGCCAGACGAGGGGTTAGTGAGAGAGGCTGGGACAGAGAACAGGATGAGAAGGAAATAAGGCAAGGCAAGGCAAGGCAAGGCTAGGCCAAACGAGGTTTCCCTGATTTATATTTTCTACCACATTCATCTTGAGATGAGGAGGAAAGCCATCAGACCTTATGGATTAGGCCCAAACAAAAGCCCCGGCTACTTGAGACACTTAGACTAAGTCTAAACCACAAAGATCTTACCATAAAGATGTTTTTTATACTGTACTTTCACAATCAGCTGGCAGTACAAAAGAACAAGCGGCAGATGTACTTAGGCTGAGTCATGGTGGTTTGGTGCAGAGACCATGCATATCATGGGAATATTTCAGCATTTCTGCTCTGGTTTTCAGTGTATTACACCAAAACACCCACCTGATGACATCATTTCAAGAGCAAAGCAGCAATTTGCAAAATTCAACTTCTTTGGGGAACTGAGCAATTGCTGAGCTGACAGCAAGTCCTGCTGGGTCCCTGTCACCTGCAGAGTGCCCGCATCCTCACCACAGTAGCGGGCATTGTGACAAAGGTTCTATGTCAGCTGGGTGTGGCAGCCGAGCGCCCGCTAGGGGAGGGGGAGCCTGTCAGCCCCGGGCCTGTCACTGCCTGCTGTCCCCCCTGTCACCAGCGAGGCCTCTGAAAAGTTTCCAAAACGTGCCCAGACTTGGCTCCAAAGTGGCCAAAAGTCTCCAAGAGACAAGTCGGGAAGAAGGATATGGAAGAGAGGGAGAAAGCCAAGGGAGCAGGCCAAAGGGAGGCAAGAGAAAAAAGTAGTGCCGGGCTGCAGGACTGAAATGGAGGAATTGAAAGACGAAAGCCAGGAAGCAGGAGAGTTTGAGAAAAGGAGAGAGGAAAGAAGAGACATGCAGCCAGACGAGGGCTTAGTGAGAGAGGCTGGGACAGAGAACAGGATGAGAAGGAAATAAGGCAAGGCAAGGCAAGGCTAGGCCAAAGGACGTTTCTTTGATTTATATTTTCTACCACATTCATCTTGAGATGAGAGGAAAGCCATCAGACGTTATGGATTAGGCCCAAACAAAAGCCCCGGCTACTTGAGACACTTAGACTAAGCCTAAACCAGAAAGATCTCTCCATAAAGATGGTTTTTATACTGTACTTCCACAATCAGCTGGCAGTACAAAAGAACAAGCGGCAGACATACTTAGGCTGAGACATGGTGGTTTGGTGCAGAGACCATGCTTATCATGGGAATATTTCAGCATTTCTGCTCTGGTTTTCAGTGTATTACACCAAAACACCCACCTGATGACATCATTTCAAGAGCAAAAGCAGCAATTTGCAGAATTCAGCTTCTTTGGGGAACTGAGCAATTGCTGAGCTGACAGCAAGTCCTGCTGGGTCCCTGTCACCTGCAGAGTGCCCGCATCCTCACCACGGTAGCGGGCATTGTGACAAAGGTTCTATGTCAGCTGGGTGTGGCAGCCGAGCGCCCGCTAGGGGAGGGGGAGCCTGTCAGCCCCGGGCCTGTCACTGCCTGCTGTCCCCCGTGTCACCAGCGAGGCCTCTGAAAAGTTTCCAAAACATGCCCAGACTTGGGTCCAAAGTGGCCAAAAGTCTCCAAGAGTCAAGTCGGGAAGAAGGATATGGAAGAGAGGGAGAAAGCCAAGGGAGCAGGCCCAAGGGAGGCAAGAGGAAAAACTAGTGCCGGGTTGCAGGACTGAAATGGAGGAATTGAAAGACGAAAGCCAGGAAGCAGGAGAGTTTGAGAAAAGGAGAGAGGAAAGAAGAGACATGCAGCCAGACGAGGGCTTAGTGAGAGAGGCTGGGACAGAGAACAGGATGAGAAGGAAATAAGGCAAGGCAAGGCAAGGCAAGGCTAGGCCAAACGAGGTTTCCCTGATTTATATTTTCTACCACATTCATCTTGAGATGAGGAGGAAAGCCATCAGACCTTATGGATTAGGCCCAAACAAAAGCCCCGGCTACTTGAGACACTTAGACTAAGTCTAAACCACAAAGATCTTACCATAAAGATGTTTTTTATACTGTACTTTCACAATCAGCTGGCAGTACAAAAGAACAAGCGGCAGATGTACTTAGGCTGAGTCATGGTGGTTTGGTGCAGAGACCATGCATATCATGGGAATATTTCAGCATTTCTGCTCTGGTTTTCAGTGTATTACACCAAAACACCCACCTGATGACATCATTTCAAGAGCAAAGCAGCAATTTGCAAAATTCAACTTCTTTGGGGAACTGAGCAATTGCTGAGCTGACAGCAAGTCCTGCTGGGTCCCTGTCACCTGCAGAGTGCCCGCATCCTCACCACGGTAGCGGGCATTGTGACAAAGGTTCTATGTCAGCTGGGTGTGGCAGCCGAGCGCCCGCTAGGGGAGGGGGAGCCTGTCAGCCCCGGGCCTGTCACTGCCTGCTGTCCCCCCTGTCACCAGCGAGGCCTCTGAAAAGTTTCCAAAACGTGCCCAGACTTGGCTCCAAAGTGGCCAAAAATCTCCAAGAGACAAGTTGGGAAGAAGGATATGGAACAGAGGGAGAAAGCCAAGGGAGCAGGCCAAAGGGAGGCAAGAGAAAAAAGTAGTGCCGGGCTGCAGGACTGAAATGGAGGAATTGAAAGACGAAAGCCAGGAAGCAGGAGAGTTTGAGAAAAGGAGAGAGGAAAGAAGAGACATGCAGCCAGACGAGGGCTTAGTGAGAGAGGCTGGGACAGAGAACAGGATGAGAAGGAAATAAGGCAAGGCAAGGCAAGGCTAGGCCAAAGGACGTTTCTTTGATTTATATTTTCTACCATATTCATCTTGAGATGAGAGGAAAGCCATCAGACGTTATGGATTAGGCCCAAACAAAAGCCCCGGCTACTTGAGACACTTAGACTAAGCCTAAACCAGAAAGATCTCTCCATAAAGATGGTTTTTATACTGTACTTCCACAATCAGCTGGCAGTACAAAAGAACAAGCGGCAGACATACTTAGGCTGAGACATGATGGTTTGGTGCAGAGACCATGCTTATCATGGGAATATTTCAGCATTTCTGCTCTGGTTTTCAGTGTATTACACCAAAACACCCACCAGATGACATCATTTCAAGAGCAAAAGCAGCAATTTGCAGAATTCAGCTTCTTTGGGGAACTGAGCAATTGCTGAGCTGACAGCAAGTCCTGCTGGGTCCCTGTCACCTGCAGAGTGCCCGCATCCTCACCACGGTAGCGGGCATTGTGACAAAGGTTCTATGTCAGCTGGGTGTGGCAGCCGAGCGCCCGCTAGGGGAGGGGGAGCCTGTCAGCCCCGGGCCTGTCACTGCCTGCTGTCCCCCCTGTTCACCAGCGAGGCCTCTGAAAAGTTTCCAAAACATGCCCAGACTTGGCTCACAAGTGGCCAAAAGTCTCCAAGAGACAAGTCGCGAAGAAGGATATGGAAGAGAGGGAGAAAGCCAAGGGAGCAGGCCAAAGGGAGGCAAGAGGAAAAAGTAGTGCCGGGCTGCAGGACTGAAATGGAGGAATTGAAAGAGGAAAGCCAGGAAGCAGGAGAGTTTGAGAAAAGGAGAGAGGAAAGAAGAGACATGCAGCCAGATGAGGGCTTAGTGAGAGAGGCTGGGACAGAGAACAGGATGAGAAGGAAATAAGGCAAGGCAAGGCAAGGCTAGGCCAAAGGACGTTTCTTTGATTTATATTTTCTACCACATTCATCTTGAGATGAGAGGAAAGCCATCAGACGTTATGGATTAGGCCCAAACAAAAGCCCCGGCTACTTGAGACACTTAGACTAAGCCTAAACCAGAAAGATCTCTCCATAGAGATGGTTTTTATACTGTACTTCCACAATCAGCTGGCAGTACAAAAGAACAAGCGGCAGACATACTTAGGCTGAGGCATGGTGGTTTGGTGCAGAGACCATGCATATCATGGGAATATTTCAGCATTTCTGCTCTGGTTTTCAGTGTATTACACCAAAACACCCACCTGATGACATCATTTCAAGAGCAAAAGCAGCAATTTGCAGAATTCAGCTTCTTTGGGGAACTGAGCAATTGCTGAGCTGACAGCAAGTCCTGCTGGGTCCCTGTCACCTGCAGAGTGCCCGCATCCTCACCACGGTAGCGGGCATTGTGACAAAGGTTCTATGTCAGCTGGGTGTGGCAGCCGAGCGCCCGCTAGGGGAGGGGGAGCCTGTCAGCCCTGGGCCTGTCACTGCCTGCTGTCCCCCGTGTCACCAGCGAGGCCTCTGAAAAGTTTCCAAAACATGCCCAGACTTGGGTCCAAAGTGGCCAAAAGTCTCCAAGAGGCAAGTCGGGAAGAAGGATATGGAAGAGAGGGAGAAAGCCAAGGGAGCAGGCCCAAGGGAGGCAAGAGGAAAAACTAGTGAGGGGCTGCAGGAATGAAATGGAGGAATTGAAAGACGAAAGCCAGGAAGCAGGAGAGTTTGAGAAAAGGAGAGAGGAAAGAAGAGACATGCAGCCAGACGAGGGCTTAGTGAGAGAGGCTGGGACAGAGAACAGGATGAGAAGGAAATAAGGCAAGGCAAGGCAAGGCTAGGCCAAAGGACGTTTCTTTGATTTATATTTTCTACCACATTCATCTTGAGATGAGAGGAAAGCCATCAGACGTTATGGATTAGGCCCAAACAAATCCCCGGCTAATTAGAGACGCTTAGACTAAGCCTAAACCAGAAAGATCTCTCCATAAAGATGGTTTTTATACTGTACTTCCACAATCAGCTGGCAGTACAAAAGAACAAGCGGCAGACATACTTAGGCTGAGACATGGTGGTTTGGTGCAGAGACCATGCTTATCATGGGAATATTTCAGCATTTCTGCTCTGGTTTTCAGTGTATTACACCAAAACACCCACCTGATGACATCATTTCAAGAGCAAAGCAGCAATTTGCAAAATTCAACTTCTTTGGGGAACTGAGCAATTGCTGAGCTGACAGCAAGTCCTGCTGGGTCCCTGTCACCTGCAGAGTGCCCGCATCCTCACCACAGTAGCGGGCATTGTGACAAAGGTTCTATGTCAGCTGGGTGTGGCAGCCGAGCGCCCGCTAGGGGAGGGGGAGCCTGTCAGCCCCGGGCCTGTCACTGCCTGCTGTCCCCCCTGTCACCAGTGAGGCCTCTGAAAAGTTTCCAAAACATGCCCAGACTTGGCTCCAAAGTGGCCAAAAGTCTCCAAGAGACAAGTTGGGAAGAAGGATATGGAAGAGAGGGAGAAAGCCAAGGGAGCAGGCCAAAGGGAGGCAAGAGGAAAAAGTAGTGCCGGGCTGCAGGACTGAAATGGAGGAATTGAAAGACGAAAGACAGGAAGCAGGAGAGTTTGAGAAAAGGAGAGAGGAAAGAAGAGACATGCAGCCAGACGAGGGCTTAGTGAGAGAGGCTGGGACAGAGAACAGGATGAGAAGGAAATAAGGCAAGGCAAGGCAAGGCTAGGCCAAAGGACGTTTCTTTGATTTATATTTTCTACCACATTCATCTTGAGATGAGAGGAAAGCCATCAGACCATATGGATTAGGCCCAAACAAAAGCCCCGGCTACTTGAAACACTTAGACTAAGTCTAAACCACAAAGATCTTACCATAAAGATGGTTTTTATACTGTACTTTCACAATCAGCTGGCAGTACAAAAGAACAAGCGGCAGACATACTTAGGTTGAGACATGGTGGTTTGGTGCAGAGACCATGCGTATCATGGGAATATTTCAGCATTTCTGCTCTGGTTTTCAGTGTATTACACCAAAACACCCACCTGATGACATCATTTCAAGAGCAAAGCAGCAATTTGCAGAATTCAGCTTCTTTGGGGAACTGAGCAATTGCTGAGCTGACAGCAAGTCCTGCTGGGTCCCTGTCACCTGCAGAGTGCCCGCATCCTCACCACAGTAGCGGGCATTGTGACAAAGGTTCTATGTCAGCTGGGTGTGGCAGCCGAGCGCCCGCTAGGGGAGGGGGAGCCTGTCAGCCCCGGGCCTGTCACTGCCTGCTGTCCCCCCTGTCACCAGCGAGGCCTCTGAAAAGTTTCCAAAACATGCCCAGACTTGGGTCCAAAGTGGCCAAAAGTCTCCAAGAGTCAAGTCGGGAAGAATGATATGGAACAGAGGGAGAAAGCCAAGAGAGCAGGCCCAAGGGAGGCAAGAGAAAAAAGTAGTGCCGGGCTGCAGGACTGAAATGGAGGAATTGAAAGACGAAAGCCAGGAAGCAGGAGAGTTTGAGAAAAGGAGAGAGGAAAGAAGAGACATGCAGCCAGACGAGGGCTTAGTGAGAGAGGCTGGGACAGAGAACAGGATGAGAAGGAAATAAGGCAAGGCAAGGCAAGGCTAGGCCAAAGGACGTTTCTTTGATTTATATTTTCTACCACATTCATCTTGAGATGAGAGGAAAGCCATCAGACCATATGGATTAGGGCCAAACAAAAGCCCCGGCTACTTGAGACACTTAGACTAAGCCTAAACCAGAAAGATCTCTCCATAAAGATGGTTTTTATACTGTACTTCCACAATCAGCTGGCAGTACAAAAGAACAAGCGGCAGACATACTTAGGCTGAGACATGGTGGTTTGGTGCAGAGACCATGCTTATCATGGGAATATTTCAGCATTTCTGCTCTGGTTTTCAGTGTATTACACCAAAACACCCACCTGATGACATCATTTCAAGAGCAAAAGCAGCAATTTGCAGAATTCAGCTTCTTTGGGGAACTGAGCAATTGCTGAGCTGACAGCAAGTCCTGCTGGGTCCCTGTCACCTGCAGAGTGCCCGCATCCTCACCACAGTAGCGGGCATTGTGACAAAGGTTCTATGTCAGCTGGGTGTGGCAGCCGAGCGCCCGCTAGGGGAGGGGGAGCCTGTCAGCCCCGGGCCTGTCACTGCCTGCTGTCCCCCCTGTCACCAGCGAGGCCTCTGAAAAGTTTCCAAAACATGCCCAGACTTGGCTCCCAAGTGGCCAAAAGTCTCCAAGAGACAAGTCGCGAAGAAGGATATGGAAGAGAGGGAGAAAGCCAAGGGAGCAGGCCAAAGGGAGGCAAGAGGAAAAAGTAGTGCCGGGCTGCAGGACTGAAATGGAGGAATTGAAAGAGGAAAGCCAGGAAGCAGGAGAGTTTGAGAAAAGGAGAGAGGAAAGAAGAGACATGCAGCCAGATGAGGGCTTAGTGAGAGAGGCTGGGACAGAGAACAGGATGAGAAGGAAATAAGGCAAGGCAAGGCAAGGCTAGGCCAAAGGACGTTTCTTTGATTTATATTTTCTACCACATTCATCTTGAGATGAGAGGAAAGCCATCAGACGTTATGGATTAGGCCCAAACAAACGCCCCGGCTACTTGAGACACTTAGACTAAGCCTAAACCAGAAAGATCTCTCCATAGAGATGGTTTTTATACTGTACTTCCACAATCAGCTGGCAGTACAAAAGAACAAGCGGCAGACATACTTAGGCTGAGGCATGGTGGTTTGGTGCAGAGACCATGCATATCATGGGAATATTTCAGCATTTCTGCTCTGGTTTTCAGTGTATTACACCAAAACACCCACCTGATGACATCATTTCAAGAGCAAAAGCAGCAATTTGCAGAATTCAGCTTCTTTGGGGAACTGAGCAATTGCTGAGCTGACAGCAAGTCCTGCTGGGTCCCTGTCACCTGCAGAGTGCCCGCATCCTCACCACGGTAGCGGGCATTGTGACAAAGGTTCTATGTCAGCTGGGTGTGGCAGCCGAGCGCCCGCTAGGGGAGGGGGAGCCTGTCAGCCCTGGGCCTGTCACTGCCTGCTGTCCCCCGTGTCACCAGCGAGGCCTCTGAAAAGTTTCCAAAACATGCCCAGACTTGGGTCCAAAGTGGCCAAAAGTCTCCAAGAGTCAAGTCGGGAAGAAGGATATGGAAGAGAGGGAGAAAGCCAAGGGAGCAGGCCCAAGGGAGGCAAGAGGAAAAACTAGTGAGGGGCTGCAGGAATGAAATGGAGGAATTGAAAGATGAAAGCCAGGAAGCAGGAGAGTTTGAGAAAAGGAGAGAGGAAAGAAGAGACATGCAGCCAGACGAGGGCTTAGTGAGAGAGGCTGGGACAGAGAACAGGATGAGAAGGAAATAAGGCAAGGCAAGGCAAGGCTAGGCCAAAGGACGTTTCTTTGATTTATATTTTCTACCACATTCATCTTGAGATGAGAGGAAAGCCATCAGACGTTATGGATTAGGCCCAAACAAATCCCCGGCTAATTAGAGACGCTTAGACTAAGCCTAAACCAGAAAGATCTCTCCATAAAGATGGTTTTTATACTGTACTTCCACAATCAGCTGGCAGTACAAAAGAACAAGCGGCAGACATACTTAGGCTGAGACATGGTGGTTTGGTGCAGAGACCATGCTTATCATGGGAATATTTCAGCATTTCTGCTCTGGTTTTCAGTGTATTACACCAAAACACCCACCTGATGACATCATTTCAAGAGCAAAGCAGCAATTTGCAAAATTCAACTTCTTTGGGGAACTGAGCAATTGCTGAGCTGACAGCAAGTCCTGCTGGGTCCCTGTCACCTGCAGAGTGCCCGCATCCTCACCACAGTAGCGGGCATTGTGACAAAGGTTCTATGTCAGCTGGGTGTGGCAGCCGAGCGCCCGCTAGGGGAGTGGGAGCCTGTCAGCCCCGGGCCTGTCACTGCCTGCTGTCCCCCCTGTCACCAGCGAGGCCTCTGAAAAGTTTCCAAAACATGCCCAGACTTGGCTCCAAAGTGGCCAAAAGTCTCCAAGAGACAAGTCGGGAAGAAGGATATGGAAGAGAGGGAGAAAGCCAAGGGAGCAGGCCAAAGGGAGGCAAGAGGAAAAAGTAGTGCCGGGCTGCAGGACTGAAATGGAGGAATTGAAAGACGAAAGACAGGAAGCAGGAGAGTTTGAGAAAAGGAGAGAGGAAAGAAGAGACATGCAGCCAGACGAGGGCTTAGTGAGAGAGGCTGGGACAGAGAACAGGATGAGAAGGAAATAAGGCAAGGCAAGGCAAGGCAAGGCTAGGCCAAACGAGGTTTCCCTGATTTATATTTTCTACCACATTCATCTTGAGATGAGGAGGAAAGCCATCAGACCTTATGGATTAGGCCCAAACAAAAGCCCCGGCTATTTGAGACACTTAGACTAAGTCTAAACCACAAAGATCTTACCATAAAGATGGTTTTTATACTGTACTTTCACAATCAACTGGCAGTACAAAAGAACAAGCGGCAGATGTACTTAGGCTGAGTCATGGTGGTTTGGTGCAGAGACCATGCATATCATGGGAATATTTCAGCATTTCTGCTCTGGTTTTCAGTGTATTACACCAAAACACCCACCTGATGACATCATTTCAAGAGCAAAGCAGCAATTTGCAAAATTCAACTTCTTTGGGGAACTGAGCAATTGCTGAGCTGACAGCAAGTCCTGCTGGGTCCCTGTCACCTACAGAGTGCCCGCATCCTCACCACAGTAGCGGGCATTGTGACAAAGGTTCTATGTCAGCTGGGTGTGGGAGCCGAGCGCCCGCTAGGGGAGGGGGAGCCTGTCAGCCCCGGGCCTGTCACTGCCTGCTGTCCCCCGTGTCACCAGCGAGGCCTCTGAAAAGTTTCCAAAACATGCCCAGACTTGGGTCCAAAGTGGCCAAAAGTCTCCAAGAGACAAGTCGGGAAGAAGGATATGGAAGAGAGGGAGAAAGCCAAGGGAGCAGGCCAAAGGGAGGCAAGAGAAAAAAGTAGTGCCGGGCTGCAGGACTGAAATGGAGGAATTGAAAGACGAAAGCCAGGAAGCAGGAGAGTTTGAGAAAAGGAGAGAGGAAAGAAGAGACATGCAGCCAGACGAGGGCTTAGTGAGAGAGGCTGGGACAGAGAACAGGATGAGAAGGAAATAAGGCAAGGCAAGGCAAGGCTAGGCCAAAGGACGTTTCTTTGATTTATATTTTCTACCACATTCATCTTGAGATGAGAGGAAAGCCATCAGACCATATGGATTAGGCCCAAACAAAAGCCCCGGCTACTTGAAACACTTAGACTAAGTCTAAACCACAAAGATCTTACCATAAAGATGGTTTTTATACTGTACTTTCACAATCAGCTGGCAGTACAAAAGAACAAGCGGCAGACATACTTAGGTTGAGACATGGTGGTTTGGTGCAGAGACCATGCGTATCATGGGAATATTTCAGCATTTCTGCTCTGGTTTTCAGTGTATTACACCAAAACACCCACCTGATGACATCATTTCAAGAGCAAAGCAGCAATTTGCAGAATTCAGCTTCTTTGGGGAACTGAGCAATTGCTGAGCTGACAGCAAGTCCTGCTGGGTCCCTGTCACCTGCAGAGTGCCCGCATCCTCACCACGGTAGCGGGCATTGTGACAAAGGTTCTATGTCAGCTGGGTGTGGCAGCGGAGCGCCCGCTAGGGGAGGGGGAGCCTGTCAGCCCCGGGCCTGTCACTGCCTGCTGTCCCCCCTGTCACCAGCGAGGCCTCTGAAAAGTTTCCAAAACATGCCCAGACTTGGCTCCAAAGTGGCCAAAAGTCTCCAAGAGTCAAGTCGGGAAGAATGATATGGAACAGAGGGAGAAAGCCAAGAGAGCAGGCCCAAGGGAGGCAAGAGAAAAAAGTAGTGCCGGGCTGCAGGACTGAAATGGAGGAATTGAAAGACGAAAGCCAGGAAGCAGGAGAGTTTGAGAAAAGGAGAGAGGAAAGAAGAGACATGCAGCCAGACGAGGGCTTAGTGAGAGAGGCTGGGACAGAGAACAGGATGAGAAGGAAATAAGGCAAGGCAAGGCAAGGCTAGGCCAAAGGACGTTTCTTTGATTTATATTTTCTACCACATTCATCTTGAGATGAGAGGAAAGCCATCAGACCATATGGATTAGGGCCAAACAAAAGCCCCGGCTACTTGAGACACTTAGACTAAGCCTAAACCAGAAAGATCTCTCCATAAAGATGGTTTTTATACTGTACTTCCACAATCAGCTGGCAGTACAAAAGAACAAGCGGCAGACATACTTAGGCTGAGACATGGTGGTTTGGTGCAGAGACCATGCTTATCATGGGAATATTTCAGCATTTCTGCTCTGGTTTTCAGTGTATTACACCAAAACACCCACCTGATGACATCATTTCAAGAGCAAAAGCAGCAATTTGCAGAATTCAGCTTCTTTGGGGAACTGAGCAATTGCTGAGCTGACAGCAAGTCCTGCTGGGTCCCTGTCACCTGCAGAGTGCCCGCATCCTCACCACAGTAGCGGGCATTGTGACAAAGGTTCTATGTCAGCTGGGTGTGGCAGCCGAGCGCCCGCTAGGGGAGGGGGAGCCTGTCAGCCCCGGGCCTGTCACTGCCTGCTGTCCCCCCTGTCACCAGCGAGGCCTCTGAAAAGTTTCCAAAACATGCCCAGACTTGGCTCCAAAGTGGCCAAAAGTCTCCAAGAGGCAAGTCGGGAAGAAGGATATGGAAGAGAGGGAGAAAGCCAAGGGAGCAGGCCCAAGGGAGGCAAGAGGAAAAACTAGTGAGGGGCTGCAGGACTGAAATGGAGGAATTGAAAGACGAAAGCCAGGAAGCAGGAGAGTTTGAGAAAAGGAGAGAGGAAAGAAGAGACATGCAGCCAGACGAGGGCTTAGTGAGAGAGGCTGGGACAGAGAACAGGATGAGAAGGAAATAAGGCAAGGCAAGGCAAGGCAAGGCTAGGCCAAACGAGGTTTCCCTGATTTATATTTTCTACCACATTCATCTTGAGATGAGGAGAAAAGCCATCAGACCTTATGGATTAGGCCCAAACAAAAGCCCCGGCTACTTGAGACACTTAGACTAAGTCTAAACCACAAAGATCTTACCATAAAGTTGTTTTTTATACTGTACTTTCACAATCAGCTGGCAGTACAAAAGAACAAGCGGCAGATGTACTTAGGCTGAGTCATGGTGGTTTGGTGCAGAGACCATGCATATCATGGGAATATTTCAGCATTTCTGCTCTGGTTTTCAGTGTATTACACCAAAACACCCACCTGATGACATCATTTAAAGAGCAAAGCAGCAATTTGCAAAATTCAACTTCTTTGGAGAACTGAGCAATTGCTGAGCTGACAGCAAGTCCTGCTGGGTCCCTGTCACCTGCAGAGTGCCCGGATCCTCACCACAGTAGCGGGCATTGTGACAAAGGTTCTATGTCAGCTGGGTGTGGCAGCCGAGCGCCCGCTAGGGGAGGGGGAGCCTGTCAGCCCCGGGCCTGTCACTGCCTGCTGTCCCCCCTGTCACCAGCGAGGCCTCTGAAAAGTTTCCAAAACATGCCCAGACTTGGCTCCAAAGTGGCCAAAAGTCTCCAAGAGTCAAGTCGGGAAGAATGATATGGAACAGAGGGAGAAAGCCAAGAGAGCAGGCCCAAGGGAGGCAAGAGAAAAAAGTAGTGCCGGGCTGCAGGACTGAAATGGAGGAATTGAAAGACGAAAGCCAGGAAGCAGGAGAGTTTGAGAAAAGGAGAGAGGAAAGAAGAGACATGCAGCCAGACGAGGGCTTAGTGAGAGAGGCTGGGACAGAGAACAGGATGAGAAGGAAATAAGGCAAGGCAAGGCAAGGCTAGGCCAAAGGACGTTTCTTTGATTTATATTTTCTACCACATTCATCTTGAGATGAGAGGAAAGCCATCAGACCATATGGATTAGGGCCAAACAAAAGCCCCGGCTACTTGAGACACTTAGACTAAGCCTAAACCAGAAAGATCTCTCCATAAAGATGGTTTTTATACTGTACTTCCACAATCAGCTGGCAGTACAAAAGAACAAGCGGCAGACATACTTAGGCTGAGACATGGTGGTTTGGTGCAGAGACCATGCTTATCATGGGAATATTTCAGCATTTCTGCTCTGGTTTTCAGTGTATTACACCAAAACACCCACCTGATGACATCATTTCAAGAGCAAAAGCAGCAATTTGCAGAATTCAGCTTCTTTGGGGAACTGAGCAATTGCTGAGCTGACAGCAAGTCCTGCTGGGTCCCTGTCACCTGCAGAGTGCCCGCATCCTCACCACAGTAGCGGGCATTGTGACAAAGGTTCTATGTCAGCTGGGTGTGGCAGCCGAGCGCCCGCTAGGGGAGGGGGAGCCTGTCAGCCCCGGGCCTGTCACTGCCTGCTGTCCCCCCTGTCACCAGCGAGGCCTCTGAAAAGTTTCCAAAACATGCCCAGACTTGGCTCCAAAGTGGCCAAAAGTCTCCAAGAGGCAAGTCGGGAAGAAGGATATGGAAGAGAGGGAGAAAGCCAAGGGAGCAGGCCCAAGGGAGGCAAGAGGAAAAACTAGTGAGGGGCTGCAGGACTGAAATGGAGGAATTGAAAGACGAAAGCCAGGAAGCAGGAGAGTTTGAGAAAAGGAGAGAGGAAAGAAGAGACATGCAGCCAGACGAGGGCTTAGTGAGAGAGGCTGGGACAGAGAACAGGATGAGAAGGAAATAAGGCAAGGCAAGGCAAGGCAAGGCTAGGCCAAACGAGGTTTCCCTGATTTATATTTTCTACCACATTCATCTTGAGATGAGGAGAAAAGCCATCAGACCTTATGGATTAGGCCCAAACAAAAGCCCCGGCTACTTGAGACACTTAGACTAAGTCTAAACCACAAAGATCTTACCATAAAGTTGTTTTTTATACTGTACTTTCACAATCAGCTGGCAGTACAAAAGAACAAGCGGCAGATGTACTTAGGCTGAGTCATGGTGGTTTGGTGCAGAGACCATGCATATCATGGGAATATTTCAGCATTTCTGCTCTGGTTTTCAGTGTATTACACCAAAACACCCACCTGATGACATCATTTCAAGAGCAAAGCAGCAATTTGCAAAATTCAACTTCTTTGGAGAACTGAGCAATTGCTGAGCTGACAGCAAGTCCTGCTGGGTCCCTGTCACCTGCAGAGTGCCCGGATCCTCACCACAGTAGCGGGCATTGTGACAAAGGTTCTATGTCAGCTGGGTGTGGCAGCCGAGCGCCCGCTAGGGGAGGGGGAGCCTGTCAGCCCCGGGCCTGTCACTGCCTGCTGTCCCCCCTGTCACCAGCGAGGCCTCTGAAAAGTTTCCAAAACATGCCCAGACTTGGCTCCCAAGTGGCCAAAAGTCTCCAAGAGACAAGTCGGGAAGAAGGATATGGAAGAGAGGGAGAAAGCCAAGGGAGCAGGCCCAAGGGAGGCAAGAGGAAAAAGTAGTGCCGGGCTGCAGGACTGAAATGGAGGAATTGAAAGACGAAAGCCAGGAAGCAGGAGAGTTTGAGAAAAGGAGAGAGGAAAGAAGAGACATGCAGCCAGACGAGGGCTTAGTGAGAGAGGCTGGGACAGAGAACAGGATGAGAAGGAAATAAGGCAAGGCAAGGCAAGGCAAGGCTAGGCCAAACGAGGTTTCCCTGATTTATATTTTCTACCACATTCATCTTGAGATGAGGAGGAAAGCCATCAGACCTTATGGATTAGGCCCAAACAAAAGCCCCGGCTACTTGAGACACTTAGACTAAGTCTAAACCACAAAGATCTTACCATAAAGATGGTTTTTATACTGTACTTTCACAATCAGCTGGCAGTACAAAAGAACAAGCGGCAGATGTACTTAGGCTGAGTCATGGTGGCTTGGTGCAGAGACCATGCATATCATGGGAATATTTCAGCATTTCTGCTCTGATTTTCAGTGTATTACACCAAAACACCCACCTGATGACATCATTTCAAGAGCAAAGCAGCAATTTGCAAAATTCAACTTCTTTGGGGAACTGAGCAATTGCTGAGCTGACAGCAAGTCCTGCTGGGTCCCTGTCACCTGCAGAGTGCCCGCATCCTCACCACGGTAGCGGGCATTGTGACAAAGGTTCTATGTCAGCTGGGTGTGGCAGCCGAGCGCCCGCTAGGGGAGGGGGAGCCTGTCAGCCCCGGGCCTGTCACTGCCTGCTGTCCCCCCTGTCACCAGCGAGGCCTCTGAAAAGTTTCCAAAACATGCCCAGACTTGTGTCCAAAGTGGCCAAAAGTCTCCAAGAGACAAGTCGGGAAGAAGGATATGGAAGAGAGGGAGAAAGCCAAGGGAGCAGGCCCAAGGGAGGCAAGAGGAAAAACTAGTGAGGGGCTGCAGGAATGAAATGGAGGAATTGAAAGACGAAAGCCAGGAAGCAGGAGAGTTTGAGAAAAGGAGAGAGGAAAGAAGAGACATGCAGCCAGACGAGGGCTTAGTGAGAGAGGCTGGGACAGAGAACAGGATGAGAAGGAAATAAGGCAAGGCAAGGCAAGGCTAGGCCAAACGAGGTTTCCCTGATTTATATTTTCTACCACATTCATCTTGAGATGAGGAGGAAAGCCATCAGACCTTATGGATTAGGCCCAAACAAAAGCCCCGGCTACTTGAGACACTTAGACTAAGTCTAAACCACAAAGATCTTACCATAAAGATGTTTTTTATACTGTACTTTCATAATCAGCTGGCAGTACAAAAGAACAAGCGGCAGATGTACTTAGGCTGAGTCATGGTGGTTTGGTGCAGAGACCATGCATATCATGGGAATATTTCAGCATTTCTGCTCTGGTTTTCAGTGTATTACACCAAAACACCCACCTGATGACATCATTTCAAGAGCAAAGCAGCAATTTGCAAAATTCAACTTCTTTGGGGAACTGAGCAATTGCTGAGCTGACAGCAAGTCCTGCTGGGTCCCTGTCACCTGCAGAGTGCCCGCATCCTCACCACAGTAGCGGGCATTGTGACAAAGGTTCTATGTCAGCTGGGTGTGGCAGCCGAGCGCCCGCTAGGGGAGGGGGAGCCTGTCAGCCCCGGGCCTGTCACTGCCTGCTGTCCCCCCTGTCACCAGCGAGGCCTCTGAAAAGTTTCCAAAACATGCCCAGACTTGGCTCCAAAGTGGCCAAAAGTCTCCAAGAGGCAAGTCGGGAAGAAGGATATGGAAGAGAGGGAGAAAGCCAAGGGAGCAGGCCCAAGGGAGGCAAGAGGAAAAACTAGTGAGGGGCTGCAGGACTGAAATGGAGGAATTGAAAGACGAAAGCCAGGAAGCAGGAGAGTTTGAGAAAAGGAGAGAGGAAAGAAGAGACATGCAGCCAGACGAGGGCTTAGTGAGAGAGGCTGGGACAGAGAACAGGATGAGAAGGAAATAAGGCAAGGCAAGGCAAGGCAAGGCTAGGCCAAACGAGGTTTCCCTGATTTATATTTTCTACCACATTCATCTTGAGATGAGGAGGAAAGCCATCAGACCTTATGGATTAGGCCCAAACAAAAGCCCCGGCTACTTGAGACACTTAGACTAAGTCTAAACCACAAAGATCTTACCATAAAGATGGTTTTTATACTGTACTTTCACAATCAGCTGGCAGTACAAAAGAACAAGCGGCAGATGTACTTAGGCTGAGTCATGGTGGCTTGGTGCAGAGACCATGCATGTCATGGGAATATTTCAGCATTTCTGCTCTGATTTTCAGTGTATTACACCAAAACACCCACCTGATGACATCATTTCAAGAGCAAAGGAGCAATTTGCAAAATTCAACTTCTTTGGGGAACTGAGCAATTGCTGAGCTGACAGCAAGTCCTGCTGGGTCCCTGTCACCTGCAGAGTGCCCGCATCCTCACCACGGTAGCGGGCATTGTGACAAAGGTTCTATGTCAGCTGGGTGTGGCAGCCGAGCGCCCGCTAGGGGAGGGGGAGCCTGTCAGCCCCGGGCCTGTCACTGCCTGCTGTCCCCCCTGTCACCAGCGAGGCCTCTGAAAAGTTTCCAAAACATGCCCAGACTTGTGTCCAAAGTGGCCAAAAGTCTCCAAGAGGCAAGTCGGGAAGAAGGATATGGAAGAGAGGGAGAAAGCCAAGGGAGCAGGCCCAAGGGAGGCAAGAGGAAAAACTAGTGAGGGGCTGCAGGAATGAAATGGAGGAATTGAAAGACGAAAGCCAGGAAGCAGGAGAGTTTGAGAAAAGGAGAGAGGAAAGAAGAGACATGCAGCCAGACGAGGGCTTAGTGAGAGAGGCTGGGACAGAGAACAGGATGAGAAGGAAATAAGGCAAGGCAAGGCAAGGCTAGGCCAAACGAGGTTTCCCTGATTTATATTTTCTACCACATTCATCTTGAGATGAGGAGGAAAGCCATCAGACCTTATGGATTAGGCCCAAACAAAAGCCCCGGCTACTTGAGACACTTAGACTAAGTCTAAACCACAAAGATCTTACCATAAAGATGTTTTTTATACTGTACTTTCATAATCAGCTGGCAGTACAAAAGAACAAGCGGCAGATGTACTTAGGCTGAGTCATGGTGGTTTGGTGCAGAGACCATGCATATCATGGGAATATTTCAGCATTTCTGCTCTGGTTTTCAGTGTATTACACCAAAACACCCACCTGATGACATCATTTCAAGAGCAAAGGAGCAATTTGCAAAATTCAACTTCTTTGGGGAACTGAGCAATTGCTGAGCTGACAGCAAGTCCTGCTGGGTCCCTGTCACCTGCAGAGTGCCCGCATCCTCACCACAGTAGCGGGCATTGTGACAAAGGTTCTATGTCAGCTGGGTGTGGCAGCCGAGCGCCCGCTAGGGGAGGGGGAGCCTGTCAGCCCCGGGCCTGTCACTGCCTGCTGTCCCCCCTCTCACCAGCGAGGCCTCTGAAAAGTTTCCAAAACATGCCCAGACTTGTGTCCAAAGTGGCCAAAAGTCTCCAAGAGGCAAGTCGGGAAGAAGGATATGGAAGAGAGGGAGAAAGCCAAGGGAGCAGGCCCAAGGGAGGCAAGAGGAAAAACTAGTGAGGGGCTGCAGGAATGAAATGGAGGAATTGAAAGACGAAAGCCAGGAAGCAGGAGAGTTTGAGAAAAGGAGAGAGGAAAGAAGAGACATGCAGCCAGACGAGGGCTTAGTGAGAGAGGCTGGGACAGAGAACAGGATGAGAAGGAAATAAGGCAAGGCAAGGCAAGGCTAGGCCAAACGAGGTTTCCCTGATTTATATTTTCTACCACATTCATCTTGAGATGAGGAGGAAAGCCATCAGACCTTATGGATTAGGCCCAAACAAAAGCCCCGGCTACTTGAGACACTTAGACTAAGTCTAAACCACAAAGATCTTACCATAAAGATGTTTTTTATACTGTACTTTCATAATCAGCTGGCAGTACAAAAGAACAAGCGGCAGATGTACTTAGGCTGAGTCATGGTGGTTTGGTGCAGAGACCATGCATATCATGGGAATATTTCAGCATTTCTGCTCTGGTTTTCAGTGTATTACACCAAAACACCCACCTGATGACATCATTTCAAGAGCAAAGGAGCAATTTGCAAAATTCAACTTCTTTGGGGAACTGAGCAATTGCTGAGCTGACAGCAAGTCCTGCTGGGTCCCTGTCACCTGCAGAGTGCCCGCATCCTCACCACAGTAGCGGGCATTGTGACAAAGGTTCTATGTCAGCTGGGTGTGGCAGCCGAGCGCCCGCTAGGGGAGGGGGAGCCTGTCAGCCCCGGGCCTGTCACTGCCTGCTGTCCCCCCTCTCACCAGCGAGGCCTCTGAAAAGTTTCCAAAACATGCCCAGACTTGGCTCCAAAGTGGCCAAAAGTCTCCAAGAGGCAAGTCGGGAAGAAGGATATGGAAGAGAGGGAGAAAGCCAAGGGAGCAGGCCCAAGGGAGGCAAGAGGAAAAACTAGTGAGGGGCTGCAGGAATGAAATGGAGGAATTGAAAGAGGAAAGCCAGGAAGCAGGAGAGTTTGAGAAAAGGAGAGAGGAAAGAAGAGACATGCAGCCAGACGAGGGCTTAGTGAGAGAGGCTGGGACAGAGAACAGGATGAGAAGGAAATAAGGCAAGGCAAGGCAAGGCAAGGCTAGGCCAAACGAGGTTTCCCTGATTTATATTTTCTACAACATTCATCTTGAGATGAGGAGAAAAGCCATCAGACCTTATGGATTAGGCCCAAACAAAAGCCCCGGCTACTTGAGACACTTAGACTAAGTCTAAACCACAAAGATCTTACCATAAAGTTGTTTTTTATACTGTACTTTCACAATCAGCTGGCAGTACAAAAGAACAAGCGGCAGATGTACTTAGGCTGAGTCATGGTGGCTTGGTGCAGAGACCATGCATATCATGGGAATATTTCAGCATTTCTGCTCTGGTTTTCAGTGTATTACACCAAAACACCCACCTGATGACATCATTTAAAGAGCAAAGCAGCAATTTGCAAAATTCAACTTCTTTGGAGAACTGAGCAATTGCTGAGCTGACAGCAAGTCCTGCTGGGTCCCTGTCACCTGCAGAGTGCCCGGATCCTCACCACAGTAGCGGGCATTGTGACAAAGGTTCTATGTCAGCTGGGTGTGGCAGCCGAGCGCCCGCTAGGGGAGGGGGAGCCTGGTGGCCCCGGGCCTGTCACTGCCTGCTGTCCCCCCTGTCACCAGCGAGGCCTCTGAAAAGTTTCCAAAACATGCCCAGACTTGGGTCCAAAGTGGCCAAAAGTCTCCAAGAGACAAGTCGGGAAGAAGGATATGGAAGAGAGGGAGAAAGCCAAGGGAGCAGGCCAAAGGGAGGCAAGAGGAAAAAGTAGTGCCGGGCTGCAGGACTGAAATGGAGGAATTGAAAGAGGAAAGCCAGGAAGCAGGAGAGTTTGAGAAAAGGAGAGAGGAAAGAAGAGACATGCAGCCAGACGAGGGCTTAGTGAGAGAGGCTGGGACAGAGAACAGGATGAGAAGGAAATAAGGCAAGGCAAGGCAAGGCAAGGCTAGGCCAAACGAGGTTTCCCCGATTTATATTTTCTACCACATTCATCTTGAGATGAGGAGGAAAGCCATCAGACCTTATGGATTAGGCCCAAACAAAAGCCCCGGCTACTTGAGACACTTAGACTAAGTCTAAACCACAAAGATCTTACCATAAAGATGGTTTTTATACTGTACTTTCACAATCAGCTGGCAGTACAAAAGAACAAGCGGCAGATGTACTTAGGCTGAGTCATGGTGGTTTGGTGCAGAGACCATGCATATCATGGGAATATTTCAGCATTTCTGCTCTGATTTTCAGTGTATTACACCAAAACACCCAGCTGATGACATCATTTCAAGAGCAAAGCAGCAATTTGCAAAATTCAACTTCTTTGGGGAACTGAGCAATTGCTGAGCTGACAGCAAGTCCTGCTGGGTCCCTGTCACCTGCAGAGTGCCCGCATCCTCACCACAGTAGCGGGCATTGTGACAAAGGTTCTATGTCAGCTGGGTGTGGCAGACGAGCGCCCGCTAGGGGAGGGGGAGCCTGTCAGCCCCGGGCCTGTCACTGCCTGCTGTCCCCCGTGTCACCAGCGAGGCCTCTGAAAAGTTTCCAAAACATGCCCAGACTTGGGTCCAAAGTGGCCAAAAGTCTCCAAGAGACAAGTCGGGAAGAAGGATATGGAAGAGAGGGAGAAAGCCAAGGGAGCAGGCCAAAGGGAGGCAAGAGAAAAAAGTAGTGCCGGGCTGCAGGACTGAAATGGAGGAATTGAAAGAGGAAAGCCAGGAAGCAGGAGAGTTTGAGAAAAGGAGAGAGGAAAGAAGAGACATGCAGCCAGACGAGGGCTTAGTGAGAGAGGCTGGGACAGAGAACAGGATGAGAAGGAAATAAGGCAAGGCAAGGCAAGGCAAGGCTAGGCCAAAGGACGTTTCTTTGATTTATATTTTTTACCACATTCATCTTGAGATGAGAGGAAAGCCATCAGACCATATGGATTAGGCCCAAACAAAAGCCCCGGCTACTTGAGACACTTAGACTAAGCCTAAACCAGAAAGATCTCTCCATAAAGATGGTTTTTATACTGTACTTCCACAATCAGCTGCCAGTACAAAAGAACAAGCGGCAGATGTACTTAGGCTGAGTCATGGTGGTTTGGTGCAGAGACCATGCATATCATGGGAATATTTCAGCATTTCTGCTCTGGTTTTCAGTGTATTACACCAAAACACCCACCTGATGACATCATTTGAAGAGCAAAGCAGCAATTTGCAAAATTCAACTTCTTTGGGGAACTGAGCAATTGCTGAGCTGACAGCAAGTCCTGCTGGGTCCCTGTCACCTGCAGAGTGCCCGCATCCTCACCACAGTAGCGGGCATTGTGACAAAGGTTCTACATCAGCTGGGTGTGGCAGCCGAGCGCCCGCTAGGGGAGGGGGAGCCTGTCAGCCCCGGGCCTGTCACTGCCTGCTGTCCCCCCTGTCACCAGCGAGGCCTCTGAAAAGTTTCAAAAACATGCCCAGACTTGGGTCCAAAGTGGCCAAAAGTCTCCAAGAGACAAGTCGGGAAGAAGGATATGGAAGAGAGGGAGAAAGCCAAGGGAGCAGGCCAAAGGGAGGCAAGAGAAAAAAGTAGTGCCGGGCTGCAGGACTGAAATGGAGGAATTGAAAGAGGAAAGCCAGGAAGCAGGAGAGTTTGAGAAAAGGAGAGAGGAAAGAAGAGACATGCAGCCAGACGAGGGCTTAGTGAGAGAGGCTGGGATAGAGAACAGGATGAGAAGGAAATAAGGCAAGGCAAGGCAAGGCTAGGCCAGAGGACGTTTCTTTGATTTATATTTTCTACCACATTCATCTTGAGATGAGAGGAAAGCCATCAGACCATATGGATTAGGCCCAAACAAAAGCCCCGGCTACTTGAGACACTTAGACTAAGTCTAAACCACAAAGATCTTACCATAAAGATGGTTTTTATACTGTACTTTCACAATCAGCTGGTAGTACAAAAGAACAAGCGGCAGATGTACTTAGGCTGAGTCATGGTGGTTTGGTGCAGAGACCATGCATATCATGGGAATATTTCAGCATTTCTTCTCTGGTTTTCAGTGTATTACACCAAAACACCCACCTGATGACATCATTTCAAGAGCAAAGCAGCAATTTGCAAAATTCAACTTCTTTGGGGAACTGAGCAATTGCTGAGCTGACAGCAAGTCCTGCTGGGTCCCTGTCACCTGCAGAGTGCCCGCATCCTCACCACAGTAGCGGGCATTGTGACAAAGGTTCTATGTCAGCTGGGTGTGGCAGCCGAGCGCCCGCTAGGGGAGGGGGAGCCTGTCAGCCCCGGGCCTGTCACTGCCTGCTGTCCCCCCTGTCACCAGCGAGGCCTCTGAAAAGTTTCCAAAACATGCCCAGACTTGGCTCCCAAGTGGCCAAAAGTCTCCAAGAGACAAGTCGGGAAGAAGGATATGGAAGAGAGGGAGAAAGCCAAGGGAGCAGGCCAAAGGGAGGCAAGAGGAAAAAGTAGTGCCGGGCTGCAGGACTGAAATGGAGGAATTGAAAGACGAAAGCCAGGAAGCAGGAGAGTTTGAGAAAAGGAGAGAGGAAAGAAGAGACATGCAGCCAGACGAGGGCTTAGTGAGAGAGGCTGGGACAGAGAACAGGATGAGAAGGAAATAAGGCAAGGCAAGGAAAGGCAAGGCTAAACCAAACGAGGTTTCCCTGATTTATATTTTCTACCACATTCATCTTGAGATGAGGAGGAAAGCCATCAGACCTTATGGATTAGGCCCAAACAAAAGCCCCGGCTACTTGAGACACTTAGACTAAGTCTAAACCACAAAGATCTTACCATAAAGATGGTTTTTATACTGTACTTTCACAATCAGCTGGCAGTACAAAAGAACAAGCGGCAGATGTACTTAGGCTGAGTCATGGTGGTTTGGTGCAGAGATCATGCATATCATGGGAATATTTCAGCATTTCTGCTCTGGTTTTCAGTGTATTACACCAAAACACCCAGCTGATGACATCATTTCAAGAGCAAAGCAGCAATTTGCAAAATTCAACTTCTTTGGGGAACTGAGCAATTGCTGAGCTGACAGCAAGTCCTGCTGGGTCCCTGTCACCTACAGAGTGCCCGCATCCTCACCACAGTAGCGGGCATTGTGACAAAGGTTCTATGTCAGCTGGGTGTGGCAGCCGAGCGCCCGCTAGGGGAGGGGGAGCCTGGTGGCCCAGGGCCTGTCACTGCCTGCTCTCCCCCCTGTCACCAGCGAGGCCTCTGAAAAGTTTCCAAAACATGCCCAGACTTGGGTCCAAAGTGGCCAAAAGTCTCCAAGAGACAAGTCGGGAAGAAGGATATGGAAGAGAGGGAGAAAGCCAAGGGAGCAGGCCAAAGGGAGGCAAGAGAAAAAAGTAGTGCCGGGCTGCAGGACTGAAATGGAGGAATTGAAAGACGAAAGCCAGGAAGCAGGAGAGTTTGAGAAAAGGAGAGAGGAAAGAAGAGACATGCAGCCAGACGAGGGCTTAGTGAGAGAGGCTGGGACAGAGAACAGGATGAGAAGGAAATAAGGCAAGGCAAGGCAAGGCTAGGCCAAAGGACGTTTCTTTGATTTATATTTTCTACCACATTCATCTTGAGATGAGAGGAAAGCCATCAGACCATACGGATTAGGCCCAAACAAAAGCCCCGGCTACTTGAGACACTTAGACTAAGCCTAAACCAGAAAGATCTCTCCATAAAGATGGTTTTTATACTGTACTTCCACAATCAGCTGGCAGTACAAAAGAACAAGCGGCAGACATACTTAGGCTGAGACATGGTGGTTTGGTGCAGAGACCATGCTTATCATGGGAATATTTCAGCATTTCTGCTCTGGTTTTCAGTGTATTACACCAAAACACCCACCTGATGACATCATTTCAAGAGCAAAGCAGCAATTTGCAAAATTCAACTTCTTTGGGGAACTGAGCAATTGCTGAGCTGACAGCAAGTCCTGCTGGGTCCCTGTCACCTGCAGAGTGCCCGCATCCTCACCACAGTAGCGGGCATTGTGACAAAGGTTCTATGTCAGCTGGGTGTGGCAGCCGAGCGCCCGCTAGGGGAGGGGGAGCCTGTCAGCCCCGGGCCTGTCACTGCCTGCTGTCCCCCGTGTCACCAGCGAGGCCTCTGAAAAGTTTCCAAAACATGCCCAGACTTGGCTCCAAAGTGGTCAAAAGTCTCCAAGAGACAAGTCGGGAAGAAGGATATGGAAGAGAGGGAGAAAGCCAAGGGAGCAGGCCAAAGGGAGGCAAGAGAAAAAAGTAGTGCGGGGCTGCAGGACTGAAATGGAGGAATTGAAAGACGAAAGCCAGGAAGCAGGAGAGTTTGAGAAAAGGAGAGAGGAAAGAAGAGACATGCAGCCAGACGAGGGCTTAGTGAGAGAGGCTGGGACAGAGAACAGGATGAGAAGGAAATAAGGCAAGGCAAGGCAAGGCAAGGCTAGGCCAAACGAGGTTTCCCTGATTTATATTTTCTACCACATTCATCTTGAGATGAGGAGGAAAGCCATCAGACCTTATGGATTAGACCCAAACAAAAGCCCCGGCTACTTGAGACACTTAGACTAAGCCTAAACCAGAAAGATCTCTCCATAAAGATGGTTTTTATACTGTACTTCCACAATCAGCTGGCAGTACAAAAGAACAAGCGGCAGACATACTTAGGCTGAGACATGGTGGTTTGGTGCAGAGACCATGCTTATCATGGGAATATTTCAGCATTTCTGCTCTGGTTTTCAGTGTATTACACCAAAACACCCACCTGATGACATCATTTCAAGAGCAAAAGCAGCAATTTGCAGAATTCAGCTTCTTTGGGGAACTGAGCAATTGCTGAGCTGACAGCAAGTCCTGCTGGGTCCCTGTCACCTGCAGAGTGTCCGCATCCTCACCACGGCAGCGGGAATTGTGACAAAGGTTCTGTGTCAGCTGGGTGTGGCAGTCGAGCCCCCGCTAGGGGAGGGGGAGCCTGTCAGCCCCGGGCCTGTCACTGCCTGCCGTCTTCCGTGTCACCAGCGAGGCCTCTGAAAAGTTTCCAAAACATGCCCAGACTTGGGTCCAAAGTGGCCAAAAGTCTCCAAGAGACAAGTCGGGAAGAAGGATATGGAAGAGAGGGAGAAAGCCAAGAGAGCAGGCCCAAGGGAGGCAAGAGGAAAAACTAGTGAAGGGCTGCAGGAATGAAATGGAGGAATTGAAAGACGAAAGCCAGGAAGCAGGAGAGTTTGAGAAAAGGAGAGAGGAAAGAAGAGACATGCAGCCAGACGAGGGGTTAGTGAGAGAGGCTGGGACAGAGAACAGGATGAGAAGGAAATAAGGCAAGGCAAGGCAAGGCTAGGCCAAAGGACGTTTCTTTGATTTATATTTTCTACCACATTCATCTTGAGATGAGAGGAAAGCCATCAGACCATATGGATTAGGGTCAAACAAAAGCCCCGGCTACTTGAGACACTTAGACTAAGCCTAAACCAGAAAGATCTCTCCATAAAGATGGTTTTTATACTGTACTTTCACAATCAGCTGGCAGTACAAAAGAACAAGCGGCAGATGTACTTAGGCTGAGTCATGGTGGTTTGGTGCAGAGACCATGCATATCATGGGAATATTTCAGCATTTCTGCTCTGGTTTTCAGTGTATTACACCAAAACACCCACCTGATGACATCATTTCAAGAGCAAAGCAGCAATTTGCAAAATTCAACTTCTTTGGGGAACTGAGCAATTGCTGAGCTGACAGCAAGTCCTGCTGGGTCCCTGTCACCTGCAGAGTGCCCGCATCCTCACCACAGTAGCGGGCATTGTGACAAAGGTTCTATGTCAGCTGGGTGTGGCAGCCGAGCGCCCGCTAGGGGAGGGGGAGCCTGGTGGCCCCGGGCCTTTCACTGCCTGCTGTCCCACCTGTCACCAGCGAGGCCTCTGAAAAGTTTCCAAAACATGCCCAGGCTTGGGTCCAAAGTGGCCAAAAGTCTCCAAGAGACAAGTCGGGAAGAAGGATATGGAAGAGAGGGAAAAAGCCAAGGGAGCAGGCCAAAGGGAGGCAAGAGAAAAAAGTAGTGCCGGGCTGCAGGACTGAAATGGAGGAATTGAAAGACGAAAGACAGGAAGCAGGAGAGTTTGAGAAAAGGAGAGAGGAAAGAAGAGACATGCAGCCAGATGAGGGCTTAGTGAGAGAGGCTGGGACAGAGAACAGGATGAGAAGGAAATAAGGCAAGGCAAGGCAAGGCTAGGCCAAAGGACGTTTCTTTGATTTATATTTTCTACCATATTCATCTTGAGATGAGAGGAAAGACATCAGACATTATTGATTAGGCCCAAACAAAAGCCCCGGCTACTTGAGACACTTAGACTAAGCCTAAACCAGAAAGATCTCTCCATAAAGATGGTTTTTATACTGTACTTCCACAATCAGCTGGCAGTACAAAAGAACAAGCGGTAGACATACTTAGGCTGAGACATGGTGGTTCGGTGCAGAGACCATGCATATCATGGGAATATTTCAGCATTTCTGCTCTGGTTTTCAGTGTATTACACCAAAACACCCACCTGATGACATCATTTCAAGAGCAAAAGCAGCAATTTGCAGAATTCAGCTTCTTTGGGGAACTGAGCAATTGCTGAGCTGACAGCAAGTCCTGCTGGGTCCCTGTCACCTACAGAGTGCCCGCATCCTCACCACAGTAGCGGGCATTGTGACAAAGGTTCTATGTCAGCTGGGTGTGGGAGCCGAGCGCCCGCTAGGGGAGGGGGAGCCTGTCAGCCCCGGGCCTGTCACTGCCTGCTGTCCCCCCTGTCACCAGCGAGGCCTCTGAAAAGTTTCCAAAACATGCCCAGACTTGGGTCCAAAGTGGCCAAAAGTCTCCAAGAGACAAGTCGGGAAGAAGGATATGGAAGAGAGGGAGAAAGCCAAGGGAGCAGGCCAAAGGGAGGCAAGAGAAAAAAGTAGTGCCGGGCTGCAGGACTGAAATGGAGGAATTGAAAGACGAAAGCCAGGAAGCAGGAGAGTTTGATAAAAGGAGAGAGGAAAGAAGAGACATGCAGCCAGACGAGGGCTTAGTGAGAGAGGCTGGGACAGAGAACAGGATGAGAAGGAAATAAGGCAAGGCAAGGCAAGGCTAGGCCAAAGGACGTTTCTTTGATTTATATTTTCTACCACATTCATCTTGAGATGAGAGGAAAGCCATCAGACCATATGGATTAGGGCCAAACAAAAGCCCCGGCTACTTGAGACACTTAGACTAAGCCTAAACCAGAAAGATCTCTCCATAAAGATGGTTTTTATACTGTACTTCCACAATCAGCTGGCAGTACAAAAGAACAAGCGGCAGACATACTTAGGCTGAGACATGGTGGTTTGGTGCAGAGACCATGCTTATCATGGGAATATTTCAGCATTTCTGCTCTGGTTTTCAGTGTATTACACCAAAACACCCACCTGATGACATCATTTCAAGAGCAAAAGCAGCAATTTGCAGAATTCAGCTTCTTTGGGGAACTGAGCAATTGCTGAGCTGACAGCAAGTCCTGCTGGGTCCCTGTCACCTGCAGAGTGCCCGCATCCTCACCACGGTAGCGGGCATTGTGACAAAGGTTCTATGTCAGCTGGGTGTGGCAGCCGAGCGCCCGCTAGGGGAGGGGGAGCCTGTCAGCCCCGGGCCTGTCACTGCCTGCTGTCCCCCGTGTCACCAGCGAGGCCTCTGAAAAGTTTCCAAAACATGCCCAGACTTGGGTCCAAAGTGGCCAAAAGTCTCCAAGAGACAAGTCGGGAAGAAGGATATGGAAGAGAGGGAGAAAGCCAAGGGAGCAGGCCCAAGGGAGGCAAGAGGAAAAACTAGTGAGGGGCTGCAGGAATGAAATGGAGGAATTGAAAGAGGAAAGCCAGGAAGCAGGAGAGTTTGATAAAAGGAGAGAGGAAAGAAGAGACATGCAGCCAGACGAGGGCTTAGTGAGAGAGGCTGGGACAGAGAACAGGATGAGAAGGAAATAAGGCAAGGCAAGGCAAGGCAAGGCTAGGCCAAACGAGGTTTCCCTGATTTATATTTTCTACCACATTCATCTTGAGATGAGGAGGAAAGCCATCAGACCTTATGGATTAGGCCCAAACAAAAGCCCCGGCTACTTGAGACACTTAGACTAAGTCTAAACCACAAAGATCTTACCATAAAGATGGTTTTTATACTGTACTTTCACAATCAGCTGGCAGTACAAAAGAACAAGCGGCAGATGTACTTAGGCTGAGTCATGGTGGTTTGGTGCAGAGACCATGCATATCATGGGAATATTTCAGCATTTCTGCTCTGGTTTTCAGTGTATTACACCAAAACACCCACCTGATGACATCATTTCAAGAGCAAAGCAGCAATTTGCAAAATTCAACTTCTTTGAGGAACTGAGCAATTGCTGAGCTGACAGCAAGTCCTGCTGGGTCCCTGTCACCTGCAGAGTGCCCGCATCCTCACCACAGTAGCGGGCATTGTGACAAAGGTTCTATGTCAGCTGGGTGTGGCAGCCGAGCGCCCGCTAGGGGAGGGGGAGCCTGGTGGCCCCGGGCCTGTCACTGCCTGCTGTCCCCCCTGTCACCAGCGAGGCCTCTGAAAAGTTTCCAAAACATGCCCAGGCTTGGGTCCAAAGTGGCCAAAAGTCTCCAAGAGGCAAGTCGGGAAGAAGGATATGGAAGAGAGGGAGAAAGCCAAGGGAGCAGGCCAAAGGGAGGCAAGAGAAAAAAGTAGTGCCGGGCTGCAGGACTGAAATGGAGGAATTGAAAGACGAAAGCCAGGAAGCAGGAGAGTTTGAGAAAAGGAGAGAGGAAAGAAGAGACATGCAGCCAGACGAGGGCTTAGTGAGAGAGGCTGGGACAGAGAACAGGATGAGAAGGAAATAAGGCAAGGCAAGGCAAGGCTAGGCCAAAGGACGTTTCTTTGATTTATATTTTCTACCACATTCATCTTGAGATGAGAGGAAAGCCATCAGACCATATGGATTAGGGCCAAACAAAAGCCCCGGCTACTTGAGACACTTAGACTAAGCCTAAACCAGAAAGATCTCTCCATAAAGATGGTTTTTATACTGTACTTCCACAATCAGCTGGCAGTACAAAAGAACAAGCGGCAGACATACTTAGGCTGAGACATGGTGGTTTGGTGCAGAGACCATGCTTATCATGGGAATATTTCAGCATTTCTGCTCTGGTTTTCAGTGTATTACACCAAAACACCCACCTGATGACATCATTTCAAGAGCAAAAGCAGCAATTTGCAGAATTCAGCTTCTTTGGGGAACTGAGCAATTGCTGAGCTGACAGCAAGTCCTGCTGGGTCCCTGTCACCTGCAGAGTGCCCGCATCCTCACCACGGTAGCGGGCATTGTGACAAAGGTTCTATGTCAGCTGGGTGTGGCAGCCGAGCGCCCGCTAGGGGAGGGGGAGCCTGTCAGCCCCGGGCCTGTCACTGCCTGCTGTCCCCCGTGTCACCAGCGAGGCCTCTGAAAAGTTTCCAAAACATGCCCAGACTTGGGTCCAAAGTGGCCAAAAGTCTCCAAGAGACAAGTCGGGAAGAAGGATATGGAAGAGAGGGAGAAAGCCAAGGGAGCAGGCCCAAGGGAGGCAAGAGGAAAAACTAGTGAGGGGCTGCAGGAATGAAATGGAGGAATTGAAAGAGGAAAGCCAGGAAGCAGGAGAGTTTGATAAAAGGAGAGAGGAAAGAAGAGACATGCAGCCAGACGAGGGCTTAGTGAGAGAGGCTGGGACAGAGAACAGGATGAGAAGGAAATAAGGCAAGGCAAGGCAAGGCAAGGCTAGGCCAAACGAGGTTTCCCTGATTTATATTTTCTACCACATTCATCTTGAGATGAGGAGGAAAGCCATCAGACCTTATGGATTAGGCCCAAACAAAAGCCCCGGCTACTTGAGACACTTAGACTAAGTCTAAACCACAAAGATCTTACCATAAAGATGGTTTTTATACTGTACTTTCACAATCAGCTGGCAGTACAAAAGAACAAGCGGCAGATGTACTTAGGCTGAGTCATGGTGGTTTGGTGCAGAGACCATGCATATCATGGGAATATTTCAGCATTTCTGCTCTGGTTTTCAGTGTATTACACCAAAACACCCACCTGATGACATCATTTCAAGAGCAAAGCAGCAATTTGCAAAATTCAACTTCTTTGGGGAACTGAGCAATTGCTGAGCTGACAGCAAGTCCTGCTGGGTCCCTGTCACCTGCAGAGTGCCCGCATCCTCACCACAGTAGCGGGCATTGTGACAAAGGTTCTATGTCAGCTGGGTGTGGCAGCCGAGCGCCCGCTAGGGGAGGGGGAGCCTGGTGGCCCCGGGCCTGTCACTGCCTGCTGTCCCCCCTGTCACCAGCGAGGCCTCTGAAAAGTTTCCAAAACATGCCCAGGCTTGGGTCCAAAGTGGCCAAAAGTCTCAAAGAGGCAAGTCGGGAAGAAGGATATGGAAGAGAGGGAGAAAGCCAAGGGAGCAGGCCAAAGGGAGGCAAGAGAAAAAAGTAGTGCCGGGCTGCAGGACTGAAATGGAGGAATTGAAAGACGAAAGACAGGAAGCAGGAGAGTTTGAGAAAAGGAGAGAGGAAAGAAGAGACATGCAGCCAGATGAGGGCTTAGTGAGAGAGGCTGGGACAGAGAACAGGATGAGAAGGAAATAAGGCAAGGCAAGGCAAGGCTAGGCCAAAGGACGTTTCTTTGATTTATATTTTCTACCACATTCATCTTGAGATGAGAGGAAAGCCATCAGACCATATGGATTAGGGCCAAACAAAAGCCCCGGCTACTTGAGACACTTAGACTAAGCCTAAACCAGAAAGATCTCTCCATAAAGATGGTTTTTATACTGTACTTCCACAATCAGCTGGCAGTACAAAAGAACAAGCGGCAGACATACTTAGGCTGAGACATGGTGGTTTGGTGCAGAGACCATGCTTATCATGGGAATATTTCAGCATTTCTGCTCTGGTTTTCAGTGTATTACACCAAAACACCCACCTGATGACATCATTTCAAGAGCAAAAGCAGCAATTTGCAGAATTCAGCTTCTTTGGGGAACTGAGCAATTGCTGAGCTGACAGCAAGTCCTGCTGGGTCCCTGTCACCTGCACAGTGCCCGCATCCTCACCACGGTAGCGGGCATTGTGACAAAGGTTCTATGTCAGCTGGGTGTGGCAGCCGAGCGCCCGCTAGGGGAGGGGGAGCCTGTCAGCCCCGGGCCTGTCACTGCCTGCTGTCCCCCGTGTCACCAGCGAGGCCTCTGAAAAGTTTCCAAAACATGCCCAGACTTGGGTCCAAAGTGGCCAAAAGTCTCCAAGAGACAAGTCGGGAAGAAGGATATGGAAGAGAGGGAGAAAGCCAAGGGAGCAGGCCCAAGGGAGGCAAGAGGAAAAACTAGTGAGGGGCTGCAGGAATGAAATGGAGGAATTGAAAGACGAAAGCCAGGAAGCAGGAGAGTTTGAGAAAAGGAGAGAGGAAAGAAGAGACATGCAGCCAGACGAGGGCTTAGTGAGAGAGGCTGGGACAGAGAACAGGATGAGAAGGAAATAAGGCAAGGCAAGGCAAGGCAAGGCTAGGCCAAACGAGATTTCCCTGATTTATATTTTCTACCACATTCATCTTGAGATGAGGAGGAAAGCCATCAGACCTTATGGATTAGGCCCAAACAAAAGCCCCGGCTACTTGAGACACTTAGACTAAGTCTAAACCACAAAGATCTTACCATAAAGATGGTTTTTATACTGTACTTTCACAATCAGCTGGCAGTACAAAAGAACAAGCGGCAGATGTACTTAGGCTGAGTCATGGTGGCTTGGTGCAGAGACCATGCATATCATGGGAATATTTCAGCATTTCTGCTCTGGTTTTCAGTGTATTACACCAAAACACCCACCTGATGACATCATTTCAAGAGCAAAGCAGCAATTTGCAAAATTCAACTTCTTTGAGGAACTGAGCAATTGCTGAGCTGACAGCAAGTCCTGCTGGGTCCCTGTCACCTGCAGAGTGCCCGCATCCTCACCACAGTAGCGGGCATTGTGACAAAGGTTCTATGTCAGCTGGGTGTGGCAGCCGAGCGCCCGCTAGGGGAGGGGGAGCCTGGTGGCCCCGGGCCTGTCACTGCCTGCTGTCCCCCCTGTCACCAGCGAGGCCTCTGAAAAGTTTCCAAAACATGCCCAGGCTTGGCTCCAAAGTGGCCAAAAGTCTCCAAGAGGCAAGTCGGGAAGAAGGATATGGAAGAGAGGGAGAAAGCCAAGGGAGCAGGCCAAAGGGAGGCAAGAGAAAAAAGTAGTGCCGGGCTGCAGGACTGAAATGGAGGAATTGAAAGACGAAAGCCAGGAAGCAGGAGAGTTTGAGAAAAGGAGAGAGGAAAGAAGAGACATGCAGCCAGACGAGGGCTTAGTGAGAGAGGCTGGGACAGAGAACAGGATGAGAAGGAAATAAGGCAAGGCAAGGCAAGGCTAGGCCAAAGGACGTTTCTTTGATTTATATTTTCTACCACATTCATCTTGAGATGAGAGGAAAGCCATCAGACCATATGGATTAGGGCCAAACAAAAGCCCCGGCTACTTGAGACACTTAGACTAAGCCTAAACCAGAAAGATCTCTCCATAAAGATGGTTTTTATACTGTACTTCCACAATCAGCTGGCAGTACAAAAGAACAAGCGGCAGACATACTTAGGCTGAGACATGGTGGTTTGGTGCAGAGACCATGCTTATCATGGGAATATTTCAGCATTTCTGCTCTGGTTTTCAGTGTATTACACCAAAACACCCACCTGATGACATCATTTCAAGAGCAAAAGCAGCAATTTGCAGAATTCAGCTTCTTTGGGGAACTGAGCAATTGCTGAGCTGACAGCAAGTCCTGCTGGGTCCCTGTCACCTGCAGAGTGCCCGCATCCTCACCACGGTAGCGGGCATTGTGACAAAGGTTCTATGTCAGCTGGGTGTGGCAGCCGAGCGCCCGCTAGGGGAGGGGGAGCCTGTCAGCCCCGGGCCTGTCACTGCCTGCTGTCCCCCGTGTCACCAGCGAGGCCTCTGAAAAGTTTCCAAAACATGCCCAGACTTGGGTCCAAAGTGGCCAAAAGTCTCCAAGAGACAAGTCGGGAAGAAGGATATGGAAGAGAGGGAGAAAGCCAAGGGAGCAGGCCCAAGGGAGGCAAGAGGAAAAACTAGTGAGGGGCTGCAGGAATGAAATGGAGGAATTGAAAGAGGAAAGCCAGGAAGCAGGAGAGTTTGATAAAAGGAGAGAGGAAAGAAGAGACATGCAGCCAGACGAGGGCTTAGTGAGAGAGGCTGGGACAGAGAACAGGATGAGAAGGAAATAAGGCAAGGCAAGGCAAGGCAAGGCTAGGCCAAACGAGGTTTCCCTGATTTATATTTTCTACCACATTCATCTTGAGATGAGGAGGAAAGCCATCAGACCTTATGGATTAGGCCCAAACAAAAGCCCCGGCTACTTGAGACACTTAGACTAAGTCTAAACCACAAA